>NW_028327173.1:177803063-178428063 GCF_987537825.1 Furipterus horrens
AGGGATATAAAAAAATATTCCAAGCAAACGGACCGGAAAAAAAAGCCGGGGTAGCAGTTCTCATATCAGACAAAATGGATTTCAAAGCAAGGACAATAAAAAGAGACAAAGAAGGACATTTCATAATACTTAAAGGAACACTCCATCAAGAAGATATGACTTTGATAAACATATATGCACCCAACATAGGAGCACCCAAATACATAAAGCAAATACTAGAAGACCACAAAAAGGATATCAACAACAACACACTCATAGTAGGGGACTTCAACACTCCATTATCAACAATAGACAGATCATCAAAGCAAAGAAACACCAAGGATATACAGGCATTGAACAACACACTAAACCACATGGATCTAACTGATATATATAGAACTTTTCACCCCAAAGAAGCAAAATATACATTCTTTTCAAGTGCACATGGGACATTTTCAAAGATAGACCACATGATAGGTCACAAAACAAGCCTCAACAAATTCAAGAAAATTGAAATCATATCAAGCATCTTTTCAGATCACAATGCCTTGAAACTAGAAATCAACCTCAGAGAAAAAAATCAAAGACACCCAAACTCATGGAGATTGAATAACATGCTATTAAATAATGAATGGGCTAACAATGACATCAAAGAAGCAATCAAGAAATTTCTAGAAACTAATGATAATGAGCACACAACAACCCAAAACCTGTGGGACACAGCAAAAGCAGTCCTGAGAGGGAAGTTTATAGCAATACAGGCATATCTGAAAAGGCTAGAAGAATCTCAAATAAAAAACCTAACCACAATGCTACAAGAACTAGAACAACAACAACAAACAAAGCCTAGGGCAAGAAGAAGGAATGAAATCATCAAGATCAGAGCAGAACTAAATGACATAGAGACTAAACAAACAATCCAAAAGATCAACGAAACTAGGAGCTGGTTCTTCGAAAAAATCAACAAAATCGACAAGCCTCTAGCCAGTCTAATCAAGAAAAAAAGAGAGAAGACACAAATAAACAAAATCAGAAATGAAAGAGGAGAAATCACGACTGATACCTCAGAAATACAAATGATAGTTAGAAATTACTTCAGACAACTGTATGACAAGAAATTTGACAATCTAGAAGAAATGGACAAATTTCTAGAAACATACAACCTTCCAAAACTGAATCAAGAAGAAGTGGAAAGTCTCAACAGACCAATAACAAAGAAGGAAATTGAAACAGTAATCCAAAATCTCCCGGCACACAAAAGCCCTGGACCGGATGGCTTCACAGGCGAATTCTACAAAACATTCAGGGAAGAACTAACTCCTATCCTCCTCAAACTGTTCCAAAAAATCCAAGAAGAAGGGAAAATCCCAAACTCTTTCTATGAAGCCAGTATTATCCTAATCCCCAAACCAGGTCAAGACACAACAAAGAAAGAAAACTACAGGCCAATATCACTGATGAACATCGATGCTAAAATCCTCAATAAAATATTGGCAAACAGGATCCAGCAACACATCAAAAAGATCATACATCATGATCAAGTGGGCTTCATTCCAGGGATGCAAGGATGGTTTAATATTCGCAAATCAATAAATATAATACATCACCTAAACAGAATGAAAGACAAAAATCACATGATCATATCAATAGATGCAGAAAAAGCATTTGATAAAGTTCAACACCCATTTATGATGAAAACACTCAGCAAAATGGGAATAAAGGGAGCATATCTTAACATAATTAAGGCTATATATGAGAAGCCTGAGGCCAACATCATACTCAATGGACAAAAACTGAAAGCATTCCCCCTGAACTCAGGAACGAGACAAGGTTGTCCACTCTCTCCACTCCTTTTCAACATAGTGTTGGAAGTCCTAGCCACAGCAATCAGACAAGAAAAAGAAATAAAAGGAATCCAAATTGGGAAAGAGGAAGTGAAACTTTCATTATATGCAGATGATATGATAGTATACCTAGAAAATCCTATAAACTCCACTAAAAGACTACTCAATATAATAAGTGAATTTGGCAAAATCGCAGGGTACAAAATAAATATACAGAAATCCAAGGCATTTCTGTACACCAACAATAAAATAGCAGAGACAGAGACAAAAAAGAAAATACCATTTACTATAGCAACAAGAAAAATAAAGTACCTAGGAGTAAACTTAACCAAAGAGATAAAAGACCTGTACTCTGAAAATTACATAACATTGAAGAAAGAAATTAAGGAAGAAACAAATAAATGGAAGCAAATACCATGTTCTTGGATGGGAAGAATCAACATCATCAAAATGGCCATACTACCCAAAGCAATTTACAGATTCAATGCAATCCCTATTAAAATACCAATGACATATTTCACAGACATAGAACAAATACTCCATAAATTCATATGGAACCAAAAAAGACCCCGAATAGCAAAAGCAATCTTGAGACAGAAGAACACAGCAGGAGGAATCACAACACCAGATATCAAACAATACTACAAAGCCACTGTAATCAAAACAGTATGGTACTGGCATAAGAACAGACATATAGATCAGTGGAACAGAATAGAGAGTCCAGAAATAAACCCAGGCCTCTATGGTCAACTAATCTTTGATAAAGGAGGAAGGAACATAAAATGGAGTGAGAAGAGCCTCTTTAACAAATGGTGCTGGGAGAACTGGATAGGGACCTGCAAAAAAATGAAACTAGACCACCAACTTACACCACACACGAGAATAAACTCAAGATGGATCAAAGACTTAAATGTAAGCCGTGACACCATAAAAGTCCTAGAGGAAAACATAGGCAAGAAAATATCAGATATCTCACGTAACAATCTCTTCACGGATACATCTCCTAAAGCAAGAGAAATAAAGGAAAAAATAAATAAATGGGATTACATCAAACTGAAGAGTTTCTGCTCAGCAAAAGAAAACAACAGCAAATTGAAAAGGAAACCAACCATATGGGAAAACATATTTGCCAATGACATCACAGACAGGGGACTGATTTCCAAAATATATAAAGAGCTGATACGACTCAACATCAAGAAAACAAACAACCCAATTAAAAAATGGACAAGGGACCTGAACAAACACTTCTCCGAAGAGGACATACAGAAGGTCCATAGACACATGAAAAAATGCTCAACATCATTAGCCATCAGGGAGATGCAAATAAAAACCACAATGAGATACCACCTTACACCAGTCAGAATGGCCATCATCAACAAATCAACAAGCAACAAGTGCTGGCGAGGATGTGGAGAAACGGGAACCCTACTGCACTGTTGGTGGGAATGCAGACTGGTGCAACCACTATGGAGAACAGTATGGAATTACCTCAAAAGATTAAAAATGGAACTGCCTTTTGAACCAGCGACTCCACTACTAGGATTATACCCGAAGAATCTTGAAACACCAATTCAAAAGAACTTATGCACCCCTATGTTCATAGCAGCACTGTTTACAATAGCTAAGTGCTGGAAACAACCTAAGTGCCCATCTGTAGATGAGTGGATCAAAAAACTGTGGTACATTTACACAATGGAATACTATGTAGCAGAAAGAAAGAAGGAACTCCTACCATTTGCAACAACATGGATGGAACTAGAGAGAATTATGCTTAGTGAAATAAGCCAGGCAAAGAAAGAAAAATACCATATGATATCACCTAATACAGGAAACTAAAGAACAACACAGACAAAGGAACTAAATAGAACAAAAAGCAGAGTAGCAGTCAATAGGGGGGAGGGGAGAGGGAGAGAAGGGGGATAAGTAAGGGAAGGGTTTAATTAAAGAGCCTGTATGAAGGACTCATGGACATGGACAGCGGGGAGGGATATGATTGCGGGAGAGGGGGTGGGCTGGGTGGGGGAGAGAAATTGGGGGAAAAGGGGACAACTGTAATTGAAAAACCAAAATAAATAAAAAAATAATAATAAAAAAAAAAAAAAAAAAAAAAAAAGCCTACTTGCTCTGGCTAGTATGGCTCAGTTTGTTGGAGCATCATCCTGTAACTGAAAGGTTGCAGTTTATTCCTGGTCAGGGGCACACACTTAAATTGCGGGTTCAATCCCCGGGCACAAAGGATGTCCTATATGGGCAGGTACATGAGGCAACCAATAGTTGCTTCTCTCTTGCATTGACGTTTCTCTCTCTCCCTTCCTCTCTCTCTAAAAGCAATGAAAAATAAAATGTCACCCTGACTGGTGTGGCTGTTGATTGGACATTGTCCCACAAAGTGAAAAGTCACAAGTTCAATTTCCAGTCCTAAGTTACAGATTCAGTCCCCAGCCGGGGTGCATCAATGTTTCTCTCCCTTTCTCCCTCCCTTCCCCTCTCTCTAAGAATATGTAAATAAACCCTGTTAAAAGAAATGTCCTCGGAAGAGGATAAAAGATAAATAAATAAAAAGTCTACTGAATTTTTAACAAGGCTTAATCATTTAACAAATATTTATGGAGTGCATAGGCACTGTTCTGTGTGCTGAGTACAGAGTGCTGAGCAAAACAGATTGATCTTTTTCTTTAGAAAGCTAAGAGACGAATGAGCAGGAAAGACATTAAACAGTCACAAAAAGCAACATGAATCGTAATGCAGTTTGTAGTAAGTGCTATAAATAAAAAATGCATGGGATGAGAAAGGTGTAAAGCTGGAAGGGTCTCTCTGAGGCAGTGGCATTTAATATGAGACCCAAGAGATGGCTAGGCACCAGCTGGTAACACCAGGAAGAGAGAGGAAACTGTTCACCAGCCCAGGGAAAGGAAGGGTGCCTGGCGCATAGGCCAGTATGAGCAAAGCATTACGAGGGCATGGAAGAGTGGTGCCCCTGTAGAATCCAAACTCCTTAGAGTTCGTAGGCTGGGTTTAAGGTTTCATAGTTTTCTGAAGAGATACAGGAAGTCACTGAGGTTTTTAACCAAGAGGAATGGCATGATTCAATTAATGCTTTTAAAAGATCACAAAGGCAGCTATGTGAATGAGGTCTAGAAAGGGCAAGACAGGAAGTTCACCCTTCAGGTGCTTACAATTTTTATAAAAATAAAGGAAAAAATAAGCTAGTCAGAGAAAGACAAATACCATGTGATTTCACTCATATGTGGAATCTAATGAACAAACTGAGCTAACAAGGAAAATGGGGACAGACTCATAGATGGAGAACAGATAACAGCTAGTGGGGAGGGGGAGGGGAGGGGGTGAAGGGATTGAGTAAAAAGGAGAAAGGATTTATGCACCTGGACAACAGTGTGGTGATTGCTGGGGGGGAGAGGGTATAAGGGAACTAAATGGTAATGGAAAAAAATACAATAAAGATTAAGTCAAGAAAAGAAAGGAAAAAAGAGAAAAGGGTGGGGTAAGAGGGTGAGAAGAACATGACCAATTTCATGAAGTGACTTTCCAGAGATTCAAAAGAAAGGAAAAATTAAAAGTTCTCAACTTCTAATGTATTTCATTCTAAGAAATCCTTGGAAGTAGATATGTATATTTACTTTAGAACCACCACCATAACTCCAGCAGGGAAGATGGTACCATAAATGGCTCCTAATTCATTTGATCTGGATCTTTCCTCTATAATGCTTATGATTACACATGGGAATGCACAAAAACATGAGACACAAAAATCACATGACCTGGGGCTTAGCGAGATGTTAGCAGCAAAAATCTGCAGGCTCTAAGGATCCTTAGGAATCTTATCTTTCTCAAGCAATAAAGAATTCTTAGCCCTGGCTGGTGTGGCTCAGTGGATAAATGCTGACCTGAGAACCAAAGGGTCACCAGTTCAATTTCCAGTCAGGGCACATGCTCGGTGTGGGCCAGGTCCCCAGTTAGGGGCATGTGAGAGGCAACCACACATTGATGTTTCTCTCCCTCACTTTCTCCCTCCCTTCGCCGCTAGTATGTCTGGTTTTCAAAACCATTATTGACACCTCACTAGTGCCATCCTGGCATTAGCCCAGGACAAAATATAGAAAATCCCAGACTACAGAATAGTGTAATTTTAATCCCTGTTTAAAAAATACAATGTTAAATGTCATCCTCAATAGTCTGAATAAACTGGTGTTTTGCCCTATCTGGCCTAGAAAAAGAAATATTTCTTCCAAACTTGATGTAACCAGTAGCACTTCCATAAAACTTAGTAAGCAGTCTGCTGTACTGGCTGGGTAATTTTTAAACAGAACTCCCTAGAGATTTATACTCTGAATAGACACTTGGATTTTTCTGTTTATAGCAATGCAGTGTCTCTACCTTCACTGAATATGACTTAGATAAACTCTAAGGGCTATCAGGACCAGAAGAAAGAAAAGATCAATCTTGAATGAAGCCTATAATTTGATATAAAAAACTTTTTATGCAAAACTCTGTGAACCAAAAAGCTATTAACTTGATTGCCCTGTCCTGCCAATCACTTCTTTTTTCTGTAAAATCCTCTTCCTCCACAATCAGTAGGGTTACTGGAGCGAGCCTCTGGTAGCCATGATTGGCTAACATGACCCTGACCCAAACCACCATGATCAGCAGGATCAAGAGTGTGCATTGGACACTAATTGGGCCAGGTCCCTTTCCCTAGGAATCTGGACTTAGAAGTAAGAGACTCTTGCACAATCTGTCTGCTCTCCTGAATAAAAAACAGATAAGCACTGGAACTGCTGACAGAGGCTATTTTCAACCATTTGGACAAGAAAATAGAGAAAACCAGCCTGTGGCAAGAGACAAGAATGGAGAACATGTGCCAGAAAAAGAAATGAGAGGCAAAGAAAGAGGGCTTCCCATTTTCACCTCAGCCCCCCAGGACCTATGCAAGCTTATCCTACTTTATCTTTATCCCTGCCCTTAAAATCAACGGGAAATCCCAGTATCCTTTCAATGGCTTCCATTTTTGCTTAAGCTAGTTCAAGTGCAATCTTGTGACTATAAATTAAACAAGCCCTCACTAACACTCCAGGTCTCTCCATTTTATTTAGTCTCAAATAAATGAGAACCAGCTTGCCCAAAATTTTAAGCCAAGATCTCTGAAAGGTGTATCTAATTCCAACCTCTCGTAGCAGATAAATGCAAAAACATAAAAAGATGTTTATCCTAAAATATTAAGTGGAAAAGAAGCAGGGCACAAATTGTATACCTATCAGACTTATTACTACACTATAGTTTATACTTGTCAAGAAGTCAAGAAGTGAAGCCCTATATGCATTAGGAAGGCTGGAAGAAAATTAACCAAAATAACAGTAGCTATGTTAGGATCACAAGGTCATTTTCCTTTTTATCTATGTTCCTCTGTATCTGTTAGTTAAATACTTTTTTGAAAAAGATTTTTTTTTTCAGAAAGAAGAGAAGGGAGGGAAAAGGAGAGGGAGAGAAACATCAATGTACCAGAGAAACATCAATCAGTTGCCTCTTGCACACTCCCAACTGGGGACCCGGCCCACAACCCAGGCATGTGCCCTGAAATCGAACCAGTGACCTTTAAGTTCATAGGCTGGCACTAAATCCACTGAGCCACACCAGCCAGGGCTAAATACCTTATAACTTAAAAAATTATAACTTAATTAAGACTATGAAGAAATATATAAATGTGTTTCTGACATAAAATGTATTTTTTAAAGTAGAACATAAAATACCCTGCTAGGTTAAAGGAACATATAAAAGGAACAATACAACTTCCAATAGAAGGACCCCAAATTTATCCTTAGTCTTTCCTTCCTTCCACCTGTTTGTCCTACCAATCTTATCTAACACTACTTACCCCATCCCATGCTACCTACACTTCCCTTCTTCCACTCTCCCCCCCATCTCCCCACTTTCCCCACCCCTGCACTCCCCTCTACTTTGATGTCTGGGTGTCTATATCTCCAGACAAACAGCCCCATCTGTCATCGAAAGGCCCTAGATTTGTCTCCTCTCCTTTGGATCAGCCCAGTGGAAATAACATCATCACAAATGGCCTCCAGCCCATTGTAAACCATCCCCTGGGGCAATCCAGGTAAGCCTGCTCCTTTTGGTTATAGCACCAGGCAAGCCAGAAAGGAATAAGGAGTGGAAGGCAACATCCAAAAATAAAAGCCACTGTGAACTTGAATAATTTGTCAATTATCTTTAACATTGCTGTAACACAATTTTCAGTAACAATTCAAAGAACAACATTGGATATGAAAGAAAGTGAGCAAGGCTCTTTGACATTATGAAACTGATTCTATTGCTTTCCTCCAAAATCATAATAGCTTCTATACATTAAACTGGGCATTGTGCCAGACATTCTATATATATTATTTTACATAATCCTCCCAATGACCTGTGAAGCAATTATTATTATGCCCATTTTCCAGGAACAAAATTGTTCATCTGAGAGGTCAAATTATGCAAATTTAAATGGCTAGCAACTAGCAGAGCAGGTTCTTGTGGTCTTTGTATTAGACCTCATGGCCCCAACAAGTCTCACATAGGCTTGCTAAAGAAAGCATATCTAAACTTATGTTAAACCCACCTCTTAGCTAGTGATAGAAGTAGTATTATATAATACAAATATCCAGTTTATATGTAAATTTACATTTTAAGTGAAAAATACACATCAAAATTAACATTGTAGAAACTACCACATTATCCAACATCAATAACATGTACAATGCTATTCAGGATCAACATAGTCCTTATATGTCACAGTCAAAAACTTTGTTACAAAAACTTCTCAATACTACATACCAATGGTAATTATAACTGTTGACAAAACACTACCTCTCATATATAAAAGAAGCATAAAACTTTTCATCAGGGTATAAATAGAATATGAACTTGGAGAAATGTTTGGTGTATTCATTTCAAAAATAAGAGACAATTTAATAATTTACTCCAGTTAGAGTGCTTAAGGGGTTATATTAATATCATTCCATGAAGACCAATAGTAACCACTTTGTGGGGAGGGGGCACATTTTATGTCTTATAATTCTAGGAACTTCATACTACTCCGCATTTCTAAACATTGCCTTTCCCCTCATTCAAGTAGAGAAAACATTATTAAGGAAATAGGAAAGACACAGATGCAGAAGTTACAACCACAAAGGCAAGGTGATCATAAAATACCAGTTGATTTATTCTCATTCTTTGAATAGACACATCTGTTTGATTCATTCATAGCTAGCAAGTTTTTTATATTTCCCCCAACACTACCATCATGTACTCTTTTTTTTCTGTGTGAAAACAATTAACTCTCTAATTTCTTCAAAGGCAACTGTAATCATTCATTTACCAATACAATAAACTTTACTAAGTCCTCAGAATGTACTAGTCACTTTGTATAAGAGGAAAATAAATAAATAGAAATAAGTCCTTGCCCTCAACAGCTCTGTGGGTGAGACAGCCTGGTGTAAACAGCCCAAAACAGTGGCTAAATGCTGGAGCAGAGGTGAGAACACAGTATTTCAGAAGCACAGAGGGAGGATTAGCACAGTCTGAAGCACTCTGGAAGCTTTACAGAGGGCAGCGCATTTAAATTCAGCCTTTAACAATAAATAGGAGCTTTCCAGAGTGTTATTATAAAGGAAAGAGGAGAGGAAGCCATTCAGGGCCATAGAAGCAGAAGAGCGTGTGGACAATAATGGTATGAAAACAGTGAGCTGTTTAATGAGACAATGACCAGGGTTTGGGGAGGCCAAGCGGGATGTGAAATTAAAAAAAAAGATTGGACTAAAAATCCAACAACTTCAGGTGATTGGGGTGCTTAACTATATGGGAGACTATGCATACATTAAGTTATTACGAATATACAAACCAATGAGAGAAATGTTCAGTATGAGAAAAAGCACTTGCATGTGTCTATTAACCAAAATATTAACCCTAATCACCTCTGAGGGGGTGAAATTATGTGTAATTTTATTTCAATCTCTTTTTGCTTCTCTGCCTTCCAGCTTTTCTGCATTCAGCATGCACTGCTTTGGCAATTAGTGGGGAAATGTGTACTAAAATAGAACAATATAAGATGGGCTCAGATTGTGTATGCTAAAGAATTTGGACTTTACTCCACAGAAAATGAAGATTAATTTCAGGTAGTGGATCAGGGGAATGAGGTGAGCAGATTTGCATTTCAGGGAATTAAATGTTGTTAAGGGGTGCTTACTAGATTAGAAGGATTTGAAGCTGGACAAAGGATGTGGTGGATAGAACTAAGGCAGTCACAATAGGGATGGAAAGCACATCTCTGGGGTGGGATGGATAGGATCGCTAACTGAAAATGGGATGTGGGGAAAGGACAGAGTTTGAGGGTAACTCCAGCTTTCTGGGCAATTGGTTAGATACAGATATTAGAAGCTAAAGAAGAAGGAGAAGGAAGAAGAGGAGAAGGAGGAGGAGGAGGCACGTTTACGGAGAACATGATGAATTTAGTTTTATGTATGACATACCTGGAGGACATTCAGGTAGAAATTCTAGTAGGAAGTTTAAAATGTAGGTCTGGGTTCAGAAAAAGTGGACCTAGAAATACAGACACATGGAAGATGGTAAAGCCGTGGGATTGAATGAGCTCGCGCAGTCAAAGGAAAGAGTGAGAAGAGATAGCTGAGGCTGGAACCTTGGGAAATGCTAAGTCATAGCAGCACTTGAAATCAGAGAGCCAGAGGAGCTAGAAGTTAGTAGAGTTCTTTTTGAACAAAGGATGGTCAGAGATAGGATCAGGGCAAGGAGAAAACACTTTACTGTAACTATCAACTGCCAATAGAAAACAACCACAGAACCTGGTCAGTTACGGGGTATAGAAAAACTGAAAGGCTGACATGGAACAGAGAGAGGCAACTAGTCACTATTTGAAATAGAAGGTGGAGTGAGCAGAAGCAAGATACTACTGGAGTTTACTGAGTGAGATTCTTCCACACAGGGGGAGATGTTTTGAAAGCTGTTAAGGCTGACCTACAGTTTTGTTCTGAGACAGTGACTTCTACCTTCTTTTTTACAAACAAAGAAAATGATGTCTACAGAGAGAAGTGTCCCAGGTCTAAGTCAGTTGCTGGCAGGTTTAAAACTAGAATCAATTTCCAAACCACTACAGCTTAGGGCACTACTCCTTAACATACTGCCTCCTATACAAACACGAAAAGAAAGCTCATCCCAAAATATCAATAATGGAATACAATAAAACAAAATGAATTTATCCTTTGACTTGAGTTTTGGAAATGACTTCTTACAGTATACAACACTCTCATGTTTCAGACCAACACCCCTTATCTTGCAGCTAACTTCCACAAGCCTTTGATCCCATGGAGATGTCCAATCCTTTGATCCTACCACTTTTCACTCTCCCCAATCATCTTGAGTGCCTCTCTTCTCTATTTACCAGCTTTAAATTCTATGGTCAGTCATTATAATAATATCTTTATTGCACTCATTCACAACTCTCTTCATCCCATTATTTTACTATACCCATTGGATATTCTGCAATTCTAGTTAAATCTTTCTCTTCACTTGCTCCATGACTCCACCATGTTAATGCATACAACACCCAAGTGACTGGTTTCACTTTAAATTTGTGACCAGAAACTTTAAATGGGCCACACAAGCTTACTCTACTTCCCCAGTTCATGCATTCTCTGTATTTAACTCTTCACACCTTTTTTCTCTTCCAACCCTTACCACCTCCTACCAAATCCTCACTCTCAGTTGATGGCCTTGCTTTCTATTTGGAGAAAATGAAAGCAACCAGAAGAAAATGTCAACAGACTCCCACCATCTCAGTTATCCATCTTCCCAAACCTGCACCCACACACTCTGCCCTATATCTATGCTCTGATCTAAAGTAAAGGAATGCCCCTTCCCGGTGCACTAAATTTGACACCCTGTCCCTTCAACATCACTCTTTTTTTTCTCTCTCTCTCTCTACTGAAGCATTCTCATGTGCATGCAAACAGGCTGTTATTTCTCCCTTCTTAAAAAAAAGACATTCTTTTTTTTTTTAAAGATTTTATTAATTTATTTTTAGAGGGAGGCGAGATTGATTGCCTCTCACACACCCCCCCAACCAGGACCCTGGCTCACAACCCAGGTATATGTCCCAACTGGAAATCGGACTAGCGACTTTTGGTTGGTAGTCAGGCACTCAATCCACTGAGCCACACCAGCCAGGACTTTTAAAAAAGACATTCTCAACACTACTATTCCCATTATTTTCTGTTCCCCTTTGCACAAAAAACCTTAAAGAGTTGTCTATGCTCACATTTCCAATCCCTTCCTCTAATTCTCTCTAAACACATTCTAATCCATTTTATGCTACTTTACCTGCTCTTTTCATGGTCACTAGTGACACCCATTGCCAAATTCATGGTCAGTCATCAGTCTTCATTTTACTTGACCTTTCAGCAGCAATGGATTCAGCTAATTGCGTCCCTCTGAAACTCTTCACTGGCTCCCAGGGTATCACAGCTCCTGGTTTTCCTCCTACCTCCCTAGTTCCTTCTTGGTCTTTTTAAATGGTTCCTCCTCTTCTCCCCAATCTCTCAATGTCTGCGTATCCCACAGTTTAGATCTTGCTCCTCTTCTCTTCTCTTTTCTTCTCTATATACATTCATTCCTTGGATATCTCATCAGTCTTAAGCTTCAGATAACATCCAAATGCTGGAAACTCCTACTTTATATCTCCAATCAGACATCTCCAGACTTATTCAACATCTCTAATTACGTTTAACCTCTCCAAAATGTTATCCTTATCTCCTGACCCCCTAAAGTTCTCTACCTTGAAGCCTTCCACATTTCAGCCACTGGCAATTCAAACTTGGTCCGATCAGAAAAGATGGGATCATTTTTTTTACTCCTTTCATTCTTGCAGATACCATGTCCAATCCATTAGGAAATCCTATTGGCTCTACTTTCAAATACATCTGACCACTTCCCACCACATCTACTGCTACTAGTCTCATTCAAACCACCATTATCTTTCACCCACGTAATTATAATAACATGCTAACTATCCTCTCTGCTTCCACCCCTACCCCAGTAAAGCAGTCATATTGATCCTTTTGAAAGGTAAATCAAGTCACATCAATCCTCTGTCAAAACCCTACAAAGACTCCTCCTTTCAGAGTACAAGCCAAATGACTTACAATGGCCTGTAAGACCCTACTTCATTTGAGTCCCTTTATCCACAGCAACCTCATCTCCAACCGCTCTCCCATTGTTCACCCCATTTCATCCATGCAGGCCTCCTTGCTTTTTCTCTAGCATGCCAGGTATGCTCTGCCTTGGAGCTTTGTACTAGCTCTTCTCTCTGCCTGAAATGTCATCCTCCCACTGCCCATGTGGCTAATTCCCTCACATCCATCAGGTCTTTGCTCAATCGTGACCCCCTTCATGAGGTCTTATCTTACCATCTTACTTAGTTGCCACAATCGCTGCCCCCCCTCATAATTTTTAAATCTTTTATACTCTGTGGTAATTTGTTAAAGCAGCTACTACCTTGAAATATACTACATAATTTATTTATTTGTCTGTCTCCTCCCACTGGAACTTAACCTCTAAAAAAGAAAATACTTTGTCCATTTTGTTCACTGATGTATTCCTGGCACATAGGAAGTGCTCAGTTAACACCTGTTGAATGACTAGATCTAGTTCTCCTAGTAGAACGGAAGTAACTGCAGGCTAGACAAATGCTTTAATAGTCTCTGTACCATATATATGTATCAGAAAAAAATATATATGTATTTTATATCAGCGTGACTACTAGAAGTTGTTCTGGACAAGGTACTCATTTTCCTAATTGACAGGGGTGGCAGCAGAATGTACTTACACAAGGCTGAACATCAATGCATATTCTCAGGTGAGTTCCCACCTACCACTAAAAGGTAAATAACATAGACATCAAGAGATTATCTCATCCTTAAGGCCTCATACATGAGCAGTCAGAAAACAGGAAAGTCACCTTGTCGTAGCATTTTCATAAATACACCCAACAGCTAAATCAATTAGCCATATTATACTAGTTTGCTTCAATGTGTTTGTTTACTAGTTGAAGCCTGAATTAAAGGCTGGATTATTTGATGGTACTCAGCTGCCTGGCCCTCTTCCAGCTCCCTCCTCTCCTAGTCTTTTGCTGTGCGAAACAGCAATCTCTCTCTACCTCTACAAGCACAAGAACCCTGGAAGTTATTTACTTACGTAATTCTCTGTCCTTGTGAGTTTCTCTGCTTTCACTGTTTGAACTCTGTTGCCTGAAGTTAGGTAAGTGCCTGTCACAAATAACTATGCCAAATGCATCTATATTCTTTTTAGCTTCAGTTACTGTCTTGGCCAATGCTTGTCCCTCTTTTTGTCTTGTTACTGTATGGAAAATGAAATACATGCACCTATTTCAGCAAGCACAAAAAGATAACATGACCATGTCTTTATTTAGAGTGTCACTTTTTCAGTATCCTTCTGGTTTGTTCTTTATTAACCAAAGTTCCGTTGTTATAAAAATTATAACAATATGCTACCCCAGGTCTTGTAATTTCACAGACAGCTTCTACATTCTCTAAGCAACCAAAACCCATGGTTCCTAATTAAAATATTTATAGATGAAATCTACAGAATCTCCACATGGTATGCTAGTGCCTTCACTTAAGTTTCTAGGGTGAAAAAAGAAACCCTTTGCCAATAGGGGGGAAAAAAAGGAGTTTTTGAGTCTAGAGTACAAAGACTTCAAACCACATTCCACAGCGTGTTATTTTCTTTCCAGAAAATTCTAACACTATGTAATTACTTTTGTATGTAAAATGAATAATGTAAGCCTCTAATGCTAAAAACAGCTAGACAGAAACCATCCAAATTGGGTAGACCTTTTCTAAAGCCAAATGAAATATTAAAATAGAAAATATCTGTGTGAAGACAGCCCATGGAAGAAAGCGCTTGGATTATTATTCAATAGAGATGGAGCAGAGTGGGAGAGAAAGTTAAATGAAAAATAAAGTGTTTTCTGGTTATGTGTCAGTTTGTGTGCTTCAGAGAAACTGAAATGGTGATTGAGCCCCAAAATATCACAGAAAAATGCCAATCAGAAACACTTCTCGGACCTTCCAAACCTTCTGATTAAAAATAACAGCAAAAACAATTAAGCTCCATCCATTGTGACAGAAATGTATTGATACAGAAGAAGTGAAACCCCACCTGCACGGGAATTGAGCAGCAGCTTACTCTCCCCCACCCCCCGACAGAGAAAGAAAAATGAGCTCCACTTCGGTTGTTTGGCAGAACTAATCCCAGTAAATATAGACCGTGGGTTTGTGTGCTCGGGAAGGGGGCCAGAGTAGGGCGCACCTCATAGCTCTCCCCTCAAAACTGCTCCGGAACGGTGAAAGCATCCGCCCCGCAGGACCTCGCTGGGCCAGAAGAAAGCTGTTACGAGACAGAACAGCCTGCTGGGACTGAGAAGAAGCCGCGACGTGCGGCGGGCAGTGCGGGCTGGTGGCCCTGTCGCGCCTCCACCACCAACCCTTCTCCCCCAGTCGTGTGCTTGGGTCTCTGACTCCAAGCTCTGGGGACTCGAGACTCGGACACCTGAGCAGGTTCTTTCTCTGCTCGTGATACAGAACCTTTCAAAGACGTTCTAACGGGAGTAATCCCTGCGCTGGCAACGTCTGGAACCCCGGAGAAAGCCGGCTGACCCAGGGGGCTCCGGGACGCAAGTCTGGACTGCCCGCCCCGGCTGGTCCCACCCCCGAGCCTATCCAGCCTCCGTCCCCAGCGCCCTGCCCGCAGCCTGGCACCCAGTAGGGGCTTTCGGGGAGTGCAACCCCAAGGGTTGACTTTCCGCTAAGTAAACAACCATGGTAGCCTCCTCCGGTCCTAAATAAGCCAGGGCTGAGCGGGCCGACAGCTGTCTAGAACGCTCACCGGCTCCCTTCTGCGCCTTCGCCCCGAGGGCTGAGACTGTTTTCAAACTCCTAGAAGGAAACCCGCGGGGCCCCTTTTCTCTTTCATGGTTCAGCACCGAGGACAGCGCGCATACTTTTCACCCAGTGGCCCCAAGGCCAGCACAGCCCAGGCAAGGCTGCAGGTGTCCGGACAGCGCTCCCTCCCTCATCCCGCCCCTCTCCGGTGCCTCGAGCAGGGTAGCCCACGGCGTCTTACTTTTCTGGCTGGAGTAACCCGGGTAATAGCCATAGTAGCCTGTGATTCGCAAGATCCGGTCCTCGATGGTGGCCACCCCGTTGGGGGCCGCCTTGACATCCATAGAGAGCGCCGGGCAGCGGCCCGGGGCGCGGCGGCGCGGAGAGCGCAGCGCGGGGCCCAGGATCTGGTGCAGGTGCAGCCACCGCCTCCGGTATTGATGCTGCAGTTCGTGCTCCCGCGCCCGGGCTCTGACTCCACCGCCCAGCGCAGCACCGGCTCCGCATCACAGCGGCGGCAGCGGCGGCAGCAGCGGAGCGGCCCCCACTCGGCCAGCCTCTCAGTCTCCTGGCAGCTCTCCCGCCCGCCACCCAGTGCACTGCTGCCCGAACAGCGCCCCCTCACCTCGGACGCCCATCACAGCTGGGGCAGTGTGGGCACCCCACCTAGCCGCAGACTCTCATCATTAACCCTTTTTGCGCCCCTGCCCCGGAGAGTAGACATCCCCGAACCCACCTGACCCAACGGATGGTTGACCAAAGGGCGTGGGAGAAGGGAAGGTGAGACGGTTGACAGGGCCTCAGGGAGGAGGGGCGGGGTTGGGGCAGGAGAGAGGCCCATGCGAGACCAAGGTCTGCTAATGCGAGAGGTGCACACTGTTGCTCGGGGAAAATGACCCATCGGGGGCGTCTCCGGGACTTGATCCATGTTTGGCTTCTACACCACCTGGGATCGTCAGATGGGCAAGCGTCCCCAGGCGTTAATCAGTCCTCCAAACTTGCGGAGAAGGCAGAGATTTTTTTTTTAAGAAATGGAAAGAAAACGAAGCCCCAGTAGATGGTACATGGAGTGATTATCCAGGTATTATGGACACAAAGAGATCAAGCCACCAAGCCTGACAGGCCAAGTCTGGACCCTCCATCCCACCCCCCCCAAGGAAACATCAAAGACTTGGGAGCTGAAGCTGCGCACAGCCTGTATGTTTTGCCATTCCGAATGCTCCCAGGAGAAATGATTTTCCTCTTTATTGCCGAAAACATCAAGGGAGAGCCCTTCAAACTGAATATCTGGGCCTGTGGAAGTTTAGCTACAGGCTAGAGACTTTCCTTGAGGCTGTGTGATCAGTGAACACCTCCCTCCTGTTGTGACTCTGCTTTGTCGACAGACCCACCAGGTAGTCAATGAGCAGTGGGGATGATTCCTGTACTCTTGGTTTGCAGTCACAACCTTCTAAATCATCTTCAAAGTTTCATCTCCGAACTAAAGGGTGTGTGAGGGTGTGGGGCGGAGGGTCAGCTCATCAGTGTCCACCTTCTATCTGGAGCCAGTTTAAGGTACGCCGGCCAGATCTCACTTTTCTAAAGTTGGGGGTGGGGGTGGGGAGAAACAAAACCATGTGGACTTCAGAGTCCCCTCAGAAACCTCCAATCAGTCTATCACACCATTCTGCCTTCAAGCATTCTGCACATTGTGTGTGGGTTCTTCAAAGGGAAGACATATGCAAACATTTTTTAAAAGATGAATAGGTTTAAGCATAGTAAAATGCAGTATTAAATTTCACAATGTGTTGAGGGTTTTCATTCAGACACAAAGCCTAGCACAGGATTTTGAGAGTGGAGTGAATCTGAGATGACTGTGTCTGGTAGAAAGTTCATAAAGAAAGAAATTTCCTCCCACACCTGCTTTCTGGGCTAGGAAAGATGGAAGGGTGAAAGGTATGCAAGGTCAAAATGAACTTAAAGGAAAAGGCAACTCTGTGCAATGGTGAGGAACTGAACATTTAAACCAAAAAATGAAAGGATCATGCCTGCCTAGTTTACCAGTTTTGACAAAGGCAAATACAAAAGTTCCAATTTACAAAATGTAAATTATCAATGTGCCTCAAATCTATTCTGAAAAAAGCAAGGAAGGCTATAATTACACAAATGACAATTGAAGGTAGTTATTCAATTAATAAAATGGTTCCTCATAGTAGCCAGATTCACATAGTAAATCAAAGAGTAGATCAATTTTCCAAGTAAATTATAACTTGACTTACAAAAATTTGGCTTGTATTAAACTTCACAGGAATATTTCTAATGCATTAAGCAGTGCTCATCTGTCTGCGATCCCAAGGGAGTTTTGATATCTGGACCATATTTATATTGATAATCTGTTCTAGTCAGATTAGATATTTATATTAATTGAGTATATGGAACTATATACTATTTGTGTTGTAAAAATGCCAAATCATTTGTAAAATAGTTCATGTGATAGTCACAGTCTTTGTGTCTGAAGCTAAAATAACTATACCAAGTAATAACATTAGAAACTAAATATGATCACTGGGCATAAATTCTATTCAAAGGTATATGGCCTGCCATAAAATCATTTTAAAATACCACATCAGCCTTCATACTTCAGAAGGGCTAGTAAAACAAGATCCATGCAATCTAGTCTTCCTTACTTTAATTAGCAGCTAGTGGTCAGAAAGTCTGGGGATTAAGTCTTTCTTCATGGCAGGAACAAGTCACTTAACCTTTTCAACCATGTATTTGGAGTTATGAATGAAAGATGTTGAAAGAAGAGAACTTGATCATTTTATTTCCTCTGGGAAACTAATAGTGTACTTTCCACCTTGAGCTAAGAGTAACCTGGCTGCATGGAGAGCCAAGAATGCTTAAGTTTTAATACTGAAGGGCCAGTGTTGCCTTGTACAATCATCAGCACTATTTACAAAAAGTTGACCCAACATAGTTTGCACAGTTGGTGTTTAAAAGCATATGGCATCTAACGAGCCAGATGATAAACACAGGGATCTTGAAAGAAAAACATGTGGTCTTCACATTCCATTTTCAGGAAAGCCATTTTGAGTATTTAGTCACCAAGTAATCAGCTTCCCATTGGATACTGACACTGCCTTTTGATTCCAATCTTAGGTAATGGTAGGTGTTGTAAATTTACCTTTCGGCTCAAGGTAGAACTGAAAGGGATTGGGAGCCCAGCACTCAGTACCTAAGAAGTCAGGGCAGAGTCCGCTCTTCATCAAACTCAGGTGTCAGGCTGCATTGAACTTCTCTAGAGGAAGTATTTATTTCAACAATACACTCACATTCTAGAATTTGTCTATGACTTCAATGTGTGTGTGTGTGTGTGTGTCTCCCTCTGTCCCTAACTCTCCCTGTCTCTCTCTTTCTCCATTCTTGCCTGCCTCCTCTGTAACTCCCTCCCTCTCTTTTCCTCTCCTCCTCCCTCTCCCTCAGTCATATAACACAGTGGTTTGATCATAAACTTCAGAGCCAGTCTGCCTGGGGTCAAACCTCACAATTTTCTAGTTGTGTGAAGTTGGATAAGTCTCTTGAACTTTCTATGATTCAGTTTTCTCATCTGTAAAATAAGAATATTGTAGCTATTGTACCTACCTCATGGAACTACTGTGAAAATTAAATGAGATTATATTCATAAAGAGCTTATAGTCCTAGTGGGCATATAATAAATATCATAAATGGTAGCTATCATTATTATTTTGCTTTATGCATACATAGAACCTTCTAAGCTTCAGTTTTCTCCTCTGTAAAATGGGCACATACTCTCTTCTTAATAGTGTTGCTGTGATGGTTAAGTGAGATAACATATGAAAATATCTTACTAAGGCCTGGCACATAGTAGATACACAATAAATATTAATTTTCTCCTCTCACTTCACTCTGCCATGACCACTATTTATTACTGAAGTTAATTCACACTTTAACACTTCATTCACTTTACTAGGAATTTCTCTGTGGCAATCACTTTCACAAGTCTCCTTTAATCCTTTCAACCATGCCAATAATCACAGGAGACAGATCTTGGAATCACATGACCAGACCAATGAGTCAGGTGGGCTGCAGAATATCAGTGCTTTGTGGAAAGAGAAGCTAGCTGTTCAGGTAAGCAGTTCTTCCTGTCCTTTGAGAAGACCTAAGGACATAGAGAATGGCACAAAGTCTGGTGATTCCTAGGCATGGGAAGGACTTGGGTCATGCTTGATAACAGTGTCCCAGGGAAGAAGAATGGCCTTAGGGGGGGTCACAGTGTGGTGCCCTGTGGGAAAGTGAGCCATTAGCCCTGGGCTTCCCAACCCAATCAGAAATTCTGGTGCCTCCACGCTTGGTCCCAAGGCAGCAGAGCCACCAGCCCCAGAGGGATGGAATGTGAGCTTGACTAGTGTACAGTCTCAGCAGTGACCAGGGGACTGGAGACCAGAGTGTGCCCCTGATGCTTGAGCTTAGCCAAAGATTTCCCCTGACTGCATAATCCTGCAGCAGGGGAGTCCCAATAACACTGAGATTGAATTTTCCACTATTTTTATAAGGGACAAGGACTCAGAGTAACATTTATAGTAATATAAAGCTAATGGCGATTTCTGTAATCTTTTTGAACAGATCTGTTGGTGGTTATACATTCAAACCAGCTGTATATTCATTTTACAAATAAGACATTCTGTGATTTAAACATCTACAAATGCCATGCATACACAACCTCCCACTTGCTGCATATTATTGTCACACAAGCCTTCTGTAACATTACCTGTTAAAAATGCCAAACCTGTTGTGGTAGTTGAATGTATATTTATGTTTTCCCCCCAGTGTACGCAGACCATAGGGTTGCACAGTTCCTGCCCCCTTGTGGTTATATGAGGGCTATGTGACTGATTCTAGTTCTGAACAAAAGAGACAATGATCGTTTCCCAGCCAGAGCTAATACATGCCACTCAGAAGTCTCTCTTTCCCCTGGCAGGATGACCATCAATATTCAAGATGACTTTGACACTTAAAAAGTGAAGTTTCTAAAAAATTCAAATCAAAAAGAGTTTGGATTTCTTTTATAAACACTACATTTAATTTTCAAATCTTATTCTCTTTATCCTTTGTTCTCGAAGGATGTGCTATGCTTGTTTAGGTATCAGCAGTTCCTGAAGCAATGTATCAATAAACAACACTGAAGACAAAATAAATTGTTGGAAAGAAACATTATGGGTGGTATGGAAAAACTAGAGAGAACAGAAAATTTGAAAATCACCAATGAGACGCAGAGTCCAGAATATATGTTCAATACATTTACATCTCAAATAACTATTTCCAAAAGCAATCTCAAGAATGACTTTGCCTTTAGCTGCAAGAACTATTAATTTGCAAGGAATATGTTCCCAAGATTTTATTTCATCATTATTCTCAGTGTCAGTGATATCCTTTAATAAAACTCCCTCTTCAAATACCTTGAGATAATGCAGACCATCAGTACTGAAGTGGATATTTGTCTCTCTCTCTCCCTCTTTTTTTTTTTTTTTTTTTTTTGGCTCCCCAGATGATTGAGAGGGGACTTCTAACTTACCAGAAAGAATACATCTCTCGAGAAAGAAGCTAAAATGTATCAACTACCTTTTATGCTCCAATTCACTTCCTCTAGTTTCACCTTTGCAGTGACCAACTCTGTCTAGGTTCCCATCGACTCTGTAGACACAGCCTGGGAGCGCCTCACCTGCTGCCAATGCCATGCACCCTCAGCCTCCTGCTCCAGGGCTTCCCTGTTGATGCTGATCCATGCAAATGCATCTGTTTGTATTAAGCATGTGTAACCTGAACGTGCAAGAGACAGAAGCAATGCAGGCAAATGTGATAATGAGAGAAAGGAACTGGGGTATAAACTCTTCTCCATCCTCTTCTGAACAGATTACCCTGAAAAGCCTCTCCCCTCAAGCCAGAGCAATTGGTCAGGTCTGCCAGTCTTGATGCCAAAGGATGGTCAGCACAGTAACATGTTTCTGTATTGTTTGGGAAAAATCGTTAAGGTATTCAAAATTCAAAAAGTGATTGTTAGAGTAATAGGATTATGAGTAATATTTCATTTTCCAAATTTCCTGAAATATGGTTCTACTAATCTTAAGATAAATACACACACACACACATGCACACACATGCACACACCACCAACAAATCCTAAAACCTATCCTAGCTCTTTATTCTCCAGTGTGTCTCATTTTTATGTGCAATGTGCTGGAGCGTGCCGCCTGCCTGCACATTAATCACTTCTGTAATTACAACTATCTCCTTTCCAGTGAACAAGATGAAGTCTAACTAAAGGTCTCTAATTCTTCTGGCTCTCCATGTTCTCATAAATAATAAACAGGGCTCCATGACAACGAATACATAAACATTTTGTGACATCTCAAAGTGGTCCTAAAATCTTCAAGTTCTTAAGCTAATAAAATACTCTAGGTAGACAGTTATCTGGGCATAAGTATCGTTTGGTGCTATGTAGTGGAACTAAGTAATAAGACCGTCAATGCTTAGATAGTTGTTACAAGGCTGTTGGAGGAGGTCATCAAGAGGATGTGACCACTGGTTGATCTGAAGTCTGGACCTGGGCTATCAAAGGCTCTTCACCCCCTCCCCTGTTTTTGGAATGTAGGGTATGCTCACCTTTCCCACAGCCAGAATCATTTTCAAGGATGCAGCCTTGACAGAGCAATGTGTTATTGAGACCATCTGGATGATATACATGACTGAACCCAGTGAAGACCTCCGTATAAATCTTTAAGATTCTGGCAGGTGGATGCGAAGATCTCCTCATTTTGTGGTTGCCCCAAATCAAGCCTCGTAAGAAAGTTCCCTTGCTTATTAAGCCTGTCACCTCACAATCTGGAGTCCTCTGCCTCTTTCTTCAGTTTCTACTTGCCTTCCATGTAAGGGGGGCAGTTTGCAAACCAACAAATGCTTCTTCCTCTGGCTACTGCTGCTCATCCTTCAGCTGTTTCTAAAGGGAATTCTCTTCTGGGACGCCTTCTCCGAGTGCTCTCCCTTTCCTAGAGGGGCCATGTATTTATCCCATCAGAGTTCTTTCCACACTGTGTGATCTTTTCAACACTGTATACTTAAGTTCTTCATGCCAGGGATTGCATTTTGTTCACCACCATGTGACCAGTGTTTGTCAGAGTGCCTGGTACACACCAGACAATCAAAACATGTTTAAAAAAAACATGTTAGCTTGGCCGCTGCCCTTCTACTCACAGCACCAGGGAAAATCGAGGAATGCAAGAAATTTACCTACCAGTTTGCCGAAGAAACCTGAAGGCAGTCTTTCGGGGCAGTGACACTCGGCTACAATTTCATGGCCCGATTGAGACGCGGAATGGAGTCGATTCTCCCCCCTCCCGATGCTCATGAGCTGGCCGGCGATCGACTGCACGTGTCGATCACCAGCACCAGGACCAGAGAGAATCTCCTGGTCTCCAGTTTCTCCTCCAGGGCAGACCTCATTCAGGTTCTCTTGGCGAGCAGCTTCATCCCCATTTACGCGGGGCTGAGACCCGTGGAGTACGATGGCCAGGTAACCTTCTTACCCCTGACGAATTACCAGTAATTCCCGTGCTGACACGGTGCCTTTATAAAATCCAGTGTTATCATTATCCATTCTGGCGGCTCCAGATCTATACAGAGGGCTTGTCCCACGAATACTTTTGCTTCTGTTAGCAGAAAATAAAAACCTAGTTCAGCGGCAAAAAAAACATGTTAAGTGCTGGAAGAGTCATTGTAATGAACAAAACCTTTCATCAGGAGCCAGGACCAGTGTTTGAAAGAATGGTCGAGGCACAAACAGTCACTTAGGATAGGTTGGTTTGTCTCTAGAACAGAAAGGTAATAATTTTCTCAGTGCAAACTGGGAAACTGAGGCTAGGGAGCCTGAGTCAATGGTTCAAAATTTCCTCGGTGAGTTGGTGGCAGCCCTTCCCATTCTCAATGTATCATCCTTTCCCCGACACTGTATAATGCCTATATGGCTTTCTGGCCGCTCCTTACTACAATCAAATGAAATCTATCCAATGTCCCTGTCCCTCCCCCCACCTTCCCAATCAGATCATATACTTTTCTTCTTCCTCTTCTTTCTATCTTCCTCTAGTGGAACACTGGGCTCAGCAGACAAAGGGACACCCATCAAGGCCTCTGTTCAATTAAATTGAAACCCAAGAAGATGCCTGTTTTCTGGAGATTATGTTACTTATATTTCTGGTATAATGGGAACCTGGTTACTTATCCAGTTTGGTATCCAGTTGAGCTGAAACATTATCCTTTCTCTTTTGGGTAGTGTGGGTGAAAATAAGTAAACAAATTGGTGTGTATTCTCTTTATCTATGAGTAAATTTGATGTTGTGGTCAACACCGGCAACTCCTGCGGCGCACCTGAACCCAAGCTGTATCGACTCCGTCTTTCCCTTGGACCCTTCAGCTGCGAAGAGAGGGGGGGTCTGCTGCATGGGCAACAGCAGACCCTCCATATTACCCTGCCCAGGCTCTGTAGCTTCAGTGTCATCGCAAGATGTCGATTCAACACGGAAGGAGACAGATACCATGTCACTCCCGAGTCGGACTGCACAGCCATTCTCGGCGGTGCAGATGGACTCTTAAGAAGCTACACCATCGTCTCTCGAGACGGACGGCTGCCGACGACGACGGATGAGTAAATTGATAGAATTATATGTTTTCTTATTACAGGGTTGACATTTTAAAAATTAACTTCCATGAATAACATGGGCTCATTTTGATAACTCTTCTGGGAATTATAATTAATTAAGAGGTTTGAATTTCCTCCTTTATCTATATCTTCTACTACAGTGTTCCAGATACTTGTTTACTTATTTCTGTATTGACTTAGGTTTTAAAAAATCATCAACTGGGCATACAGAAGGTAGTGAGTGCATGTTACTGCTCTTCCTTTTCCTTTAACCCCCGTCTTTCCTTTATTCTGCTCTGCTCTGCAGTCTACTAGCACCTGAATACCACTGCAGTAATGTCCGAATTGCTCCCCTGCCATGTAGCTATTACTGCATGCCAAACACTCCCGCATCTTAGTGGCTTAAAATAACAACCAGTCATTACTTTTCATGACCTACAGGTCAGCTCTGTGGTTCTGCTGATCTATCCAGGCTTGGCTGATCTTGGCTGGGCTCCCTTATGCATCTGTGGTCAACAAACAGATCAGCTGGGTTTTGAATAGTCTAAGATGATCTCTCTCACATATTCAGTGAATGAGGAGACAGGATGAATGGACCACATATCTCAACATCCAGTAGGCTTGCCTAGGCTTGTCAAGCCAGCAGTAAAGTCCGAAGAGTGACAGTCAATCTTGCAAGGCCTTCTGAGGCCCAGACTCAGAACTCGTATTATATTGCTCTTCCATATTTTCTTGGCCAAAACAAATTGCAAAGCAAGAGGGAGTGGAGAAATAGATTCTGCCTCTTGATGTGATTGCTGCAAAAATCTGTTGTCATTTTTGGTTTCTACGACTTCCACCAAAGTAAATCAATGCTAGTGTTGCAAAACAGATTTATCAGAGACTAGATGAGAATGTCCTTTCTGCAGAATGTCCTTTAATAGAATTCTCTGAATCCTGATCGGCAGCACAATCTTCCAATCACAGGTTAATAGAGGCAGTGGGGAAGTAACTTCATTAAGCAAAATCTGGCATTGAAAGGTTACCTGCAATGATGAGAATTTGTCTGAGTAGAAATTGCAGCATGACATGTAATTCCAAACCTTCTGACTTCAAAATGGGAGCAAGAAGTCAGACACCACCACAGGCTGGGTCTGCATAACATTGGTACAATGAGACACAGAACAAGGAAATGAGTGCCTGTGACTCAGCAGGGCTGCTTTCACAACCAAGACAAAAGTGGGGACCTGAAAGGTTAAGCTATTCACTGTGCTCACCCGCCCTGCCACCCCACATGGGGGTACTTCACACACTACACAGCAAAGATACAATTATCTCCCTCTTCTCCTACACTAGGTTTCTAGGTTCTTTAGGACATAAATAAGTCTTTTAAATCCACATTTCTAGTATGTAACACAGAGTCTGGCTGCTGAAGGAAAGGAGAGAGGAAGTTATTTCTATGACTCTGAAAAACACTAACCTAATATAACCACATATATAATTTTAGATGAGTTTTTGCAAATACTCAAAGATTCTCCCATATGAAAAATTATAAAGTACTGGTGACAATAAGTTACTCCTTACAAATACAGAAAACACTACTATTCAGCTTCATTCAAAAGGAAGAAGTTGCTGATACTCAAGTTATAATCCAGAAGAGAGAGGATCAAGAAATGCATGTTTTTGCTTAAGTGAAGAGAAACCTTTAGATTTTAAAAAACTTGAATCTAAATTTCAAATTCACAATTAAACATTTAAGAGTATATTTCTAATTGCCTAGCACAAAGATCTAAGAAGTTCTTTTCATATTATTATATTTATTTATACTCAACCTCATTCCAAAAAGAAAGTAACGTGGTTTATAAAGATACTACATTGCATGATTTGAAATAATAATAATAATAATAATAACTAAGTAAAGAACTGAGAAGAAAGTCAAATTAAAAATAGAAACCAGAAAATGAAGCCAGGATGAGGTCAATAAATGCCACAAGCACTAATACACATTGTAGAAGCAGCAATAATTCGACTTGGGGTTTCCCAGACACCAACCAAAAAGAAACTTGTGGTCGCTGACACTACTGATCACAGTCAGAGCTCAAAACAGGAGAAGTTCAACTCTTTTGGTGTGCACCTGGAGATTAAGTTTTTTCACGATGTTCCTAAAGAGGATCCCATGTAATATTCTAAACAATAGCCTGAAGAAAATGCACAGGAAGATATAAAACACTGTTGAGTAGAATCACATTGATAATGCACTTCAAATACAGCACCCTCTTATAATTCTCAACTAATCTAAAACCAAAGTTGGGAGTCTCACCAGCTATGTATCCTTCAGGGAAGTCTCTGTAAATATTTATTCTGCCAAATGAGAAACTGTTAGACATTACTAAGTCCTGTAGATAATAGCTCTCGATTCATCTTTTTCGCTAATTTTTCAATGTTACTACCCAGGGTCAAGCAACCCTCCTCTTAGCCTGGATGACCACACAGCCTTCTAACTGGTTTGCCCTACTCTAATCCATTCTCCAAATCACAGCCAGTCTGCTTTCTTTAAAACAAAGCTCTGCTTTAAATGCCTGAATGACTCTGCCAGGTTCTTACCATGGTGAATTCCACTCCCTAATTGTTGAATACAGACTGGCCTCTATCTACAGCTCCAGCAACTCTCTGTTCCCTTCATTCCAGCTATCTCAAATGAATTTCTTTGAGGTTACTGAAAAATTCATGATCTCTCTCACCTCTGGATCTCTAAATGTTCTGTTCCTTATAACTTTCAATCCTTTGCCCCCAGCCTTTGTCTGGGTCTGTTTCTTCACATCTTAAGCTAGAAGATGCTTCTTCAGAAAAGCCCTCTTTATTTGTCTGTCTTCCTCACTAAATTTTAAGCTCCCCAAAGGCAGCTCCTGGCTCTGTTTTTGCTCACCATTGTGTTCCCAATGGGGAGCATAGTGCCAGACACAGAGTGTTAAGTAAATATTTTCATAATTGATTGATTGAGTGAATGATATTGATCATTACAGACAAGTCGTTGGACCCAAATATTCTGTGTTTCTCCTTGAAGAAAAATCCATTTACCTTCTTTAACAAGTAATAAATTCAAAGATATTTTTGATATTGTCTAATGAATACTGACAGCAGTCGTGCCTACATTGAAGAATATACTATCTCTGTCACCAGACAGGTCATGATTCTCTCCTAAACAAGGATGTATGGGTTGAGACCCCAACATTTTATGCCCGTCAAACATTATCATAACTTTAGTGTGATAAAAATTTTAAAGTGGATGTTGTCAAATCTTACATTCCAAGGATTTTGCAAGGTATTTGACACTGTATTTTTAAAGATAGTATTGGTTTGAGACTCTTATCTTATCATTGCAACAGTAGAAAAAGTCGGAAGACCTAGAGTCTATCCTGACTTTGTCACTAACTACATATGTGGTCAGTCTTCAGAAGGCTGATCAATCAAAAGTTATAGGACCAGAATAAACATAATGTTAAGATGCCATTGTCATTTTAGCATTTAATCTCTACAAATGAACTACTATCATTATTTTATGCTTTCAACTTCTGGAATTGGGAAGGACCTTCTAATTTAGGTAAAGAAGGGTGAATTGGAGTCTAGAAATGAGAAAGAGAAAAAAGTAAACTAACTCATGCATGGGGCACAACCACATGAGTTAAGGAGTCAATAATTTAGATGTAATTTTTAATAAGTTCTCTGGTTTGACTGAATCTTCATCCTCTGGAGTTTTTATTTAATTGTCCTGGATGGGGGCTCATCACTGGTATTTAAATTTTTTTCTCCAGTGATTGTAATATACAGCAGGGATGGGGTGGCAAAGATGAAGATCAGGTTTATGTTAACGTGGCCATTTTCTTCCCTGGACCCCTATGAATGAACTAATATGGTTTCATATTAGCTATTTTCCTTTTAGTTTCTCTAGGATCATCTATTTTCTAAACCAATAATCCTTTCTAAATTTTTAAGAAAAATTGTATTTGATTGTCAGTGTTATTTACAAGCTCTAATTACTTTTGAACATGGAAATCACAAATAGGAGAAGAAAGGAAGCTTCTCCATCTTACTAGTCAGGTGATAGTGTTAATAATAGAAGTAGCTAAAAATAACTTCCCAATTATAGTTCCTGGTCTTTTTACCATAAAGCTGCTTTTCTTAGTGTTCTAAATTTAGCTAGCACTATATCATTTCCTTGACATTTTGATAATATTGATGAATCCTGAATCGTTTCATATCAGAGCACTAACAATAACTCTTCTAGATACTTCTTATGTTCAGGAATCCAATTATACAAAATCAAAGGTAATCAGAGCATCTCAACAGATTTTGGCTTTTAATCATGCCTGAAAACACCTTTAACTGTAGCACTAAATCAACCAGTACAGAATGTTTAGTGATAGGATTAAATTTTTTGAATTGTAATCCCACTCCCTCTGGTGGTAAACTCTCCAAACTTCTACTGAGTTCACAATTTGATGATAATGCTCAAAATTGATTGGGAACTCTTCTATGTTTAGTTTCCTTTTGCCCAGGAGATACTGACACTAAACTATCCATCCAAAGGGGATATTTTAGTGTTATGAGTTTTATAAAAATACACAACAGGAAGAGCCACTTCTTTTCATAAATCCTATTGTGTTACATGCATCATGTCAATGCACACAGGAGCACCCCTTTAAGCTCCTCCTGTTTAGTAAATCAGGAATGCAGTTCTTAAAGTTTTAAAAATTTTATACAAAGAGATTTTTGTTGTGACTAGTATCAAACAACAAATGATACTGTGCCCTGTGACAATAACTCTCCAGGTTCATAGTTTCGTGGAAACAATTACTAAAGGATCAGTCAAGTAACAGGAAAACACAGACTCTACAAACTTCCGTGTTGGAAAAATCCTCTCCCTCTATGATTTGGCAAAGATATCATAAGCAGTAAGAATGCCAAAGATTTTTCCAAAGGATACAATTGTGCATAACAACATGTTTTCTCAAAAACAGCTCATCCAATATGCACATTCTTTTTCATCACTTTCCAACATTTCTTTTCCATTGGAAAGTATTTTGTTTCCACAATAAATATGTGGACAATGATATAAGTAGAGAACTGAAGAGTCCCCTGCCTCAAACCCACCTTACAACCTTTTTCTGTTTGTATGAAAGTTAATATCATGCAGAAATTAAGGCACAGATTTTGGACCCAGCCTGCCCAGCTCACCTAATCATCAGCTCTGTCACCATGGACAAGTTAGCTGAACCACAGCACACCTTTGTAATGCAGCTAATGCTCTTTGGACATTGCAGAATAAGTGCTATACAAGTGCTTGCTAGTATTGTTGTTGGCAGAATTTCTTCCCAGAATTAGTTAGAGTGGGTAACATCCTAAATAAGGTTTATCTCTACCCTAAGCTTTAGTGGAAATCTTTAAAAGTCAACATCTAATGTAACTCAGAGGTAGAGGATACAGTTTTATTCCTGGAGGCTTCTTCTAGACCACAGGAAGAACACAGAAAGAACGTGGAAATTAATATGCTTTTTCACCATCCTTCCCCTTACCAAAACAGGTCAAGGAGTCCTCCCAGAGAATTTAACCCTTCCCATACTAATGGGGGGAAAACATAATTTTCAAGTCCCTGCTAGTTCTTTATACAGCTGAGGGTAGAGGTCTGTATATAAAGCCTTGTCTTTGTCAAAATTCCTTATTAAAACTTTGATCACACAAAAGCAAGTCAGGAACTATTTGAGGTTGGAGAAGAGAGCTAAATTACTAGGCATAATAAAGGAGAAGTGAACTGGGTATTGCAGATTCATCTGGAAGTGAAGAGAAGAAAAGAGAGTGTACCCCTAACAAGGCAGGGATGCCAAAGAGAAAAATTCCCTGTGATAAAAGGTCAAGACATTTAAGAACAACAGTGTTCTTCAGCAGTTGCCTGCTTTTCCACTTCCAGCATTACCATGTTCCGTGCTGTGCTATGGGACACAAAATGCCTGTTGTCCAAAGAGCATTGCTAAAAATCTGTGCACAAAGCAGCCTTCAATTAGGGACTCTGTGGGTAATTTAGGGTTAAAGCAGTAAAGGAAATTATCATTTCCCTCTGGGACCAATGCTGCAAAGCAACTTTATGTGGAGAGAGGCACAAAGTCCTGTTGTTTTGATCAGAAACCAGGGTTGATGGTTAAGGGCAAGGTAGCCATCCAGTGGAACTGCCAACTCTTTTATCAAATACAATAGAAGAAGGTGACCCTTGAAGTGAGGGAGGCAAGAGTCTTGAGCTACACTGTCACTCTCTGGGCCTAGGATGCTTTCCTCACAGTTTATATGGTAGAGCCCTGCCAGGTCAACTCGTCTACAGGTAACATAGTGTTTTCTCAACTGTCCCACAGAACCTAATGAACAGGGTGCTCTTACAACACCTTGGGAATTGTGCTGTCTGCTAAGGCTGAAAACAGAAAAAAGAGAGCCCCTCATTCTCCTCAAAATGGGCAGCCTCTCTGTGAGTGACGAACGTGGCTTTCACAGGTGTCATGCTGAAGGATGAGTGTCCCATCATCTCAGTGAGGGAGCACATAGAGATCAGAGAACAGTAAGCTCTGGCCCCTTTTTGTCTTCTGCTGTCAAGGGAACTGCTGCTTACAGAGCCCCGACAACAGAATTCAACAAGGGAAGTGTCAGAGGCAAGGCAAGGATTAGCAGACTACTGCCAGCCTGTGCACAGTCTCTTCTGGACATTATTCTCAGGAAGGAACCTCAACACATCACCTTCCCAAGAGTGATACAAAGTCACAGCTAACTACACAGTTTGTGTTCAATAGTTGCCTGCTTCACGGTGTCAGTTGACAGCAACACACACACACACCTGCTCAAGGTAATTTCCTGCAGTGAAACATGGTAGGCATCTTCTACTGCCCCACGGAGATTCCAATGGTTCAGATTCCTTGACTCAAGAGACATAGTAGCCTCTAGCATCTCAGTGAAACTCTCTAAAAAGTCCTCCGTGGAATTCTTAGTTGTAGAAGACCCACTCTGCTTAATCAGCTTCACTGTGGATATTATCATCATCCCTTTTCATACTTGATTAAGACAATCTGACCCAAGGAGGATCTCAGAGGAAAGGACACTAGGGTTCTTTCTAGAGTTCAGGCCGAAGTGCTGAAAAGCATGTTAAAAAGCCACAGATCTCAAATATTTTCCCTTGAGACAGGAAAAGGAATTTTCAGAGGCACTTGATAAGACCCGCACACCTTTCAGCTAGCAGCTGATATCAACTTCTTCAACAAGAACGAGAAGAGGACTTCCACCTACAGACCCCTTCCATGTTGGAAACAGCATTAAAAGACCCAGGCATTAAAATAGAAACACTGGCCTCATTATTTTCTATCTAAGAGAGCCATGGATTCCTTTGCAAAAAGGTAAAAATGATATGCTCCACCTCAAACATCTGTTTTAAGAATGAAATGAAATAATGCATGCAACACACTTAACATAGTGCATGGTAAATGCTCAATCAATACCAAATGTCATTACTACGCTATTGTTGCCATCATCACTCCCATCATATTAGTGATATGATCTCCTTTACAGGAGAACAGGGAGTCATGACGGAGAAGTTAGACTATTCGTAGTTTGTTCCAATTTGGAGAAACAAAAACAAGAAAGTCACTTCATTCTTGTTTTGAACTGATTTTACTTTATCAGATACTATGTAGTACTTACTACATGCTAGTTACTGCTCTAAACCTAAAACTCCTGAATCAAAATTTATTTAATTTTAAAGTATCGACTTCCAGCCAAGATGGAGGCATAGATAGACACGCTACATCTCCCTCCACAACTAAGAAGGAACACAGCTACCTCAAAGCTGGAGACAACCAGAAGTTCCAGGAAATCGAGCTGCATGGAAGTCCAACAAACAAAGATAAAAAGAAGAAATACTCATCCAGACAGGTAGGAGTGGAGCCAGAGCAGAGAGGATGAGGTGTGGTGGTGGCAGCATCAGCGGCAGCAACAGGCCAGCAGAAAGCACAGTCAAACATTTTAAAAAGTTGAGAGGGACACCTGGGGAGCACTCCCAGCACCAGACCAGATGTCACAGCTCATGGTTCCAGCGCTGGGAACAATAAAGCCTCATTGCTTCTGACTGTGCAAACCAGTGGGGATTGGGGCAGAGGAAGAAACTGCCAGCCTCTCAGCAGAGTCCACTTGTTTAAAGGGCCCCCACAGTCCTAGAACGTCTGCAGACCCACCCACTCTGGCAACAATGGCCAGGGCAACAGCTAGAGGGGCACCAGGCCCATACAGTACAGAATGAGGAAACAAGAATTGAAAAAAAATGAGGACAGGCTTAGGAACCTCTGGGACAACTTTAAACGTGCCAACATTGGAATTGTAGGGCTGCCAGAAGAGAAAGAGCAAGAAATTGAAAGCTTATGTGAAAAAATAATGAAGGAAAACTTCCCAAATTTGGCAAAGGAAATAGGCATACAAGCCCAGGAAGCACAGAGTCCCAAATAAGCTAGACCCAAAGAGGACCACACCATGAGGCATCATAATTAAAATGCCAAAGGTGAAAGGTAAAGAGAGAATCTTAAAAGCAGCAAGAGAAAAGCAGAGAGTTACCTACAAAGGGGTGCCTATAAGACCATCAGCTGATTTCTCAAAAGAAACTTTGCAGGCAAGAAGGGACTGGCAAGAAGTATTCAATGTGATGAAAAGCAAGGACTTACAACCAAGATTACTCTATCCAGCAAAGTTATCATTTAGAATGGAAGGGCAGATCAAGTGCTTCCCAGACAAGGTAAAACTAAAGGAGTTCATAATCACCAAGGGACTTATTTAAATAAAAGAAGATCAACATTATGAACATTAAAGTGATAACAAACTCACAACTATCAACAAATGAATCTAAAAAATAAAAACAAAAACAAACTAAGCAAACAACCAGAACAGGGAGAGAATCACAGGTGTGGAGATCACTTGCAGGGTTATCAGCTGGGAGGGAGAGGGGGAGAAATGGGAAAATGGTGCAGGGACTAAGAAGCATAATTGATTGGTACAAAATAGACAAGGGGAAGTTAATAATATAGGAAAGGGTGAAGCCAAAGAACTTATATGCACGACCCATGGAGATGAACTAAGGGGTGTGGGATTGCTGGAGGGAAGGAGGATATTGGGAAGAGGGGAGCAAAGGGAAAAGAAATCAGGACAACTGTAACAATATAATCAATAAAACATACTTAAAAATAAAGTATCACTAATTTGATAACATCATATTATAGCATATTAAAAATTTATCGTGAAGCCAAATATAAGTAATTTGGAGAATGGATATGCTTTTGGTTCGTGCATTCACAGAATATTAACTAAATACAGGATGGGGCAAAAGTAGGTTTATAGCTGTATGAAAAATATGGAGTTTATTTGTGTATTTTTTTATGGTTCATTAAAGGTTTTTGTTTTTTATCTATATTAAGCTAAATGCATTCAGACAACACAGAGCTGTTGCTCTGATTAGATTTTTCCTTAACCCAGGAGATCCTAATCTGAGACAAAGGAAACTTCAAGTAGCCTGGGGATGTAATCATTGGTCAGCAATAGATTTCTGAGAGTCAAGAGCTACCAGGAACAAGTAGGCAAGATCAGTTATGGACTGCAAAGACGGCATTTATTTCTCATCACCTGCATTGACCAGTGCCACCATCATCTTTCACCCGCACAACTGCCAGCAGCCTCCTATCTGGTCTGTCTGCTTGTGCTCTTGCCTCCTACCATATTTCCACACCGCAGCCAGAATAATTCTTTAAAAGTGTAAATCAGTCTATGGTACTTTGTTATAGCAGCCTAAGCAGACTAAAGCAAGAGAAGAGAAGAATATATTTACTGGGCTGATGTGGCAGATTAAAGATGCCCACAAATTCTTTGACATCTTTGCATAAAGAGGTGAGGACTATGCTCCTATCCCTTGAATCTAGGCAGATTATGTGATGGCTCTGAGCAACAGTATTCAGTGGAAGTAACACTGTGCCAGGTTGAAGGTTTGGCCTTAAGAGAAAGAGTTTTCATGTCCTGTCTCTTGGAACACTCACTCTTGGAGTCCTGAAATGCCATGTAAGAAGAAACTACCATGAAGTTGCCATATTTCTAGGAAGCCTAAGCTAGTCATGTGAATAAGCCAAATTTATGAGTCTGTCTATTTATCTATCTATCTGTCTATCTATTTTTTAGGGGGTTCCCCTTGTATTTTTTTACGTATATTTTATTGATTATATTGTTACAATAGTTCCAGTATTCTTCCCCTTTGCTCCCCTCTGCTCATCACCACCCCTCCCCCAGAAATACCCACCCCCAAGTCCATGCCCATGGGTCGTACATACAAGTTCTCTGGCTTCACCCTTTCCTATATTATTTTTTTAAATAATTAATTAATTAATTTTTAAACAATAAAAAATAACAATCCCCCCCTCAGACTTAAGACCCTTTATAATCTTATAAAGGACAATGGGCGAAGGTCTCATGCTCCTCTAGCTGGTTCAAGCTGGACATGGTCATCATCCTACCTACCCTTGGGTCCAGAAATCCTTAATAAGAGTGGGGGTGTGGAGGGGAGGGTGGCCTTCCCACATGGGGAAGGATCGTGCAGACTCCAGTTCGGTTGGCTGTCCCCAGACAACGGCGTGCTTGGTTTAACAGGCTGGCATCCTTGTTGTATTCTGGGGGCAACAGGGTTAAAAGACATCATTCAATCCATAATCACTAAATGAAAAAAGGCAGGTATTAATTTTTCAATGTCCCACATTAGGAAAAAAAAGGGCTTCTCTGGAGGAAGGTGTACCAGGTACCTTTCCCCTGTCCAAAACCCTTTTGCCCATTATACTTTGTTTGGGCTGAGGGGAATATTTTAGGTTTCCCCCCCTCTCAGACCTCTGGGCCCTTTCTGTCCAAGCCATTAGGATAGAAAAGAGAAACCAGTTTTATAGTGAAGCCCACAGACCACCCCATGCTTCAGCAACCCAGCCACTTAGTTCAGCCAAACCATTGAGTCTCAGGAGGCAACGCTGCAGACAGGATTAAGTGAGGCCTATACATACAGACAATCACTCAGGTAGTGAGATCATAGGCTTATGCCCTTTGAAAGCAGAAAACACATGTTAATTTATGCAACATAACCCACAAACAAGTCTCTAAATCTGTAACACTATCTTATTGGAAAGACATCCAGTTGCAAGGCATTTGACATTCTTCTTGCCTGTAAATTAAGCATCTTTGATGATACCACACACATAGTTTAACTTTAAAATGAAAACAAAGTTTAAATCAAAAGAAGCTTTAAAGACGGTTAGCTGCACTACTTTATAGTCTACCACTGGTTGTGTATTATTATTATTAATTATTGTATTATTTTTCATACAAACAACTATAAGCCTACTTTTGCCCCACCCTGTATATGTCATGAGCCAGCCCTGGTGCTGGTCACTGGGATGAAAATGTCGAACAAGAATAGCCGTCTCCAAATTTTCGTTCTTTTGAGATGTTTGAAATCACCAACCACCCTGCTTTTATTTATTTATTTTTTTGCATGAAGTTTCAAGTTAGACCAAATATAAAATGGTTTGACCGCCTTTCTAGCAGCCATACTTGGATCTGCCTAGATAAACTATTTGGCTTCCCAAGGCAATTTATCTGTGGCTTTCAGAAACTAGTCATCATGATCCAGGCAGCCTCTCCAGCTTTGCCAGGTGATGCATCAGCAGGTGGAGCTCAGCCTTCAGCACCAGGTGTCAGCATCAACAACAGCAGGGACATTGGAAGCATAGGCTGTCTTGGCTGACTCTAACCGGGGCGGACAGCCAAGACAGACACTTGGAATACTCTGCAACACAGCTCTGAATTGTGAAACCCAGCTGGTCAGGGTCACAGTAACCGGGGAGTTGGCCTGCAGTGATCTCTGCCGAGTGATTCATGTTCAGCAGACATGCTGCTCAGGCAGGACAGCTCCAGGCAGGACAGCCCATGGCAAGGCAGGCTCAGCAGTCACTGACTGCCATTTGCTGGTGGCCCTCATGCTTATCCAGTGGGAAAATATTTCCGGACCAGAAGAGTGCCTCTTGCCCTGGATGCTGTGGCTCAGTGGATTGAGCATCGGCCTGCGAGCCAAGTGTCGCTAGTTCGATTCCCAGTCAGGGCACATTACTAGGTTGCACGTCAGGTCCCCAGTTGGGGGAGCAAGTAAGAGGCAACCACACAGTGATGTTTCTCTCCCTCTTTCTCCTTTCCCCTCTCTCTAAAAAATAAATAAATAAAATAAAATAAACAAACAAATAAGTAAATTATTTTTTTAAAAAAAGAGTGCCTCTTACACTCTGCTGACAGTGGGGCAAATACAAAAGACACAGGACTATATTCATGTGCACATTACTGTTACCTTAGTACAAATTGTGTCATTCATTTAAAAATATCTCATTAAAATTCATGTCTTTGTTTTAAGGAGAATATCTTACTCTGTTGCCATTAATACTATGCTTAGTCTGCTGTTGCTAAATCTGCATTATCTCATTCATTCATTCATTCATTTGGCAAATGTTCATTGAAACACTACAAGTGCAGGGCCCTGGAGATACAGTGGTGAGCAAAATAGAAGTTCCATCTTTGTAAAATTTACAATTGTATGGTCCGGGTAATTATTTAGATAGCTGTTCAGCAAATACTCACTTACTTTTTTTATTTTTTATTGTGGGTGCAATATCCTTCTCTGCCTCAATTGATATTGGACTTGGACATGTGACTTGCTTTAATCAAAAGAATGTTAGCAGATGACATACAAGCAGAAGCCTTCAACATGCTTGCTTCTTGCACTCCTGTCCTTCCCAAGAACATGTTTTGGGTAGCCATTGGCCCAAGGAGGATGGGAGGGTGTGGAATCAATAGGAACCCACCCACCCTGCAGTGACCAATAGCCTAGTGGCCAGCTGATACCAGTCTAGGTCAGCTGAATCAACTATAGTCAACACACAGACCCATGAGCATGAGAGTAAACGTCTGTTTTTTGTAAGCTTCTCTGTTTGGGGATGGTTTGTTACACATGTAATGGTGACGATAACTCTTTAATGCACAGCCACACAAAGCAAGAAAATGTTCAACAATTTGAAAGTTTAATTATAAGGTGCTCTTTATTTTCTATGAAAGAAAAATTATATTCCAGTGGAGACATTTTGAAAAACATTAAGTTTCTTACCCTATCTCTATGGTTGTAATCCCCTCTCCTGGTCACATCTGCACATGGGCTTCATTTATCAATATCCCTTTTCCTGAATAGGAATAGAAAGGAGTCTAGGTCTCCCTGGAAAACCTATGCACAAGCTGCCTTTCCCAATGCACACAACATTATATACCGAGTTTTATGGCTTCATATTTTAAGCAAGCTGTTAACAAGTTGAAATTTAGAAAAGAATGAAAACTATCATCAAAAGTCTTGTAAATAAGGCAGGAAACCATGGGAAAGCAAAGTGCTAGGCCTGTAACAGAGACTCTGTAAATACTGTTGCTTGACATTAGAGGAGAAAAAGTTAAAAAACAAGATAACGGTTTTGCCAAAAATATAAATGTAAAATACATTGACAGACACTTTTTTCTCCTGCACTAGGGAACAAACAAAAGCAAGGCAGCTGTTTTAGCAGGATTGTTCTAGGTTAGAAACAGGAGAAAAGAATGTCCATTGAAACATTTTTCTAGGAAAAGCGCAACATCTCCTCTGGTAAACTTGTTTATCATCAAGACAGCAAGGCATGTGGGGGCCTGATCAGAATCAGGAGACCATATCAGGTTGCTGTTTTCCCAGCATTTCCAGAATGGGGATCTCTCTGGTGCACTAAAAAAACCCCACAGACCACATCCCCCTCTGACTCCTAGAATCACCAAAACAGTTTTTAAAAAACATCAATGGATCTAATGGGAAAACTGAAGTTCCCTTTGAGATGTCCCTACTTAGATGATATCTTCTATTTTAAAAACAGATATTCATTCACTCAACATTTCATTAATCACTGCTGTTATGCACTTAAATACTGTAGTAAACTAGGCAAATCATCTGTCCTCGTAGAGATTATATTCTATCACAAGGAAGGCTAATTTAGAGTAGAAATAATATAGATACAGTAAACTGGATTGAAAGCTTTAAGACTCTTTCTGAATCTACTGTGCTTAGATTATTATAGAACAAGTCTATGAATTTATGGTTTCTCATACATATTATAATAAAGACAAAGAATTCCCAGAGTTTTGAAAATAACTCCAAGAGTTTAAAAAAATGAGACTATGAGTATGAGGATCCTTTCCCAAAAATCCATGTGTTCATCTGTTATTCACACTTTAAAATTTTAAGATGAAGTTAGTTTTGGAGGTGTTTTTTATGTTCTTGTCTAAGTGCATTTTTCTTTATCTTTTCACTTCTAATCAATGAGGAAAGAGGTCAGGAACATGTGGCCCGAATAGCCTGGGGCAATCCACAGGCCATATCAGAGGCAGGATCTGGGCTTTCAGTTTTGTGAAGAACTGTGTCTAGACACATTAGTTAGGTGTCACTTTTGGTCTCATGAGGACCTGAGGAGTGTCACTCTGGCTGCGCCAGTCAGGCCAGCACGCAGAGGGTATGGCTGCCTGTCGATTACCACATTACAGGCAGCTAAAAGGTGTGCCAAAAATAATTCCACTCTTCTATCCATAGTTCCCAGAACCACTTGGCAGGAGAGAAACCTACCTGGCAGATGTTACAGGAACAATTCATTTGAAGTTTCAATGCTGATTATATCAATACTCAACACTCTGCCTCTAGTGAGGGATTAAGCATGAATTGCAAATTTTACTTTATATCTGCAATCCAATGACTTGGATTAGCACCTTTGGTATTTTTTACAGAAGTCATGGAACCAGTCCCAAAGGATAGTATTGGACTCTTTTGAATACAGGGAAAAAAAATTGTCATGACTCTCAATGTCTTTATCAGTTGAGAATCCCAAGTTAGATTTCTGCCACCTGCTTATGGAAACATTTTAGAAGCTCAATGAAAGGAAATTTTTCATGAGAACTTAAAAGTATTTTGGTTTAATTTTAAATTCAGCTAGCTGAACACTAACTATATTATATACCCACAACCTTAAATACAGTTAGAAGATGCCCCTGCATTAATTTGTCTTATTAGCCAACATCATAGGAAGATAGTGGTTGAAAGACAGACCACATGAAGTCTCTTATACAATTATACTCCTGTGAAACAAGATAAATTAAATTTAAAATTATAAAATCCAATGTTTAACATTAGCGTGCAGGTATACTTAAGTATTATTCAAGGTACTATACATTGACATCAGAGCAAGCAATCTGAAACTGAGTAAAAAGAACTTTAAAACAATTCATGACTTTTGAAGAGGTAATTTCATATTCCAGCGAAATAGCTGAGAAGGAAAAAGTCAATTGCACAAATAGTCCCTTTACAGTACTATTTAAACAGCAAAAGGATAAAAACTCAAGTAGCAAATAAGAGAAGAAATACTCTACAAGCTATCATATATAAACGAGGATAACTTTTGAAACAGATGCTTAGTCTCTATTAGTGCCCAAATATATAAAAAACATTAAGTGAAAAAAAGCGGAACAAGAACAGTAACAAAAAGTTCTGTGAAATATGTATGATTGCTCAATATTGCCCGGCATGTTCTCCTTAAGATGGTTTGTTGAGATGTATATGATTTGTGTATTTTTCTATAAATACTTCAATAAACAAACATCTAAAATCTATTTCTAAATTTTTAACAAGCTCAGAGAAAAACCATTTACATTCATGAAAACAAAAAATTCACTTTTCACTTCTCTAAAAGGATCGATTAACAAAACTAACCAATCATTTCAATTCTTATGTGGTTCTGCTTGGTAAACTTAATCTAATCATGAAGTTGAGCCTCATCTTCTTAACAGGACCAGAAAAAACACAAGGAACTATTTGAGCATTTCAGGGATAGACAGACTTAACTGGCATCACCAACTAAAGAAAAATATCTTATGTAAACAAGGAACTGACCATTTATCTTCTCTTCAACACCTATTCTCATGTAAGCACATAAGCCTTTATTACACTTCACCATCATGTCAAATTGAAAATTATAAATAAGCCAATGCCTGTAAAGTGTTTAGCTCAGTGCTTGGCATATAGTAAAGCTCAGCATGTGTCTATTGCAGCAATAATTGCCTGAAAATGTTGGTGAGTCGATTAAGTTAAATGATGTTTGTTTAAAGCACTTATATCCTTGTCTAGGATATAGTAAATTCTCAACAAGTGGCAACTTTTTCTTTAATTGATTAAGCTGTAACTGTTTTTATATATTTTCTGCCTTGCTAGACCCTGCTCTTCTTGCTATTATCCAGAGGATAACCTATACCTTACTTAGGTAATTTCAGAAAAATCATTGTATCTCCCCAATTAACTAAGTGCACTATCCCAGCTGCATACATACTGGCCCCAAAGGACACTAAGGAACCCCTCTTCCTCACCTCCACCAGAAGCACTGAAGATAAAACCCTATGAAATTAATGCACGTGAGCTTTTACTCTCCCTGCTGCTGCTTTGTCGTATCAGAATTGTTAGCACAATTTCTTGCAATGGTGTGTCAAGAGACTCCCTGATAGGGTTAAAGCTCCTTAGCACTGTGTGGGAAAGGACATCCCAGCACCATCTGCCAGGCCTGCAATTCCATTAAACCATCAGCATGATAAATGACAAAGAGAAGGCATTAGAACCGGAGAAAATTTACAGCGAAACACTGTGGTCATAAAACAAGAAGAACCCAAAAGGATATAGGGCAAGTATACAAACCATTCTTTATAATAAAATTTTCACTTGCAAAGAGGAAAAAAGGAGACTGCACTATAATTCCTGGGTCCAAGCACAGGGCAGGAAGACAATCAATCGGTCATCCCTCAGCCCTGATGTGCGATCAGAGATCAGTGATGCATTCTTCAGCAGTTCCACCTCTGCTTACAAACAGGTCTCCTGGGGCTCGTTAAACACACCTGTCCACCATGTGCAGGGAGATGGTATTTTGATAGCTGTTTACTCTGTACATCCCCCTGGCCTTTGCTTAAATTGCTTAAATAAATAAACAAACATCTCTGAAATGGAAAATAATTTGGTTACTTTTCTTCAATTAAAAACTATCTCAAGAGAGCAGTCGGCCAGAGCATAGCTGCCCTGCTTCTAAATTTAGCCCCCACCAATGACGTCGACGTTCTGGAAACAGAGCGCCGGTGATCAGTTTCTGAATATTTGGGTTTTGGAACGAGTTCCAAAGAGTCTCATTTAAAGTCACCAAGTAATAATGCCGATATTAAAAGCAATATTGGCTCTATGGATGCTAAGAGATTACTACTGAAGTGCTGAGATTAATATGACTGGAATATACCTTCTCCACATGGCAAAGGAAGTATGACAGCAAAATCATAAATAACGTCCGTTCATAAAATGTTGCCAGAAGCATCCCTGGAGACTGATTTTTGCAAAGAGAAACTTTATAAATACTGAATCACAATTAGCATTTATATCATCTTGGGTTTTCCCCACACTTTAACCAAAACAAGTAAAACGAGATTAATGATGGCAGAGTAAAAATGCAATGATCGCCATAACAAAACCACGTGTACCAGATTCATAACAATGTTGCCTTTTCTGTATTTTCTGTCTGTATGCTGGGTCACCACATTGAAATGCATGAATGCAGCAAACAAAACACTACTCATTGCATGCCTTAGGTTTAGGACATACAGTGATTTTTTCTTCTGGGCTTAAGATGCATGGGATTAGAGTATGTTATTGCCTTGGAAATGGAATGTTAATAACTAAATTAACCAGTTAGGTACATAGGTGCTTCAATCAGATCATTAAACACAAACCTTAATAAGTTTCTTGGGCAAAACCAGAAGAAGACAGAGACACAGGAAATAGACCCATGAAAACATCTCCTGTCTCTTCCACTGTAATGGCCTATGATGCAATTATTCATCCATTTCAAATGAGGCAACATGCACTTAAAATATCTGGCAGTTGTTCCACTACTCAATTTGCATGTCAACATTTGTATTATGTTAAAGGAAAGAGAAATGAGGTCAGCAGATTCAGTAAGAACCCTGTTGCTTTTTGCCAACTTATTCAATATGAAAATCAATATCTGGTTATTTGATGTATTTCCCTATGTTGCTTTGTTGATTTGATTAACCTTTGTTATGAATTTTCTTAACAGGTTTTCTAGGAATCTCCTTCAATATTTCTGTAAGTTGGAATTCATGGTTTCAAAGCATTTTGGAAAAAGGCTGGAGGACTACAGAAGAACAAGCCCATGTCTGCTGGGCTGAATTTTGTTCCTCTTTTGCTCCTGAGAGCCCTCAAAACACCTCTCTACTACTACGAGTCTCCCAAAAGTCAAGCTCGCAGAAAAGTTGGTGGTGACTCACGGGTACACAGCCCACAAAAGGATGAGAGGGTGCTGTGGGGTATGAGAAACAGCAGGCTGTGGTCTGGGTTGGGTCACAGCACTAATGTGCACCAGCTCTCGGATTTTGCAGCTATTGTGATACCAGTACTTTCTGCTAGATGACCACAGGTCCTACAATAAGCACTTCATACTCGCCACCTCATTCCAATCCACAGAAAGTCTCTGTGGCCAGCATTAGTTAGCTGTCCAGTCTTTCAGACAAGAAATCCAAAGTTCAGAGAAAGTGGTAACTTGTCCCAAGTCCCACAAGGAGGAAGTAGCAGGTCTAAACCTGAGTGTTGAACTGGCTCATGACCACGCACACACTGCTCCAGGTATTTCACTTTAAAAATTGCACAATAGCATTTTCCATGCTTATGTCACAAGGATGCTGGGAGAGGTCAAGGGTAAACATATAATAAGTGGAACCCTTTGGGAAATAAAGAGTGCTACAGCAATGTATAGGCTTTATATAATTCTTAAATTTTGGGGCTCCTACAGAACATTCATCTGCAACTGAATTAAGCAAAATTAATGTATTGGCCCATTTAACTGGCAAATCCAAGGCAAGAAAAACTAACCTCAGGGTCTCAGGCAATGGTGTCAGGGTTTTCTCTTTGCATCTCTTGGGTCACTTTTCTTCTGCTTTGCCTGCATCATCATGCAGGCTCTTCCTCTGCTCCTGCAAAATACTCAACCTCTTCTTAGGACAGGAAGAGCAGGATGCTGTCCTAGGTGCTACAGCAGATACTCCAGGATTACTTCTTATGTCATCCCTCAACCAATCACTGGGATCAGGGGGTGGAGTGATATACTGATAGGCTTAGGTCTAGGTCATGTGTTCACCTCAAGAACCTACAACCAAGTCAGCTTCCCACATATCATGGGGACTGGGGGTGGGAGTGGAGCTGGGGGTGAGGATTCTCCAAGAAACTGGAACTACCTTATCAGAAGAAGAAGCCTCCAAAAAAAAACATACACTAAAATATTTTAATAAACACTTAGCTTCCTGTTTGTTTGTAAGATGATGACAGAGAATGCCTAGTAAATATATTAGCTAACTGATATATGTAGAATGTTCCAGAGTTAGAAAGTGCCTCCATACTCAATATATCATTTTATTCTCATTATATCCTTATCAAGTACAAATCATCATTTTACAGATGAGCAAACTGAATCTCAGCATAGTTAAGAGATTTGCCCAAGACCACCTAGATAAGAGGCAAAGCCAGAACTTGAACCTCTTCTGATCCCAATTCACTACTCTGAGAAACTAGTGTAGGTTTAATACAGTAAATTTTGATTAAATGTGTCCTGGAAGCAAATTTGCCTTAAAGACCACATTACTAACAATAAAAAGTTCAGAAAAACATCTTTCCACCCTATACTTTGAGAAAACATTAAACTGTCCTTTGAGTGTGGACATTTGCAAGAAAACATGCCATTCTAATACTTCTTGGTTATTCTGGAAATTCCTGGTGGCAATGTAAATTGTTGGTCCAGTCTTTCGAGAAGAAAATTTGGTCATAAAACATAAAGAGCTATAAAAATGTCCATATCCTTTTACTTCCAATTCTACTTCTAGGAATTTATCCTATGAAAATGATTAAAATAAATGAAGAAAAATTCCTGTGTATAAAACATTTATAGCAACATTAATTACAACATCACCATTTTAGAATTCAAAGAGATAATATATGTAAAGTGCTTAGCAGGCTGCCTCCTAATCAATTAGCACAGGCTGCAAGAATTCCCTGCTTACTCTCGCAAGCTAATGGGCCTTCACAGTTATGTTTCATCTGCATGGATGGTTCTTCCCCCCAGATACCTTTGACTCACTCCTTCCTTTCTTCCAAGTCTCTGCCCAAATGTGCCTCCCTCCCCCCCCCCCCCCCCGAGAGGACTTTCCAAACCACCCTCTCTAAATAGCAGGCTCTCATTGCTCTTTCTTTGTATCTCCTTTCTGTGCTTTACTTTCTTTGGTACTTATTTCTACCTCAAATGTTACATATTTATTTGCTTTTTGTTATTGTCTTTCTCTTCCTCATGAGAAGTGAGCCCCACGAGGGCAGGGGCTTTGGTTAGCTCATTGCAAGGTGTCCTTCATCTAGAACAATACCTGGAACATGGTTGAATAAATATTTTTTCTTGTCTTTATTAGTGTTCTTCAACCCTTGGCTTCCATATTTGTTCACATCAAAAATTTTTATTTTGCCAACTCCTTTTTTTGTCAGAAACAGGGCTCTGGCACAGGCAAGGTGGCTCAGGCTGGGAAGGCTCTGCAGCAGATCCAGAAGGCCTGCTGGTGGGTCAAAGGGCGAAGATCTGAACATATAAGCACAGGTCAGAGTTGGTATTCCTGGGAAGGACACAAGAGAAGTAAGTTTTATGGTGAGTCCATACCTGCATAACGAGGTCATAGAAAAAGGATGAGGGATCTATAATCTAGGGTGTCTATTGAATCAGGTACAGGCGAGGCCATCAACCTCAGAGAAGCATAGAGGAGTGTATTTTCAGGGATCTTACCATAGGAAAATTAAGGTTCAGGAAAACAATGTTAGCCACTGGGCCATATGAGATGCCAGACAAGAATTTCATTATTGAGAAACTTAAATTCATGGCAGAGATCCCAGTTACTGGGGTACACTGAGGACTGATACACTGGTCAGTCATGAGTCAAGGTCTGCGCTGGATGGAAGTAAACCCCCAGGTGCTCCCAGGGAAAGCAACTCCAGTAGCCCAAGCTCATCTCGCCAAGAGAAGAGCTGCAGGTGTGGCTGATAGAGACTAAAGCACTCTGAAGTCAGGTAGGGAGGGCAGGCACAAAACAAACGGTGTAGAGCATCCAGCGATGTGGCGGCTTTGCAAGATAGTGACCAAGCCAGACTCAACTACCTATCTCGAAATTCCCATCCACCTAAGTTTCCCAATTGGGAGGGACAAAAAATACACTTCATGCAAGATTTAGTGGTTGAAAGTGCATCAGTGGACATTTTTACTTTTTATACTCCGAAGGTGGAGGCAGGATTTTTATAGCTCACACATGTTGTTGCTTGTCTGCTGCTCACTTCGTTAATGTGAGGCGATGACTAGGCCTGTAGCTCACTCCTGGAGGCACCTCCCAGGTAACTCCACTGTGCCCTGGGTCCTCCTGCACCTTCTCCCACTTCTGGGTCAGGTACGTGTTGAACTTTACAACAAAGGCTACTGACTTCTCCTGCAGACACCTGTGACATCCAGCTGGGAGGCAGTGAGAAATGACCTGGGTTCTAGCTCATGTTCATGGATTCCAGTTGGTCTTTGATCTGCCACCTTCTCTCTGTCTTCCCTTCTCAAATGGCTGCCTGCAGACTTCAGGACCCATATCAGGTATGAGATGACAGCCTTACATAGCCTGTTTAACCAGCTCCCACAATTATACCCTGTGAAATTCCCATTTAGAAAATTATATATACAAATCATGGAGATATATATGGTATATATCCTAGGGGTTCTATTTCTCTAATTTAACCCTGATTGATACAAAGTGGATCTGTGTGGCATACTAACCTTGTCTGCAAAGTCTACTGTAAGATTAATTTTGTCTCAAAAGAAAAAACATTAAAAGACTGCATATCATGAGAGCCTATTATAATTTAGTTAATGTCCAGTTTAAGTATTAGTCTACTCCCAAAAGAGAAGGTTTACCTCTGCAAGTCTAAAGTGCAATAACAGGAAATCCCCAACAAGAAAGGTAATTATGTAAAAACTTGTCAAATTAAAGTACGAATAGTGTTGCTATATCCATAAAGGAAAGCAGATACCATTCTCAGATTCCTCTTGATTTAACAAAGCAGTCTCATGGACTCCAGAATTCTGTTAGAATATTTTCACTCATACAATAGGAAGACAATGAATAAACAATAAAGTTAATAGCAAAGCAAAATTGAACTGAATTCAAGTCATTAATTTTATGTATACCTGTTGAGAAAAGAGTTAACGGGAGAAACTTGTAGGGAGGTTGGCTTTGTTGTTGGAGCTCTTTGCCTTTTCTAAAGGTAGCATTTACTAAACATTTTCTCTGTATCAGGATCTGGGATTTTTATTTCTTACATATATAATCTTTAATTCACAGCTCTGCTAGGTGGATAGTATGATTCTCCCCCATTATAAAAGTGGAGAAGCTGAGGTTCAGAGAGGCTAAACAACTTATTCCAAGGTCACAAACCTAGGAAGTAATGGTGCTTGGGCCATGAACCAGATCTATCATCAAAGCCTATGTTCTTAATTACTTATTGCTACAACCTTGACTTTACAAAAAGTAGACATAGAAAGACCACAGAGGGGGCATGGTTCTTGTAGTATTCATCTCATGTTGTGAAACAAATCACCCCTAAATTAGTAGTTTATAACAATAAGAATCATTTATTATTTTATAACCCCATTTACAAAGGTGAGCAAAAGAAGGTTTACAGTTGTTTGGAAAAAAAATACAAATTAATAAATAATAATACAAGAATAAACTCTCTGCATACTCACAACTGTAAGCCTACTTTTACTCACACCCTGTATGTGGGTCAAAAATTTGGCAGTGGTTTGGCTGAGTGGTTCTGGCTTGAGTCTCTCATGGAAAGTTCAATGTCTGTTGTGACTTTAGCCATCAGCATCCTTAACTGGAGTTGGAGGATGTATTCCCAAGGGGTATCACCCAAAGAGCTGCCAAGGTGGTGCTGGCTGCTGGCAGGAGGCCTCAGTTTCCCTTCATGTGGGCCGCCCCATAGGGCTGCTTCAGTCTCCTCATAGCTTGGTGGCTGGCTTCCCCCAGAGCTAGCAATCCATTAAACTAAGAGCAGCTGCAATGTCTTTTATGATCTATCCTCGAAGTCGTACACTGTGACTTCCACAGTGTTCTGTTACTCACACAGGTCAACCTTAATTTACCGTAGGAGGGGGTACACATGGGTGTGAAGACCAGGAGGTGAGGATGCCTGGGCATCATCTTGGAGGCTCATCACCTCAGTCCTCCTGCCATTCCTCTGGCAGCTAGCAGATTACATACACTGGTGACAGTGTGTCAACTGCCTAGTACACAATTGGGAATTGCTGAAAAATGGCTGAACCTCAGAGTGCCCTTAGCTAGTGGTGTGCATCCCAGTAGCTGAAAGCAGGTGGGCTCACACCTTCAGCTACGTGGATGAGGGAGAGTTTTCTATCCTGTTTGGAGTGGGTGGCAGTAAACAAGAGCAGTTACAGAAAGATGGCTTTTAGAAAATGGACTCTTCAGAGAGAAAGAAAGTCAATGCAAAAAAGACAGTGGAGAGCGGAACATAGAGAACTGGAAACTACAGGAGGGAGAAGAAAGAATGAAAACTGAAGAACAGCGATGAGTACATGATGAAGCAAAAGCACATTTAAAAGGATTCGAAGCAAAGGCATCAAATTACAAGAGAACTTGTACCCAGAGCACCCATACAACATGAGGGCAGGACATCAGAAAGAGGAACAGAACTAGAACTGGACACCCACAAGCACTGCATTCCCTGGTTGGGAGGGCTTGTGACCACAACTAAGCCTACACTTCAGCAGCGGATTTTTTTAAAAATGTGTGTGTGTATACATATATCTATATATGTACATATACATATACACATATATATATAGCAAAAGTAATACATCTTGTGGAAAACTCAAACAGCACAGAAATAATAAAAACACAGCCTTACAGAGAAATATACACAATTGCCCTATGTGTATTGTATTGCACTTCCTGTTACTCAATAACACAACTTTGACATTCTTCTGTATCAGTAACAGCAGAAATACCTCATTCTTTTTAAGTTTTTTGATATTCTGTTTTGTGATTGTTGCAGGACTTATTTAATCAATCCCCTACAAAAGGACATTTGAATTCTTTCTAATTATTCACCACTAAATAAACATGCTTAAGGAAACATTCTATGCAATATCCTTGCATAACTGTGGGAACATTTCTGTGGAAAAAACAATCCCAGAAGTAAGATTCCTCAATCAAAGAATACATTCAAATTTTTAATAGATATTGCCTTCCCCAAAAGGTTGTACCAATTTTATATTAGATATTTATGATTACCTTAAATTCTAGGCCAACTCAAGAACTATCAGGTTATTCATAATGTAAATAAGTTATTGTCAAACATGTAGTTCTGAACCTAATATGCTATAATGAGAATTCCATGGCTTTGGAAAGAGCCATGATGTTATAGGGTAAAATATGCCAGATGAGCCAGGCATTATACTTACCCAAGTAATTCTGTACATGTTTCCACAGATTCATGGTATACATTAAACACCTCCCAACTATTATATGGATCCAGTCGAGTAGCCACCGTTGTCTGCTTGATTTTTCCTCCACTTCCCAACTCCCAAAATTCTTCAGGAATGCCTTCTATCAAGAAAAAGCACCTACTAAGCCAGGATCATTTTAGTGTGTATAGGCTTTTATTTGTGATGCCCTTCAGGAGTATTTGTGTTTTAGAATTGAGTGCAGAGAAATTAATTTATAATGGTGTTGTTTCAGTTTAAAGTGTTAAAGGAGACTTAAACAAAGAGAAGGGGAACTGATAGTCAGTAAAGACAACAGTAGCCTAGAGACTACTTCCAGTCAATGAATGGATATGTTGCTATTCACTCTTAGGTGTGTCTGGTAGTATAAGTTTGTGCCCCCAATCAATAGATTAGCATCTACTATTAAATATTTTCAATTACCCTGGTAGATCTCTAATATAGTTACCACCAGCCAACCTTCTCCTTTCCCTGACCTCCTGTGCCTCCTCCGTCCAGCTCCTTCTCAAAGGCTTCACTGCAGAGAAGCACAGCTAGAAGGGGCCCCATGCCCACCCCAGCCCATTCCTGAATCCATATAAAGACTACACTTTAGGTGCAATCAACCTTCCCCAGGGCTTCATTGCAAATCACCTTTCAGATGCCTTCAAGGCTTAAAAGAAATGAAAAGCACCTCTGCTTGAGGAAGACCTAAGGACTAGTAAATAGGTTAAAATTTCATTTAAGCCAATCTGCAGGCTAATTGGAATGCTTTCCACAATGTTATTGTCTTCTCGCAAATATTTTCTGTGCTTCTAGCCTGCCCATTTCTCTATCTGGTCATCAATTCTGTTAACTGAATTCCAGGTAGACACGTTCAAGCATACATTCATATTTATTTGTCTCCCTCTTAGGGTATTACCACTCCCTATTTCCCTCCCTCAAGCCCAGACCACCAGCACCCAGGCGGACAACCAGTCTCTGCTCCTCCACCTTAAGTGATGAGAGTACTGGGCTCTGAAGTGGTCAGCTGTGGAACAGGGGTCTGTCTGGCCAAAATGCTCAGGATCAGAGCCACAGAGATTCATTTGGAGTGATTCATACTGACCCAGCCCGATTTGCAAAACCAACATTCTTAGTTACAATCTTAAGTCACTCTGGCTGGGGCGGGGTCTTCTTCTTAGCAAATAATGACCAGAAAAGACACATCAAAAGCATTATTTCATGAGCATTGAAGTCAGAGAATATGGCATGGGGTGGCTCCCTTATGTGGGTGGTCCCCATCTTATGTAAGCACTAAGTCCTATTCTTCTTATTTGAGGGTCTTGGGTTAGTTGGTATATAAAATGTTTAGGACCATGATATACAACTTCCTTTCGAAATTCTTAAGCCATTCATGTTTGTTTGTCTAGTCATTCAACACCTATTTGACCTCTATGAGCAAGGCACTGTGTTAGGCCTACAATAGAAACAGTCCTAAATGCTAAAAGAGAAACAACTATGACCAGGCATGGTCTTTAAAATATATATATTTATTTTAACAAAGCCAACAGGATGAGAAATACACGTACCTGTTTCCAAAATGTAATTATCTAGAGTAAAGTTACAGAAGCGGGAAGGGCTGGTAGAGCTGCAGGCCGTGGATTGGGACCCTGACCCACAACTTGCAGCTGAGCCTTCTACAGCAGCCCATTCTCTGTTCTGCCAGAGCATCCAAAGGCTTGGCGTAGGCCTTCTGGTGGCGATTAAACAGTCCTGGGGTGCAGCCCAACTTAAGGACAGCTTTGGAAATGCTGCTTGCTGGGCTGAAGTGAAACAATTAGGCAGGAAATACCTACGTTAACACCATGGTTCTCACTCACACTAACATAGTACAGTGTGACAAAGAGTGCTAGCTAACCTCCCCAAAAATTTATGCTCCCTCTTCTATAGTATGAATTTGTTGCTGGGAGTTAACTGTCCAACCATAGATTTATTTCCCAGTACCGCTTACACCCAGGTTTGACCATATGACTAGTTCACAGCAATGAAATGTGAGCAGAAATGATAGATGTCATTTTTAGAATTTTTTTTTCATTAGCGGAAACAAAAGGTCTGCAATGTGAAAGGAACCGGGGTGTCTGAATGACTGTAAGTAGAAAAGTCCCGCGCTGAGCAGGGTTACACACCTACTGTTACATGATAGAGAAATTAATTTATCTTATGTCAAGCCACTAAAAAGTTTGAAGTTTATTTATTATAGTAGCTAGTTTCACCCTAATAGAGAGAGAGAGAACTAAACTCATGGAACAAGGGGTAAAAATCTATTTCCTATACTCTACCTATAAAGAAAAAGCATTTGGAGGTTTTCTAGCTCACAACACTTAGAAGGAAAAAGTAATTGGAAAAAGGTTTTAACAAGTAGTGAGAGTGAGCGTGAACAAACCCATGTCCCAGAGCAAATGTTCTACTCTCTGTTTCCCTATTTCCCATTGGACCTGAGTTCTGCAGGCAGGGAGTGGTCAGGAAGCAGCAAAGAGAAAAGTGGATCTTTCTGCAGGCTAATCTGAGGAACAGGCTTCCCATTCCCCAGGCGAACCAGTCACTGTGGCCACTGGATCAAGGGGTTGTCAATTGTAGAACCTGTGTGTGGAGCAGGGTGGTCAGAGAGCATTCCCAAATAACTACGGTCGCAGGCAGAGTGAGATGCCGCATGTCCCGTGAGGGCCAGTGGGTGCTCTGGGGGGAAGATGCCACATCCCCTTGGAGGACATGGGAGGCTGTGGAGAGGAAGGCATTGGAGATTCATTCTGAGGACAGATCGTCATTTCTGGCAAAGGCTTTCATGTGGGGAGAAAAAGGCCCAGTGAGAAAATGGTGATTCTTTTGAAAATGATCATTCTTTGCCTCTCTACACCACTCCACCAGCTTCCAGATTGCTCTCACAAGCCTTACCTCTCCTCAAGTTTGCTCACGCCCTGGAAAGTGAGCCTCCTGTTCAGCCTGCCATGTAAACTCTGTGATGCAAGCATAATGCTTGCATGTTGTTTCCTTAGCTTTTGATTACAAACTCATATTTCTTACTCTACAAAATGTATGAGAAGTATGTCTTCAAAAAGCCAATGATATATATTTAACCATGTTAGCTTAATTGAATTACTACCAACAGGTTCATTCTATATTTGCCCTTGGTTATAAATTCTTCTGACTTTATATTTCCTGAATCAGGTATAAAACACTTAATGAAGATATATAAAAATCAGACCAATGACTTCCCATGGGATTGGAGGCCTTTGGAAGACTCTGTCCAATTAATGTAGTCACCATTTCCTTCCCCAAGGAGCAGCCTTGACTTTTAGGTCATGTACTAACAACTGTACTATGCATGGGTCGATAAAAATAAATAGAGCAATGTATTATAATCAGGGTTATAACCCTTATGGGACACCTTCTCTTCCAATGACTTGAGTCTTTGAAAGATCCCATCAGCATCAAGAAACTTGAGGGAGGAAAGGAAAACAGTAACTGAGGCCTCTGGAAATATTTTTACAGTAAATGTATAGCTTACAAAACTCTTCTTTTTAGTAATATAAACAATGATATTACAGATAAAAACCTCCCTTCCCAATGAAAGAAAAAAATTGAAAATGATTTCATTTTCACATGTTCTCCTAATATTTTAAGTATGGATCATCTTAATGTACTTCTTTCATGTCTTCAGTTATTGTTTATTTCAGGAGATTATTTATTTCATTGAACCAGGAATTCATGCTACTACTTTCCTCTTCCACACCCAAGGAAGATATCATTAATCAATCATAGAACTCTGTCTCAATGAACCTGGTAATGGTCACAGAATTCTCAACACAGCTCCCCAGGCAACTACTAATGACTGGTCCTGAGATAAAATCAATCAGCCGTTCCTGCCTAAGCCTGAGAGCAGTTCTGAGTCTCCCGGGAGCCACACAGTCTACACAGGAGCCTTTATCATTTCACAATATATACAAATATCAAATAGTTATGCTGTGTACCGGAAACTAACATAATGCTATAAGTCAGTTATGCCTCAATTTTTTTCAAAACAGCCGAAAAGAAAAGCTGACCTTTGGGCACATTCATGTTTCTCTTTGCCCCTCTCCTCCCCACACTGAATTTCTGCTGGGCGTAAGGAAAAATAGTGAAATTGTAAGGTCAGACCAACTACCTTGAGCAACTTAGTCAACTCTCTGGACCTGGAGGCTTGGACTTGGGCAGCAGGGATCTTGACACTGGCTAGTTTTGTGATCTAGGGAAATGTCCCCAGGCTTTGATCTCCACATTTGTAAAATGCAGCATTAAGCTAGATAAACTATCAGGCTCCTTATATCCTTTTACACAACTGATTCTGAGTGCTGGGGTTAGTGAAAAGTCACGGAGATGAACTATGTTGTTCAACGTTTCAATCAAATAAAAGCTGAAGGCCTCAGTGGAGTGAGTTCAGGGGGAAAATTAACATTTGAGTGTCTACAATGTGGCTAAAAGCTCTATATGCTTTATAATCTCTCACTTCATTCCTATGAGGTACGCAGGTTTGTTATATCTATTTCCCAGACAAGAAAACTGGGACTCAGAGGAGCTGAGCCAACTTTCCTAAGATCATACATCTAATGAGAAAAAAACTCTAGAATTTAAATATCTTTTGGCACCAAAGTTTACTCCTTTCAACACATTTAGTTTAAAAATCCTTTTAAAATGTTCTAGAAATGGATTTAAGTCCAGGAGAATGTATGAGATTAAATCATATGAAATTGACAATATTCAATACTCTTTTCTACTAAATATGGCAGTTTCAAAAGTTTAACCTAATAGTTTACCCACAGGTAAACCTTGCACATTAGCTGTTCTTAAGTTGATTTAATTTGCTCAACCCCCACCCCACCCCCAGCCATAGCACCAGGTGAGCTGATTCTTGCTGGTCTCTAAGTCCTGAAATATAGTCAGCTGGGCACATCATTCAGAAGCAGTTCTAGCTACTGAAAATACAGAAATTCTATTCACCAACAACCTAAAGTAACCACAAAACTGCTCAAACACCTGCTCAACTTACTTAAAATCTGGAAGGAGATCCAAATACATAATCCCACCCATCCTCACTGCTTTCCTATCCCACATTCACTACAAAGCCTCCCTCTAGATTCTTTTATCTTCCTTTCCCTCTCCTCTGCTCGCCATGTCTCCATTTTGTCAATTGACTTAGCTTCTCTATAAGCAAGAATGCATCATCCATCTCTAGCTGGGGGAAGAAAAGGGGAATTGAGCTCACTGTAGGAGAAGTCTTATTGGAGAATTGGAGGAAGGTGTGTTGTTTAAACACTCCCATGTAATCATTTCTGTCCTATAACACAAGTGGTCAGGTTGGTTTGTTGTTTGTTTTTCCCAAAATTCTCCCTAGCCTATGTGAAGTGCCAATGAATGAAGATGTTCCTTGAATAATGCCTTATTGTTAGTGTATTTTAGTACTCTGTATTTCTGCGTTTTGGAGGACTGGCTCACTTCAAAGACAAACATTGGGCAAGAACAGGTTCTCCTGGGAAATGTGAAGGAAAGAAGACAGGAGGATCCTGGAATAGAGTAACATTCTCTTAAGTGGAAAGCTCTGAGACAAATTTGAAGGAATGTTTTTTTCTTTTTAATAAAAGTAGTATGATAGCATTTATTCATGATTTGCCACCAGGATAATTTGTGTCACTTTACCAAGTGTATAGATGTGCTTGAGTTGGCTTGCTGTTAGAGCTCTCACATTCAATTAAGACAATACAGAAAATACCCTCTAGCTTAAATGTTAAACGTTGTTTGCCATTCATATTCATGAAGCGCTCACTCTTGGCATAGCCTCAGGTACCTCACAGCCGTTAACCTCTGCCACTTCCTGGGCACTTAGTTAGCACCTGCCCACTTACTGATTTTTTTCCCTCTTTTCTGTTGAGAGACGGTATAGCATATACAGATCTAGTTCATACCCGAACACCACCATTTTCTAGTTCAGCAAACATAGGCAAGCTCTTTAGTCTCTTTGAGTGTCAGTTGTGATATGTGTGAAGCTGGAATGGTTCTCACTACCTTGCAGAATGGCTGAGAGCATTTGTAATGCTACTAATGCCCTGCCTGTTACACAGCAGATACTCCCCCACCCCACCCCATTTGTGGTTTTGTTTGTTTGTTTTTACCATTTTTACTAACAAACCATAAAGCCTTGGTGCAGGGACTGTGTCACTAAGGGTTTTATGTCCTCAGCGCCTCTCCCAGTGTTTAGCAAATGACCTATAAATGTCTGCTGTTGCAATGCTCTGGCTGCCAACTACTGAGATATTTCCATTGCTTCTTTAGAAAGGAATTTTGATGCTAAGCTTCACTAGGGAAATTTACAAGCAGACACCATGTGCCACTTTTTCCCCATCACTTACACAGTCACAAAAAAACACAGTCTTTTCTACTTCCAGCCACCACTGCTAGTGAGACTTGTGTACATTTAATAAGGGGAGAAACAGCTTTCCAATGATTCAGGAAGTGATGAAAAAGCATCCTGACGCTAGAAAGCAAGTTGGAAAAAAGTCTACATGGGGAAAGATCTATATGGGTGTGCGTCTGCCACTGTTGCACACTGGTCTTGCAAACCTAAAGTGAGGGATGGGGAAATCCCTAATAAACTGAATGACTAATATGATTTCCTTCTGTTGAGGAGATATCTAACCATTTTTTTGTGGGAAAAAAATATATAACAATGAAGTGGGGCAGGGGGCAGAGGTATGTAGCAAAAGGCACAGTGACACTTCAGGGAAGGACAAGAAGGTGGGTGAGGCTGATTTGAAATTACCAATGTTCCCAAAAGATGTGTTCAATCTTCCTCTTCCCCTCACCTCTAGCAGAGACTGTTTAAGTCCTGCTGAGATCTACAGCTACCCTCTGGCCTCCCTTTTGTCCTGCTGAGTAGAGGAGAAGCAATGCTGAATTTTGTCACAAACTGAGAGAATGAAAAGAAATTCCACCAAGTGACCAGACTTAAGAATGAAGGCAGCATCTCCAAAGGCATCAGCTTCAACCTTCCTTAAAGGTGCAGCTGATGTAGCCTGACCCAGAGGTGGGCCTTCCCGGAGGCACCCCACCAGCATCACATTTGAAGGTCTGGCTACGTGAGCCCTCTTTGTGGATTGGGACTTTGCCATTGTGTAAATTGTCCTATTTCTGTTGGAATACACAAACGCCCAGGAAGAGTGGTAGCTATTGACACTTTACACAAATGCCTGCCTTAGGTATAAGCCTGCAGTTTTGAAATGACTCTCATATGCACAGTTCATTATGTCTCAAAATCTGGTCCATAACCAGGCTCCTCCTGGTGGTGCAGAAGGACCCAAGCTTTAGAACCACTTGATCTCTCAGTCTCACCTCCAGAATTTCTGACTGGTTAACCTTTGTCCGGAAAACTTTTGCCCCCTTTGCCATCTAATGAATTAAGTTTTTTTAAATTAAAGCTTTATTTTGAAACAATTGTAGGTTCACATGCAGTTGTAAGGAAAACCAATAGTTTCTATATATTTTACCCAGTTTCCTCACAAGGAAAACATTTTGCAGAACTATGGTATAATATCACGATGAGGATATTGACATTAATGCAAGATACAAAATAATTCCATAGCTGCAAAGCTCTCTCACCGTTGCCCTTCTGTAATCACAGCACTTCTTTCCTGCCTCTGTGCCCCCCTTAACCTTTGATGGCCACTAATCTGTTCTCCATATCTATAATTTTGTCGTTTCAAGAATGCTATACAAATGAAATCATATCATATGTACACTTTGGGGACTGGCTTTTATCATTAAGCATAATTCTCTGGAGAATTTTCCAGGTTGTGTGTGTATCAATAGTTTGCTGCTGCTTTTTTTATTTTTTCCTGAGTTGTATTCTATAATATGAATATACCACCTTTTATTTAATCATTCTCACACTGGAGGACTGGTTTGCTTCCAATTTTTGGTTATTATAAATAAAACTGCCATAAATATTTGTGTACAGGTGTTTGTGTGAAGATAACTTTTCAGTTCTCTAAGATAAGTGCCCACCTGGGTTGGATAGTCGTTAAATGTTGAGGGTTTTTTTTTAAAGAAACTTCCAAACTGTTTTCTGAAGTAGTTGTATCATTTTACATTCCTACCAATGAGTGATTTGGTTTTTCCATAGCTTCACCAGCATTTGGTGTTGTTGATATTTTTTTATTTTAGCAATTCTGGTAGGTATATGGTGACATTTTATTGAGGTTCTAATTGGCACTTCCTTAATGACTAATTATGTTGAACATCTTTTCATGTGTTTATCTGCCATTTGTATATACTGTTTGGTGAAAATTTCTCTTCATGTCTATTGCCCATGTTCTAATTGAATTGTTTGAGTTTTTGTTATGTTTGTTTTTACTATTGAACTCTGAGAGCTTTCTAAAATGCAGTCTAGATAATATTCTCTTGGTGAACATGTGGCATGTGGTTTGCAAATATTTTCTTCCAGTCTATAGCTTGTCTTTTTATCCTCTTAGTAGAATCACAGAACAAAAGTTTTTTTCATTTGATGGAGTCCAATTTATCAACTTTTCTTACTATGAATTTTTTTTTTTTTTTTTGCTGTCAAGTCCAAGAATTTTTGCCTGGCTCCTGATACCCACTATGTTCTCCAACATTTTTTTCTCGATGCTTTCTAAAGCTGAGGTTTTACATTTAATTTAATAATCTAAGATAGAAACTTTTTTAGATAGTAACTGGCCTACTCCAACATAACACCACAGAAAAAGCTGTGGCCTCCCTTCACCCATACCAGCAAAAGTTAAGTGGGGAGCCTTGATTTTCATCCTCACCAGGCTTTAATGAAGCACCCCAATACCCCTGCCAGGGTGGTATCAGAGAAGACCAAGTAGGAAGCCAGGGATTTTATCCTTGCCAGTAATGAGTCTCCTCTACCCACCCCTCAGTGTGCTAGTAAAGACCATGAGGGAGCCTGTACTTCGACTTCCACCAGGAGGCACCCCTCCTCCTCCCCACTGGCGTGCTGTAGAGTCAGGATTTTCACCACCACCCAGTGGTAACAAGGTCACTTGTTACCCACTTGAGAGTCGGTGGAGACTGCACAGGGAGCTGGAACTTTCATCCAGTAGTAATGAGATCCTGCCTTCCTCTGGTGTCAACTGGGGCTGAGTGGGAAACCTGGACCTCTGCCTCCACTTGGCAGGAACAAGGCAAGGCCCTCCATTCCCTGCTTTATTTTATCAGCTAAATCCAGTTAAAACAGAAAGTTTCACTAAGATCCAGAGTCTCATAACATAATCTTAAATGCACAGTTTTGATAGAAAATCACTTGGCATGTCAAGAACTAGGAAGATCTCAAACTGAATGAAAAAACAAAAACAAAAAACAATTAACATATGCCAGCACAGAGACGATCAAGGTTTTGGAATTAACTGACAAAGATTTTGAAGCAGCTATGATAAAAATGCTTCAGCAAGTAATTATGAATACTCTTGAAACAAATGGGAAACCTCAGCAAAAAAAATAGAAGAATCAAATGTAAATTTAGGACTGAAAATTTCTATTGTTCTATCTTCTAGTTCACTGAGTCTCTCCTCTCTGTCTCCTCCATTATCCTCTATTATTTCAGTTATTGAATAACTGAATATAAATAACTGAATTAGAAATCTCAGTGGATGGGTTCCACAGTAGAATGGAGAGGACAGAAGAAAGAGTGAACCGAAAGCTAGAGCAATAGAAATGAACAGATCTGAACAGTAAGGGAAGAAATAGACAGGAAAATAGATCAACAGATTCAAATGCGCAGGGGAAAAGGACCCAAATGTAAGTCGTTCTAAGGTGTAGGAGGTTGTGTTACTGCTGTAAAGGCAGTGGGCCTGGACTGAAGGCTAAAGGGAGAGAAGATGAGCTTCTACTTCCCCATCTGCTATGCTCCTGCCACACTAATTGGCTGAATTGGCCTAGTTTCTTGGCCTTTCTTTGTCCAGCAGACCAGCTGAAAGAGTTAATGAAAAGAGGGTGAACAAAGCAAAATAGAGTGGAAATAGAAACTCTTCATTTTGAATATGGCATCTGAGTTTGGCAGGATCGAGCTCACCAGGAAGAAAAGAACCATTGACATTCAGGAGATACTAACTCTAAAATCTGTGACTATTGACGAGTGTCCCTCTCCTTTGCATCCAATCTTTTTAAAATCTTCCCATGGTACCACATCTTTAGGATACACCCAGATTTGATGTATACCACTTTCACCAAACCTCCTTAACCACCCTATCACTGTAACATCCAGAGTTGCTTGTAAGGTTAAAAACATGAGTTATTGAAGAGAGAAAAGACACTATATAAACTACTTTACCAGAAGAAAGCCACAGTATAAAATGTCAGGACAGGATGAAACACAGACACACATCAAATAAATGAAATCTCCCCTCAGCCAGCTTAGCGCTGAAGAAAAGTGAATTTCCCAGCTTGCAGTCTCGTGGAAGCTTCAAGGTGACAACTAGCAACACTGAGGAGAGTATCGGTGGGTTTTTTGCCCCCTAAACAGAAATGAATTCTTTTAGAAACAACCTGCAGCAACTTACTGTTCTGAAATTCTTAAGAGACAGAATGCTTTATAAAGGAATGGGGGAAGATCTACCGTATTTTTCACCTCTAAAAAAACTTTCTCTCCAAAACAAACAAACAAAAAATGGTGGTATTAACAAAACTCCCTGTGCAGAACATTTTCTTCTCAACTCTAATTATAGATCTGAAATTCAGGCAAAGTGAAAACAAAGAGATGTTGGAGAAGCCAGGAGGAAGAGTAAAGTCACAAGTTAACACAGTGTGATTACTTTCCTGGCCTCCTTTCTCTCAAGTGCTCATTGAGCAATGAGGAACTGCCCGAGTTTCATACAAATTAACATGGACAGACCGAGGCTAAGGAAATGTAAGGCAAATTTGCTCTTGGGAGGTCTTGGGAATCTGCTGACTTCCTTGTTCACTGCTGCCAGGACTTCCATCATTCCCGTGTTCCATTCCCTCCCCCCGACCTCTGCCCCCTTCCTTAGCTCCTCATTGTCTCCAACTCTGAGTCCCACCAGATAGCAACACCAGGCATTGTCCTGATTTTTTATGTATCACTCACACCTTCGCCCTATAAAAAGGTTTCCCCTTACTTTTCTCTCTGCCCCCAAGGTGTTGTGGTCAGTTAGCCAGCTCAATTGGAAAACTGAGATAAGTGTATTCTAATTAAGCTGAAACAAGCTTAATGCCTCACCTCTCCCAGGGCACATGTATACTAATAGAGGGCAGGTGTTTTATCTGCAGGGAACAAAGTCCTGAGGATGGAACTTCATATTTCAGAGGGAGGCCAATGTGAGAAATACTTGGATGTAGCCCTCAACTGACATTTAAAAGGCAATTTTCTAATCTGTTCTTGCCTCGAGTCTAATGTTGCTTGTCAGAACCATGAAGAAAGGAAGAGTAAGGGACCCAAAGTGGTACCTCTTTCAGGGAAACTGAAGTGGTAATTAAGAAAAAAATAAATACGAAGAATTTTTGTGATTTTTTACTTTGTAAGAAAACAAAGTATCAAAATCATAGAGAACTTACACCTGAAGGGAACCTGAGAATCAACTGTTTTCACCTGTCTCATTTTACAAAGGAGAAAACTGAAGCCCAGAGACTTGTTCCAGGTTACACAGTGAATCCGTGCCAGACCAGAATCAGAACTCAGGTGTAAGTACTTTCTTTCCGTCCAGTGCTCCTTCTAGTACAGCTCATTGGTGGTGTCCAGTTTCATGGAGAGTCACTTGACACCTATCTAGTCAGATACCTAGAGATGAGAAAAATAACTTTCCAATGCTTTTATCCATACTGCGTACCTCATCATGCTCAAATTTTGAATTTGTAATAGTTCAATGCATCCCTTCCATTTAAGAGTTAAAAGAAGATCTCTAGTGGATGTTGATGAATTATTGCCTGACAAAGATCAAGCTAAAAGAAGGGTACAAGGCTAGGTAGATTCTATAAAAAGAGTGTGCAGATGTGACAGCCAGCTGGCTTGGTGATGTGGATTTGGAAAAATATCCCATTAGAAATGAGAAATTATAACAAGTCATATAAAAATGAAATTAGTACCTTCCACAAAGCTGAGGGGGGATTGGGGTGGGGGAACAATCTGCTGCATCGAACAGAAATTGGTGACACCCGTCCTCCTCTGTGAACATTATATCATGTTGTCCTGCCTCTGAAAGCTCCAATTGCTAGCAATCTGTGGCTCCCCTGACCTCTGGTCACCAATTATCTCACAGCTGCTTCTCTATCAAAAAAAAAAAAAAAAAAAACACCCTAGCTCCACTCTTTCTTCACATTAAATGAACCACAGAGTACAAATGTCCTAAGGGAATTGTACAAGCTTGAGTGAAACAGTCAGTGTTAATCTTCCCAATCCCTGCCCCAAGCTCCCCCATGTATGCAAAACTCTTCACGTGAAATATGAGAAGTAATCTGCAGGGTAGACTTAAAGTTACATGGGAATAAGATGAGCAACAGCCCCAAATCCATTCATTTACTCTTGCCAGTCACCTGTGTCCTTAAAGGAGGTCTCATTCATTCTTTAGTCCATTGTGCTGCCTTGCTGACACTGTTAAAAAAATCATATATTTTTGGCCAATGTGTCCTCTGTATAACACCTTCTCACAAATTTCCATTCATACAACTCGAGGTCAAAAATTGCCCTGTTAATTTGATAGAGTTTGGCCGTGTTCATTTGTTTGTTTAGCCAAAGCTTTCCACAGTTTTTTATGATGAGACAGTCATTAGTTTTTGTTCTTTGATGGATTCCCCACCTCTTTATCCCCTCAAAAAAACTGAGTTTTCCAAACTGACTGAGAGATCAGCTTCAAACCATGATATATAGACAGTGTGACCAAATGTTCTAAGTCACCAGAACATTTACAGTTCCTAAGTGTCATCCTATGAAATTAGTAACAGCACTCCCTGTCACTCAACAAATGTCTTTGTTGGATGAAGTGTATGGCCAGCCTATCTATATATTTGTATTCATGGATGTGAAAATATGTCAGAACTATGATTGTTAAAAACTCAAGTCATTAATCATGTATGAAATACAATCCCATTTGTATAAAAATTTCAAATATGTGTGCTTGAAAATGTGTATATAGAAAAATTCTGAAAGAAACTTGGCAATGATTAAGGAAATGATAATTGAGAGTGAGGGTGATGAGGAAGGTTATTTTAACTTTATTTCTGTCTATCTGATAGTTTTACAATTAGCATAACTTTATTTTATAATAATGAAAGCATGACCTATAGGTCTGGAGGTTTAAAATTCTTGAGATACAAAATGGCTGCTAAGGTTTTATTTATCATTTATTTATATGCTTTAAAAATAGTGACAACCAAAAAGTATGTATTGGAGTATCAGCAGCCAGTACCATGATATGTGTGATTCAGAACTATCTCTTTCCTCCCCAACCCCATTTTTGGCCTCTTTCTCTCCTCTTACATGAGCAAGAGAGAAAAAGAAGGGGGAAAAAAAGGTGAAAGTTCCCTGGTAAATCTAGAGAATGGTGACATGGGGTGGGTTTGAACCAGGCTGCTGGGGGACAAACATCTTTTGGTTTCTGGGGTGAGCCTCTGCCAGGCAGCCCCTGTTACCAGCCTTCACCTCTCTCTCACCTCTCTCTCCCTGTCTGCTTCTCCCCTCAAGTTACACATGCAGCTTGTTTTTTTTTCTGGCTAACTTATGGACGGCACATAAGAAAAGGTATAGAACTCACAACTGAATAAAAGATCATGGAAGGAAATTAAAAAGAAACTGCACCATTTCATTCTCTCTACCTTGGGAAAATAATCTTCCACTATTTTCCTACTGGTATTAATCTCAGGCCAATGAAACAAAGTTACCTCTTATTTACTTTGGAGTTTAGCGCAGTACATTTGGTATCTCACTCAAAGACATTACAAATTGTTGTGTTGTAGCACATTACTTACAACACAGAGCCCCTAACCTGTGCGGGTCTCCTTGTTTAATCAGCGAGATCCCTTTTCCTCTTGTATGCTGTCACTTCTCTTACTGAAAATAAGAGAACAATGCTGATGCCAGTTCGTTGGATGAGTGGGTAAGTCAGCCAAGAAGTGTTTGGCAGAAGGTTCCTTTTTGCTCTGGCATATCACCATTGATTTGTGAAAGGTCACTGGATAACATCTCCTCATTAAAATCAATGCAGATTGCTTAACACAAACATTGACAAAACAAAATAGAACCAAATGGGAAAAAAAAAAATCACAAGGGACTTAGGCCTAGATAATCAATACTATGTTAAAATTTTTCTTTTAAAATTTTATTAAATAGAAAGAACAACATGAATCAGGAAGAAATTGCACCAATTATTGCTCATTGAATGTGCCTGGAGTAAGAACTATAATCTCAGCATGAAGTTGAGTGACCCATGGACATGGACAATGGTGTGGGGATTGACAGTGGGAGCAGGGGTGGGCTGGGCAGACAGAGTAGGGCAAAGAGGGGAAACACTGGGACAGCTGTAGAATAACAATAAAAAACACCTGAACAATTGGAGCAGAGTAGCTTTGTTTAAAGAATATGGCATTTCATTTTTTTCTATTTGTCATATTTGTACTAGGGGTTGTCCTCAGTCTCCATATATATCAGTTTTTATTTGTATAAGTTTAACTGAAAGTGCAATTATATGAATGATTCATTCTGCAAAGAATCAACAAAGAAGACAAGTTAATGGGTCAGGATCTTCATGGCCAACAGAGGTGAGACCCATGCTGTGAGGCTTTGGAGTGTTGTTATTAACCAATTCCAAGTGAGGCTCAAGCAAAAAGAGCCTCCTTTCTTTCTGTTTTTCACTTAGGAAGGCATTTTCCCTTCCTCTGCCAAGGTGCACAGTAGAGTTGTCTGGATCCCAGCTTTATCAGTTGATCCATCTATCCAGCAAGGTTTTCCTAACAGGGCCATTCAGACTCTCACCTGCTTTCCTTCACTGCCCTGGCCAGTGCCACATTCCTCTACTTTGTGAAGTATCTTGGCATACAGTTACACTTAAAATGAGAGGATTCCCAAGACATGGGAAACATTATATCAATCTCTTACCAGGCATTGCAATGAAGTCTTTCTTTAGTTAAAGCAACTAGTATGCACAGAAACTGAGCCAGGTCCTTCCAGGATCTCCATTGCCCTCTAAATGTTGGATATATTTGGTCATTGCAAGTGACTTATGCAACGAAGATGTTGCTCAAGCACTAAAGCAGAAAAACACAAGCTGGCCTCAATTTTCTTTAGGGTGCATGATCTTTCAGATGGGAATTTCCCAAATATAGGCCTCTCTCCATAGATTGTGCTGCAGTGTTGGGGGAGGAAAAGCTACTAAACTTCCCCTAACTCTTGTCCCTGCCAAGTGGAGATGAGAAAGCCTGTATCAACTGCAGACTGGCCTCCAGCACTTAAGGGTTGTTGATGGGGTACTCCTTCCTCCATTCTCTCCCTTGGCCACTCTGAAGTTGTACTGGTCTCCTTTCAGTTCCTCGAACACCCTCACAGCCTTTGGAATTCCCTGTCCCCAGATATTTCCACAACTGGCTTCTTCTGTTCCTACAGGTCTCAGCTCAAATGGCGTCTTCTCAGGAAGGCCTTTCCTGCTCACCAAACTAAACAAGCAGTCTCTATTTCTTGGGTTAAGTCTCCCAGAAGTGAGCCCTGAGATAAGGATTCATGTGATTTATTAAGGACACACTGCCTGGGGAAACCGGTATGAAAATGGAGGACATAGAACAAGACTTCAGAAGAATCCACACAATGATGTGAATTGAGGAAGAGTCCAGCCCCAGCTTGATCCCACGGGAGCTCTGGTGTAAATTGGAACTAAAAGTTTGTCTGGACTCACACTCCTGCACCAGTGAGACATTGCATAGGGCTGGCCGGAGGAGGGCCATGGTGACATAAACTCCCAGCATTCCCAGCTCTTGCACCTGTCTATGAAGTGATTCCAGCTGCCCAAAGGTTGGCCTTGGAAGAGAGTCATATGCTGAGCATTCCTTGAAGAATATCTATTTGTTATGGAATTTTTTTAAAAAGAAACATGAGAAGATTTAAATTGAGATTTGCATTCAGCATGTCTGTTTTTCAGAGATCCAGTCAAGAACAAAATGGCAACTTAATATATAAGTCTTTGCAGAGATGTTTTCATAGTTCCCAACACTTATTCCAAGTACACATACTGTTTATTTAATCCACATATTTCTAAATCTATTTCTGATGTTGAGAATTGACTTTAATACAATCAGTTTCTCAGACATCTGAGCTGAGACCTATATGAGCAGAAGAAACCAGTCATAGGAAGATTTGGGGCCAAGTGTTCCAAAGGCTGAGAGGTGGGAATGAGCATTGGGCACTCAATGAATGCAAAGGAAACCAGTGCAACTTCAGCGTGGCCAAGGGAGAGAATGGAGTTTGGAAGTGTTCCACAGTAACTGAGATTCTGACATGGATCGTATTCAGAGAGAACCTCCAAGGCAGTGGTGAAGGACCCCAGGACAGACCTCCTGAGCTGGGGGCCAAATGAGGGTTACAGATTTCAAGAGTCCCTCAATCAGCTATAGTGGAGGGCAGGCTAAGTCAGCCATAGGGCAGGACCACAGCCTGGCCAGGGCAAAAGGGAACAGCCACCAACTTTAGCCATCTTTGCCAGCAGAGCAAGCAGCACCCAGGTGGACAAGGGACATGGGCCTGAAGACCAGAAGAGAAAAGGATATCACCCCCAAATAGCCTGGTTCTCCCTGTTGCCCAAGGGTTATGGAAAGTCACTACCCCCACCCACCGCATGTTCCTAAACAACATTTTAGAAAAGCAGCAGCAGAAGAAGGGAGAGAGGATCTCTGAGAATCTTATTTTAATCCAATAGAGAGATCATCGATGCTACCTAAATTATGGGATCAGACTCCATTTGGAATTGGACTGGATAGTTAAATAATTTTCCCCAGTGAGCTTGAGAAGAAGGCCAAACATTTTAGAGACAAAATAAAGATATTACATTTTTTCTCTAAACATCCTGTTATACAGCAAGTTAAATTTGCAACCACACAACAAATATACAAAGTACTGAGCAACATACCTGCTATATAGGAAATGATTGTTAAATGATAACTAGGTTAAATAGGTCAAGTAAGAACCCCCCAAAGGCCACTGGATTCAGCAATTAAGAAAATATTGGAAGGGGGTTTGTGAAGGGAGAAGAATCAGGACAACTGTAATAGCATAATCAATAAAATATAATTTTAAAAAAGAAAATATCATTCTGTTTTGGGAGAGCAGTTTCAGCAAATGACAGGGATGGAAACTAGCCACCAAGGATGTTCAGCCTAATTGTGAAAGTCACTGAGACCACAGTGCTCAGCACAGCTCTCCGTTTGTGGAGAGGCAGGAAGGTTAGGAATAGGGCACAGATGAAGTCCAGACCTCCAGAGTAAAGGCTCAGGATTATCATGTTAGATGGAAATATCCTTAGAGGAGCTTAAATAATGTTTCTGGAAACTGACTCCAAAGCAATTCTCTTGATGAGAATGGTTTCTTTGCTAGGTGTGAGATGGTAAACATAAAAAATATACATTCCAAAGTTAGAGCCAAAAAATTCTTCATTTAAAAACAATCCTTGAAAAATTAGTTCATCCAGAAACTGAACTAACAAGGAAAATGGGGACAGACTCATAGATGGAGAGCAGATGACAGCTGGTGGGGGGAGGTACTGAGCAAAGAGGAAATAGGACGCAGGGACGTGGACAGCAGTGTGGAGCTTGCTGGGGGGAGGACGGTGTGAGGGGACTAAATGGTAACGGAAAAAATACAATAAAGGTAATTTTTTTAAAAAAACTGTGCTACATTTACACAGTGAAATACTATGCAGCTTTAAAATAAGACGGAAATCTTATGTTTTGCAACACGTAGATGGACCTGAAGAACACTATGCTAAGTGAAGTAAGCCAGTCAGAGAAAGACAAATACCATATGATCTCACTCATATGTGGAATCTAATGAACAAAATAAACTAACAAAGAAAATAGAAATAGGCTCATAGATGCAGAGAACAGTTGGAGGGAAGGGAGGTTGTGGGGCTGGGTGAAAAAGGCGAAGAGATTAAGCAAAAACAAAACAAAAGAAAAACACCTCATGGACACAGACAACAGATTACTAGAGAAAAAGGAGGGTTGGGGGAGGTAGCAGAGGGTAAAGAGAAGATAAATGGGGATGGAAGGAGGTCTGACTTTGGGTGGTGAACACACAATACAGTATACAGAAGATGTATGTTAGGATTGTACAGCTGAAACCTATATAATTTTTTAAAACAATGTCACCTTAATAAATTCAATTAAAAAAACAAACTGGAAACTGTTGAATCTCCAGACCTGAAGGAAAATGAAAGTTCAGAAGACTTGGTCTCCTCCATGTGACCGTCCTGGGAAGCTGCCACACACACACACACACAAAAGAATTAGTTCACGCTGAATACCCCCAAATTGTGGTTTTAAAAATAAAGCTTGCACCTCTGGGAGGACTCTTGATGTCCTCAGGCACTGTCACCTCCTCTCTTCCCTCAGGGAAAGCCCCACAGACCCAGGCAGAGAAGTCTCCCAATGACCAGGGCATAGTGCTGCTGCTTCTCCCCGAGCAGTGTGATCAGCTACTCATCAGCCAAGCAGTCACTCCCAGAGAAATTGTGAAACAGGGAGGCTGGTCCTGACCATCCGCACTCTTCTCTCTGGGCTAATTCTCCCATCCTTCCAATCTCACAAATACAGTACACAAAGCCCCCAGTCCCTCCCCTTGTTGCCGCGGTGTCTCCTCTCCCAAAGGTTCTTATATAACTGCTCCCTTCCCCAAACTCCAGGAGTGCCCAGGCCTGCCCTTCCCTCCCTCCCCCTCCACCCCATCCTCCCATCTCCTCCTATCTGTTCCATGATCTAGGGCTCTGCTCTCTCCTAGGGGCAAAGGTGATAATGTCTTTCAGATGGCCTGGCATCATTACTTGTAAGTATCGTGGTTACATTAAAAACACATGAAAAGATGCTGAACATCATTAGTCACTGGGGAAATGAAAACCAAAACCACAATGAGATACTACCTCATACCCACTCGGATAGCTCTAATCAAAAATGTGAAGAATAACAAGTGCTGGTGATTAGTAAAGAAATTAGAGCCCTTGTAATTGCTGCTGGAAATGTGAAATGGTGCAGTGCTGTGGAAAACAGTTGGGTGGCTCCTCAAAAATTTAAACATAGAATTACCATATGATTCAGCAATTCCACTCCTGGCTATATACCCCCAAAGTTGAAAACAGGTACTCAAACAAATTCTTGTACACAAATGTTCGTAGTAACACTATTCACAATGGCCAAAAGGTGGAAACACCCAAATGTCCATCAGCGAATGAATGGATAAACAAATTGTGTTATATGCATGCAATGGAATATTGTTCAACTACAGAAAGGAATGAAATTCTGATGCATGCTACAACATGGATGAACCATGAAAAGATTATGCTAAGTTAGAGAACCCAGACATAAAAGGTCATATATTGTATGATTCTACTTATATATGAACTATTTAGAATAGGTAAATACATAGAGGCAGAAGGCATACGAGAGGTTGCCTAGGGCTGGAGGAAGAAGGGAATGGGGAATAACTGCTTAACGGGTATGAGGATTTATTAGGGAGTGATAAAAATGTCTTGGAACTTGACAGAGGTAGTGGTTGCACATTATTGTGAATGTACTAAATGCCATTAATTGTTCACTTTAAAATGGTTAATTTTATGTTAATGACTTTCACCTCAATTTCTTTAAAAATATTTATGTCTGCTAAAGACTATTAAAAGGGGACCTAGAGCGAGACTACATGGCCTATAAATATCCTGAGAGCAGAGATTATATCTCATAAAAATTTATGTCCCTTATGGAGGCTGGCGAAGTGTCTGCTATATAGATACCTAATAAATAGCTGTAGAATGAATGAATGGGTGAATGCCCTTCTGGTACTGTATATGGTACTGGGCTGTATACAGTATTTTGTGGCAGGCTGCTCCCAGCCTTGTGCTGATCCTCAAGGGCAGTGGCCAGCTCTGCATCTCACCAGGTGTTGAGTCCCTAGAGGACTTGCAAAGCATCTGTGAACTGGAAAATGCTTTCCTGTATCTCGATACTTTGAAACTTAGTAAGAAATCTGTGCTGTTCTTTTTCTCAACTTAAAATTGCACATTTTGCTATCCTGGTTAGAGAGATGCCACTGACTGAAATATCTTGCCTCAAGAGTGGGTGATGTCAGCATCTCATTATCAAAATTTTTCTCACTGCAAAGCTTTCGTGTTCTTTTCTAGAATGTTCCAGTTTAATGCTAAGCCCCTGAAAATGCAGGGTTGTACCTGATTGCAAGGGAGAAATAACTCTGTTGCTGTACAAGGTGGCGAACTCATTCAAACCATGAAACAGTTGAATTTCCTGAAATAAGTTGAATCTTATTCCCAGGCCCTGATTTTGGACTGAATTTATTTAGTAATTTATTCAGTTTCTCAAGTCCTAAAGTCTCTTTCCTAACCCTGTTGCTTTCTTCGTTGCCCAACCTGACTATAGGTGAGATAACTTAAAAACACTTTCTGAGTTTTATATATTTTATAGCAATTGTAAGCATCATTTCCAAGCCAAATATAGGGTCAAGACAACTTCCAGTGAATTCTTTCCTTTTTCTTTTTTGGAGATTATGAACAGCTTTATTGAGATATAATTTGCATACCATACAATTCACCCAAAATACAGAGATTTGAGTTTACTGATTTGTGTGGGGAAATCAATTTGATAGTACTTTGCCCATGTCTCTACAAATATACACGTAGAAACCCTCTCGGATGACTGGTGTTAGGATTCCTGCTCGTTATGAGTCGTGCTGTCTCTTCCTCCTCCTTCTCGCTGTACCCCTCTACTCACCCATGTACACAGGCATACACATGTGCACACATACACACTGAAGCTAGAATCGTCGTCGGCAGCCGTCCGTCTCAAGAGACGATGGTGTAGCTTCTTAAGAGTCTATCTGCACCGCCGAGAATGGCTGTGCAGTCTGACTCGGGAGTGACATAGTATCTGTCTCCTCCCATGTTGAATCGACATCTTGCGATGACGCTGGAGTGTCCTCTCCAGTGAAGCTGAAGCTACAGAGCCTGGGCAGGGTGATATGGAGGGTCTGCTGTTGCCCATGCAGCAGACCCGAAGCTAGAATATACCTTTTTTATTTAAAAGGAAGATTCGTAAATATTCAAATATCATTGGAGAGAAAGTAGGCAACTCTTGGAATATCTGTTAGCAATTGTAAATGGATTCGGGGGGGGGGGTCTCATAGGGACCCCTTGCAGAGGGGGAACAGCAATTTTTCCATAGGAACTGCTGTCATGTCCCACAAACTATGTAGCTGCCTGACTGAAAAGCGAGGTGGACCCAATGAAACTACAGGAAATGGAACCCCCAGTCTGCCTCCCCTAAACCTGGACACGTTTACCCCAGAGGAGCTGCTGCAGCAAATGAAACAGATCCTGACTGAGAACCATCATCTGGAAGATGAGCACCTGGCCCCCATGTTTCTTCATTCACCCGGGGCCTTCCTGAATGTAATCCTCTTGTAATAAGGCTCCTAGTTGAACTCCCTGCTCTCTATCTGGTTCCCTGGGGGCAGAAAGAGCATAGAATTCAGCATCTAGTAAGACTCAAACTGTTTCCAGATCCAATGAGCTTTTCGTCTTTTGTTTCAATGATATGGCATTTTCAGAATTTCAGTACAAACTTATCAATCAATTAATACAACTTGGTTTCTCAAAGCCAGATATGCTATTGGAAGAAGAATTTTAATGAGAAATATACTCAAGAACTGTCACTGTGCTCTGGGAAGCCACAGCTTTCACTTGCCCTTGATAACCAAGGTTATTGCTCTTACAATAAAAATGCAGACAAGGATTTTTTTTTTCAGTTTGCCAAGCAATTTCACATACTTTATTGAATTTGATATTCCCAACTACGAATGAGATGGGTGGGACAGTTACATATTGTTATTTCTATTTTAAAAATTTAGAAATGGAGACTTAAGAGTTGTAGGAATTGGCCCAAGGTCACATATTTAGCAAAAGCACAGTGAGGGTTGAATTCAGCTTATTAAACGCCAGAACTGTAGCCCCTCATTTCTGTGCCAATGCTTCTAATCCCTGTCCCCCATTAACACCATTAAACCACTGAAATAATTCAGAGTTCTGCTGAAGTGATCTGGCTTCTTTGTGTCTTGCAGAAAGAGTTACAGTGCCCTTAGTTCTAGCTGGAGCCCCCAACAGCTTTTGCATGGAATTGGAAATATTAGAGACACAGGGGTTGGAACTAAGTTCCATTTTCAAGTTATCCATCTCTCATCTATACAGCTGTTGTTTACTGAAGGCTCTGGCAAAGAGCAGTAGGTTTCTTATCTTATTCTTGATGTGATTTGTAATTTCCTGCTATTCCTCTATCTCTTTTCATTAAGTACATTCCTCCCCTGCACATGTTCACACCCTTTCCAAAGACAGAGAGTCTTGATGGCTTTAATAGCTCATTTACTGTAATAGCTATGAGTTTTCCAGCTCCTGGCTATCCTTTCTTTCTCTCCCATAGTCCACAGTTCTCCTACATGGTGCTTTGCCTGGCAAGGTGCAGTATGTTTTCCAGTGAGTTTCCTCTCACATAGCCTTGCTTACCCAGCCGTGGCTTACTGCAGACTGCCCCGACGTCAGAGGATGCTTCCCCAGCCTGATAACCTCTTCTGCCCCATCTGCTTCCCTACTGCCTCTACAGTCCCCCGAGGTAGACCTCCTTGCCTTTTTTTTTTTTTTTTTTTTTTTTTATGGAATCAAAGGGTGTTTTTCTTTGTGAATGGGGACTCAGATAAGCGACCCACCAGGCTTAGAGGACTGCTGGGACAAGCGCCCCCACCTCCCAGGCTCACGTCTGTGTCCTGGGTGGTGGCCGAAGGACCCATGCCCTACTCGGGGTACCTCCTGCTCTGCTCATGGCTGAGTCCTTCCTGTGTGTGTGTGAGTGTGCTCCACACATGGACCCAGCTAAACATCTTCCCTAACACTGTTTGATCTGCTTAACTGCCAATGCTGGTTCTAAGTTTAAATATTGGGGAGAGTTCCACATTTGAGGAAGGATATTGGAGATATTTGGAGAACATCCCCAGAGGTTAACCTTTTCACAGAGTCAGGTGGTATCAGCTTCTTACTTTTCCCCTCTGGGCCTTGCTCCCCTGCTGGGAAAGTATTGACAGGATGGGATAGTGAAGAGGTTCACAAACACTCCTGTTTCTGCCCTTCTGGGCCATGCCAACAGGAGCCGGCAGGCCGCTACCATGCCCACAAAGTGTCCAGCATACGGCCTCCACGTGTTTTCCTTTAACCACAACTCAGCCCCTCCAGGATGGGCTCAGGTATTCTTTGTCTCTGCACAAACTCCCCCTGGGCTCCATACCAGTTTCCATTTCCCTCTGTGTCTGCAGGAAAGTCAACACTGTACTTGGTATTCCTGAGTCACCCCTGCATCATCAGGTACCAGGCTGACCAAAACAGTTCCTTCTCCTTCTGCTGATCCAATTCATTCTATTTTCACCAAGAAAATATATGCACCAATATTCCCAGATATCCATAACTACAAACTAAACCTCTCATAAGCAGCCCTTCATCTACAATTGAGTTAACCTAATAATTTCTCTCACAATGAAAACATAGCTTTCCTCTGAATAGTCCTACTAAGCTCTCCCCAACTTAAAACATCTTTTATATATTCTTGTTTCCCAATTAAGAATATTCACCCTTTGATTAAGAGGCACTAATTGATAGTTTTAAAAAAATAGTCTAAGGATATAAAGTACAGCATGGGGAATATACTCAATAATATTGTAATAAAAATGTATGGTGTCAGGTAAGTACTTGAAATACAGGGAGGAATCACTGTGTAAAATATGTGATTGTCTAACCACTATGCTGTACACCTGAAACTAATACAAATAGTATTGAATCTAAACTATGATTAAAAAATAAAAACGAAAATAAAAAGAATATCCACCCTTTTCTCACACCTGCCCACCCACCCTACCACTGCTTCATTTCCCTCATCCCTCTCTTGATCAGGGCTACACACCTTCCCACCTATATTCCTTATTAACTCTTCAGAATTGTGCTTTCTGAAGCCCTCATGACACACCACCCTGGTAAGGTAGCCATTTGCTGAAAGCTGTGCATCTGCCTATAGACCATGAATCCGTGAATTATCAGGCAGCCCAGAGCCCAGAGCCTTAAAGCTACTATTTCTGCAAAAAAAGAAGTTGCTGCCCAAGTGGAAATGAATTCCCATTGTGATACAAAACAATGATTAAGAGGCAGCTGCTGTCATCACTGCCCTGTACTGAAGCAGAAGACTTGGGTTCAGATCAGTGAAATGCATTGCCCAGATGTTCACGGCTGATAAATGGCAGAGTTGGGCCTCAAACCCCAGGCTTCGGACACAAGCATTGTGCCAACCTGCCAGTATAGCCAGCCCAGTTGCTTTGCCCCAATAGCAGTGTCACCAAGGCTTTCTATGGCTTTTCTCAAATTTTAAAATTTGCTGACCAGCCAAAAAAGAATATTTGGCTCCATTTGACCACTACATTTATCCCATAAATTAACAAATGTATGGAAAATCTTAAATAAATATACTTAAGAATACTTATGACAAAAATAAAAAAGGTAGTGCATGAATGCCTAAAAGTTAGGAAGTCCAGCATTATCTCTTTTGATCTTAAAATAACTCTGGGTGAGAAAGGTGGAATTAGGCTCAGTTTTCAAAAAAGAAAACTAAGGTTCCAAGAGGTTAAGTAATGCTCTCAAGTCACACAAGTACTGATACAGTCAGAATTTAATCTCAGGTCTGTGTGGCTCCAGAATGTATGGCTTTATTCAGGAGACCCCACTGCCCACGACCTCTCCGCACCACAACAGATGCGACCACCTTTGCAGTAAGAAGCGGCCAACGGCACTGCGCGAAGATGCAACCTAACAGCTTCAGAGTCAGGCTCCCACCCACCTGTCCCATGACCTTGGACGGATACTGAGCCTCATTTTCCTTATCTGAAAATGAGGATAACAATACCTACCTGTATGCTTGTGATGATGATTGGCATATACAAAATGTCCCATGCCAGTTACAATGGCTGTTGTCACTAATATTAGTATAATAAGGCCATTCCAGGCTTTTAGACTGAGGCTGTGAACATCCCTGGTCAGGCCAGGCTTGGAAAATGAGCTGGGCTCAGACTCCATTTTGAAAGCAGGCCTCAGGGACTCCTGCTGGCAACGGTTGGGAAAAGCAGGATCTGACCAGAGACACTTCAGGTGCCACCCAGAGGCAGGAGAGCGTGGGCAAGGTTCGGGAGACAATCTGCCTAGGACAAGTTATTTTACTTTTCTGTGCTTCAGTTTCCTCATCTGTGAAATATGAGTAATAACTAAGTTACTTCTCAAGATTAATATATTAACTTACAGTTAATATATGGCACATGATAAAGGTTATATAAGTGTTAGGTGTTTTTACTAGATCCTCTTTTCTTTCTGAGGAAGCTGGTGGTTGTGGCAGTCATATTTGTGCCAGAGACCCTGGCACTGGACCAAGACCTCAGTACTTGAAGACCCCCTTGGTGTTCGTGTGGGCATAGCTAGCACTGGACCAAAACCTCAGCCGCAAGCACGCTTCCCCAAAAAGGAGCAGCAGCCTTGGGCTCACTCAGAGGCCACATGACAAAGGGCTTTTCATCCAGCCATCATGTCCAGCAGGATATTTCTAATATCCTCTTTGGTTCCCTCCCCTTTTCAGGAGACCCACCTTTCTGGAAAACATTTGACCCCAAACATTTCTTAATTTCTCCAAGTTTCTCTTTCTCTTTTTCCCTTTTATTCTGCTGCTCTCTATTCAGGAACACTTAAAAATGCTCAGCTACGAGGAACAATCAGCACAAACAGAATCAATAGACCTTGGGCAGTCCAGCCAGCACCCCTAAACAGAAGGTAAGAAGAGTCAATGGCACTGGCAGAGGATGTAACTTTATTTAGAGTGGCCGTGACCCCTAGAAGGAACTGGAAGATTAATCTTTTGTAAATTTCATGAGCAATTCTCTTAGTTGGTAGGCAGAGAATGAATCGATAAGCCATTGGAGTGAGAACACAGGGTAGTGGGAGGAATTGGGCTGACCACCAAGGAGGTGGCCCAGGGACCCCACAGCTCCTGATGTAAGCTTAGTGTCTCCTCAGCACTTCCAGTTGCTCATCTTTAAGTGTGTAAATGCACTTGGTCCCAGGGAAAACACTACTGGCCTTTCCACTTGACCCTGAGCAAGTGTGAAGAGTGGGGGCTCCCCTGGCAGCTGTCAATGAGACCAGGTAGGGGCAAGTGCTGACAGAGGGCCACGTGATGATGCACTGAGCAGATGAGTCAGCTGCCTCTGCCTCCCATTCACAGGCAGGGAGAGATATATGTCTTAAGCTGCTATCACTTGGGCTGGGCTCTGGGACCCATCATAAGCTGTGGGCACCAGTCTGGCCTCCTTATACCCCTCAAAGAAAATCTGCATCAAGACCAGATACCATCTCTTGGAAAACAAATTATTTTTAATAATTCATTGGCTTACTGGTGGGCCTAGAGTCCCAGCAGAATACCGAGGACATCCAGAGGAGAAAGGAGAAAATTCCTGGCAGGCTGCATTGCAGAGAACAGAACAGAATCATAGGGTAAACAGGTCCAGAGGAGAGAGATGTGAGGCCTGAAATGAACTGACTGTCCCATAACAACACAGGGCAATTAACACTCCTTGGGTCTATTCCTCTCTCTATGGGTTCTTGTCTCCACTCCAGTCTGGCCTCCTCATGTCAGACAGAGCCAGGGCTTTGAACATTAAAACTAGATTTGATGATGTTTCCTACCTGCTTAAAACCTTTCCATGCTCGTGGGTTAGAGAGCAAGATTCTCACTATGCCTAGAAATTCAGGCATGATCAGCCTGCCCCCTCCCAGCCTCATCTCCTGACATGCTCCTCCTGCTCTTTACTTCGCGTCCAGCCACACTGGCCTCTCATGGAATTCCTTGCCCCAGGATCTTGTCTCATGCTGCTCTTCCAGCTGGAGTGCTTCCTCATATTTTCCAGGTTAATTCTTTTTCATTTTTCAAAGTCTCAGCCCTCCTTGCCTCACCAGACAAGTTCAAGTTTTCCTGTTATAACCCATTGCTTTCTGTAGGTTTCCTTCATAGCACTTACCAGTGCTGAACCTACTGATCAGGGTGGGTATCTGTTTAACATCTGCCTTCCTCCAGAGACTTGTAAGTTCCATGAGAACAGAGAACTGGCCAACCCGATGCCTCATGCAGGGCAGATGCTCAGTAATTATTTTTAAGGAGATAACTAAATGAAGGAATGACTGGACTGACCGATCCATAAAAAGTTATTGCAGGACTTGCTTAAGGTTGTACATCTGGAGTCCAAATTCAAGTCAATTTAAGCCAAAGCTCATCCTCTACACAACTACATTTTCCCTTGCAGTTTAAAAATTCTTTGAATTTATGGCTTTGTCCTTGCATTTTAATATTCTCCAGAAAAATAATTTATATTTAATATGGTTAGGCTAACGGCATTGAGTGGCCATAGAAACCAGGGTTACACAATGCTGGTGGCCTGTTGGGGTGACAAGGAAAGGACAAGAACCTATTGGGCACCACTTCTACAGGCTGTGGCCCGACCCTGACAAACTGCTCTGAGGGAGGGACTCTAAACCCTGATTAATCCATGTGAGAGGCCCGGGGTGGATGGGAGTGGCTGGGGACCCACTCTCAACCCTGCTCCTGGCTGAATTAGGAAAAGGTGTCCCTTGCTCAGGATATCCCTGCCACCCGCTGAAAACTATATAATCCTATATGACACCTGGATGCTTATAATATATATAGGGCCTCCCCTGGAGCCATGCCAAGCAAAATGTGTCCAATTATATGCAGCAGCCCCAATGGACTAGAGGGAAACTTAGGAATTGCAGTGCTTCTTTGTAAAAAGAAAACTTAGGTGCTGGTCTGTCTCCTCGGAGAAATTTTAGAAAGAGCTTCTCCCACCCGTCCTGGACATGTTCTTCCCACTCCCACCAGGCTGCTGCAACTTCTGGTGGCGCCCTGCACAAGCCTCAGAACCCTTTGTTCTCCTGTTCCTTGAACGTTTGTCATGCACCGATCCTGCCACAGGCTGCGTGCTGAGGCAGACAGGACAGAAATGCACAGGGCCGTCTCTTTCTCTACTGAGCAGGGAACAATGGGAAAAGAACACATTGTGCTCTGCAGTGCTGTGGGCTGCCAGGCTAACCCAGATTCATGTACCCTGCAAGGAGAGCGGGCGGGAGATGCTCCCAAGGCAGTCCTTCATCTGGAGCTCCTCACCTGGCTGACTGATGTTCCATAGAAGCTCTGACCGCTTCCCAGGTTGAAACTCAGGATAAACTGCTAGCCTTGTTTGCTTTGGGCCACGAGGATTCTTCCTGACCCTCCACGGGCTGGTGGCTGCTGGACAAGGGAGCCAGTCCAGCCTACAGCTGGTCAGGGGCTCAGCGCTTCTCATCCCATGACAGGTGGCTTGCTGGCCTTTAAAACCATTGCCTGGGATGAGACTGGCTGGCCCGGGTAGAGCACAGATGGAGCCTTGAGGGCGGGGCACTGCAGGAGGGCATCCTGCTTCTGAAGCTCCGTGCTCACAACAGCTCAGCTCCACAGCCCAACAGCACGGTCCTCACAGCTGCCCCTGGGGCTGAAGACTCCTAGAGGAAAGGAACTAAGGGACACAGGCTCAGTAGCTGGTCCCCCAGTGCTGTTTCCTAACAGGCAGAAAAACCCAAGCTGCCACAAAACCAAAATGAGCTTCTGACTTCTGCAGAGGGAGTCAGCCTGTCAGTGGTCAGTGTTACAGAGGGCTCCCAGCAAACCCACAAGTGCCAGGGTGCTGGGAACAAAACAGGTGACCTGCGGCCCATCTTTGAGGGTGGGGGGCTGCCCACACATCCAACTCCCAGAATTTTTATTCTAGCTCCTCCTTAATAAACATAAAGACTGCTCAGGAGCTATTGGACTTGAGCATTTACTGAGACAGTCAGACTTTGAGGAGATTTTATCCTCCTCATTGGGAGAGATGAATCACCTTCTTGGTAAACGTGATTCTGATCTCAGCACTCTGCAGCCTTGGGAGGAAAGACAGGAAGCTATCTTGGATGGAAGTGAGGGCTCCGGGGGTGACGGGTAACCCACTGTGACAGGCCACTAGCCTCCTGTCCCCACACCACCATGTCCAGCTTCTCTGCAGAAGTAACAGAGCAGGAGGAGAAAGCAAAGTGGAGCAGAGAGGAAAGAATGATATATCCAGATCATGACTTGAATCTTCCCCCCAGGAAGCAAGATTCTAGAATTTTTTAAATATCAAAGCTTTTGCAGAAAACCTAGAACCAAGACCTCTACAAGTATGGAACCTACTTTTCTAAGCCTAATCAAGCAAAAACATCAAACCTGGAAGTTTACCGTGGGAATCAAGAAGGTTAAAATGGTGGTTCTCACAGTATTCTTATCTGTGACCTCAATGCACCTAACCTACCACTTTTCTTATGGGGAAGGTGTTTTCTTCGGTCCCTGTGGAAGGAAAAGTTTATGCAGAATTCCTGACGTTGGTGCAGAAACATTGCAGTGGGTGTGTGTAAAAGGCTGCTGGTGGGAAGGCTAAGAGGGTTCAAAATCACAGTCAACCACAACAGTGAAGGGTGGAATGCACTGGGGAGACTTGGCCATGGAGAGAAAAATTATAGCCCAGGGAGCAGGTCAGGATTACTGTCCTTGGAGAGGGGTCTTTGTATAAACATTCTTAGCATATATGCTGGGATTGGAGGGCCATTATCAGGCTTCTATGGCCTCTAGGTATCTTCTGAACTTGTCTTCCATGATGACTAATATTCCCATGGAAAAAAAACATTGTTCTAGAGTAGAGTGCTATGACTCCAAGCGACTCACCATGTGTATTAGTTTTCTATTGCTGCTGTAATAAACTTAGTGGCTTAAACCATCGCAAACTTATTAGCTTACAGTTCTGTGGTTCAGGAGTTTGACACAGGTCTCTCTGGGTTAAAATCAAATGTCAGCAGGGTTGCATTCCCTACTGAAGGCTCTAGGAGAGAATCCATTTTCTTGTTTCTTCCAGCTTCTAGAACAGTGGTTCTCAACCTTCCTAATGCCGTGACCCTTTAATACAGTTCCTCATGTTGTGGTGAACCCCGACCATAAAATTATTTTCATCGCTACCTCATAACTGTAATTTTGCTACTGTTATGAATCATAATGTAAATATCTGATGTGCAGGATGTATTTCATTGTTACAAATGGAACATAATTAAAGCATAGTGATTAATCACAAAAACAATATGTAATTATATATGTGTTTTCCGATGGTCTTAGGCGATCCCTGTGAGAGGGTTGTTCGACCCCCAAAGGGATCACAACCCACAGGTTGAGAACCACTGTTCTAGAAGCTTACTGCACTCCTTGGCTAGTGGCCTCCTTCTTCCATCTTCAAAGCCAACAATGGCAGGTTAGTTTTTCTCACATTACATCACTCTGATCTCCTCTTCTGCTTCTCTCTTCTACTTTAAAGGACTGTTGCAATTACATTGAGCCCACATGGATAACCCAGGATGAGCTCTCTATTTTAAGATTGGTTGATTAGCAACATTAATTTCTTCTGCAAACTTAATTCCACTTTGCCACATAAAATAACATATTCACAGGTTCTAGAGATTAGCACATGGATGTCTTGGGGTGGGGGTATTATTCTTACAACCACACCTAGCATGCAGATTTATTACCTAGGACAGGTAATCATAAATTATCAAATAAATTAGCTGTCACCCAGAAGAATGCATGAACTTGAGCTACTGAGGATTAGGCCAGGTACATTTTGATGAAAAATATTATCTCATTGAGTATATAAAGGGCTGCAAATCCTAATGGTGAGCCAGTGCTTATCGTGAGGATGTGAGAAAGAAAACAAAGTCAATCTTCAGGCCTACTTGAGCTATTCTTTATTTCGTTTTTCAAGAATGCACAAAGATTCTTAACCTGGAGATATTTAAACTTCCCATTCCAAAGGCTCTCAGTGCTCAGGCAGCCTGATTGCCTTTCCCTAGCATGGTATCCTTTTGTTTCCTAATCTCTGGGCAGATGAAGAAGAACAAGGATGCACTTTGGACTGGAGCGGCTCTAGTAGCCAGCATTGGGCAGCAGCAGATAACTACCAAAGGGCCCCCAGCAATGGTTCTCAATGTATAGCTCACAGCCCACCTGCACCAGAATCTCCTGACCCATTTTGTCTGGAAGTGGGATTCAGGAATCTGCATTTTAAGGAGGTCCTTGCTAATCCTGATGCAAACTAAGGCTTGACAGCCTCTATTTTAAAATTCTGTAATCTATGCATAGCCTCTCTCAGCTTTTAGCAGCTCCCATATACTATTCTATCATTACTATGATTCTCAGACTTTTATTGTCATTAGTTTGTTCTCTTGCCTGGAGAGAAAAGAAGAGTGACCATAATATCTCCGTGTGTTTATAACTGAGAATTCCCTAATATATCTTAAATATTATCCAACAAGATGAAAACTGACTGATGTATAATTCATTGCTGGAGCTAGCAGACCAAAAGTGCCTTTCATAATTTAACAAATTGATATAAAATATTAAATAATTATAAAAGAGACACTGTTGATTTGCATAGATTGGTCCTAGTCATGAATAAATGCAATACAAATGGAAAATAATACTATGTCACTTCTGCAAAACTACTAAGAAAAAATTAAAAACAGTTTTAAACAGGAAAAGAGGCAAGAATCTGAAAACAAATTTAAAATAAGATTGTCATTTTTTATTAACAATTAAAATAAATAATTAAATGTTCACAGCAGTCTGAATTATTGCCCAGAATAAAAAGGAACAAAATTCCATTTTATTTAAGTAACAATATTTTATAAGTAACAATTCTTTACTTTTTTCACTTTTGACTTCAAAATGTTAATTATTTTTGTCATCCTTAGTCAACCTATTAGGTGACCTTCTCTGAGAGAAAACAAATAGGTTGTTTTAGTAATTATTTTTAGTTGGATAAATATCACCAAATAAATCCATTATGTAAAAATAAAAATCACACTACTGATAAAGCTCAAGTCCCATTCGACCATGTCCCCAGTTAATACAATTCCTTCCTCCTCTCTCCAGAAGTAAGCAGGGATATCAGTTTGCAAAATATTCTCCCAGATCTTGTTATTGGTGTTTACTTATATTTTTGTGTACCCATGAAAAGCATTCAGAATTGTTTTAAGTACATATACTTCTACAACCTGATTTTTTTCACCCACTGTGCCTTAGAGAGCTCTTGCCATGTTTAAAAGCAGCAGCTGTGACCCAAATATTGTTTCAAATTCTGACACATATTATCTAATTTAATCCTCACTGCAACTCCTTACAGTGGGTGCTGTTATCATCATTTCCACAAATGAAGAAACTGAAGCACAAAGAGAAGTAAAGAAACATGTTTCCACAGTCACTTGCAGTTGATGTAGAGTTAAAAATTATAGCCCCCAAATATTTGAAATGACCCTTCACCAAAATTATGTTGAAACAAGAAGTCATTAGCTTCAATAGCAGGAGTCTTCAGGTGAAAGTCCTTTCCACATGTAATGCAATAAAATAACAATTAGCTTTTGTTTTGATAGGTAAAAGGGAAAGTTAGCAAATATTTAAATTCCACTTATCATAAAGGTCAAATAAATCTGCAATTATTTTACATCTTGATGGCATGCCTTTTAAATTGTTAGCCTGTTTGTTATGAAAGCCAAATAGCTTTAATAAAGCCAAGGACTGACTTATAACCTTGAGATCATGAACGCTTGTTAAAAAATAAATATATACACCTTTGTCAGAATATTTAATGTAGAAACTGGACTGACTTATGAACTTGAGATCATGAACGCTTGTTAAAAAATAAATATATACACATTTGTCAGAATATTTAATGTAGAAACTGGACTGACTTATAAACTTGAGATCATGAACGCTTGTTAAAAAATAAATATATACACATTTGTCAGAATACTTAATGTAGAAACTGTCTCCCTTATCCTATGATGATTTGTCCATTGACTCTGACTTCACTCATCTGGTTCTAATTAACTCAACAAGTACAGATCCACTTTAAATTAGGAGCGTAACTAAAGGCATTCTTCCTTTTAAAAAGTTATTTTATAAGTAAATAAATGATTCTAACATATTAAATTAAAATTAAAATGTAGATTCTCCTTCTTCTTCAAAAATGAAGAGCTGCTTTCAAACAGGCAGTCTGATTGCTAACATTCTTAACCACTACACAATGACATGACTGTGTAGAGCTCATGCTTCTTGCCCGCTGAATAATATTCCATAGGATGATTAATTACTACAGTTTATGTGGCCATTTACCTAATAGTGGTCATTTAAATGGTTTCTAATACTTTGCAGTTCCTAATAGTGCAACAGGTACAGCATGCTCGTTATTTTACAAGCCTTGTGGGGCCACATGAGTATTTCTTTAGAGCCATGGCTCGCACAGTGTGGTCCCTAGACCAGTGGAATTGCCATCAGCTTGAACTTATTAGAAATGCAGAATCTCGAGTCTAACTCCAGAACATTTTAATCAGAAAGGCTAGGGCTGGGACCTGAAAATCTATGTTTTAGTAAGCCCTTCGGGGGATTTTGACATACACTTAAAACTGAGAACCATCTCTCACCGGAGACACGTACAGAGTGGGGCAACAGTGGAACACAGGAAACCCCTTCTCTGAGTGTCCACAATTAAGCCTCCCAAAGTATCAAGTGTAAAGGGGAAACATTAAAAATGTTAAGATGTTAATCTGACTTTTCAGGAAAATCTTCCTAGTGTTAGCACTCCACTACATTTGTTTAGAAAAATCAAGATTACTTTCAGAACTCAAATGTTATCTGACAAGGGACAGAATTGGGAAAGGTAAATTTGAACTTAAAGTTTATATTCAAAGATTTATATTATGTTAAAGAGGTCTTGAAAGGTCATAGTCTGAGGTCATCGGACACACAAAAGGACTGAGCCCACAGAAGTTAAACATCTTTTCCAAGCTCACTGGGCTGGTTAGCGGCAGAGTGGTGACGAGAACCATGGACCCTGATCTTAGACCAGTACCCAGGCATTATACACTCAGTATTATGTTTTAATCAAAGAGGTTCCTTAAGAAAGGTCTACCATAACACTAGAATACCTTCAAGCATAGATTAATTATCCTGATAATAATTTTGAAAGAATTAATAACTGGATGTTTATTCCAAAAGAATGTTGCCACAACCAAATGGTTTAAATGAAGAAAAATATTCTCTCTGAGGTGTCCAAATGAAGCTAATCATGAACCTTCTCAATAACACTATCATTTTCTTATAATTTCTTATAATTTTATTTTCATTTTCTTATAAAATGAAAATATTTATTGGTGCATAATATTAAACAGGAAAAGAGAATTCTAAAATGTACCCACATCCCTGATATACACTTGTATTTACATTTCTATGCAATCTGTCCATTTCCTACACATACACTTATTTCAACCCAGTTGTAATATAGAGCACACAAGTGTTCTGCATTTTTTATCTTAAAATATTTGGTAAGTATTCTTCCATGTTATTCATGTTACTATATAATATTCATAGATGACTTGTAGCTGTTTAATAGCCTATGAAATATGCCATAATTTACTTGGCCATGTTTTTGGATTTATGATTCATCTCAGATTTATTTTATATTATAAACAAAGCCACAATAAACTTCTTACATATGTTTTCCTTCTTCTTTTGAATTACTTCCTTTGGTTAAATTCCAACAAGCAGACTATGGAGTCACTGAGCACAGATGTGTTTATGGTTCTTAATCTGGAATACCAAACCCATTTCTCAATGTGCTAACAGAATTTTCACTTGAATTCCAAACATACTTATTCCAAGAAAGGATTGGAGGGAGGGGGGGCATGAACAAGGTCAAAATTAAATCAAGTTTAAAAGAAATCGGACTTCAAATAGGAAAAATTAGTATTAGCCCATTTGAATTAGACCCAAAATAATATCCTGGATTCACATTCTCAATTATTTACACTTAACAAGAGCTTAACCAAGAATCTTTCTGAGTTACTTCAGAAAAAAAAAAAAAATGAAATAGATAAGCCCTGACTTCAAGAACTTATAAACTAATATAAAATTTAATTAATTAGCCTTGGGAAATTTTTATTTCTCTACCTGCAAAATGGGAGCAAGCGCACTTGCTTATCTTGGAGGGATGGGTGCCCATTCTTCTAGATAAAAATGATATTGGCGAGTAAATACTCTTACTTTTTAAAATGCAGCTTAATCACTTTTAAGAAGTTCTAGTCTAACATGAAGCCATGGGGTCCCCATCAGTGACGGGATGGTGGGCAGGTTCCAGAAGCCCTGCTCTCTGCCCTGTCCGTTTATAAAGTCCATGTGACAGTCACCATCTAGAGCTCAAGGGGCCTTGTAATGATGGGTGACCCCAATAGAGAGGCATAAATTAGAGCATATTTATAAAATGAAACAGTTTATAAACCAATTACTTATATTAAGAAATATATCTGCCAAGATACTGGCGTGCTCTGGCCAACACTCTGTAAAGAAACCCAAATTATAATTAGAAGAAGGCTGCTTGGTGAGCATGGAATCAGACCCTGGGAGTTGGCTCTGTTACTCAGATGTTGGATAGCTTCAGGCCCTGCTGCAAACTTCTCCTCCAAGACAAGACAGGTTGTCCTTGGACCTGGGCAACCTCCACATCAGCGATTTTCAACCAGTATGCCCCAGCACACTGGTGTGCTGCAAGAATTTTTAAAACATATAATACCTGACTATTTAGTTAGGGGCACTGGCCTCTTTTTCCTTAGATGGTCAAATAAAAAAATGACAGCAGGCAACTCAATAATAGCTATCTGGAGTGAATGAATCAAAATTATACCTATTTTTTTTGTCAAATCGGCAAAAAAATATAATTTTTGATGTGCCAAAAAATTTTAGTAATTAGTTCAAGTGTGCCATGAGATGAGAAAGGCTGAAAATCACTGCTTTAAATGGAGCTTGAATGTCACTGCCAACACTGGCCTCTGCGAATGTTCCTCTTCCTTGTTCCCAAGGCCAACCATCCTTTCTGAAGGACAGTTTTCCCTGCAGATATGTTAATAGCTTAAATCAATTTCCAGTCAGGTTTTGTTGATCTGGGAACCATTCCATCTTGTTAGAGATGACTTTGCCTGCCTCTGCTCTTATCTCCTTTGTGTTGATTGATGGTCCACGCTCAGGTTAATGCATTGCCAAATTAATGAGTTATCTCACCTTGCAATTATAATAAAACAAAATTAGCAAGTGTTGTCAAGCCAGACCTTGCCAGACTAGGGATTTCTAGAACTAACAGATAGGGCATTTGGAATGAGCATAGTTATTACTAGAATATATATAGTATTTTTCTAAAAATACCAACATCTTTTCCTCTCTTTAATAAGAAAAACTGTACTCCTGCAATCTTATTTAAACTATAACCTTGCTTGGCAAAACTTTTCTTCCACATATGTAATTTTTAATTCAACTCAATCCTGTTAAATTATAAAGGATACTGAATTCAATGGATCCAAACTGATGAACTTTTAGTACATTACTGCATTAACTGAAAAACAACACCAAGAATTATAGTGTAAAAAGTGGCTTCTTCCTCTCTTTGTTGTAAATACACCACTCCATTGAATTTCACTGTGAAGTGCTTGATGATCAAATTTTATTTTTACTTTCAGCACTTGCTAATCACCTTATTTCTCTACCTAAAATGTTACTATACACAAGAGCTAGACCCAAAGCTGATTTATTGGCTCCTTTTTTTTTCATTCAAAATTATAGATATAGAATTAACCCAGAGTTTCAAAGAGACAGAAATAGATTAGTGCTGACAGGGTCCGGGGGTGGGGGTGGAGGGAGTGAAGAATAACTGCTGATGGCTCTGAGTTTGCTTTTGGAGGTAATAAAAATGAAATTGGATAGTGATGATGGTTGCACAACCTTATGAATTCCCACTAAAAACCAGTGAATTGTCGTTAAAATTCCATTTAAAACGGTGAATTTAATGGTGTGTGAATTATATCTTAATTTTTAAAATTCAGCGCAGCTTGGGTCTTTTCAGAATACTCTATTTAGGCATTATTCATTGCCCATGAGCAAAAATTACAAGAGGCATAAAGAAAGGGAATTTTTGAAACAATCTTGATTTGAAAGAAATTTTAGGCATTAAGCAAAATAGAAACCAAATCCACAGTGTGAGTTTGAAACCCTTCTCATCTCTGCTGAGGAGTTGGTGAGTGACAGCAATTGGTCTGCCTGAGCTCTTAGAAAATCAAGAGAAAACAGCATTATCTGTTCCCCAAGTGGCAAGGTTAGTGACAATCTATAAATTATGTTAAGACTTTGACAGCTCTATTTAAGACAAGAACTCGGGGTGGTCATCAGACTGATCCCACCCCAATAACCACAGACTGGTGCCCATCGTTCCAGAGAAAAAAACATTTCAGTACATTAAAAAATGGCACAGACAGGAATGAGAAGTAGATACTAGATTTCTGAAAATATGTTCTGTAAACCACATTTGTGTTAAATTAATCAACATTCCTCCACTCATTAACATAAAGATCTCAGAAATGTGTTGGGGAGGTGGTGATATTTGGCCTCAAGCAATGTTAGATTTGCAGTTAAAATAGCCTAAGTTTTTGTTAGCTTTCTAGACATTCAGCAGGAAAAGCCAGCTGTATGCAAGTGAATCACCTCTAAGGGTGTCTTCCTTCCCCAGATATCATATAAGGGTAGTTGGCCATGCAGACAGTTCAGTAAAAGCCCATACACTGACCACAAAGAGTAATTGGGGAAGTATATAGGTGTGGAGCCTCTCAGGGTCATCTTATTGAGTTCAGAACACGCCCTGTCCTCAATATCTGACCTGAATAAACTTAAAGGCTTGTAAGCACAGGTAGTTTCCTTGAGTCTAGGGACAAAGAATGTGGCAGCATAGGTGAAAATAAGAGAATGGATTTAAGCTAAATTTTAGAGACAAACTACAAGAATATGTTGTAATTAAATAGGAAGTAGCTTTAAATGCTAAGAAGAAAGAAAGGACCACTTCAATGCATTATCCTGATGTAGAATAGAGCCTTAACATCTCATTTTATTAAAAAGGAGCAGAAGTTTAAGAGTAACACTTGGGTGATTCATAGCAGAGCCAGAACCCACAGCCTAGTAGTCTCATTTCCCTCTCTTTCCCCAGAGCAGCCAATCCACCCCCTCGGCCCCAAGCAGGCGAGTCAGAGCAAGGTGTTTGCAGAATGCCATTTTCACAGCACTTATCATCCCTTCCATCCTCATACACCTGGGTGCTCTGCTCATGTGGACTAATTGTACCCTGCCCACCATGGTAGACAAAATTAGATCACTTAGTCTTTGACAAGGACATGGACTGCAGTGATGGTGGTGATGACCAACTTCAGTTCCTTTGCTAGGTACCAGACACTGATCTTAATGCTTTGTACATACTAGTCCATGTAATCCTCACAACCATCCCATGAGGTGGGTACTATTGTCACACTATTATCTGTATCCTGCAGATCAGGAAAATGAGACACAAAGAAGTTAAGAAACCTGTTCTCTAAGCCCTACGTAGACCGTGCATTGTCCTCAGATTGTCCAGCTCCCACGTCTGGCTCTGAGCTGGGGACAGTGTAGGTGCCTTTTTGCTCCCACAGCATCTGTCCTACTCTTCTCACATTACCTGTTGTGTGGTGGTGACATTTTCTTTTTTTAGCTGCATGCCAGGAAATTTTCTGTGGGTAATTATATGGAAATAATTAGTCTTTATGTAAGCACTGCCTTGTAGAATATGAAAGACGTAATTCTCAGGCAGCCTCAGAACCCAGGAGGCTACTTGTAATCACTAGGTTTCATCGTCTCCAGGAGTAATTATGGATTTCAACCACTTATCACCACTTCAACTGGGTCTACACACCTTAGCGTCTTCTCCAAGTTATAATAGTAATTTTCTAGGGAAAGATTAAAGATAAAGGGGTAGACATCCCGTGGTTCTTTTTCCCTGCTAGAGGTTTCCGGTCAGGTGCAGAGAGCACATGCTGTTTCCTAGGGCGTCAACATTGTGATTTAATCACAGCCCTCTGAGTCATAGGATAGGGGGACTTCGAAGGACCTTACAGAGTCTTCATTCGGGCTCTTTTGCTTGCACATAACAGGATCCCACTTCACATCATCCAAAGCAGAAAAGGAGATTGAGGCATGTCTGGGTCCAGGAAAGGAAGTTCAAAACAGTTATGTAGGACTCATGCTTGGAACTGAAAGTTGTCAGCATTCTCTTGGTGATTTGCCAAAAGCGCAGTGGCAAATAGAGTTACAAAGGTGATAGTAAATCTCCAACATATGTGCATATATACTCCCCCAAAGCCACGCTGGCCCACCACACCTCTCCCCTCACTGCCCCTGCAATTACCACTGTCACTCTTTAAAATTGGCGAGTGCTGATTGCCTAATGCTGTGTGACAACTATCCTAAAACTTAGTGGTTTAAAACAACCATTTTGTTAAATTTAAAGGTTTTTGTAGGCCATAAATGCAGGAAGCGTTCATTGGGTGACTCTTCCTCTCCATATGGTTTTACTGGAGGTCACTTGGTGGCTCACACAGGGCCCAAGACAACTTCACTTGCAGGCCTGGTGCCTTGGTGGGGTTGGCTGGAAGGCTGAGTAAGCTCAGCTGGGACTGACTGCTGAGCACCTACCCCTGGGCTTTCCAGAATGGTTGCCCAGAATAGTCAAATTTCTTACATGGCAGCTCAGGGTTCTCCAGGAACCCAAGGGGAATCTTCAAGGCTTCTGTTGACCTAGCTTCAGATGTTTCAGAATAACACTTGCATCACATTGTTGAGTGAAACAAGTCACTGAAACCAGCTCAGATTCAAGGGAGCGCTCCTCTCAATAGGAGGAGCGCTGATTAATTTGTGGCCCTCTTTAATCTCCCATAGCCAAGATGCTAGGCAAGTGTCCACACTGCTTAAATACTTACTGTTTGCTATATATGAGCAATGGAAACTAATGTCTAATCAAATGGCTTAGGGGGCTCAGAAGGCAAAGCTTTGGGATGGGCTAAGATGGAATTTCTCTAGGTGGCTCAGATGGGAAAGCTTGTGTCCATCAATTCTGCTCATTTCAGTGGTGGGTGATAATTTCAAAAAGTGATGAAAAAAGATGATCTGTAAAGAGAGGATAAGATTTATGAAGACTTGATGTATATAAAGCACTTAGAACAGTGCCTGGCATATAGTAAGGCCTTATTAGAAGTCATCAATATCATCATCATCATCATGTTTGATGGACCACACAAAAACACTTTCTAACATTAGCTAGACATCAAAATTTAACTCCTCAGGGCATGATTTTCCACAACTATAATGGAAAGCAAAGAAAGAAATAGGGTTTACAACCACTCAACTCTATTTATATGTAAATTACCAGTAATAATCTATTCAAGATTTTCAAAGTAAATAAGTTTCATTTCAATATGTTATGAAATAAAACAATAATATCATTTTAAAGCCCTCATGTGCCTGTCTGTACATGAATCACAGGAGTGATCACATTACATAAGGAATTTGTGATCAAGGTGACCATTTTGTGACACTGACTACTTTGCTTGCAATTTCCAGAGTCCCAGGAGTCTTGCTATCAGCCATGTAGCAGGAACAAGTGGCTTCATCTCCATAGCCATCAACTGCTCAGTCTAGCCTGTCAAACCTTATCTCCTTTAGTAAGCTGGAGGCTGTTCCTGCTCGTTGGAAAGTGAACTTTCTGGGTTCCATCATTTGTTTTCAAGGCCCCCCTAACTCCCAGGTGCCATGACATCAATCTTCACTCTTTTTTTTTAAGTGTATTTTATTGATTATGTTGTTACAGTAGTCCCAATTTTTCCCCCTTGTTCTACTCCACCCAGTACCCACCCCACCCCCAGCAATTCCACCCCCCTTAGTTCATGTCCATGGGTCATGCATACAGGTTCTCCGGCTTCACCCTTTCCTAAATTATTCTTAAGTTCCCCCTGTCTATTTTGTACCAACCAATTATGCTTCTTAATCCCTGCACCATTTCCTCACTTCTCCCCCTTCCCCTACCCAGCTAATAACCCTCCAAATGATCCCCATACCTATGATTCTGTTCCTATTCTGGTTTGCTTAGTTGGATTTTATTTTTATTTTTTAGATTCAGTTGTTGATAGTTGTGAGTTTGTTGTCATTTTAGTGTTTATAGTTTTGATCTTCTTTTTCTTAAATAAGTTCCTTTAACATTTCATATAATAATGGCTTGGTGATGATGAACTCTTTTAGCTTTACCTTGTCTGGGAAGCACCTCATCTGCCCTTTCATTCTAAATGATAGCTTTGCTGGATAGAATAATCTCAGTTGTAGGTGCTTGCTTTTCATCACTTTGAATACTTCTTACCAGTCCCTTCTTGTCTGCAAAGTTCCTTTTGAGAAATCAGCTGAGATTCTTATAGAAAGCCCTTTATAGTAACTCTGCTTTTCTCTTTCAGCTTTTAAGATTCTCTCTTTATCTGGAACCTTTAGCATCTTAATTATGATGTGTCTTAGTGTAGTCCTTTATGGGTCTAGTTTGTTTTGGGACTTTCTGTGCTTCCTGAACTTGTATGTCTATTTCCTTCACCAAATTTGGGAAGTTCTCCTTCATTATTTTTTCACATAAGCTTTCAATGTCTTGCTCTTCCTCTTCTCCTTCTGGCACCCCTGTGATTCGGATGTTGGCACATTTAAAGTCGTCCCAGAGGTTCCTAAGCCTCTCCTCATTTTTTTAAACTCTTGCTTCCTCGTTCTGTATTAGTCGAGTGTATTTTTCTTCCTTATATTCCAAATCATTGATTTGAGCCCGATTTTCTTCCCTTCACCATTGGTTTTGTGTGGGTTTTTCTTCATTTCATTTAGCACAGCCTTCACTTCTTCCCTTATGTGTTTGCCGTACTCAAGTATATCTGTCAATTCCTGTGAGCATCTTTATCACCAGTGTTTTGAACTCTGCGTCTATTAGGTTGGCTATCTCCTCATCACTTAGTTCTCCCACTGGAACCTTGATCCATTCCCTCTTTTGGGCCATACTTTTCTGTCTCCTCATCTTGACAGGTTCCTATGTTTGTTTGCCTCTGTGTCTTAGGTAGAGCTGTCGCTCCTGTTACGTTGTAAGGGACGAAGCCTTAGGTATTGATCAGTACAAGGTGAACCATTTCACCACATTGTAATGCTGTATGTGGGGGAGGAGTCAGAGAGGAAACAATGCCACTTGCTCAGCACTTGCCCCTTTTCCAGGCACTTCTCCCACTTTTGTATGGAACTGGCGTCTCTCTAGCTGTTATCCTGGCCATCATTGCCAGAGTCGGTGGGTCTTTGGACATTCTAAGACTGTGGGGGCCCTTTTAACAAGTGGACTCTGCTGAGAGACCAGCAGTTTCTTCCTCCGCCCCAACCCCCATTGGTTTGCACAGTCAGAAGCAATGAGCCTTGATTTTCTCTGACGCTGAAACTGTGAGCTGTGTGGTCTTCTCAGGAGCTGGGAACGCTCCCCAGGTGTCCCTCCCCACTTTTTAAAACATGAGACTGTGCTTTCCACTGGCCTGCCGCTGCCGCTGCTGCCATCGCACCGCATCCTCTCTGTCCAGGCTCTGCTCCTCCTACCTATCTGGATGAGTATTTCTTCTTTATATCTTTGTTGAAATTCCATACAGCTTGATTTTCTGGAAATTTTGGTTGTCTCTAGTTTTGAGGTAAATGTATCCTTCTTAGTTGTTGAGGGAGACCCAGCGTGTCTTTCAAGGCCTCCTTCTTGGCTGGAAGTCTCAAATCTTCATTCTTATATAGAAAGACCACTGGTATGAATAACTCGTACAACACTTTTGTGTAACTCAGGGTACACTGATCTGGCAGGACACCTAGAGCTGGTTCTAGGATGGTTCCTTAAAGCCTGGACAGAATGATGACCTCGGGTGAATGAGGCAGAGATGCTGTAACTGCCTTGGTAGAGTATTGGCAGGATCAAAAGGCTCAGTAAGGTAGGAATGGTGGAAAGAATATGTTGAGTGATACCTGAAAACCCACCTACTGACTACAAGCCAGAAGGGCCCAGAAACACTTCCTTCAGTAAGACAATGAAGAATGTATTGCTGAGAGGAACTCTGAAGTATTTTAAAAGCTTAGGTTAGCCATCCTCTGAAGGTCAGTATTGGAAATGAGAGGATCTGCCATTGAGCTGGCTCCATAGAATAAGTGGAAATAAGAGGATTCTGGAGTGGAAAATGGCAGTGCTTAATTGTTAGAGGCAAGGTGGATATAGTTACCTATTGGTCAGCAAGACTCAGAGTAGAACCAGGATGCCTTGAACACCAGGTATCTGTAGGAATCATAGTGTTGCAAGGATGGGTGATAGACAGAGAGCAGACCAGATATTACTTAATTTTTATAACCAATAAAATGAAAAAGCTGGAAAGTAGAGACCTGAATAAGCTGCACTAGTGGAAAACCATGGTCCTTCAACTGTTTCCACATCTAAGTCAGTACAGAAACCCAGAACCCATTGATTTAAGGGGAGGATGGGTCTGCTAGAAGAAGGAATCTACAGCAACACTGTAAGTATAGTAAATATTTCCCCTAAAGTTATATCTGTCTATCTTCTAGGGTAACTATACTGGGGAATATCTAGGTCTGTGCACCTGAAATACAATCATATTCCTGTAGACAAGAGCAGCAGGCTGGGGAGGTGTACCAAATGGTAAATGGCATTCTGTTTATAATGTATAATTGGAATAGATATTCTGAATAGCTGGTGGAACTGTCACATTGATTCCCTAACCTGTGGAATAAGAACCAGAATAATAGTAAGAATTATATGGGGACCCCTGAAACTCTTCCTTCATCTAGCCAAGATAATAAACCAGGAGCAATGTCACATCCCAGGTGGAACTGCAGAACTTAGAGCACGTAAATCATGTATGAGTGGCAATCGCCATTGAGTCACCTGGCCGTCCCCAGGGAAAAACCAGATTGGTCATGGCAGAGGACAATGAACTACCAAAAACTTAATGAAGTGATTACCCAAGTTTCATCAGCTGTGTCAAATACATTATTTTCACTAGAACAAATCAACACAGCCTCTGACACTTAGTATATGGCCAATGGTCTGGCAAGTACATTCTTCTCAATCTTTATCAGTCTGAAGGGTCAAAAAAGGTTCACTTTTTAACATGGAAAGGGGAGCAGTAGGTATTCACTCTTCTTTGTCTAAGAGCTCTCTTTGCAGTATAGTATGCAGAGATTTCGATTCTCTTGATATTCTGCACACATCATATTTGTCCATCATATTGATAATATCAATGCCAATTATGACTATGGAGCAACAGTTATTGTTTTGTTTTCTAGAGGGTTGGTTGATAAACATTTATCAACACTCTACAGTTTATTATTTTCTTCCGTCTTTACTCCCTCTGTTACTTACACCTGCTTCCTCCAATTCCATTACCAAATAAATGACCCACACATAGAACTCTGTATCCAATTCTGCTTTTGCAAGAGTCCCAGCTAAGACACATATCTACTTCACAGTGTTTTCATGAGGTTTAATGGGATCATATTTTAGTACTGTGAATATGACCAAGACTGAACACCTAGACATAGAAAAATACACCCACCTTATATGGGTTTATATAACTTATTGTCGCTTAAGTCAGTGGGACCATAGTCCTTAGGAATCGACTGCCAGGCATCCTGAGGCAGAAAACAAGAGGGATGAAAGTGAGAAGGGCTTCCTGTCTTCTTGTCTTGTGCCTGGACAGGGTGTCTTGGAGAGGCTGGGCAACAAATGTTCTGGTGGTGTCCTACTGAAGCAGGCTGAGTTTGCAGTATCTCAGGGCTGTTAAACTGTTCCAGCCTTCTTGTTCCTCTGTTAGGTATTATGAAGCCTAAATTCCAGCCCCAGCGAGGAGTGGCACAAATAACCCAAGCTGACTCCTTGGAATTGATTGAGGACTAATTTCAAGGACAGCATGTGACTGAATTTGAAACCCCCTCTTATCTTTCCTCATATGCCTCAGCCAAATGGCTAGATGTGTATGTATACACATATGTGTGTTTTAGGATGAGAAAGCTCTATTCCCAAAGCTGCACTGTCCAAAATGGCAGCCACTGGCCACATGTGGCCACTTAAATTTAAATTAATTAAAAGGAAATAAAATGTTGATCTTACTTCCATAGCCAAATGTCAAGTTCTCAATAGGAAGTAATTACAGAAGTGACTTCATCAAAATGACAAAATGGAGTGATATGAGATGATGGCTATGTTAGGAAGCTTTATGGCAGTCATCATCATCATCGGCAGCCGTCCGTCTCGAGAGACGATGGTGTAGCTTCTTAAGAGTCTATCTGCACCGCCGAGAATGGCTGTGCAGTCCGACTCGGGAGTGACACAGTATCTGTCTCCTCCCGTGTTGAATCGACATCTTACGATGACGCTGGAGTGTCCTCTTCAGTGGAGCTGAAGCTACAGAGCCTGGGCAGGGTGATATGGAGGGTCTGCTGTTGCCCATGCAGCAGACCCCCCCTCTCTTCGCAGCTGAGGGATCCAAGGGAAAGACGGAGTCAATACAGCTTGGCTTCAGGTGCACCGCAGGAGTTGCCGGTGTTGACTACAACGTCAAATCGCCTTAGGGACTCCGGCTCCGGACTTTCTGTCGGGGTTTACTCCCTTAGCCTTTCCCCTGAAGAGGTATGCCGCAAGGCAGCGGAGGTTTTTTGGAGTCAGAGTTTTCCTTCTCTGATGTGCCCTGACTGGAAGATCGAACCAGCGACACTTAGCTCGCAGGCCGACGCTCAATCCACTGAGCCAAACCAGCCAGGACAATTTATGGCAGTAATCATTAGCAATATATAGGCATATCGAAACATCACATTGGTACATATAAACATAATGTTATATCTCAATAAAGCTGGTGAAAAAAGAAAACAGTAATCAATGCTCACTGGTAACATGTGATTAGTGGCAGCCATATTGAACCACACAGACAGAGAATACCTCCATCAACACAAAGTTCTTTTGGGTGGTGCAAGAAAGACTGTAGCCCTTGGAACCCAGGTTTAGAGTGTTATGGAGCAATCATAGCTGGATGTGTCTATTCTCTACACTTGGAATGTTGTTGCCCATCCTCTGAGCTCCCTTCTGTCCCCTCAATCCAGTGAGAATGGCACTAATTTGGGGGACCTCCAGTGACATCTTGTGGCAGCAAAGCAACAATAGTTAAAAGATCCCTTCTCCTTAAAGACCTGAGATTTCTCGTTTTCTGTCCTCTGAGCACATGTAACCAGAACCAGCCCATTGTGCTGAAAAGAAATAATCACATTTATTATCTCTTCTCATGCTACAGTGAGTGTGCTAAGTTTTTCACATGTATTTTTTTAATCTAATCAGAACAATCTTAAGAAGTAGATGCTATTGGTATTATCCCCATTTTAGAGATGAGGTAACTGAGGCTCAGGGCGACTGATCAACTAGTCTGAGATCATTAGTGATGAGTCTGGGCAGAAACCTGTTCTTGTGCTGGTAGATCGAGTTTCATAGTTATATAATTTGAATATTAAAATGAATGTGTTCTCATTCTTACCCCCAAATGGTGTGACTGGATATAGCATATACAAATACAAAGCACAGGAGGAAAGTTGCATGTGTTAATATTTTTTCTCCCTCACTTCATTTTTTTTTTGTGGGGGTGCCTTCTCATTAAACTTTTATTACCTTCGGAAGTAAATCAGAGTTCCCAGTTCATAGATTTCTAACCCCAAAAGAATACATTCAAAGATGATACGTCAGGAAGATGAACAGTATAGAAAATAAATTTCATATAATAAACTTGCTACCAGGTTATACTATACCCCACTTAAGAGAATCAAAGCATGTCAATGCTGGGTTCATTTGGCAGGCATTTCAGAGTCTTCTCATAAATGTATAACTAAGGAACAAAAATTATAGTATTATCTGCAAAGGTTTTTCCAGGTCTCCAATTGCCTCTCTCCTTTTTTTTTTTTTTTTTTTTTTTTTGCAAACTCAGACATTGACTTCTGCTGCATGTCAAGTGCTCTTTCAGGAGCTTCCACTACCTGTCAATCATTCTGAGTCCTTAATTAAGGTTCTTCCAAGGAGACTCTGACATCCCAGAGAGTGATACCTCCACACGGCTCCTCACCCTCTTTCCCAAATCAAAAACCATGTCAGCGTACATGGTCAAAAAAGGCACTTGCTACTTCTTGGGGAGATATTTTTAAAGTGCGGTGGGGGAAATAGAATGTGCTTTGGGAATGCTGAGTAGTCGGAAGCAGGGCTGTAGAAACTTGCTGTGCCTGACACAATGGCTTCCAGAGCCCCACTCTAGTCAACAGCAGCTAAATGTTGCTCCACTCATTTTGTGTGGCTGAAAAGATCTAGGTGCTGGATCGTGAAAAGTTTACTTTCAGCAAAAACAGCCCGACACTGCTGAAAGGGCTTCTGGGCACCAGCTGTGCCCACGGTTGCTCAGCTTCCCAGCTTCCCTGATGAACCAGTGTTCTTGTTTTGGGCAAAGATTGTTCCATGTTGTCTCTGATTCAGAAAACCCAATGAAAGCCAAGGGGAAGGATATGAACAGAAGCAAAAGGCCGGTGGGGCTAGCTGTATCATGAGAAACAATGGTTTGTAGTGGGGCTCAGGTGCAGCCTGCTTTCTTAGGTGAATGACACCCTTGTTTCCGGAGGACACACTGGCTACTGAAAGAGTCAAAGCATTGGGTACCACCCCAGATGGGTGTGGTCCTTGCTCTATCATGTCTGTTTAGAGCCCTAACTCAAACCAGCTCCTTCACTCTCTCCCCATCTATGGGAAATAGGTTAGTACAACCATCATCACAGCTGCTGCTGGCCCTGTCCAACAAATCAGTTTCCTGAAATACTGTGGTCTGCACCGAGACAACAGATGCCTCTCCTGTTCAGGCCTGGCTCCCCGGGGAGGGTGGGGAGGGACACTACTCTGCCTATGTTGGTATTATCATGGCTACCACCTCTTTTCCACTACATCTGAGCTTCAGACTCTCAGGTATTTCTACCCCAGGTTTTTCCCACTAAATGTGACAATTCTGTCAGTCAATCTTACATCCTAGAATCACATTGAGGTTCTCAAAAACAAGGGTGACCATATCATATCATTTCATTTATACCATGTCATTTACAGTCTTGGAAGTGAGGGAACATGATTAATTAGTATGTCAGGACAAGCATAAACTGGGACTATCTCAGCCAAACCAGGCATATGCTCACTCTCTCAAAAAACAGCCACTCTGAGCTATGAGGTATATAACCACCTCTGTGCAGGAGCCAGCTGTCATGGGATAGCAGGAGCAAATCATGGGACACCACCTTGGGGTACATGCTTCATCCATTTCTTTTCTTTTCTTTTTTTTTTTTTTTGCATTTTATTCTGAGTCCAGAAGATTAACCCAGTTCAACCAGTTTACAGGTGAGTTCCCTATCTGTCTGGAACTCTGTCTCCTCCAGGGCAATGGAAGGCCTTCGCCTCCCTGCCTTTGTCCAAGAGTCTACCTGTATCTGAGGGCCTGTTACCCTAGGACCCCCTCTCCTTTCTCCAGAAGCCCAACATCCCCCAGGCACGCCAGTGGGCACAATCGCTACTGCTAGAGCCACTGACCCCGCTGCAGGATGGCCCTGATTTCCAAATCCAGATGCATCTGAGACTTGTCCCTTCTTGGCAGGAGAGGCAGGCTGGAGGACACTGTGGTAGCATGAATTTGCAGGAGAGTGATGTTTTATAAGACAGCAGGAGCTTATATTTAGATTGAAAGCTTCTGGGTGCCAATTTCTGGAAAGGGCAAAGAGTAAGAAGACTGAGGGCAAGAGAGTAAAATCCAGTTCTATACGTGAAAAAAGAATAGTAATTTCTAATATGATAGAAATGCCAATCTGAGAAGCACCTACAAATATACAGATTTCTTTTCAAATTACCTCTTAATTGAAATGAGTGAGTATAACAGTGGGATCTAGCAGTGGAGTATACATTTTTCTTAATATGAAGAATAAAAAGCCTACAAGTATTGTTTCTGATGCTTAATGAAGTAAAAATTCAACAAGGAATTTCTGTGATGGTTTCAGCTATATAAAAACCACATAGTCATTATGCCTAAAGAACAGAAAGGAACAAGAAAGAATGAAACATTCAGATTACAGGAGTGGTGGCATGGTGAAGAGGGTTTTCTCTAGTTCCTCTTTCCCTTTTACAGCAGCTATCACATTAAGAAAGTTTCAACTGAATGACGCATTCTTTAAGGTGGGGAACTTTGAAAAGAGAAGAATCTAATTTATGCAACAGGGATCGGCCTTACAGTAGAGGCTCATGGCCCCTCCCATGCCATGGCTCAGTTGTGGGAGCATCGTCCCCATCCATGTGAGAGCCAACAGGTAGGGCTGGGTCTTGAGGAGGCCCTCCTGACTGTGGTAGTAACACAGCCAGAGCTTCCCCGGTATCTGACAGACGCAGACCTCACCCCACTTCTGCCCATCAGAGCCAAACTGGCTTCTCGTGTCCTTCTCAAGGCCATCACTCTACAAGGGAAGGACTGAGAGCTCTCTGATCTATTCCCTTCAGGAACCCAGGCAGAGCCACTACTTTGGCTTACATCGGGAGACATGTTTAATCAGGCAAAACATCTGGCTGAATCCTACAGACCTTAACAAGTGTATTTTTTTATTCTTCCTACATCTTGACTCAAACTGTAGTCACTATCTGAATTCTGGCCTTGACTCTATTTGGGGGTGAGGATGAGCAGCAAACACCTCTGTGACCTTTTCCAGGAGAACCCACATGGGGCTTTGTGGGCTGGGAAAAGCTCCACATGCTTCCACAGATGCCTGTGCATTTTAGGTTCTATAAATATAGAGATGATAAATAAGAGCTAACATATTTAAGTGCAAAGGTGGATTAAGGTCAGTTGAGGCCCTGGGCGCAGAAGAAAATATTGGGCCCCTTAAAAAAAAGAGAGACAGGGAAAATAAAAAATTTTAATTATACGCACAGAAAACTATTTTTAAAACCGTAAATGAAACATGTACATATCCACAAACTAATTTGCGGAGCCCTTCAGAAGTCAGGGCCCAGGGCACATGCCCAGTGCACCCGCCATTAAACCCGCCTCTGTTTAAGTGCTTACTATGTACAAGGGACTGTGCTAAGCAATTCCTTACTTGATCTTAGTTACTCTCTTCCTAGGACGGCATGCCCTCCCCACTCCAGCTGCTTCAACTCCTACACTACTACCAGTTGCTTAGCCCCACTTTGCTTACTTTGTCTCTAGTGAAATAAACAACCTGTGGTTGATCACTGGGGTGTTTAAACTAAGAGTTTCTCCCTTAGTTGTTCATTTTAACTTCCACACTCTAGAGCTGGAAGGGACTGAGAGATTGTTTGTGTTCCTCTCCTTTCTTTAAAGAAGAAATGGTCATCTCCAGGCCACTGGATTCAGGTCCAAGAATAAGGTATTATGATTGGCTAGGCCAGGTTCTGGGGCCTTGGAGGTGGGGGGAACGTTCGCTTATCAACACAAAGGGAATATGAGAAAAACTGTGCTGCACAGCTCAAAGCCACAGCTGCCTGAATCTGTGCGTTTTGGCCTGTCCCAGGCTCTCCATAAATCCACCAATATTCATCTCTCCAGGAAGGAAAGAGGTTATCTATCCCCAGCCCTGGGACTGCTCGCCCCATAGAATTTGAGTCAGTAAGTAAAACTGGTCACCTCCATTAGAAAGCTTATTAAGACTTTATCTGGTTTGATGTAGTGAATATCAACAAGGCTAAAAGGGGGAGTGAAGAAGAAGGGAGAGCTGCTGCCCCTTCCCTGACTCAGTGTGTTTCTCACCAGTCATAACTAGGTGTCTACATCTGCCACCAGACACAAGCCTACCTGGGTTATTCTGCAACAAGAAGCCTTCCTGACCTAGAGGGTGGAGCCCTCTGGAATCAGGGTTGAAGTCCACAGAAGAAGTGTCCTTTCCTGCTACCCAGAGATTACTTATAACATGACAGTAATAGCTATCAACAGAGCATGTGCACTGTGCTCTGAGTTTCACATGCACCATTTCACTTAATATTTCCAACCCTATGAGGTAAGTGCCATTACTATTAATATTTCCATTTTACAGATGAGAATATTAAGGATTATTAAAGTTGGACTGGTAATACTGAGTCTGACCCTTCATATCCATTCTATTCCCTTCTCTGTACTGCTTTGTGTCCCTGGGAGACTGGTCTCTGTGACTGAATCAACAGGGGTTTCAGTTCATTTGGGCCAACTGGAGGAACTAACTGGAAACAGGAAACCAGGATAAGAGAGTCAGGTAACTCTGTTGCCTCTTCTTTTCCATTCAGGTGACAATGGCTTCCCCTGTTAGTTCCTGGGGGCTTCATCACTCCTCGTTGTTTAACATAACCTTCCTACACCTCTGAAAAGAATCCCTTTGTTAAGCTCTCTTCAGCTAAATTCTGTGAGTGTACCGCCTCTTTCCTGCCAGCATCCTGGCTGAGGCAGAAACTAAATTTCTTAGTCAAATTAGCACACATAAAAATGGCAAAGCTAGGATAAGGAACCTTGGCAATCTGACTCCAGAAACCCACATTTTAAGTTGCTGTCTACATTGGGTAAAGCACCAAGTAAGGCCACCAATGATGGAGAAGAGAGAGGCCAATAGACCCAAGGACTCTTTCAGCTCTAAAATTGCTATATCCTCTGGTTGAAGAGTTTCTAACAAGGAAGCGTGTGGCCTAAATGTGTCATATTCATTATTAGAGATATCATAGTTTTAAACTGGGCTTTTATATTCTGAAAATCATATTCATGCATTTTAATACCAAATCAGTTACTGCCCTTGCTTTGTACCCCCAATTTATATTCTCTTTCTCAATGCCTCAATCTGGACTCTCCCCAGAACAGAACCTGAGACAAAGGCAACAGTTTGTTTGAAAATGTGATCTCAGGGAACAGGAGTATAGGATGAGGGAGGGAAAGGATTATCAAGGGTGAATTATCAAGTTGGCCACTGTTACCGGTGACTAGCTCCCACTCCCATCAGATTTCTGAAACTGTCTGCCTGAGAGAGGAATGAGGAAAGCATTTATTCATCAATCTTCATCCCACTGGTCACAGGTGGCCCCACAGATGTCAACTCACTCATACTTGGGAGTTGTGTGTGCCGGAGCACTGATCTGGTGCCCATGGTGTGACCTCAGCACTCTCCAGCCTCAGGTAAATGAGAGGGCAACAGCACAGGGTTCGTCTCTGTCAGGCTACACCTGTGCAAAGCTGATTGAATCTGCACAGCCCTGGTGACCACCAAAGTGGCATGAGTGGTATTGTAAAAGAGGTGACCAGTGCAATCCATTTCTTGCACTTGCTGTGCCCCCCCCATCTTTAAATTTATCTTAGCATAGTCCACTTCAAGCTGGCAGCCAGCCATAATCTCTGCAAAAAACAGTTGCTGGTATTGCAGCTGATCTCAAGACCATAATGATGTTCTTCATTTTCCTCTACCATCACCCATTTAGACTTGGCTCACCCTTGGCCAGCATCTTGGCTGGTCTAGGTTTCCTGCTTGTAAGGTGACTTTGTGTATCATAATTTCAGCACAATATGCAGATGGGAGCCTCCTGAAACACCACCATAGAGACATCTCTGGCTTTCATATTCCTTGTATTGATAATTGACTGACCTGAGCCTGTCATTTTCTTCATTTTTTTTTCACACCTTCCAAAACAGCCTTAAAACACCATCCAACTCAATCCTTAAAATTACCACGGTGCCCATATTGTTCAAGGACCAGAGCTGCCTAGCACTTTGCCTTCTGCCTGTGCCTCTTCCCAATCCCCCCAGATGAAAGTAACTGAGATATTGCTGTCCAGGTATCACCATTCCACCTACCACCAATAATAGGGCCCTTATTACCTCTGCCCAGTGATCCCACCCCAAAATTCCAGTCCCAGCTCTTACAGCCTGGGTTCCCTGAAAGCAGAGCCTGAAACAAAGTCTTGCAGGCAGGGGACATAAAATAAAAAAGGAGGAAAGCTAAGACAAGGAGGAGTTTTCAAGGTGCACTGCAATGGACAGCCAGTGCTCCATCCTAAGAAAGGTTCTGAGGTGCCTCATGTAATAATGAGCATGAGAATCACCACATGAGCTACAAATGACAGGCACATCTATCCATCAGCTTCCATCCCCTTTGGCTAAGACCCACCAGGCTGGCCCCCCTGCACTTTCAGGCTGGACATATACAAGTGCCCAGTCCACACCAGGGCAGGAAGTACAGGTAGGCAGTTCATGCCAGAAATGAGGTGCTATAGATTGTACCTGTATAATCTGGTGGAAGCCTGTGAGGAACCAATCGCTGCTGCAGTGGTTGGAATACAAGATAGCATTTAATCTCTCTTTTATTTCAGACTTATTCCAACAAAACATTTTTTAGTGAGATAAATCCTATTCCATCAGCTGTACCCACTTTCATTTTCAGACCTTTCAGAAATGAGAGAGGTTGGATAAAAATGGTCCAGTGGAGACGACCTGGAAGAAGAGTGTGAAAAGCTGGGATTTCTCTTTTTAACAATGACTGAGAGAAGAAAACAATGGACATTACACAAAACATTTGCTTATATCACTTTAGCCAAGTGCAATCAAATATAGAAAAGAAATGTGTGCTATCATAATAAATGACACATACGAAAAAACTAATTAGACTCAAAAGAATTGATCACTCCTGTAGGTGTATTTTTCCCCAATATTTCTCACAAGACTATATATTATTTATACTCAGTTATTCAGTCTTACTGTCCCATTATAAAAGCTTGTGATCTTTGCTTTGGTGGCAAAGACAGAGAAGAAGTTGTTCTCTAATCCCTGAGAGCACAAGAATACAACTTTTGCCCACAGGCATTGTGTTTATGAAGAGTTTTCTTCTTCCAACTATGTTTTCACTTACGTCGATGGAAGCATCTTGAGTAGTTGGGCCATCATAGACAATCAAATAGCAAATAAATCTTTATAAGAATAAAACAGCTTCTTCATTTAAATATAACTTCAGAATTTTCACAAGCACTTTTTCTTCTTTGTTTTTAGAACCATGAAAAATTGTAGCTCCAAGGAGGTAACAAGATAGCCTGTAAATTTTAAAACTGATTTTGTATAAAAATTAAATGTGTGTGTATATAATCATAAATGTGCAGAAAAATGATTAGAGACATATAGACCAAAATGTTAATAATGATTATCTCTGGGGGTAGAACTGAAGTCATAATTATTTTCTTCTTATGCTTCTCTGCATTTCCTCAGCCTACACTGCTGCCCTGAGCCCCCCAGGATCCAGCCTTCTGTTGATATGGCAACAGTGCAAAACTTGCTTTATAGTTTACATGCTAAGGAAGATAAACTAGTCTATGATCATCCATGACAACTGTCAAAAAACTACAGAGACCACTCAACACTTGGACATAGGACCAGCGTTGCTCATGAGTCTCCAGGCTGCACACTGAAATCCCAACCTCAAGTTCATGTGGGCCAGCCTTGAGAGAAGCTCCTTGGATTTGTTTTCAAGAAAAACAAGATCGGCAACAAAAGAAAAATATGATATGATATCACCTAATACAGGAGACTAATGAACAACACAAACAAATGACCAAAACTGAACCAGAGGCATGTAAACAAGGAGCAGAGCAACAGTTATCAGGGGGTGGGAGGGAGGGAGAGAAGGGGGTAAGTAGGGGAAGGGTTTAGTAAAGGAACTAGTATAAATGACCCATGGACATGGACAACGGGGAGGGATATGACTGTGGGAGAAGGGGTGGGCTGGGGGGGGGAGCAATGGGGGAAAAAGTGGGACAACTGTTAATAGAAAAATAAAAAAACTTTTTTTGAAAAGAAACTCATATTAATCTTTTTTTAAAACTACATCTTCATTTTGCATACTTTAATTTCAGAACAAAATAAACACAACACATAACAACATCCAAAGCTGATATCAAATATGAGAAGGGAAGGCTTGAGGCCCTTGTAACCTGCCTTAGACAACGACAGGAGAGAAAAAAACCACTAGACAGCAGAGGAGACCAGGTGGGCTAGGGCCACTCAGGGCTGCTGGGGGAGCCATGAAGACACTGGACAGAAGACAGAGACAAGGTCTGCAGGCAGAAACTCCTAATCTACTTCTTTCATGCGAGAGGCATCCTCATCACCCTCAAGGGGTGCTCTCAGCAGGAGCAGCAGCACTGGGTTCTTCCGCTGTGACTTCACTTCCATCAATGCCTAGGCCTAGCTTGATGATGCAGTACATGCAGTCGGAAGGGATCTGGGGATTCTCAAGGGAGAAGCCAGAAGAGAAGTGCAGTTTCAAACAGCAACACCACAAGGTCTGTGACAGCCTTGTCATTCTTGTCTGCCTCTGCCTCTGCCTTCTGCTGTAGAGTCTCCACAATGGGGTGGTCACAGCTGATCTCCAGGTGCTTTTTGGCCATTATGTCAGCCCATCATAGTTATCACAAAGCACCGGGGCTTTCACGATATGCTCTGTATCAGCTGTCCAGCTGTAGGTGCTAGTCACAATACAGCAGGGCAAAGACTCGAGCCTATCTGAGACTCCCACCTTCTCAACCTTATTATCCAATATCTTTCATGAGTTTGTAAAGGTTCTCAAACTTGGCCTTGCTCTTTTCCGTTTTCTTCTTCTCCTCTTCATCCTCAGGTAGCTCCAGGCCCTTCTTGGTAACCGAGACCAAGCTTTTCTCATCAAACTCCTTGAGCTGCTGTACACAGTACTCATCCATAGGCTCAGTCACATAAACTACCTCAAAGCCTTGCTTCCACACTTGCAAAGTGGAGTTAGCAACTTGCTCTTTGCTCTCACCAGTGATGTAACATGGATTTCTGGGTCTCCTTGATGCAAGAGACATATTCCAAAAGACAAATCATTTCATCTCCAGACTGGGAGGTGTGATAGTGCAGAAACTCATAAAGACCTTGCCGATTAGTTGAGTCCTCATGGATTCCAAGCTTTAGGTTTATAGATAATGCCTCATAGAATTTCTTATAGTTCTCGTTTTCTGCCAGTTCAGACAAGTGCTCAAGTCACTTCTTAACAATGTGTTTATGAATGATCTTCAAGATTTTGCTCTGCTGGAGCATTTCTCAGGAGATGTGCAGGGGCGGGTCCTCAGAGTCAACCACCTCAATGAAGTTGATACTCCGGTATCAACTCATCACAGCTACCCCTGATGAACACACTGCAGACACAGAGTTTGATGTTGTTCTTCTTGTTCTCAAAGAGGTCAAAGGGAGCATGCCAGGGAATGGATAGCAATGCCCTGGATTCCAACTGACCTTCTACAGAGAAGTGCTTGACTGCCAAGTGGTCTTCCCAGTCATTGGAAGGCCCTTATAGAACTCTCCATACTCCTCCTGGGTGATGTCATCAGGGTTTCTGGTCCAAGTGGACATAGTCTTGTTCAGTTCTTCATAATCAATATATTTCTCCTTAATCTTATTTGTTTTCTTTTTCTTATCTTTAGCACTATCATCCTCCTCATCTGAGCACATGTCTTCAATCTTGGGCTTCTCCTCATAATCTTTCTCTTTCTCTTATTTCTCCTCTTTCTCTTCCTCTGCTTCATCATCACTGATTTTTTTCTCTCATTCCTCCTCCAAATAAAGAGTGATGGGATAACCTATGAACTGTGAGTGCTTCTTCCCCGCTTCTTTGAGCCACCGCTCCTCTAAGTACTCTGTCTGGTCTTCTTTAAGGTGAAGGATCACTTTGGCACCCCAGCCAATGGGCTCACCATGGTCAGCTTGCACAGTGAAGGAACCCCCAGCAGAAGACTCCCATGCATACTACTCATCATTATTGTGCTTTGTAATCACAACCACTTTCTCTGTCACCAGGTAGGCAGAATAAAAGCCAGCACCAAACAGTCCAATCATGGAGATGTCTGCATCAGCCTGAAGACCCTCCATAAATGCCTTTGTCCCAGACTTGGCAATGGTTCCCAGGTTATTTATGAGGTCAGCTTTGGTCATGCCAATGCCTGTGTCCACCAGAATCAGGGTGTGATCCTAGGGACTGGGGACAGTGTCAATTTTCATCTCTTTACACTGTCCAACTTGGAAGAGTCAGTCAGGCTCTCACAGCATATCTTGTCCAAGGCATCAGAAGCATTACTGATCAACTCCCGAAGGAAAATTTCCTTGTTAGAGTAGAAGGTATTGATGATGAGAGACATGAGTCGGGCAATTTCTGCCTGGAAGGCAAAAGTCTCCACCTCTCCCTCTCTGTGGTGCACTTCTTCAGGCATCTTGAAGGTGAAGAGATGCAAGTACTAGAGAGCAGGGACCATTTTGGGCTCACACACAGCAAACAATATGTGCAGAGTAGACTAAAGAGACTCATATCAATCCTCATAAATCAAGAGAGTCAATCAGATCCTCTATAGTAACTCATACCTAGTGCTCAACCAATGTAATATAATCACCTGAAGGTATGTGGAGGGTTTTCCCAGATGTTTCAGTTTTTGTAAATTTAATTATGTCTTTGCAACCTACTATTAAATGTTAGAGAATGACCACATACTTACATGCACTTTGTAGAAAGTTAAACCTGCCTACACATTCTTGTCAGACTTGCTGGGATCACACAGGGTCAGTCCCCCTGCAAGATGAAACACTGGACTCCATGATATCTGGAGGACCTCAAAAGTGCCATGACTCTGGTCAGCTTGAACCATGGTTTTTACCCTTATCTCCATGTCAAAGCGGTCCCCAGGTCCTGTTGCTCCCCTGCGCTGAACACTCTGGAACCCATCTCCCCCGCCATACTGACTGCTGCAGCCTTGGTCCGGGTGATGGTCATCTCTCAGCATATGCCTGACCCTACTTTAACCAGGCCATCCAGTCTTCTCACGAACTCAGCCCCGATCATATCACTTCTCAGCATAATACCCTTCCAAAATAAAGTCCTAATTCCTTGGCGTGACCTAGAAAACCCTTCAGGATCAGCCTCATATTTCACACTGCATACTTTCACCAACCCCATCCCCAACCCTCACTCCCCTAGGGTACCCAGCACTCCATCCATACTTAACTACTGAATTTTCCATGATCCCTCACTGTTGGCTGTGGCACATGGTTCCCCTAGCTGAAAGTTATCCCATTCTCCCCTTTACCTGAATAACCTCTACTCATCCTTCTGGCCACAGGTTGGATGTTACCGGCTCTGGAGAAACATCTTCAGTCTCAGCAAGGTTCAGTGTTCCTTTTCTGGATCCCATCATGACCGTGTGATAAAATGGCCCATTTAATCCCTCCCCCACTATTCCATGAACTCTTTTTCATCATGGACTGTGTCTTGTTATCCTTGACCGCCCAGCTCTTACCACACTGCCAGACATATGAAAGACATTTAATAAATACTGAATCAATAGAAAGCGATAACATCAGAGAGCTCTTGGTTTACCAAAAGTACAATCTCTAGCCATCCTCATTCCCCTTGACACAGACCTTTAGCATTTGATCAGTTCAATTACAGAACCATTTCAGATTTCTTATCCTTTCTTTTATCTCTTACACAAAGAACAAAATCAGGTAAGCTGATCACTAGAGGTTTTGTATTAAAATTCCTTTTTGGAAGAGAAAGGCCTTGAATCATCTGATGTCCAAACATCTCTCTGTATTTAGGAGGCTGTGCTTACACTTTCCTAAATATATATTTGGTCTGTCTGGTCATTAAAAAAAAAAAAAAAAAAGTATGAAACTACACAAACTCCATGGCTGTGCTGCATGGCACAAAAGTTTCCAAGGCTATTGGTCTTTTCCTTAATTTCATAGTGTTTTAGGAAGAAAATATTGATAGGCACAGGACAGTGGCTAATAAAATCCCAGTTTCCTGGCCTGACACCAGATTCAGTCTTTTAAGACCAGAACAAATGCCCTCCACCTTAAAGGTAATAAAATAATCAACCTGAGCTCTCCCTCTGCCTTCTGCCCTGCTTGCACTCTCTCCTCACCCTTTTTGAGAATTTTGAGAAGAAAAAGAAGAGGGTCTTTCCCCTGCTGTTCACTCTTCTGCTTCTACTCCTTAGTTCTTCCATCCTCTTCCCACAAAGGGTGACACTTCTCAGCAAAATCAGTCTTGAACTCCAGGTCTGGAGACTGCGATCTTAGGGTGAGAATTTATGCTACAAATGATTAATGGTTATCATTTGTATTACTGCTCCTGCTGCCTTTTGAGGAAGGAAAGTAGATCTTTGCTTTACTAAGTGGAAGATTTAAGAGGACTTTTCTTTTTTTACCCAAAATTATTTTGTATAAGCAAACTAGAAAAAGGAAGCATATAATTTGTTTTTGTACTTTCACTGCTGTCTCCTGGGGGAAATATTTTCTTCCTTCCTTCATGTCTTCCTTTCTTTTTTCCTTCCTTCTTTCCTTGCTTCCTCTCTTTTATCCTATGTACACATAATAGAAACTTGGGCTAATTAATAGGGAATTGGCTATATCTACTACCCAAAACAGGATAATCCCAATGCATTTTTAACAAACAGCGGCTTACAAAATAATTGCTGATTATTTTTTCTGCATGTAGAACTTAAGCCACAGAATTATACCCCCAGCTATGTGGACAGCCAAAGTTGGTAATTGTCAAAGCAAATAATTAGATGTCTCGCCTCAGTCCATCCCCAGCTTATCAGTCTAATTGCTTCCTCCCAAAAAGGATGTATGTGTCTTACTGGAAGGGGGTGTTAAATATACAAATAAGGGCACTGTTATTTTGTTTTCAAATTATCTCCTTTTCCTAAAAATGCATATTGTCATCTGAAGTCTACATAACTAAAAAAGACAATTTAACTGAGCTTAAGCTCATTGAAAGTACCCAGCTCCCTTACCCCCCTCATCTTTCTTGGACTTTAATCCCCTCCAATCATGTTATTTTGCTTAGTGTGAATAATTCCTTTTGATAAAGAGGCTGGAGACAAGTAGACATTTATAGCTTCGTGGGCCCTCCCCCAGCTTATAGTCTACCCCATTTGCATTCTTCTCTTATTTACTTTATCATTTTCCCAAGTATCAGTCCATTCAGAACTCTGGCCTCTCTGGCACTTTTTAATATTTACTGCCATTTTCACATCTGCCTTGTAATATGACTTTTTTTCCCATCTTCTACTCATGTTTCTTTCTTGTAACCACACTTTCATATACCCTAAAAAATAGTAATCTTTTTTTCTTCATTGGTAATCCTGTCTTTTCCAGATTTTCCTGTAGATATAACAAAGCCTATCTTGCCAAAAGGCCACGTGATGCAACCTTCTGCCAAGTTACACAAGGGTGGGCAAAAGTAGGTTTATAGTTGTTAGTATTACTGTATTATTTTCCATACGAATAACTGTAAACCTCCTTTTGCCTTACTCAGTATATCTTGATTCCAAAAGCTGGTATTTTTTGGCAGCTGGAAGGAACACTGACTATATGTATCCACAGAAATCAGATGCTTGTGGATGACTTGATGCTTCTTCCCCAAGTCGTGGATATGATTCCAAAGAGGGGTTTCATTTTCACTTCTACATGAAAAAATATTTGAAGGCACATGGAAAGAACCAGTAGGCTCTACGTTGCTCTATATTATTTTCTGATATCTCTGTAATGTTTGACTTTTAAGTCCTAGCTTTAAAAAAAATGAAATAATCAGCTTTGACTGACCATGCTAAAACAACTTTAAATATGTTCTAAAACTGCGGCTTATAAATTTCCCCCCAACATGGTTGACTATGTAAGAGATATGGGTACTTTAAGGAAATGTTTCTGGAGGACTGCCTTTGGGGCAGCTTCTGAGCTGAAGCTAAGGCTAAGGCATTGCTAAGGGAATCTGTTTCCCTGGGATACTAATTAACTCCAAATATTGCATATAAATTAAGCCAGCAGCTACTGAAAGAAGCAGCTATGGGAAAGAAAAAACTAAAGAGGTTTAAAAGAAAAGTACTGTCTTTTAATTGGAGAAAAAAGACATAAGGGACACAGGGGGAAACTTTTTCTCTCCATCCCAGCATTCTACTCTTTTTCTAGAAACTTCCATCCTTTTTCCTTTCTCCACCATGACAGATGTAATTTCTTGGATAGATGAGTGAAAGGGTCTCTCCCCCAGGAGCCTACTTTCTCTTCCGTCTTGAATACAGAAGTTGTTCTCTGGACAGATGCTCTGCTAGCTGTGCGCCCAAACTTGCCCAGGTAGAAGCACCCACACCTTCTCCCCCAGAGAGTCTGATTCAGTGGGTCTGGGGCAGGGCCTTGGAATCTGTATGTTTAACAAGCGTCCCTGGTGAGCCTTCCGAGTTCGGGAAACACTGCCTCTCCCTCTGAGGATGACACAGTCCCTGGGCCTGCAGTGGGACCCCTGCAGTCCTGACAGAGTAAATCCAGTTCACAGGGGAAAGTGTCAGCAACAGAAGCCACAGCTGTCGCCTCCCTTTTCCAGACAGCTCTGTTTGTTTCACTGTTAAATGTTTTAAGCTTAGTTGTTAGAGCTGGCTCTTTATTTATAATGTGCAAATAAAGGCATATGAATCAGTTATTTTAGGTAACCCCACTAGTGCCTGATTTACTACTTTTAATCCGGACTATGTTGTCCAGCATCTCCTCTGGTGGCAGCACCCTATTTTCAGGTTTTGTTAAGAACAGGACAACCTTTTCTGATGCACTTAAATAATCTGAACCATCCAATGAGAATCACTGTTCCACAGCCACTGGCAGCAAAGAAAATGGCCAGAATAAACATACCAGTTGACTCATCCATAGAATCTTCCATTCAACCCAGATGTTTAAAAAGGTTTGCACAAAAATCTGTGATCTAAGTAAACTCTTTCTTTAAATTGTCACCTGTCCCAAAAAAGACTGCAGAGACATTTCCACTTAGGCCTAAATGCACATACATGTCATCCCATAGCCCTCTGGAAAAATTAAAATACATTACATGTGACTTCATTATACTATAGTTCAAGGTTCAACCTAAGCATGGTCTAGTTAAGACTGCAGATTAAAAGTAGCCTGGGGCATTAATATCAGCCATGTGTTGCAAAATGAAGTAGCCTATTCTGTGTCCCCTATAAACAGCTTGCCAAGAATAAGAGACAGTGATGTCACATCATGCTTGCCTCCCCCTAAATTTAGGAATACTTACAGCAAAGGGCTGCTCTTAGAAAAGGAAAACATACATTATGCAATATCAGGATGTCTCTACTCGTTACCTAGAGTGTCATGGTTCTGGATTCTGTTTTTAAACCTGACCTTGAGCTTGTGTGTCAACTGCCAATTTCTACTTGACTGTATAGAGCTTTTCATTACTCTTGATCAATTTCACACATTTGGTTATGTTTTTCAGCAAAAATAATTTAAATTACTTGATGAAAACATTTTTGTAAGCCAGTTGTCATTCAAGAGAGGGTTTTGGAAAGATTTATCTGTTAGTTCTCTAGAGGTGATACTTAAATTTATGTGATTGTAAAAGAAATAGCTGGAGTGAGAAAGGAGAGAATTTTTGTGGAGAAGAGAAATTAGTAAGGCTTCATTCATTTAACAAAGGCAGATCCTAGTATAAAACGTTCCTTGACTAAGCAGTTATTTCTTTAGAAGCTTAGTTTTAAAGGACTCTAAAATGTCACTGCTTCCTCTCCAGTATGTGGAAATGGCACTGAACTGGAGATAAGGGTGCATGGTTTTGAGTCCAAGTGGGTTCTAGTCCTGATTCTTCCTGGATATAACTCTGCATAGCATTTCATTTCTCTGCTTCAGTTCTGTGTTTGGTTGAATGGGAAAATAAAAATATATATCCCGTCTCACATATAGCTATGAGGAATAACTGTGCAACTTGCCTTAAATCTAGTAGAGCAGGCTCTAATAAATGTGACCAAGTCCTTTACAGTGTAAAGCACTATGAACAGTGTTGTTAGTAACCTTTATTTTTCCATGGAGATGAACCTACTCTTTACCCAAAACTTGACTTATTAAAAGTCCCAAATACCTAGATTCAAAAGACAGGGCAAGGAATTACATTCCAAGGGGAATAAACAATTATCTAACATAGTCCAACATCCTGAAGTATGGTACCTTGAGAGAGTCTGGTTTTTCATAAGCTTTGTTGTATACCAGGACTCTGGCCACTGAGCCTGCTTCTGCCAGAAAATGTCTGTTTTCCTAATAAAGTCAAATAAGAACCAATAGCAGCCCAATCATTCTATGACCAAGACTACAGATATAGAAAATCAACACTCTGAGTAATTCAGAACAGTGGTTGTACAAGCACAGAACCAAATAGTAGAGATAAATGCTCCAGAACTTAATCATGTTCTTCTTGATTATTTCCTCATCTCTTCTTGACAAAGTCCAATGGTACACAAAAAGCACATCTCAATGGTAAACAAGTAAGAACCTATTGATAGTTCTGTTGGACTCAGTTGCACTATGTAATAAAGCAAGCATGCATTAAGACTGAGAGTCAATTTAATGTATTGCTTCCGGTGCATTTTTTTCCCTTCCAAGAATAAGAATAAACCAGCAAGAGAAAATTAATGAAACCAGGAGACTGAAAAACATAATGCAAGATACATACAAATCTACATTTAATTCTCATGTGCTCAAAGATTTTCTTGACAAAAAAGATTTCATTCCAAGTTGCTTCTAGTTTTGATGCAAATGTAATATGTACCATGGCCCACAAGCCTATGGCTTCAAGTAGGTAGAGTGCAGTCATCACAAGTTATTCTTTGTTAAGATCTCTATTTCAAAGTTAAGCATGCCTTGGTAGCAATAATGGTCACACTTAGTGCAGGTAATCCAAACCAAGGAAAAGACACTGCGGAAAAATACAAAATATTTACTCTACCTCACCTAGCAACTCCTACTGAACAACATATATGCTGCATATTTATGAGTTGTAGCCCATGGCCATGAAATACTCACTACAGAATTAAAATAAACACAGCACATTACATTTAGTATACAGCATGCCTTTCCTGCTCAGTGCAAGAAAAACTACTACCTGGCAGATAATGAGACTGATGGCCTGACAGCAGCAATGTGGCAGGATGTTGTTCTTTTTTATCCCCCAAATAAAAAATAAAATAATAATATGGTTGACTATCCCAATTAAATTCCAGTCCAATTTAAAACTCATCTTCAGAGCTGTCAGCTAAGAGCATTACTCGATCTTGCATGCTGTTGAATTCTCTCTGCTGGAGAAAGAAAAACAGAAAAGCATTAAAAGTCCTTCTGCTGCAGAGCAAAGCTGAGGAACAGGCCTCCTTTAAAAGACACACTAATGAATGAACAAAGCCAGGGCAGCAGCCAGCACAGCTAATCCCAAACCACTGGGCACATCCAAACCATTCATGCATCATTAAGCCTCGTGTATTTTAATAAGCAAATCAGAAAAGCAAAGAATGTTCTGAAACTAATGAGGTTTTGCTGTTGTTGGTTCCATACCTTTCTTTTGTGTCTTTTGAAGCCATTTCTCCTTCTGCGATTCATCACCTTAATGCTGTAGAGTGCTCCCAAGATGAACAAGGCTCCTGCTATCCCCACCCCGACAGGCACCAGCATCCCAGACATATAGCCAGCCTACAGGGAAAAGGCAACCTGCGTTAGGACTCTCAACATACCACTGCCCTGGGTTCCTCATTGCTGCTGGATGGCAGCAGGTTTTTAGACACTGTGAATTCTCCCATCTGCTTCCTTATATAATAAAATAGCATCCAGAATAAAGTTAATTTGGGGGTAGAGAAGGCAAAGAGAGAGAGGCATGATAACTATTTTGGGATATTTCCAATACTTAGAAGCATTACCATAAATCAGCCAGACCTAGTGGCACCTCCAGCCACTTCATTATGCACATTTGTCAACATCAGGTTTGGGTGACAGAAATATAATTTGTATTAAAGATTGATGAAGTAAGCTTTGCAGAATGCCAGGACTATTAAAATGCTATAAATTGGAAATGTCAGCCTGAGTCAAGCTCTAGGGTGAGGCGGGTGTGGGGGTGAAGTGCCCTCTGGAATGCTGTATTTCTTGGAGGGCAAGAAGAGAGCCTTGACATTGGCCATCTGCTCTCTCACAGTCTTATCAGCATTACAGTAAGAAAGGAAAGAGGGATGTGCTTGTAAGCAAGTGAAAGGTAAGAGCTTCTGGAAACAGCAGGGAAGAGAAGGACCTGCAAAGGAAAGAGGGAGGACATTAGATGTTGGAGCACAAGCAGAAAAGACAAGGATGAGGAAAAACTGTGTATGTAGAGTGGAAGAATTAATTTATATAGAAGTGATAATCTTCCCAGTGGACAAGACCAAAGTCAGCGGTTGGAGGGAATTCTGAGTGTCCCCAGCCCCAAAGAAAGGAAATGGCAGAGAAGGGCATATAAAGATCACTGCCAATAACATTTGTGCCTTTAAAAGTACACAGAGGTATCAAACCCATGCATGTCTCCAATGTCCCCAAGGTGTCACTATGGATACCTCAGTCCTAAGAAAGCAACATGATCTTCGCACATCCCTGGCCTTGCATAAGTAGCTCCGGACCTATCCAAGCTCAAGGGAAGGCCATCACCTTAAGGGTGCTCACTGCATCTTGGCCAATAAGACACCTAAGGACTAGAGGAGTATGTACTAACTGGTTCCTTTTCGTGGGGAACATGACACTGGTTTGCTGTCCAAGAAGACCCCTTCTTGAAGCCTACCCATAAACAATTTAAAATATTTAAGCTGTAGTAAGTACTTTAGATAGGTATTATTTTAAGGGGGCACTTTGAGTCTATTCATTTATTTGACTATTTCTCAAATTTCTAATGTAGCACAATTTCTAGTGTCTTTCAGAATAAGCCAAGAACAGAGAGGAAGAGAGAATAAAAGTTTTCTAAAATGTGCTGAAATATGCAGTCTGTGGTGCCTTCCCAACATTTTTAGAAGTGAATGAAAGGAATAGACAAGACCTTACAGAAGTGCACCCTCTTCTGCATAGCTGGCTCACTCACTGGTTATGCCTACCTGTGTCTTCAGTTAGGGCAGAATATAGAAATTTTTCCATTAATTTGAGAACAATAGCATTGTTCAGCAGCGTACTAAATGTTTTCTCCTAGAAAAACAAAGCCCAGGCATTTTTCAACAAATCACTATGGTTTTCATTGACCCAAACATTTTCTAAAGTTCTTCCTGATCTACTTAAGGCTTATAAAACTTTGTGATTTTCCATGTAGGAAAATATTGAACAATAGCAAGATGTGGGGACTCTCACTACAACTTTGAATAATTTTTTTAATTACCATTCTCAGACTTCCAGTCAAGATGACGGTGTAGGCAGACATGGTTTTCCCTCTCCCACAACCATATCAAAATTACAACTAAAATACAGAACAAACATCACTCAGAACTATCAGAAATCAAGTTGAATGGAAATCTGACAGTTACAGAATTAAGGAAACCACATCCATCCAGACTGGTAGGAGGGGTGCAGAGGCAGAATAGGCTGATCTCACATCCATGTGTGGTGGATAAAAATTCAGGAGGGATATCTCAGGAGCAAGGAATCCCAGCCCTGCACCATGGTTCCAATGCCAGGAAGGGAAGTCCCTACAACTTCTGGCTGCAAAAACAACTGGGGATTGAGTCGGTGGAAGAAACTTCTGGGGTCCCAAGTAGTTTCTCTTAAAGAACCCACATATGGACTCACCTATTCAGACTCACTCCCTCTGAGCTCCAACAGCAGGGTAGCAGCTTGAAAGGCACCAGTGGCACACAGGAAGGGACTGAAGTGTCTGGCGTCAAGGCAAGCAAAGGCTATTGCCTCTTTTCTGAAGCCTCCCCCAACAGAGCTGGCAAGCTGGTGCCATGTCTGAGACTCCAGCAACCTGGCTAACACTGTTTTCCCTGCCCTGGAGATCCCCTGAGACTCTGCCCCAACCAACTTACAGGCCCACCCAAGATGCTTTTCCATGTAAATAGCTGGTCTTAGTTCATGCTCCACAACTTCGTAAATCCTATCAAACAAGCAAGGACTGGCCTCAGTGAGCCCCAGGCCTAGAACTAGCAGCAATCAGCCTATATTCACAGCTTGGCTTTGCCTGGGAATCTCCCAGCCCAGCACGTGTAGCAATCATCTCAGATTGCTTTATAGCTCAGGCAGGGTGGCCCAGGGCAAAATACAGGTGGGGGCTGACCTTTCCCTACACCTCCCAGGAACCCTAGAGCCTGAGCACCCAGTGGACAGCTACAGACCATGCCAGAGCACCACCACCCTGGTCCTGCACTTCTAATCCTCCAAGAAGGGCAGAGGGTGGTGGTCAGTGGTCACAGTCAGTCCTTGCAGCTGACTGGCCTGGGAAAATCCCTCCCATTGACCTGCCAACAGCAATCAAGGCTCAACTACAAGAGGAGGGTGTACTCACTCCACATGAAAGATACACCTCAAGTACCCAGACTTTTGGGACACTGACTACATTAGGCCACACTACCAAGACATGGAGTCAAAGCAGCTCTAGCTGATATATAGAAACAAACACAGGGAGGCTGCCAAAATGAGGAGACAAAGAAACATGGCCCAAATTAAAAGAACAGATGAAAACTTCAGAAAGAGCGAAATGAAATGGAGATAAGCAATATATCACTGTTTTGAACCAGTGTTCAAAACACTGGTTATAAGGATGCTCAAAGAATTTAGTGATGACCTCAAGAGTACCAAACAGATTCAGTCAGAAGTGAAGGATACACTAATTGAAATAAAGAACAATGTACAAGGAAGCAACAGTAGAGTGGATGAAGCTGAGAATCAAATCAATGATTTGGAACAACCAAATCAGAACAAGAAGAGAAAAGAAAAAAATTTTTTTAAATGAGGATAGTTTAAGCAGCCCCTGGGATAACTTCAAGCATTCCAACATTCATATCACAGAGGTGTCAGAAGGAGAAGAGAAGAGCAAGAAATTGAAAACTGATTTGAAAAAATAATGAAAGAAAATGTCCCTAATTTGGTGAAGGAAATAGACATACAGATCAAGGAAGCACAGAGAGTGCCAAATAAGATGGATGCAAAGAGGCCCACTCCAAGACACATCATAATTAAAATGCCAAAAGTTAAAGATAAAGAGAGAATTTTAAAAGCAGCGAGAGAATAAACTTAGTTACCTACAGGGGAGTTCCCATAAGACTGTCAGCTGATTTCTCAAAAGAAATGTTGCAGGCTCCAAGGGACAGGCAAGAAATATTCAAAGTCATGAAAAGCAGGGACCTACAGCCAAGACCGCTGTACCCAGCAAAGCTGTCATTTAGATATGAAGGGCAGATAAAGAGCTGCCCAGACAAGAAAACAAGAAAAAAACTAAAGGAGTTCATTATCACCAAACCATTACTATATGAAATGTTAAAGGGACTTATTTAAGAAAAAGAAGGTAAAAACTATGAACAATAAAATGACAATAAATATATGTCTATATCAACAATTGAATCTAAAAATCAAACTAAGCAAACAAGATGAACTGAGACAGAATTATGGATATGGAGAGAGTTTTGATGCTTGCCAGATGGGAGGGGGTGTGTGGGGGGATGTGTGAAGAGTTGAGGGGATTAAGAAGTACAAACAGGGAGTCACAAAATAGCAATGGGGATATAAAGTACAGTATAGAAATGGAATAGTCAAAGATCTTGTATGCATGACCTGTGGACATGAATAATGACAGAGAGATTGCCTGTGGGAGCGGGGGTTACTGGATAAAGGGGGTAAAGGGGGAAAATCAGTAAAATATAATTTTTTCAAAAAGACTAAAAAAATTACCATTCCCAGTGCATAATCAAGTTTAAGCACAAGAGACTGGACTTTACAAAGCTTTACATTCAAACGATGATATCTGAGCTTTTGGAAGTTCAGCTTGATTATCTTCTCTGTGTCGGTCTTTATGCTATGTAACTTAACCCCACACCAATAACAGGAATATCATAAAATATGTTACTCATGCCATATTTCTTATTTACATATTTATATTTTTTAGAGCTTTAAATTATGTAGACCTCACAAAAATTCAGTTAATATCTCTCTCCTTCTCTCTCTCTTCTTTTTTTGTCCCCTCTTGTGTATTTGTGTGTGTGTGTGTTTGTCTGTATAGCATCTACCTGTGCTTTGAAATTACACATAAATTACAAGATGGGAACAACACAACCTATACTCTTCAAATATAATTTAACAATCCCTCTTTCAAAACTAACTAAAAATAAGCTCTCTTTTTAGAATTATCCCTGATGTGTTTCCTGGATAAAAAAAGAAAAATACAGCATACATACATATTTTGTGAGTTACAAATTTACTTTTCTCTGTTCAAAATTATTGTATGTATATGTGCCTCCACATGTAACACTCAGAGGACACAACTGCTCTGTGCATATTCCAGCCAAGAATGCATAACTTAAACCTAGTCATGACAAAACAGCCAATAAACCCAAAATAAAGAATATTCTATTTTTTAAAAAAGGAATATATCCTTAAAAGACATCACTATCATTAAAGACAAAAGATGGCTATAGGAAAATATTTCAGATTAAAGGTAAATAAAGAATCATGAAAACTAAAAGTGTTACATGACCTTAGACTAAATTCTTACAGGAGGAAACATTTTTATAAAAAATATTTTGGGTTTATTGAAAAAAACTGAAATATGTTTGCCAGATTAGATACAAATACTTCATCAATGTTAAATGTACTCAAGCTTTTAACTGTACTATGTTTGCTAACAGAATGCTCCTATTCATAGGAAATACACACAGAAGTATTTGAGATAAAAGCACCATGGTGTATGTGCATTTTCCTCAAATGGTTCAGAAAAAAAGAGTCAGAGATGGGAGAGTACCAGCAAATGATAAAGCAAATGAGATAAAATGTTAAACACAAGTGCATCCAAGTAGAAGTATAGGGATTCTTTGTAACATTCTTGTTCTTATATCTTTTCTATAAATTTGAAATTATTTCCAAATAAAGTTTTAAACTTTTAAATAGATTGTAAGCCATAAGAGAACTAGATATAGTTGGTTCGTGTTTGTTTTGTTTTACATTTATGAGAAAGGCGTCTTTCCTTAGGATAATGTATTTGTTCAGAAACATGCTTTCAAGAAAGCTATTAAGGACTTCCGGCCAAGATGGAGGCTTAGACGGACACACTAGGTCTCCCTCTACAACTAAAGAGGAATACAACTACTTCAAAACAAAGGATAACTAGAAATTCCAGAAAATAAAACTACACGGAAGTCCAACATATGAAGTTATAAACCAGCGGTACCACTTGGGCAGGTAAGAGTTAAAGAGGGCAGTGCTGTTTGCGGTCGCACCCGGAGCGGCGGGCGGCGAGGAGTCCCAGCTGCGGCAAAGCCCCTGCCCGTGCGAGACTCCGGCGCTGGGGAGAGCGGCCGCCGCATCGCCTTGAACAGTGAGGCCCAGGGGGGCGGGAGGACGGATCCCGGTCTCCTGGCTGAATAACTGTGTGAATCCATCTTGGACCCCCGCCCCCAAAGAAAGCACCACAGGGCTGCGAAATAGGTCGCGGACAGGCAGGCGCCGGCCGGTCGCTGATTTGTGACGCGTACACAGGCACTGCCCCCGACAGCCAGCCCAAGAAAACAAAACGCATCTGTCAAAATGAGGCAGACAACTATAGAAATCCTGGTGGCGCAGCTCACCAGACAGCAGATAGAGAACCTGACAGATGAACAGATAAGAAACCTGTCAGAGGCTCAGTTCTGGGCCATTGTTATCAGGTGGCTTACAGAATTCACAAAAGAGCAGGAAAAAGATATGAAAGAAGCGAAAAACTTTCATAACGAAAGGAACAAAACCGCATACGAGACAGAAAGAAAGGAAATAAAATCCAGAGTTCATTTCAACAAACTGGAATATGGAGAAGGAACAAGCAGTCAACCAATGCAGCGAGAGGAAATGGCAAGCAACAATGAGAGGATCAGAAACCTCTGGGACAGCTATAAAAGGCCCAACATAAGAATCATTGGTTTGCCAGAGAGCGAGGAAGATGAACTAGAACTTGAAAAATTGAGTGAAAATATAATAAAGGAGAACTTCCCAGACTTGGGGAAGGGAATAGACTTGCAGGTCCAGGAAGCAAGGAGAGTTCCCAAGAGACTGGACCCAGGGAGAACCACTCCAAGACACATTATAATCAAAATGTCAAAAATTAAAGATAAAGAGAGAATCTTAAAAGCAGCAAGAGAGAAGAAAAGAATTATGTACAAAGGGGTCCCAATTAGACTATCAGCTGACTTCTCAAGGGAGACCCTACAGGCAAGAAGGGACTGGCAAGAAATATTCAAAGTAATGAAAATCCAAAACCTACAACCACGAATACTCTATCCAGCGAAATTGTCATTCAGAATAGAAGGACAGAGAAAGTGTTTCCAGGACAAAATAAAACTGAAAGAGTTCATTAGATCCAAACCACTGTTATATGAGATGTTAAAGGGACTGGTTTAAAAAAAAACAGAAGCTAGGGAGATGAAACAAAGGCAAACTAAATAGGCAACGAGAGTGGAAAAGGAACTGTGGGTACGGGAAACATATTGGGGGGAGGTCAACAGGGAGGGGAAATGGGGAAAGGGAGGGAGATGATATAGGAATTGGGGATCAAGGTAGGAGGGAATGGAATAGACGGAGAGAGGTTGGGAGGAACTGTATGCACAACTAATGGACATAATCTAAAAGGGGGGGACAACTGGAGGGAGGGGGGCCACCGGGTGGAGGGGAGCAGAGGGAAGGGAAATCGGCACAAATGTAATATTTTAATCAATAAAACACATTAAATCTGAAAAAAAAAAAAAAAAAAGAAAGCTATTAAGAAAACCACATGATACACTACCACCTAAAGTCTGCTGAATTTAAACAGTGCTCTTATGAGTTCTCTGCAGCAATGGTTCTCAAACTTGAGCATGCATCAGAATCACCTTCAGGACTTGTTAAAACACAGATTGTCGGGCTTCATTCCCCAAGTTCTGACTCAGTGGGAGCTGAAAATTTGCATTTCCAACAAGCTCCCATGTGATGCTGATGCTGCTGGTCCAGACCACACATGAGAATCACTGCTATGAAGTTTAGTCTGGAGCTTCTATTTTCTGGATAATTTCCTAAAAGCTAGAAGAAATAGAATGGATAATCTTGGTGACATAACAACAGAGCTGGTCTTTATTGCATAACTAAAGTTGTTATGTATCTTCAGTCTCGAGAAGCAATTTAGATGTTGAAAAATATATCAATAGGTAGCCAAGTTAGGATTTGTCTAACAAGCACCACTAACTTTGACATTAACCAAGATGAAGGTTAATGATGGTAAGAGGATAGGAGCTGTCTCTTCTTCTAGAACAATAGATTTTCCTTTTGAGCTGGGTACAGAATAACAATGACATCTTCCTGCCTTCGTGCAGTTGGGTATGAACATATGATACATCTCATTAAAGAGATGACACATGTGTTACTCCCAGGACATATTCTTTAACAAGAGAAGAGAGCCTTACTCTGTCCTCCTCTTTAAGAATGACAGAGTACCTTTATCCTCCCTTTTGAAAAGGGAAGGCATGTCTTAACTTTCCCTTTTCCTCCTTCCTTCTGGCTAGAATATGGATCTAATTAAGCTGAAATGGTCATCCAGGACAATGAGGTGACCTTGAAAATGAAGGTTGAAAATAGTGGAGTATCAAATGAAAGGAGCCTGAGCCTTAGTTTTGTTCTCCATTAACCCTTGACTGCTACCTCCAGACTCATAAATAGGATACAAACTTCTATCTGGGTTAAGCCGTTGTCATTAGGGGGGGGTTGCCTGTCACTCACAGCTGATCTCAATCCCAAGTGATAGAGAAAAACTAATCAATAGCAAAAAATTCAGAACTATTTAAAACATCACGCTTTCTAGAAACCAGCTAACAGGAAAACTAATATTAGGAATGATTAAATGAATTCAAACTGAGACATTTAGTCCTGCTTAAGAGCCAGTTAAATAAGTAGTTTAGTTTTCATTTCTAAGGTATTCTGTGACTTTCGTCAAAGATGTAAGAGTTTTGTTCTCAAATAGTTTCTGAACATAATGACTAACAAGACTTTTATAGGTGATAACTAGGTGGATAGAATGAGAAAGGAAAGGAGGGAGGAATATATACGTTTATATGTATGAATACATACAGGAATGTATGTATCAAGTAAGTGTATAATATTTCACTCACAGGGAAGGAGAGACCTTGGAAAGATTAGAGTGAGTCCCTCCAAGAAAGAGTCAAAATATGAAGACATAAGGCATTAAATAAGTCAACCATGGTGGGAGTCTCAAATGTTTTTCTTCCAGTTTTTTTTAATTAAGACATAGCTGAAAAAATATTATGAAAGAAAATGAATAGCGGACTGAAAAACTTCAAAATAATCCAGAAAACTGAAGTAAATACATAAGATCAGAAGGAAGTGCCCACAGGAATAGAAAATACAGTCTTACTCTAAACCTGCACAGATTTTTTTATAATGGAATGCTGAAGCTATACATACATGCAGGTAAGAAATTTTGCAATATTCAACTTCAAAACATGCCAAAACTTGTTTTTGAGTCTAGTTTTTGTTCATTCTTGTAACTCAGAATATTCTCTATAGAAACAATGACATACGGATTCTTAAATTAAACTACCAGAGCCTGTTTGCTTCTCATTGCATCACATTTTTCCCTGAAAAACACGAAGAAGCATTACCAATGTAAATCTATCCATCTCTAAACTTCTGAGCTTTTCTTCCCCCAAGTCTTGTTCAACCCACCTGATCAGCCCTCCCTTAGACAACCAGACCCTGTATTGCAGATAGATACCAAAATGGCCTCTACTAACCTCAGGAGGCTTAAAATTTTTCAACATTCATTCTAATATTTATAAACACAAATAGTCTCATTCTTAAAAAATGTATTTGCTAAATTTTACTGAGAAGCAGAAAAATAATAGTGAGGAGAATTAACATAATTTATAATGGTAATTACAATTAAATCTCTTCTTTCATACTCTAACATTGAGTTGTAGCAAAATATTATAAATATTCACCATTCAAGTAAGGATAAAATTGACCCCAAATAACAAAAAAGTATGGACTACCATGAACAGAAATATATTGTAAGACAGGTGAATCTGAAGTAATTCAATGTCTGGCAGTTTAAAAGATTTTCATTTAACTAAACCCCCAGTTAAATCTGAGCTGGGTTATAGTAATGGAATCTGACACAGGCTACAGCAAGGAATTCAAAATGCCATCAATATTTTCATACATAATTCTAATTTAAAATTACAAAGTAACCAAAAATGAAAACTTGGAAAGTGTTGAAAATCAAAAGAAAATGAAAAATATGAACCTGAAAGTTAATATTGTCAATCACTAAGTAGATGGCAGAATTTAAGTAAGAGAGGAAAATATTTTTCTATAGTTGGCCATTCCAGGCAGGTCACCTCATTATCACTTAGTAAGTAGTGGCTGTGATAAGACTACATAAAATTGGGTATAAGTTAAGTGCTCGGGTGTTCAGCTGTTTTCATCCCATCCCCCACTATGGTTTAAAGGTACCCGTTCCATCTCGAACTTTTATTCTTAAATCAAGTCTACCCATGGGTGAGAAGAATCAATGCCTTCCAAAATCCAAGGTATTTCTTCCTCATACAGAAGACCAGGCTTCAAAGAGCCTTGCTTTAGGACAAGAAATGCCCAGTAGAATGGGATTACAAGCCTGAAATTCCCTAGAAGAAACTCCACTTTGACGTGTTGAGGATATTATTGAGATAAACATACATCTTGTACATAACACTCTTTGAAGCATCACTCATTCTCTTTTATCACATACAGGATTTTTTATTTGTCACTATTAAATGTCTGAATTTTAAACAGATTCTTGAACTGGGGACTTGTATGCATCTGCTCATTCAACTTTAGCACCTGTCTCATCCCCAGTAGCTTTTCCCAGAACTGCTACCTTCACCATGAAGCTCCATGAGCTTTCCTAATTCAAACCTGGGCTTCTTCAGAGTTTCAACTTTTCTAACAAAGACATCATGGAGCAGATAAATAGATTGGCAGGCCTTTTCTATGTCTTTTTCAATGCTATCTGGAATCACCATCCATTCTTAAGGCAGCATTTGGTATGCTTAATCATCATTAAGAATGAATGATGCTCCAAAGAGTGTTATACAAGAAGGAACTTAAAGGGAAGACCCTTCTTGCTGGGCCCTGAATCTTTGCATAGATTACCAAAATCAGAATAATGGGTTAAAGCTCCATTATTCTGAAGATCTTGTATTTTCCAAAGCCAGGCCCTGTACAGTAAATCTGAAAGAAGAAAATACTTCTCTTACCTTGTCTTTTAGTTTTTCCATCCAGCTTCTCACTAGGGAAAATGAGAGAATAAAACGTTAACAGCAATCATTTTACTTATATTTCATTGTGTTAATTTGATAACTCATATTTCATGGTATTAACTTAATTTGGTACAATATAGGTTTTACTGTATTAAATACAGAAAAAGGTTCAACAGTATTCAGATAATGACAGAATAGTCTTATTTTTAATTCTCATTTAGTTTTTAAAAAATGAGAGAGAACAAACATACTCCTCATATCATTGTTAGATGAACAGAGAATAATTTGGTCTGCTAAATGTACTTTTTATTATTATTAAAAGCCCTGGAGGGAGGTCTGGAGAAAGAGGGAGGAAATCACCTTTAAAATATCAAGTTCATTTCTTGTCTGACATTTTCTCCTGAGCTGTACTCCTCTCCATTCTCAGATTTTAAGCTCAATAAGGATTCTGCACTTGAATCAATGTCAAAGCAGAGTAAGGTAGGAAGTGGCAACAGGCAGGCCAGCACAGCTCAGCATTGGCTCCAAAGAGAAGCATCTGCTTTTCACATTTAAAGAAAAATTTGACCAAAGGCAAAAGAACAGGAAGTACTTCTGAAATATACGTAGCTTGCAAAGTGTGCCATTCCATCACAACATAACCACTATGAAAAAATAAAAGCAATAATTAAGTAATATTTATAAAAGGCAACTGGAAAGGACTATACCAACTATGAAGTATTTCATAGACCATTATTACAACCATTTGGAAATATGTGTCTAAGAATAGAAGGAAGTATCAATCAAAATGAAAACATGTGTTAGGATGACCATGTAAAGAGTAGTATGAAGTTAGGGGTGGGGTTTTTTATCCTTACGTGACTTTTAAAGTTATAAAACTGAATGAAAATGTATTCTTTTTAAGATTTTATTTATTTATTTTTTAGAAAATGGAGATGGGAGGGAGGGAGAGAGGGAGAGAAACATCAATGTGTGGTTGCCTCTCACACACCTGGCCCACAACCCAGGCATGTGCTGACTGGGAACTGATCCAGTGACCCTTTCATTTGCAAGCTGGCACTCAATCCACTGAGCCACACCAGCCAGGGTTGAAAGAAAATTTATTTTTAAAAGCATCAAAGATGAGAAAACAGAGGAAATGAGGAAATACATCCTCATTTCATCTTTATTATCAAACAAAAGAAATTTGTTTTTAAAAAAACTCTCAAGATTTCCTTAAATTTCCTTTCTTTTCTGGAGCTTCAACAGGAAGGCAGGACACGGAGTGGCAGACCCAAAAAAGGCTTCTAAAAGGCGTAGGCCAGGACTTGACACACTTTTCTTCGAAAGAGCCAAAAATATTTCAGGCTTTGCAGGCCATACAATCTCTGTCACAACTCTGCTGCTGCAGTAAGAAAACAGCCACGGGCAGTACCTAAATAAATGGGTTCGGCCATGTCCCAACAAATTTTATTTATGGACACTGACATTGAATTTCAAGTAACTTTCATACATCACAGATATTTTTCTTTTGGTTTTTTTCAACCATATTAAAACATACAAAATGTTCTTTGATGATAGACCATACAAGACCAGGCAGCAGGCCAGGTGTGGCCCATGGACCACAGTTTGCTGACCCCTGGCATTGATATGCTTTACCCAAAACTGGTGTCTCCATTTACAATTTGACTTTAGTGCTCATACACCTGACAAGAGTGATGGCATCTAACACATGTGTATGGCCTTACTTCCTTACAAAGCATGTTCAACTATACTGCACAATTTGATTAGCAAACAATGACAAACATGAGAGTCGGGTAAGATGGTGCTCAGGAAAAAGATGAAGAAACCAAGATACAGAGAAACTGAGAGGCTTGCCCATGGTTAACCAGGAAATAATGAGTCACTGGAACTCCAATCATTATCTAATTTAATGACCTACAGCAATAAGGTGTCCCAACTTCCTTTGTGTGTGCTGTGATACCACCACTCTTATGTTCTCAGTATGAAAATGTGGAGCTACCTTTGGCTCTTCCATCTTTTTGAATTCACAGCTTCAATCTCTCAGGTCAAGACCTTGGCAAGACCTCTCAGGTTTGTCCTTCCCTTATCACTCTTTCTGGTATCGTCTCAACTGGTATGCAGGCAAAGACGGTGATGATCAAACAGAATAAGATCAGAGTCGTGGGGAGGTCAAAAGAAGAAAGTGCAGAAACCTCAGAATGAAGGCAAAGATTAGTGATTCTAAGAATGGTTCCATGAAGAAGTGAGGTCAACCACTGATTTGCTGACTTTGGAGAAATTAGCGAGCCTCTTGGACACTCAGTTTCCTCATATGTGAAATGAAGATGATAACACCTGTCTTGCAAGATTGTTGTGAAGATTATAAATAATATGTGCAAAGTGACAACTACAGCACTTGGTGTAGAGAAACTAGAAAACAAAAATAAGAAATCTGAGACAGGAGGGGAGAAAGAAGGACAGGTGAAATTTGAGTATTGCATTCACACGCCTCAACTAAGACCATGGCATTAAAGAGAATGCTTCCAAGTAATGTATTCAGTCCAACAAATATTTATTATACATATTGTGTTGGTTGGACATGGTGCTCTACACTGTGTCAGTAGAAGGTACGTGGATCTATATTAATGAGCAAAAGCATAGGCCACCAGGTCTGTGGGAAGTAGATGACAGCAACAATGCAGACACCAAGAGAGTGAGAGACAGAGCGGGAAAGCTACTTACTGGAGCACAAGGCAGAACTCCAAACTCTGAAGCAAGATGTTTGGAATTAGGCAATAGGCTGGGTATCATATAAGGAGCAAAACAAGAGATGTGGGAGCAGGAATGTGGATCCTAGAGGAGGTGAGCTGGGGCTGGCTGACTACTTGTAGATGGTAGGATCAGGGTATGTCTCTCTCTCTCTCTTTTCCTCCCCTTGTAACTCTTTCTCCAAGACTCTGTGGTGTATCTGTAGGGCTCTGTCATTCTCAGTATGTATGTCTTTCTCTCCTCCCACCCTCCCCAAGTGTGTGTGTGCATGTGTGTGTGTGTCTTTGTTCATGAATAAACTAGGTCTCTTAGTTCCATCTTAGCCCAAGGATTTTTTTTCACTTAGTTCTATGTGCCAGGTTTGCTTTCTATTGGGCAACAATAGCCCGAAGTGACAGAAATCACAGGGTGAAATTTAAAACTCAGAATGAGCAATACTGAAGATATTATGTATAGGATCAGAGTACATGGTGACCTATAAAAAAACACAGAATACAGAAGCAGGAGCAAATACCTAGGGGGATAATAATGAGTTTTACTCTGAATACATGGAACTTAAAATATTTGTGCAATATCCATGTGTATATGTCTGTCGGCAGTTAAAAATTTGGATAAAAAGCCCTGGCCAGGTGGCTCAGTTGGTTGGAATGTCATTCTGTACATCAAAAGGTCATGGGTTCAACCCCAGTCAGGGCACATATGTAGGCTGCAGATTCAATCCCCAGTCGAGGCACATACAGGAGGCAATTGATATCTCTCTCTCTCTCTCTTTCTCTCTCTCTCTCTCTCTCTCTCTCTCTCTCTCTCTCTCTCTCTCTCTCTCTCTCTCTCTCTCTCTCTCTCTCTCTCTCTCTCTCTCTCTCTCTCTTTCTCTCTCTCTAAAAATCAATAAACATCTCCTTATGCCAGGATTTAAAATTTTTTCATATGAAGACAGTCAGGCTGAAAATCAATGTTTGGTAATTGCCACATATTGATGGAAGCTGAAATCAAAAAAGTAGATAAGATCACCCTGGAATATAGAGTGCATATCAGATCAGGTTCCCCAGAGAAACAGAACCAGTAGGATATATGAGATTTATTATAAGGAATTGGCTCATGTGATTATGGAGACTGACAAGTCCCAAGATCTGGAGGGTGAGTCAGCGGACTGGAAACCCTGGGGAGCTGATGGTGTAGTTGTAGCCCCAAAGCTGTAGGTTCAAGAATCAGGGAGAACTGACATTTCAAGTTCAAAGGCAGGAAATGAAAACCCATGAGTAAGGCAGGAGGAATTCTCCCTTACTCATGGGAGTATCTGCCTTTTGCTCTACTCAAACCTTAAACTGATTGGATGAGGGCCACTCACACTAGGGATGGCAATCTGCTTTACTCAGTCTACACATCCGAATGTTAATCTCATCCAGAAACACTCTTACACCCACTTGGAGTAATGTTTGACCAAGAGTGTAGGCAGCACAAGGCCCAGTCAGGTTGACACATAAAATTAATCATCACAGAGTGAGGCTGGACAAGACCAAAGTCATAATGCCAAAAAACTCCAACAGTTAAATGACAGGCAGAAGAGACAGCAAAGGGATGGTCAGGGGGACTCAAAAACCTAGACTGTTCATATAAAACAACCCAATAGTTCCAAGTGTTTATGAGGACATTTCCAATTTCCATTGATCGAGTCTTTTTTCCAGGTACAGCTAAATCCATTGATGTCCTGGCCCACTGCAGAGGTGCCCTGCAGACCACTTCCTTCCCATACAGGCCTGAGGGTGTCCTGCATGGGGGATCAGAAGCACCAAGGAAATATTGCCCTAGAAGCCATCCTCAACCAATAGGGCCACAAGATGGCAGTTATGTTAGTTTCCTTAGCTGTTATTGCAAATATAATGGCTTAAAATAAGACAATTTAGTTATCTTATATTTCTGGAGGTCAGAAGTCCAAAACGAGTCTCACAAACTAAAGTCATGGTGTCATCAGGGCTGGTTCCTTCTGGAGGCCCTGGGGAGAATCTGTTTCCTTACCTTTACCAACTTCCAGAGGCTGCCTGCATTCCTTGACTCGTGACCTCTCCCTCCTTACTTAAAGCCAACAGCATCACACTTCAAATCTTTTATCTCTCTAAGCTCTGCTTCCTTTGTCATATTTTCTTCTCTGACTCTAACCCTCCTACTTCTCTCTTATAAGGACGCTTGTGGTAATCTTCCCCATCTCTAGGTCCTTAATTCATCTGCAAAGTTCTCCCTTTGTAAGGTAATATATTCACGGGCTCTGTGGATTAAGACATGAACATCTTTGCGGGGTGGAGGAAGCAATATTCTGCTCACCATACCAGGTAAATACCCTGCTTTCCCCCACCCTTGAGGTGTATTCCACACAGCATCTCAGAGAATCCCCAGCAGCAGGGAGCCCCAGTAATAATCCACACAGGAACACCCTTTCACTGGCTCTCCACCCACCCCTGCCTCATTTTCTTATTCCCTTGTCATGCTTCCTGAGCTCAATTGCACTCCCTCCCCACCAAAAAAAATTTCCTTGCATGCCAATCAAGATTCAGGGTCTGCTTTTTAAGAGAAAACTAAGCTAAAACACTAGTCTAATTCTGCCACCACATAGGTAAGTCTACCCTTTGCCATACCAAACTTATTTATTTTGTACATTAAAACAAACTATTAGAACAAACAGAAGCAAGGAAGACAGGTAAGCTGATCAAGTTCAAGGCAGATGCCATCTCCATTTATCTAAGTTAATTATAACTGAAGGACTTCAGGCTACCTGAATTTATAAAATATACCTTTTCCATACAGCATTGTGTAAGATGTATTTCATAGCTGCTTCCACTTAGCTCACATTCAATTTTAAAAAGGTTATAGTCTCTTTAATAATCAAATTTTCAATATCATTTATATCTTTTTTAAAGTATATTTTATTGATTACACTATTACAGTTATTCCTATTTTTCCCTTTGCCCCCCTCCACCTAGCCCTTCCCTCCAGCAAGCCTCGCCACTGCCTTAGTTCATGTTCATGGGTTGTGCATATAAGTTCTTTGGCTTCTCCATTTCCTTTACTATTCTTAACATCCCCCTGTCTATGTTGTTCCTACCAATTATGCTTCTTAATCCCTCTACCTTCTCCCCATTTCTCCCCTTTCCCCATCCTCACTGATAACCCTTTATATGATCTTCATATCTATAATTCTGTACCTGCTCTGGTTGCTTGCTTAGTTTGTTTTTGCTTTTGTTTTTTAGACTCAATTGTTGATAGTTGGTTGTTGCTCTTTTAATGTTCATAGTTTTATGCTTCTTCTTTTTCTTAAATAAGTACTTTTAACATTTCATATAATAAGGGCTTGGAGATGATGAACTCCTTTAGCTTTACCTTGTCTGGGAAGCACTTTATCTGCCCTTTCATTCTAAATGATAGCTTTGCTGGATAGAGTAGTCTTAGTTGTAGGTCCTTGCTTTTCATGACTTTGAATACTTCTTGCCAGTCCCTTCTTGCCTGCAAAGTTTCTTTTGAGAAATCAGCTGATAACCTTATGGGAACTCTCTTCTTTTCTCTTGTTGCTTTTAAGATTATCTCTTTATCTTTCACCTTTGGCATTTTAATTACAATGTGTTTTGGTGTAGTATTCTTTGGGTCCAACTTGTTTGGGATTCTCTGTGCTTCCTAGACTTGTATGTCTATTTTCTTTGCCAAGTTAAGGAAGTTTTCTTTCATTATTTTTTCAAATGAGTTTTTGATTTCTTGCTCTTCCTCTTCTCCTTCTGGCATCCTTATGATTTGGATGTTGGCAGTTTTGGAGATGTCCCAGAGTCTTCTTATTCTCCTCTTGTTTTTTTGAATTCTTGTTTCTTCATTCTGTACTGGTTGACTGGTTATTACTTCTGTATGTACCAATTCATTAATCTGAATGCCGGCTACCTTCCCTTCACTATTGGTTCCCAGTGGAGTTTTCTTTATTTCACTCACTGTAGCCTTCATTTCTTCTCTTATGCATTTGCAGTACTCAATCATTTCTCTGAGCACCCTTATCATCAGTGTTTTGAATTCTGCATCTGATAGGTTGGCTATCTCCTTTTCACTTAACTCTTTTTCTGGAGTTTAGATCTGTTCTTTCTTTTGGGCCATACTTCTTTGTCTCCTCAATTTGACCGCCTCCCTGTGTTTGCTTCTGCATCTTAGGAAGAACTGCCGCACCTATTACATAGTAAGGGGTGGAGACTTAGGTATTTGTTAGTGTGGAGTGACCCATTTCACCACTTTGTGGCTCTATGTGTGGGGGCGGGGTCAAAGAGGGAACAATGCCACTTGCTCAACACTCACCCCTTTTCCAGTCACTTCACCCACTTCCCATATATGACTGGCATCCCTCTAGTTGTTGCCATGGTGATGGTTCCCTGAGTGGGTGGGTTTGCATATATCCTAGGACCACAGGGGCCCTCTAACTGGACTCTACTGAGAGATGGACAGTTTCCTCCACCACCCCAACCCCCACTGGTTTTCATAGCTAGAAACTATGAGGCTTTATTTTCCAGACACTGAACCGTGAGCTGTGTGGTCTAGCCTGCAGCTGGGATTGCTCCTCATGTGTCCCTCCTGGCTTTTACCCACTGTACATGAATGTGGGACCACTCATTTCACCAGCCACAGCCACTGATGCCTCGTCTCCACCACATTGTGTCTTCGCCTCCCCAGCTCCCCTTCTCCACCCCTCCTACCCATCTGGGTGAATATTTCTTCTTTATATCTTTAGTTGGAGGACTTCCATACAGTTTGATTTTTGGGCAGTTCTGGTTGTTTTTTTGTTTTGAAATAGTTGTAATCCTTCTTATGGTTATGTGAAGAGATGAAGCATGTCAAGTCCATTTATATCTTTAATAATGTAGGAAACTTGATTTTTATTTTAATCAGTGAAAAGAGAAATATATGTCTCACTTAAATAAAAAATAAAGTGTCGATATAGTGTTTTGCTCAAAGCATATGTAAATTTCCAATTACAGTATTTCTACAGTATTAATAAATAAATGAAGACCAGTTATTATTCTTCCTTGTTATTTAACCATAAGTGTCTCTTCTAGCCAAAGAAACAGACAAAGCTTTTGTCCAACTTACATAATACATTTAAGAATAATAAAACTTACCAAGTTTTAAATATTGTCTGCATGTTTTTTAAAGAACCTTGGGTTTTTCCAGCTATGGATTATTCTTTAATGATGCTAAATTTACTTGCTTTAAAGTCACACAGAAACCCTATCTATAATCATTTGCCCTTCACATAATTACAGAACAGCAAGTTCCCAATGAATAGAATGACCTACTTCTCTGCATAAGGCCAAGTGAACAGTAATCGTGCATCTAAGAAGCAATTAATTCTGAAGGCTCTGCATTGATATTCACAGAGAAGGGTACAAAAAGCTCAGATACCCTAATCTCAACTTTCAAGTAATATTAAGTATGTCTTTAGTTAATGGCAAGCTAAGAATGATGCTAGATACCTACAGACAAGATGCAACGAGAAGATTTTGTGATCAACTGCACATCTTGCCAGTGTCATTTATTATTGCTAACCATGCTGGTAAACTCTACATGGTGTGGTTACCACTTCTAGTGGTGAGACGGCTCTGGTAAACTTTAACCATATGAAAATACAAAGTACATAAATGAAGAAGTGTGTGTTTCTTTCTCCTCCCCCCCAAAAATTGTGATACCCAACACTGCTCACCAGAGAAGAAAACAACTTGTCTATGCTCCTCTCTACACATGATGGAGAGAAAAAACAACAACAAGAAAGTCACTGCACTTTGCCTAAAACATCCTCAAAAATTCTGTTGAGCACAGGTTTCCCCGAAGACACTTCAGCCTCAGCTCAGGAGGCTACTTGTTGGGTCTCAAGTTGCTACCTTTGGAAACAATGGCTTTCCTTTCAAGCTCAGTTGCATATTTTAAATTTTTATTTTAATTTATGTAGAATTTCTCTTTTTGTAACAGAACGTGGAAATCCACAGCTAGAGCTGGAAATGTAGACTCAACTTCTAACCAGGAATTTTGGGGTGTCTTTTTTGTTGTTGTTGTTTATTGAGGTAATTTTCAAATAAACTAAAACTGACTGCTTTAAAGTGTATAATGCAGTGACTTTTGACACATTCACAATGTTTTATAACCACCACCTCTATCTCCTACCAAAGGCTTTTGATCACCCCCAAATGAAACCCCCTACCCATTAAGCAGTCGCTCTCCATTTTTCCTTCCACTAGCCCCTGGTACCAACTAATGTGCTTTCTGTATCCATAGATTTACCTATCCTGGATATTTTATATAAACCGAAGCACATGATATGTGACCTTTTTGTGTCTGGGTTCTTTCACTTAGCATAATGTTTCAGAGGTTTATCCATGTTGCAGAAAGTATACAAATAGTCAGCACATGAGAAGATGCTGAACATTGTTGATCATTTGGGAAATAAAAATCAAAACCACAGTGAAACTTCTGGTGAAGATGGCAGCATAGGTAAACAGGGCTCACCTCTTCACACAACCACATCAAATTACAACAAAATTATAGAACAATCATCACTCAGAACCATCAGAAACTGAGTAGAATAAAAATCTGACCACTATGGAATTAAAGAAACCACATCCATTCAGACTGGTAGGAGGGGCAAAGACACAGAAATGTGTGGTAGATAAGAACTCTGGAAGGATATCTCAAGAGCAAGGAGTCCCAGCCCCACACCAGGACCCACAGCCCACGGTACTTGTGCGAGGAAGATAAGTTCCCATAACTTCTGCCTACAAAAACCAACAGGGATTGAGTTGATGAAAGAAACTTCTGGAGTCCCAAGCAATTTTTCTTAAAGAACCCGCATATGAACTTACTCAGACTCACTCCCTCTGATCTCCAGCACCAGGGTAGAGGCTTGAAAGGCAGCATCAGCATACAAGGAGGAACTGAAGTGTCTGGCTTCAAGACAAGAGCTGGAGTACAGGTTTCTCCCAGACAGAAAGATGGGCAGAGCCACAGAGCCAGCAGTCTAGTGCCATATCCCAGACTCCATCAACCTGGCTAACACTGTTTGCCCTGCCCTGGAGATCACCTGAGGCTCTGTCCCACCCAATTTACAGCTGTTAACAGTATTTTTTCCATATGAATGGCTGGTCTTGGCTCAAGCTTCACAACTTCCTAAATCCTTTCAAACAAGCAACAGCTGGCCTCAGTGAGCCCTCAGCCCCCATACCTCTTGCTAAGTTGCCCCAGGCCTGGCACTAGCAGCAGCTAGCCTAGATTCACAGCTTGGCTTTGCCTGGGAATCTCCAAGCACAGCACAAGTAGCAGCCATCTCAGATTACTCTGTAGCTCAGGCAGGGTGGCACCAGGCAAAACGCAGGTGGGTACTGACCTTGGTCTGCACCACCTAGGAAAACCCAGGGCTGGGGCCCTGCTGGGCAGCTATAGACCACATTGGAGCACAACTACCCTGCCCCTGCACAGCTGATCCTCCACAGAGGATGGAGGTTGGTGGTCAGTGGTTATAGTCAGACCTTGCAGCCAAATGGCCTAGGTAAATACCTCCTATTGACTTGCCAACAGCAACCAAGTCTCAACTACAAGAGGAGGCTATACTCAGCCCACATGAAGTGCACAACTCGAGTACCCAGCTTGGGTGATAGGGGAAGCTATGCCACTGGGCTCTACGGGACACCTACTACATTAAGCCACACTACCAAGACAGGGAGTCACAGCAGCTGTACCTAATACATAGAAACAAACACAGGGAGGCTGCCAAAATGAAGAGTCAAAGAAACATGGCCCAAATGAAAGAACATATCAAAACTCCAGAAAAAGACCTAAACAAAATGGTGATAAGCAATCTATCAGATGAAGAGTTCAAAACATTGGTTATATGGATGCTCAAGGAACTTAGTGAGAACCTCAACAGCATAAAACAGGTCCAGTCAGAAATGAAGGATACACTATGAAATAAAGAACAATTTACAGGGAAACAACAGTAGAGTGAATAAAGCTGAGAATCAAAACAATGATTCAGGACACAAGGAAGAAAAAACAACAAATCAGAATAACAGGAAGAAAAAAGAATCAAAAAAAAAAAAAAAGGATAATATAAGCAGCCTCTGGTACAACTTCAAGAGTTCCAATATTCGCATCATAGGGGTACCGGAAGGAGACAAGAAAGAGCAAGAAATTAGAAATCTATTTGAAAAAAATAATGAAAGAAAACATCCCTAATTTGATGAAGGAAGTTAGACATGCAGATCCAGGAAGCACAGAAGGGTCTCATACAAGATGGATGCAAAGAGGCCCAATCCAAGACACATCATAATTAAAATGCCAAAAGTTAAGGATAAAGAATTTTAAAAGCAGCAAAAGAAAAGAACTTAGTTACCTACAGGGGAGTTCCCGTAAGACTGTTAGCTGATTTCTCAAAAGAAACGTTGCAGGCTCCAAGAGACTGGCAAGAAATATTCAAAGTCATGAAAGGTAGGGACCTACAGCCAAGATTGCTCTACTCAGCAAAGCTATCATTTAGATAAAGAGCTTCCCAGACAATAAAAATAGTAAAGGAGTTCATCATCATCAAACCATTATTATATGAAATGTTCAAGGGCTTATTTAAGAAAAAGAAAATCAAAACTACAATAAAATGGCAATGTATACACATCTATCAACAATTGAATCTAAAAATGAAACTAAGCAAACAAGAAGAACAGAGATAGAATCATGGATATGGGGAGCATTTTGATGGTTGCCAGATGGAAGAGGGTGTAGAGAAATGGGTGAAGAAGTGAGGGGATTAAGAAGTACAAATAGCTAGTTACAGAATAGCCATGGGATATAAAGCACAGTATAGGAAATGGAGTAGCTAAAGAACTTATACACATGATCCATGGACATGAATAACAGTGTGGGTATTGTATGCAGGTGTGCGGGGTGTTGGGTTGAGGGAGACAAAGGAGGAAAAATCGGGACAATTGTAATAGCATAATCAATAAAATATAATAAAAATTAATTAAATTTAAAAAAATTTAAATCCACAGTGAGACACCACTAGGAAGGCTATAATTTAAGAAAAGTAGAGAATATCAAGTGTTGGCAAGGATGTGGAGAAACTGGAACCCTCTTATATTGCTGGTAGAAATGTTAAATGTGGAGCCAGTTTGGGAAACAATTTGGCAGTTTCTCAAGAACTTAAACATAAAATTACCATATGATCCCACAATTCCACTCTTAGGTATATATACACAAAAGAATTGAAAGCAGGTTCTGAAAGAAATAGTTGTCCCCTATGTTCATTATAGCACTACTCACAATAGCCAAAAGGTGAATACAATCTAACTGTCCATCACCTAATGAATGGGTTAAAAATGTGGCATATATATACAATTACATACAATGGAACATTTTTAAATTATTTATTTATTTATTTGTTTGTTTGTTTGTTTGTTTGTTTTTAGAGAGAGGGGAAAGGAGAATAAGAGGGAGAGAAACATCACTGTGTGGTTGTCTCTCACTCGTGCCCCCAAATGGGGACCTGACGTGCAACCTAGTCATGTGCCCTGACTGGGAATCGAACCAGCGACACTTGGCTCACAGGCCGATGCTCAATCCACTGAGCCACAGCAGCCAGGGCGTACAATGGAATTTTGATAAGCCATAAATATGAATGAAATAATGATACTTGCTGCAACATAAATAAACCTTGAAAACATTATGCTAAGTGAAAGAAGATGGGCATGCTAAGTGATAGAAGCTAGGGTACTGTGTGAACCCTCCTGGAGCCTGGAGGCATCATAGAGAAGGAAAAGGATGGGATTAATATTTCATCCACACAAACTCAATTCATCGTGCCTCAGACTCCCATGTGACACCCACCTGCTGCACTTCCTGTTAGAGCAAACACCAAAGTCAGCCTGCCTGGGTGGCTAGAAAATAGGAGTCCCTTCTTATTAAAAAACACAAAATGTAAAATTTCCCACTTTGATTATTTCTCTGGAGTAATCATAAAATGTCTACCAACAGACAAGAAACAGTGGAACCAGAAGCAAAGTCTTACTAAGATTTCTTATTTGATATATTTTCATTCAATTAGAAGAAGAATCCAACATTTTTGAGTATTTAATAGGTACCAAGTACTGTGTCAGAAATATCTATAAAGCCTTGTGTATTTATGAATTAAAATAAAGACTGCTGTTATGCTAAAAAGAGGAGGAGAAATTGAATTGTATTTTTTCAGCAGACATAATTAAATCCCAAAGCTCTGAGCATCAATTAGACACTAGAAATAAAATCTGATTATCCCAGCGACTCATTTTCATGCAAACACTTTTGTGAGTTTTCTAACTATGCATGGCCCTGAATTAGCCATCAATCAAAATTAATTTGTTTTTACCGAGTAACAAAAAACTCTTGAACCCATTTACAAGTTACTTATGAAGAAGCAGCCAGAGAGCTGTCATTTAATTGCAAAATAACCATCTACATTATTTAATGATAAGTTTGTTTTCTTCTTAATGTAGAAGTCTAAAGGCCATCAATGCTAAGTAACAAATGTGCACTATGAGAACCTAACCAGACAATATCCACTTTCTCTATGGTCCAACATTATGGAGAAATATTGTTTCAAGATTTGTGTGAGATATTTTATGTTCACACAGAAGCATCTGCAAGACTTCAGAAAGAGAACTACAGCTACTGTGGTAAACACCTCAATTCTAAGAAAGATGCTTCCAACATTTTAATGCAGTTTATGATAGACTAACAATTGAAAGTCAAGACCTAGTCATTCACACAGAGTCAGAAAGAAATCAAACAAGAATAATTTGAATATTCTTCCTTGACATTGTTTTCATAGGAAGCTGCCATCATTTTTCTTCTTAGTACCACAAAAGCCTCCCTTATTTCTTTCCAAGCAATATTTTTGAAAGGCAATCTGATCACATGACTCCCTACTTAAAACCTCTTTAAAGCTTCCTACTGTCTTAAGGAAAAAGTCTAAACTTCACATGGCTTACAAGATTGCATGATTTCAGTTCTTATAACAAGCTAAGTGCATCTCTCCTCCAAATCTAACTTCTGTCTCCACCTCCTATTCTCCCAAGTTATTCTTAGTCACACTCTAGAGTACTTTACAGAGAGGTCTGTTTTGACTCTCTACACTGGCTCTCTCTCCTGGGACACTGAGAACCTTCTGTTGTTCTCATATTGTTAACATCACCAGCCACATGGTAATATAATCATGACTGTTCTTATTTAATAAGTGCGTTCCCTGTTAGCCAATAAAACTCTCTGAGGTAGAGACTGTCTGTCTTGCTAACTGATGTAGCTCCAGCAACACACAAAGCCTGGCACATGGGGGCACTCTCTGTTGAATTCATGAATCATCTTCCTCTTGTGAGGACTGGTGCCAGATTTACACATTTAGAGCCAATGTGTTTAATATGGTCCTACTGAATACTACTGCAGAAGGTCTTCTTAACCATTTTTGTGCAAGGGACGCCTCTGTCAGATGAAGACTAATGGACCCCTTCTTGGAATAAGGTTTATAAAAATGTTAAATGTTTATAAAAATGAATAAAATAAAAATATAAAATGCTAAAGAAACTATTATATTTAAAGTCCATTATCAAGTTATTTTTTAATTTGTGATATGATAGAACCTAGCCTTTTTACTCTCTCATTAAATAAGAAGGTCTAGTGGCAGTTCTAATAACTACCATAATTTCAAAGTAATAATGAGCTTAAGTGACATATTGAGATATCTGTGACAACTATAATGTGATATAAAACTATCTGTAATACTTGTGAGAAAGACACAATTACTGCCCTTACTGCTACGGATATTGGCTACACTTATTAGACAAAATACTAACATTAAGTTAGAAGTTAGTGAAAATAAGGATGTAATTTTTAGCATCCAAAGTTCAAGGACCCCAGGAAGATCCCCATGAAAGCCATGGGATTGCACTGCTTAGCTCAGGAGAGTACAGTTACCCTCTGCCGATTCCTGGACCCGTGGCCGCTCTTGTGCAGAGCCCATGTCTTCCCTGGCTGCTAACAGACATGGACTGAGCACAGTGGGCACCAGTGCAGTCCATGCCTGTGGGCGGGGGTCGCCTAGCGAGCAACTTTGACTCAAGAACTCAGTCAGACTGGCCAGAACAGTCTCAGAACTGAACTGTCCTCTGAGTCTTTTCCTACCCAGTTCTTCTTTCACAGAAGTCAGACCTGCACTGCAGTCGGAAAGTTCTCCCAAGCTTCTCTTGCTTCCTTCCCCTTTGTACCCCCCCACCCCCACCCCCACCCCCTGGCGTTTCTCCCCGTAGCTCTTTTACACACATAATCCCATCTTGACTCTGCTTCTCAGAGACTCAGAACACAACCTCTTTTAATTAAGGAAGAAAGAAGAGCCTGTTTAACTGAGTTCATTAAGACCTGATTATTCTGAAGATATTTAGACACGCTGCCTTTACAATACTTTACAAATATCTACTACCTGATCTCAGAACAGAGTTTTAAAAAATTTATTAAAAAAAAAAAAAAGCTTTCCCATTAACTCTGTCATCTGAAGGATGGGATATATAGGATTAAGACCAATGACTGCCCTCCCTAAACAGATGACAATGTAAGGAGCCTGGAGCAGAAAGAAGCGGGCTGAGGTTTGCAGCCACACAAAGACTTGGTTTAAACACTGTGATTTGAAGATAACACAATGTCAGCTCCCTGAATATCCTACTTCTCACTTGAGAACCCCTCCAACTCAGTACTACGGGATATGAAGCGACTACATCAGGACTCCTCATACACAACATGTAATAAAGAAGTCAGTACACTGGATGGCTAGGTGTAACTCAGCATGGCAAAGAAGGGGCTGAGAAAGCAGGATCAGTACAAGTACATTTTCATAGGGAAGAGGAAAACATCTATTGAGAGCACAGCACTTCCCTTTCTCAGTCTCTCTAGAGACACACTGAGAAAAGAGTGCCACATGAAACACAGAGACACACAGGGAGATGATGGCCAATGATGACGGAGGCAGACATTGGAGTGATGCACCTACAAGGCAAGGAACACCAAGGATCCCCCTAACACCAGAAGCTAGGAAAGAAGTGTCGAACAGACCATCCTTTAGAGCCTCAGGGAGGACTGGTATCATGATTCCTCCTGCTGTGTTCTTCTGTTTCAAGATTGCTTTTGCTATTCAGGGTCTAGGAGCCTAGGCCTTCACATTCACTCACCACTCACTCACTGACTCACCCGGAGCAACTTCCAGTCCTACAAGCTCCATTCACGGTAAGTGCCCTGTACAGGTATACCACTTTTTATATTTTACACCATATTTTTACTGTACCTTTTCTATGTTTAGATATGTTGAGTGCATAAACACTTACCACTGTGTTATTATTGCCTACAGTATTCAGTACAATAACATGTGCACAGGTTTGTAGCCTAGGAGTAATAGGCTATCCCATATAGCCTAGATGTGTAGGAAGTTACACCATCTAGCTTTGTGTAGTGCACTCTATGATCCCACAATGAAGAAATCACCTAATGATGCATTTCTCATATTATGTCCCCATCACTAAGTGACACATAGCTGTATATGCACAGATTCCTTTTACAAGATAAAATTTCTTATGCTCCTTTAGTAATAATAAATTATTTTTATTACAATTTTCTTTAAAAATACAACCCTAAACCTAGATAAAAACCTTTAATTCTGATAGCTCTTTCACATGACTAGAAAACCAAAACAAATTCAAAAATTAAATAGATTTTCAGTACAACTCAAATTGACACCACCAGTCTCTATATGACTACTACACTGACTGCTACAGGACTGATCCCTGACAGCATGCAGGCTCAGGCCACACATGCCACCAGAAACTCCATTTTCGCTGTTCTTCCCTCCAAGAACCACAGCCAGAATTGACTGCCCACAGCCTGTCTCAATGTCATGGCCTTTACTGCAGGAGAATCATCGACAAAATGCAAATGCAGGCTTTCTAATCACATGGCATGCTCAGGTATAAGGAGTCATACAAATAATCTAAAATATGTTTATATCCTAATGTGTTCACATTTTCATCCAAATGTGAGCACAAGATTTAAAGTTTCTCATAGTAAACTTCTGACCCCCTTTGATAAATCTTTATCTAATCCATCTGCCTTCTTTTGGGCAGCATCGGAATTCAGTGAATATGGGCTTCGATTTCTTAGTAGAGTTAGCACTATACTGTGCTTACTATACAGCAAGCACACTGTTGTAACCTATTATAAGACCTACTTGTTTATTTCTCATATCAACCATGTAAGGTAGATACAACCATTAGCTCCGTTGTGCAGATGAGAGAATGGGCTAGAGAGGGTAAGTAATTTGCTGAAGATCACACAGCTTGTGAGTGGCAGATCTGGGATTTGAACGCAGGGCGTCTGGCTCCAGAGCCTGTGCTCTTCACCACTAACTACAAGTACTTTTTAAGTGAAGTGTTCACATTCCAAGATTAGTGGTAGAGTCTGGCTTCTCTGCTCCCAACAAGTGGGACTCTGAGGCAGTGGATCCATGCCAGCATAAGTTGGAGTAATTAGGAACCTGGGTGAGGGGTAGGAGGTTGCACTGCATGGAGATAGGAGAAAAGGGCCTTAGGGACCCACCAAGTCAAAAAGCCAGGCAATCCGCCAAATAGGCACCCATCCAGAAACGCTAGGTAAAGTGGAAAAATCCGGGTACATATCAATAGGATGGAAACCAAGGAAACCAGATGACCGTGCACGTCTGAAGCAGAGTGAGGCAGAGCTTAGAAATATTCTCTAAGCAGAAAAAAAAAATACCTGCAGCTGTTAAAGCTGTCAATTTAGCTCCAATAGAATCCTGAAGAAAAAAAAAGAATCCCAGTGAGCTGAGTATGAACCTACATGTTACCTCACAAGAGAGGTAAAGGTGACACTAGAGTCTCTGAAAAGTTAAAATCATAAAAGCTCACAACGGGGAAAAAAATCAGAAAATCTGCCTCAAGACAACTGTATCTTTTGGGTTGTCATCTGAACTTTGCTCTCTAATACTTACTTCTCACATTCTAAAAATAGAAGTGCAGCAAGCTTGTCGAATTGTTATGGACTTGGAAAACATAGGCAGGAAATTTTCAGATATCCCAGGTAGCAATATTTTCACCGATATATCTCCTAAGCCAGGGAAATAAAGGAAAAAGCAAGCAAATGGGACTACATCAAACTAAAGAGTTTCTGCTCAGCAAAAGAAAACATCAGCAAGATGAAAAGGGAACCAACCATACAGGAAAACATATTTGCCAATGATACTTCAGACAAGGGATTGAACTCCAAAATACATAAAGAACTTACACATCTCAACACCAAGAAGACAGACAGCCCAATTTAAAAAATGGGCAAAGGACCTTCTCCAAAGAGGACATACAGAGGGTCCATAGGCATATGAAAGAATGCTCAACATCACTAGCCATCAGAGAGATGCAAATAAAAACCACAATGAGATACCACTTCACACCGGTCAGAATGGCCATCATCAACAAATCAACTAACAGCAAATGCTGGCGAGGATGTGGAGTTACAGGAACCCTACTGCACTGTTGGTGGGAATGCAGACTGGTGCAGCCACTATGGAAAACAGTATGGAACTACCTCAAAAAACTAAAAATGGAACTGCCTTTTGAACAAGCAATTCCATTGCTAGGATTATACCTGAAGAATCCTGAAACACCTATTTAAAAGAACCTATGCACCCCTATGCTCAGTGCTATTTACAGTAGCCAAGTGCTGGAAACAGCCTAAGTGTCCATCTGTACATGAGTGGATAAAAAAACTGTGGTACATTTACACAGTGGAGTACTATGCAGCAGAAAGAAAGAAGGAACTCCTACCATTTGTGACAACATGGATGGAACTAGAGAGAATTATGCTTAGTGAAATAAGCCAGGCAACAAAAGACAAATACCATATAGTATCATCTAATACATGAAACTAATGAACAACATAAACAAACAAGCAAAATTCAACCAAAGGCATGTAAACAAGGAGCAGACTGACAGTGACCGGGGGTGAGGGGAGAGGGAAGGAAGATGGTAAGAAGGGGAAGGGTGTAGTCAAGGAACTAGTATAAATGACGCATGAACATGGACAACAGGGTGGGGATTGACTGTGGGAGAAGGGGTGGGTGGGGTGGGGGAGAGCAATGGTGGAAAAAGTGGGACAACTGTAATAGAAAAACAATAGATAAATAAATTTTTTTTAAAATTGTTATGGACTGGATCAGAAATGAAGCATGAAGATTAAATGGTTGTGTTACTCCAAAGAATGGTCTGCTTTTCGAAAAGCTTATCTGAACATAATTTGTAGGAAGCTACCTAAAAGGAAAACTGGGTTTGTGTGGTGATGATAAAAGATATCCTTGCAATACTGACCAACATGGCATTCTCCTGCCCTTCAAATTATCCGAACATTCACCTTGGCAGTCAGCACTTGATGCCTGTCTGCTTCTGGACACATCTTGGCACTTTTTCTAATAGAGCGACCTTTTTTCTTTTTTTTTTTTGAAGAGAACAACAAAAACAAAATCAAAGAAAAATACTGGAAATGAGAAAAACTAAAAAAAGAAAAAGAAATGTGAGATTACAAGCAAGAAAAGAAAAATGGGAAGGATGATGCAGCAAAGCTAGAGAGGGATGAGCAGAGGAAATGAATCTTTTTAAGTGACTGACATTGAGTAAGAAGAGAGAAAGTAATGGGGCTTTGTGCCCATTGTTAAACCACCTACTTCAGAAATAAGAAAGTCAGGCCACTGGACTTTTGATCAAAACAGCACTAAGCCTCAGTGATGACAGGAAAAAAAACGTAAGCAAAATCAAAGAAACACTGTGCCATTAGAATAGATAATCTTTCACTGCTGCAAGGTACACTTGTTTCTGAACTATAAAAAATTGTCATCATCATAGATATTCATATTTCACAGTTTTTTCAAAGAGTCTCTCTCTCTCTCAGTCTATGTCAGCACTAAATTTTATGAATGATGATTTGGCATCAAAGGTATCATCTATTTTAGGTTACAAAGTAAAAGCAAAGATGTAGACTCAGAAAAACCAAATGTTTTGAACCTGATAAGCCTACATAGGTTCTCTGTGTTGACTCAGTTTGGCAATTTATTAAGCTTCTTCTATGACACGGCACTTGTTAGAAGTTAGATACAGAGATGATCACAAACCAGTCCCTGCCTTCTAGGAACTTATATCTCACAGGAAAGACTTCATGAGAATTAATATAAGATGCATGGTTAAGTCCCTATGATGGCAAAGATGTCTGTCACAAATAATAAATAAAGGCATTCATTAAGGAGTATTTTTACTACTACAGAAACTCAGGGAGAAACTTGATTCCCTTTGAGATTTTCAGTGTTAACAAGAGTGACATGAGAGTGCCACATAATAAGCTCATCCTTCTAACAACACAGGCGTTGCTGCTACAGCTCAAAAACAAAGGCAACGTTTGTTTGTTTGGTTGGTTGGTTGCTTGGTTTAAATCTCAACTATCGAATTCTGATCCTGAATCCCTAGTTGATTCCCCATATGATTCCCTATCCCTATGGCTTAAAGAGTGAATGATAATACCCAGAACCATCGTTGGTAAAGGATTTGTGTCCTTCTAGGTTCTCACATAGAGAATCAAAACTACTGACTCAAACGGATTTCGCACTAACTTCTCTGCACCTCACATCTCAGATCCCACAGCATGACACTCACCTTCTAACTGTGGGCTTCAAGTGGAGCAGATGGCTTTCACCTCCGTGCTTTCACCTCTGCGCTTTGATTTTCCAAAGGCAAGGCAAATACTCATCAGAACACCACTGTCTAACCCTGCAGATGCAGTAAAATGGAAAGGAGAGGGGACAAACAGACCCTTCGCCAAGTCTCACAACTTGAGTAGAGCTCTTGGCTGCTTTACTCATACCCAGTTCAGTCCAAGCAAGTCCAGTGAGGACCATATTCCATTGTTCATTACTATATTAGCTAACATTTACATTTTGATTCCAAAAAACCTCCGCTGCCTTGCGGCATACCTCTTCAGGGGAAAGGCTAAGGGAGTAAACCCCGACAGAAAATCCGGAGCCGGAGTCCCTAAGGCGGTTTGACGTTGTAGTCAACACCGGCAACTCCTGCGGCGCACCTGAAGCCAAGCTGTATTGACTCTGTCTTTCCCTTGGATCCTTCAGCTGCGAAGAGAGGGGGGGTCTGCTGCATGGGCAACAGCAGACCCTCCATATCACCCTGCCCAGGCTCTGTAGCTTCAGCTTCACTGGAGAGGACACTCCAGCGTCATCGCAAGATGTCGATTCAACACGGGAGGAGACAGATACCGTGTCACTCCCGAGTTGGACTGCACAGCCATTCTCGGCGGTGCAGATAGATTCTTAAGAAGCTACACCATCGTCTCTCGAGACGGACGGCTGCCGACGACGACTGTGCACTTACTAGGCACCAGTGCTGTGCTAAGTATTTTGCAAACATGTCATAAAGTTCTCAGAACAACTCTACTGGGACTTCTGGCCAAGATGGAGGCATAGACAGACACGCTGCATCTCCCTTCACAACTAAGAAGGAATACAACTACCTCAAAACTAGAAACAACCAGAAGTTCCAGAAAATTAAACCACGTGGAAGTCCAGCAAACAAAGATATAAAGAAGAAATACTCATCCAGACAGGTACGAGGGGCGGAGCGGTGCAGAAAGGATGCGGTATGGTGGTGGCAGCAGCAGCGGCAGCAGCAAGCTGGCAGAAAGCTCAGTCACATGTTTTAAAAAGTCAGGAGGGATACCTGGGGAGCATTCCCAGCTCCTCACCAAACTGCACATCTCCACAGTCCCAGCACTGGGGAAAATCAAGCCTCATTGCTTCTGACTGTGCAAACAAGTGGGGGTTGGGGCGGAGGCAGAAACTGCGGGTCTCTCAACAGAGTCTGCTTGTTTAAAGGGCCCCCATGGTCCTAGAACATCAGCAGACTCACCCATTCTGGGAACAACAGCCAGGGCAACAGCTAAAGAGGCACCAGTCCCATACAGAAGTGGGAGAAGTGCCTGGAAAAGGGGCGAGTGCTGGGCAAGCGGCATTGTTCCTTCTCAGACTCCTCCCCCACATACAGTGTCACAACGTGGTGAAAGAGGTCGCCCTGTACTGACAACGTAACAGGAGTGACAGCTCTACCTAAGACACACAGAGGCAAACACACACAGAAGACTTCCAGCCAAGATGGAGGCCTAGACTGACATGCTCCATCTCCCTCCACAACTAGGAAGGAATACGACTACCTCAAGACCAGAAATAACCAGAAGTTTCAGAAAATAAATGGAAGTCCAACATATGAAGTTATAAAGAAGTGGTGCTTGTCTGGACAGGAAGGAGGTGTGAAGCTGGGGTGGAGAGGTCAAGCTGTGCTGGTGGCGGCAGCAATGGTGATGGCAGTGGGATGGTGGTAAGCACAGACACCCATATTTAAGGGGAGGCGAGAAGCGCCTGGGGAGCACCCTCAGCTGCAGACCAGACCCGTCAGCTTGCAATTCCAACACTGGGGAAGGCAGACCCCCATTGCCTTGGACTGTGAGGCCCACAGAGGGTGGGAATGGAGGAGGAGGCTCCCAGTCTCTCAGCGGAAAGTGAACAGCAGGAATCCATCATGGACCCCACCCCCACAGAAAACACCACAGTGTGGTGAGAAGGGTCGCCAGTTGTGATGACTGCACAGGGCTCTGTCCCCTATAGCGTAGGAGATGTGACAGCCCTGCCCAGGAAGCAAAGGTAAACACAAAACTCTCAGTATGGCACAGATCATGATAAAGATCCCAGTGACACAGCTGACCAGACAGCAAATATCTAATCTAACGAAGTAGCAGATAGGAAATCTTTCTGAGGCATAGTTCAGAGCCTTGCTTATAAAAATGCTTACAGACCTGACAGCAGATCTTAAACAAGCTGGGGAAGGAATGAAGGCTAGTCCTGCTGAAATGAACAAAAACACATACGAAACTAAAGGTGAGGGCAAGAAAACCAGGGATCAAATCAGCAAATTGGAACATAGGGAAGGAACAAACAGTCAACCAGTGCAGAAAGAGGAAACGAAAAGTGGGGAAAATGAGGAGAGGCTCAGAAACTTATCAGACAGCTATAAGCAGGCCAACATTCGAATCATAGGGCTGCCAGAAGGTGAAGAAGAAGAACTAGAAATTGAATAATTATGTGAAAAGATAATGAAGCAAAACTTCCCTAACTTGGGGAAGGAAATAGACTTACAGGTCCAGGAAGCACAGAGAGTTCCAGGAAAACTGGACCCTGGGAGAAACACACCAAGACAAAAATTAAGGATAAAGAGAGAATCTTAAAAGCAGCAAGAGAGAAGAGAAGAATTATGTACAAAGGGCTCTCAATAAGACTCTCAGCTGATTTCTCAAAAGAAACTCTGCAGGCAAGAAGGGACTGGCAAGAAATATTCAAAGTAATGAAAAGCAAAAATGTAGAACCATGATTACTCTATCCAGCAAAGCTGTCATTCAGAATAGAAGGGCAGAAAAAGTGCTTCCAGGACAAAGTAAAACTGAAGGAGTTCATCAGATCCAAACCACTGTTATATGAAATGTTAAAGGGACTTGTTTAGGAGAAGGAGGATCAAAACTATGAACATTAAAATGAAGACTGTATCACAACAACCAACAACAGAAGCTAGGAATTGAAACAAAGGCAGACTAAGTGGGCAACAAGAGTGGGAAAAGAATTAGAGGTATGGGGAACATTTTGGGGGGAGGTCAGTGGGGAGGGGGAAGGGGGAAACAGAGGGAGATTGTACAGGAATTAAGAAGCACAGTAGGAGGGAGTGGAGTAGACAGGAAGATGTTGAGAAGAACTATATGCACGACCAATGGGCATGGACTAAGGGGGGAGACAACTTGAGGGAGGGGGGGTCACTGGGTGGAGGGGAACAAAGGGAAAAGAAATTGGGACAACTGTAATAGCATAAACAATAAAGCATATTTAAAAAATTAAAAATAAAAATAAAAATAATTTAAAAATTCAAATAGCACTTTAGAACCCTTCTACAGCATCCCACTCACTGCTCATCGTTTAAAATCCCAAATGTTTAACCTGATCAGCAAGGTCTTGCAGGGTTTGGTCTCTGTCTGGTTCCCCAGGACCCTTGATCTTCCTATTAGCCCCAGGCACACTGATTGGCCTTCTTGTGAACAGTCAAGACTTCTTTTTTTTTTAAATTTTATTTTTTGATTTTTCAATTACGGTTGTCCCATTTTCCCCCATTGCTCCCTCAGTCGAAACTTCTTCCTGCCTCCAACCTCCACAAATCTATTCTCTGCCTGAAAAGCTCCTTTCTCAGCCCCTACTCCCATTTGCCTACATACCTAAATTCACAAACTGGCCACCTTCCCTGCCCTTTTATGGCACTTACCGTAATTATAATTTAGACTGGTGATTGCTTGATTAATGTCTGACCCCTTTCCCCACTAAAATGTTGGTGTTGTGAGAGAAATCACTGAGTCTGGGAGCATGCTGTGTTGTCTCTTACACTGCAGGATTCCTAACCAAGTTTCCACAACTTTGGTTAAGAAGGAGTATTTACACGTGTTGCAGGGCACATCAGTCATATCACTATTCTGTTGTGACAATCACGGATGTGTTTTTATGTATTTTCTACAGTATACAATGTTACAGATATGTTGTATTTTGCTAGATTGTAAGCTCTAGAGAGCCAAAAAGATTGAACTTCTTAGAGTTGTGATGTTTATTTTTTATTGAATTTATTGAGGTGACATTGGTTAATAAAATTATATCGGTTTCAGGTGTACAGTTCCATAATACATCATCCATATACTGGATTGTGTGTTGGAAAGAGACTTGACTTGGAGTTGTGATGTTTAAAAATTAAAACTGAGACTTAGTGCTCTTAGAACCTCTCAAAGAGTGTTTATTCTATAATACTATCTCTATTTTGCAGGTGAGGAAACCAAGACATCAAAAAGCAAAATACCTTGTGCAAGATCACTCAGTAAGTCATAGAGATAGCACTCAAACCCTGATCTGTTGACCCCATAGCTCATTGTCTGGTAGAGCACATGAATATTGACAAAGCCAGGCTATGACTCCACCTGTGAAGTTGAGGATGGAATGAAGAAAGTTTGGTGTAAATGTTCCCATAAACCATTTCATTTCTCAGGAAAACTGGTAGCACATAGATCCTATGGCCTCATCAAGGCACTTTTTATTGTCGGTTTCTATGTTGGCCAATTAAGAAATGAGAAAGCCTTTGAAACCATATTGCAATGAGCAATAGAGTTAGCTATCACCCTGGCTAGTGTGGTTCAGTTGGCTGGAGAATCTTCCCATAAACCGAGAGGTTGAGGGTTCTATCCCCAGTCAGGGCACAGACCTAGGTTGTGGGTCTGATCCCCGGTCAGGGCACGTACAAGAGGCAACTAATCAATGTTTCTCTCTCACATCAATGTTTCTCTCCCTCTCTCTCTTCCTCCCTTCCCCTTTCTCTAAAATCAATAACCATGTTCTCAGGTAAGGAATTTTTTAAAAGAGTTAAATATCCACTAGATTATACTTACATGATTTCCAGACTACATAATATCCCAAGACTTCTTTTTTCTAAAGGAATTATGTTGGCATGTCACTTGTTAGGAAAACTACCAAGGCCTGCAATATTACACAGAATTTGTACATGAAGGTTTGAGCACAAAATACTACATTGAAAATTTAAGTTAAAATATAATTTTCATGCATCACTATTTAAGTCTTTTAATTTCATTTGGGTCCAAGGCAACTAAAGACACCCTTTATTTTCCACTGTCTTGCGCCAATCCACAGAGGCACCCTTTCCCTTGGACCCGGATTTCAAGGAAGGCACAGACTGTGCTGCCACTGCTAAACGGAAAAAGCCATGCAATCCTTCCTGACTTCAATCTAAATGGCTGTTGTGGCATCCTGGAGTCCTGAGGACTGCTCAAGATATGTGCTAATGTGTATATCAATGGTCTTTGCTATTGAGAAGAAAATAAAGCACTAAGTAAAAATATCTCCAGTTTGATCCTCCATAGGCCTATTTTCCTCTCATATTGTTTCAGATAGAGAAAGCAACAAAATACATCTCAGATTATACAGATGTGTACATCTTTTACTTAGTACTTGGAACAAAACAAGCACTCAGTGAAATTTTTCAATCAGTCATTTAGCAAATAATTTTAAAGGCTTATGAAGTACATGAAAGTGTGCTAAAGTCATAGGAGAGAGGAGTAATAAATGAGAATCTTTTCTGGGTTTCAAAATCTTATAGTGTTAAAAGAATCATATGTGCAAATAACATTAATATGAGGCAACATAATTACCTCTGATTTAATTAATGAGTAGCAGAACATCTTTAAAGTGTTACGTTAATAAGAAGTATTCCTTACATCCTTGCTCAAAGCTTGGTCCCTGGAGATCCAAGATGGCAGCAGAGTAGGTGGAAAGCACAATCACCTCCTCCCAGGATCAAACTGGAGTTACAACTAAATTACAGAACAATCAACCTGAATAACCAACTGAACACTAGCTGAACAGAAATCTCATAACCAAGGGTTTACCTAAGATTATTTTTTAATAAAATAAAATAAATTTTAGAAGAACAAAGCTTGGTCCCTGAGCAAGCAGCATCAGGGCATCACCTGGGAGTTTGTTAAAAATGCATGATCTCAGGTACCACCACACACACCTACACAATCATAATCTGCATTTTGATCTGCTTTACATTTTTAGGCCCTCAGTCACTACCCACCAATAACAAACTTGATGGAAGCCAACTTCAGAAGGACTCAGATTTTTATAGAATAAATGCTTCATACAGTGTTTCTAAAGTGAATTTCTAAGAGATTTATTTTAGGATTTAAATATATAAAATATGATTCAGAAGCTCAGCAAATGACATAACCCTGCACTTTGTGTTTTTTTTAAGTATATTTTATTGATTATGTTGTTACAGTAGTCCCAATTTTTCCCCCTTTGCTCCCCTCTGCCCAGTATCCCCCTCCCTCCAGCAATCCCACCCCCCTTAGTTCATGTCCATAGGTCTTGCATATAAGTTCTTTGGCTTCACCCTTTCCTATATGATTCTTAACTTCCCCCTGTCTATTTTGTACCAACTGATTATGCTTCTTAATGCCTGCACCATTTCCCCATTTCTCCCCCTTCCCCCTCCCAGCTGATAACCCTCCAAATGATCCCTATACATATGATTCTGTTCCTATTCTGGTTTGCTTAGTTGAATTTTATTTTTATTTTTTAGATTCAGTTGTTGATAGTTGTGAGCTTGTTGTCATTTTAGTGTTCATAGTTTTGATCTTCTTTTTCTTAAATAAGTCCTGTTAACATTTCATATAGCAATGGGTTGGTGATGATGAAACTTTTAGCTTTACCTTGTTTGGGAAGCACTTTATCTGCCCCTCCATTACAAATGATAGCTTTGCTGGATAGAGTAGTCTTGGTTGTAGGTTCTTGCTTTTCATCACATTGAATACTCCTTGCCCATCCCTCCTTGTCTGCAAAGTTTCTTTTGAGAAATCAGCTCATTGTCTTATAGGCACCCCTTTCTAAGTAACTCTCTGCTTTTCTCTTGCTGCTTTCAAGATTCTCTCTTTATCTTTCACCTTTGGCATTTTAATTATGATGTGTCTTGGTGTGGTTCTTTTGGGGTCTAGCTTGTTTGGGACTTTCTGTGCTTCCTGGACTTGTATGTCTATTTCCTTCGCAAAATTTGGGAAGTTTTCCTTCATTATTTTTTCACATAAGCTTGCTCTTCCTCTTCTTCTTCTGGCACCCCTATGATTCAGATGTTGGCACATTTAAAGTTGTCAAAGAGGTTCCTAAGCCTCTCCTCATTTTTTTCAATTCTTGTTTTCTCATTCTGTACTGGATGACTGTTTTTTTCTTCCTTGTGTTCCAAATCATTGATTTGAACCCCGGTTTCCTTCCCTTCACCATTGGTTTTGTGTGGATTTTCCTTTGTTTCATTTAGCATAAACTTCACTTCTTCCCTTATCCATTTGCCATACTCAAGCAAATCCATCAAGCCTGTGAGTATCTTTTTCACCAGTGTTTGGAATTCTGCGTCTATTAGGTTGGCTATCTCCTCGTCACTTAGTTCTCCCACTGGAACCTTGATCCATTCCCCCTTTTGGGCCATACTTCTCTGTCTCCTCATCTTGACAGGCTCCTGTGTGTGTTTGCCTCTGTGTTTTAGGTAGATCTGTTGCTCCTGTTACATTGTAAGGGGTGGAGCCTTAGGTATTCATCAGTACAGGGCGCCCCATTTCACCACGTTGTGGTGCTGTATGTGGGGGAGGGGTCAGAGAGGAAACAATGCCGCTTGCTCAGCACTTGCCCCTTTTCCAGGCATTTCTCCAATTTTCATATGGGACTGGCGCCTCTCTAGCTGCTGCTCTGGCCATCGTTCCCAGAGTGGGTGAGTCTATGGAGGTTCTAGGACCATGGGAGCCCATTAAACAAACAGACTCTGCTGAGAGACCAGCAGTTCCTTCCTCTGCCCTTACCCCCATTGGTTTGCACAGTCAGAAGCAATGAGGCTTGATTTTCCCTGACGCTGGGACAGTGAGCTACATGATCTGGTCAGGAGCTTGGAATGCTCCCCAGGTGTCCCTCCCCACTTCTTAAAACCTGTGACTGCGTTCTCCACCAGCCTGCTGCCGCCACCATGCCACATGCTCTCTGCTCCAGCTCCACCCCTCCTACCAGTCTGGATGAGCATTTCTTCTTTATATCTTTGTTTGTTGGACTTCCATGCAGCCTGATTTTTCTGGAAGTTCTGGTTGTCTCTAGTTTTGAGGTAGTTGTATTCCTTCTTAGTTGTGAAGAGAGACCCAGTGTGTCTGTGTAGGCCTCCATCTTGGCTGGAAGTCCTGTTTTGTTTTTTGACTGTCCTAAATTGTTTACTAGGTAAGAATTTTACCAGCATTACTTCTATGAGGCATAACACTGGAGCTGGAGAGGATTCTGCCTTCTCCAAGCTACACAGCAAGAGCCACTAATAGTTTGATGGGACTTGTGGCCCCTTCTAAGGCCATGGCTTCTGCAGTCTGCAGACAGCAGCCCTGGCCTCTCCCCATGCTTGTAGACTGGTTTGCTGATCCATTGGGTGATAATCTTATGAAATGGATCCATGATAACCTCCAAGAATTTGTACAAGGAATTGTCACCAACCCAGTAAGAATTCAGCACTCTCAGAGCCCCTCGTGGCATCCAGCTCGCTCCTCAGCAACAGACTGAAGGCTTTAAGTGAACTTCAGCTGCTTAACACCATGATGGACAGGCTTGCCCTGGTTTGCACCCTTAGGAGCAATGAACCTGTGTTTTAATAATCTGTGATACTTAAACCTTTCCCTGAAACACTGAAGGGTTTAAAATACAGCTCTCGTCAGAGAGGTGAGAATATTTTCTTTTAAAGCTTAATATATATTAAGTCGACCTTGAAGAAGCTACTGGAAGAAGTGAAAACTTTTATCCAGAAGTTCAACTTGTTGATAAAAGAACTTTTTTAAACTTTTTATTGACTGATTGATTGATTTTAAATTTCTTTTTATTGTTGTTCTATTATAGTTGTCCCAATTTCCCTCCATTGCTCTCCACTGCCCTCTCCCAACTCCCACAGTCCCCACCCTGCTATTCATGTCCGTGGGTCATTTATACTAGTTCCTTGACTAGACCCTTCCCCTTCTTTCTCTCCTTCTCCCTCTACCCACTCCCCTCTGGTTACTGTCAGTCTGTTCCTTGTTTCCATGCTTCTGGTTCTCTTTTGTTCATTTGTTTGTTTTGTTCATTAGATTCCTGTTATAAGTGAGATCACATGTTATTTCTCTTTCACCACCTGGCTTATTTCACTAAGCATAATACTCTCCAGTTCCATCCATGCTGTCACAAAAGGTGGAAGTTCCTTCTTTCTGCTGGGTAGTATTCAATTGTGTAAATGTACCACATTTTTTTTGATCCACTCATCTACAGATGGGCACTTAGGCTGTTTCCAGCATTTGGCTATTATAAATAGTGCTGCTATGAACATTGGGGTGCATAGGTTCTTTTGAATTGGTGTTTCAGGATTTTTCAGGTGTAATCCCAACAGTGGAATCACTGTATAAAAAGGCAACCCCATTTTTAGTTTTTTGAGGAAATTCCATACTATTTTCCACAATGGCTACATCAGTCTGCATTCCCACCAACAGTGCACTAGGGTTCACTTTTCTCCACATCCTCGCCAGTACCTGTTGTTTGTTGATTTGTTAATGATGGCCATGGAATGACACTAAAGAGAACAAAAATGGGTTTTCTTTCAACTTAAGAGCTGCTGAGTCACAGAATTGTAAAATGTTAGTGTGGAAAAGAACTTGGAGGTTACTCTCAGCTCTGCTTCTCTCCCAAAGAAAACCATTCTGCAGTATTTCAGATCTATAGTTTCTTTTTCCAATGAGCTCCAGAAGATTGACATTTATCAACCAAATAATCAGCCATCCCATAAATATTTTTTGGTCTTCTGATATCTGCAAAGTGCTGTAGGGGACAGAAAGATGCACTTGTTCCTTTACAAGTTTATTGTTTTGTGAATGTAATGAAAGCTCATAATAAAGCTATATGAGTTGTATGCCATGAGATACACAAAAGATGTTTTAGAAGAAGAAAGAAAACCCTTGAAATTAGGTGGTCAAGGGGGGCTTCCCATCACTAGAATAAATCCTGAAGCTCATCAGTCCCAGGTCTTCCTTCACGCTAGGAAAACTGGGGGGCTAGGTGTTAGGCACTTGGGCCAAGGTCATACTACAAGTCTCTTGGTGAACTAGAGTGAGTACCAGGCTCCTTGTACCATGTCACATAGCCCCTCATCAGTGTTGGCTTTCTAAAACTGAGCTCTGAGACAAGGTCTGCTAGTAATCCACCAGAACCATTCTCCATTCTATAGCAACAGAACCATTTCTGGGCGCATACTGCCCAGCAGTCCTAGCTTTCCATTCTTTTGTATTTAAAGAGGTGACCCTGTGACTGAGTTGTTGTCAGTGACGTCAGTGGAAGTGACATATGTGACTTCGAGCCCCAGATGTACTTCCCTCAACCCTCCTTCCCTTTCCCACCAACTGAAACCCCAACATCAACAACACTCTAGTGGATGTCAGAGCAGCAACTTCAGAAGGAACCTGCATCCCTGAATCATCCATGGAGCACAGCCACCTACCAACCTGAACTGCTCACGCCAGGCATTTATGTCAGAAAGAAATGAACTTCCCTTTTCAGTGAGCCACTGAATTTATTTTGGAGTCTCTTTGTTATAACAGCCCAGCCTTACCCTGAGCGATATAACTTATAACCAATACAATATAACCAAAGTGAGGTTAAATGAAATTGTGTAAGAGCTGTAGTAAGAAGTCAGGTGTTTTCCTGCTTTAATAAGAAGTGGCACTTTGCCTTAACTCCTTGTCCTAGCTCGGGTGCCTGGTACGCATGGATAGAGATATAAGTAGACATTTTGTTGGGCAAACAGACAGACACATCACTGGGCACTGATCAAGGGCCAGACTATTTGTTAAACAACTTACATACACATTAGATTAATTAATCCACACAACAATCCTATGAACTTGGTGCTCTTATTATCTTCAATTTACAGATGAGGGAAAAAATGAGGCTTAGAGGCAAAAATTAATTAAGTCTATAACTAGTTAGTGTTGAGTTGAATTCAAACCTAAGACTGACTCTAAAGCCACTGCAAGGAGCAACAAGGGGGAAATGGGACAACTTTAATAGAACAACAATTTAAAAAATAAGTTTAAAATAAAAATAAGTAAATCCAGTGCACTTTTCTAAAGTGCTATGTTCATGTGTGTGTGTGTGTGTGTGTGTGTTTATTTTGATGGACAGGGTTCAAATGAATGAACCCTGTGGAAGCTAGACATGGTGACCAGAAACACTGAACTGATACACAAGAAACCTGGGGTTTTTGCACATTATAACTCTGTCCAAGCTATTTAGCTTCTCAGGGCCAAAGTGTTCCCTAGGGTACAATGTGCTGTCTGAACCAGGTGATCTTTGAAGAAATAGTTCTAACAGTCTGCAACAACAATACAAAAACCCAGTTGTCATTCCCTCACTACCACCTATATACTTACCCTTCTACTCTCAAATCTCAACCAAGCAGAAGACCTTGCTAGAAAAATACGGGTTGTGAAATAAGGGTTGTGTTGCTCTGAAGGAACAGCATAGTGTGAAAGTTTAAACAAGCCATATAATGAATAAAATCAAACTAACAAGCACAATAGAACCAGAGGCAGGGAAACATGGAACAGTCTGACAGAGACCAGATGGGAGGGGGAGAGGGGTAACGGCAGAGAAAAGGAGAAGGGACTAGTCAAAGAACTAGTATAAGTGACCCATGACCATGGACAACAGGGTGGGGATGGACTGTGGGAGCAGGGGGTGGACTGGGTGGAGGAGGGCAAAGGAGGAAAAATTAGGACAACTGTAATAGAACAACAATAAAATATTTTTTTTAAAAAGCCATATGAAACAACCACAAGACACCCACAAATTCAAAAGCATGGAGTTTTGAAGTATGTTTGGTTATGACCCTTTTTCCCATCCTTTTGCTAAAGGAAAGGGGTCATGACTCTTTTTCCTCTTCTTTAGCAAAGGAAGACATTACTAATAACTGTCCCAGAATGAAAAGATAGAAAAGCTAGTTCTTTTTCACCACTGTTTTTCATTGCAACCTTGCTGTGGAGTGGTAAAATTAAAGAAGTAAGCACAGAAACACTGTATCATAGGCCATAGAATGGCCAGAGGAATAAGCCTTAAGGACTCATGAAAAAGGTGGCCAATTCCCATAGCATGAATCCTTAAATGCTGTGTAACATGGCGGAAAGAGGTAGAAAGAGCAACCATTCTAAAGTGGGACACACAACCCATCCTAGAGACACAAAGAGAAGGGTCTGTGGCTATAAATTGAGTATCAGAAGAGAGCCACTGAGCACAGGTGAAGGCTGAGAATCTTCAGGAACAGGAGAAGGCTGCATAAAATATTTAAATGACCTTTCTTGTGTTTCATGTTTCCCATGGGACATATAAATCTAGAAGGTCACATTCATGATGAACTTCTGAATGTCAGATGCTAGGCCACTTTGCCAAACACTTCATCCAAATCTAGACAGCAAGATCACTGAAGAAAGGGGGAGCAAGACTTCAGAAGAGCCCTGGCAAGGATGTTAAATATCATCAGAGAGTGAGCTCTAATTGTCAGGCCAACATTTACGACCAGCCTTTCACATTAAGTATACATACCCAAGATCTAGGGTATGTAGATTCAAAGTATCTCTTCAACTGCTCCTATGGATAAGATTCTGAATGGACCCTTGGAAATGACTCAATTCATATTTAGGACACTAATCATCTCAGAAGTACCCTGTAAACACCCATTTACACCACATCGCTCACCCAAAATATACCACTGAAAACCCTTTGAAGCAATAAATCTTTCTGCATATGGTATTTATGGGGAATTAAGGACTAGCTGGACTCTATAGGCTGTGACCAGAGCCAGCAGTTATTAATGCATAAGAAAACTTTTATATTCTGATTCATTTTTCCAAAGGTAGCATCCTTTGATGTGTGCAGAATAGAAAACCCTGGATGCTGCATTATACGTAAATTCCCTGGTACTTTTGAACAGACTGGTGGACTCCCTTGTGACCACAGCTCCAGATTTCAAGCAACTGAAAATCTAAGTAACAAGATGTGTCAGGAGGATGTTTGCAGTTTTAAGCCATGTCGCCAACAAACAGAAAACAAAGTGAGAATTCAGACAAATTAAAACATAAAGCTGTTGTAGAATCTGCAAAAAGGAAAAATGTGTTAAACATCTTCATAACGTAGATTGTAATAGATTTTAATCAATACTAGGGTCGTTTTTAAATCTTCCTTTATATGCTCACAATTGCATCTTCAGCTTTTCCTGAGCTGTATTTTCTTTTTTCTTTCACTTGTCTGCCTACACGCAAGAGACTGAGTCATTCACCTCTAGGGTCTCCTAAACAGGGTAGTAAAAGCAGCGTTAATGAGTCAGCTTTACTGTTGTTTCTTTGTAACTCTTTGGCACTAATAAAGAATAGCTCGTTCTTGGCTTTGTACCCTCACTACACTCATTTGCCTCTGTATTCAAACTCCATGAACTTGTGGAAGGCCAGTTGGTTCTAATTCTAATAGATAAATTAACTACCATCAGCAAAGACTGGTCATGGTCTGGTAGGGATATAAAGATTTGAAAATATCTTTACCCCTTAATAACCAATGGTCCTCTAAAACTGTGGTTGGATCACTAGAAACTGCAGCATTTGGGAGCCTTAGATCTAGATATTGCAAACAAGCAATAACTGGAAACTATGACATTGATTTTGTACATTATTCCAATAGAACTGCCCAGTGAATCAGCAGCAAGAGATATAAAAATAAATCAACAACAAGGAGTGTTTCTAAGTCAGAATATCATTTACAAAATACTTCTCTGCCTGCAAAAGGCCACTGCTATTCACAGCAATGAAGACCAGGCAGAAGTTCTTTCCAGGGTATTTGGGCTGCCATGGGGCTTTTCACAGAGTATGTACAATGCACCAAGGGAAGATGTTTTCAGAGTTTGCAGATTCCCAAGCTTCCTCTGTGTGTTTTCTCAATGGTCAAAGCAGTAATGACTTAGATATCTCTTAGCTTTATTTCCCATTTCCTCTCCCTCTCCACAAACTGGGTGGCTTAAAACAACAGAAATTTATTCTCTCCATTCTGGAGGCTACAAGTCCCAAATCAAGGTGTTGACAGGGCCATGCTCCCTCCAGAGACCCTAAAGGAGAATCCTGCCTTGCCTCTGCCAGTCTCTGGTAATGCCAGATGTTCCTTGGCTTGTGGCAGCATCACTCCAAACTCTGCCTCAGTCTTCGCACAGCTCCCTGCCTCTGTGTCTGTGTGTGTCTGTGTCTTCACACAAAACTCTCCTTGTGTGTCTATGTCTGTGTCCAAATGTCTGTCTTCGTATAGGGACATCAGTGACATCGGCTTAAGGTCCATCCTAATCATCTCATCTTAATTTGATTAAATCCGGAAAGACCTTATTTCCCAAAAGGCCACATTCACAGGTCCTGGGGGTTAGGACTTCCACATATTTGGGGGTGGGGAGGATGCAGTTCAACCCATAACAGGAGCCATGGGCTCAAGGAAAGCGTTTTTAAAAATGAAGATGAAAAAGATTACCTACTTGCTCTTTTAAAATAACATTTTGTTAAAGATATTAGACAGGTCCTGGTTCTTTACAAATGAGCAGAAAATCTGATTATCAGCATCCAAGAAAGGCTTGTCATGCCTGGTGTATCACTGTTAACATTTTGCTTTGATTTGATGAGTTGGATGAAGGGCTCAGCCTCACAGCACTTGCCAAGAATATTCTGGTACTATCCATCTATCACGTCCACCCAGTTCATGTCTCCCCTGATCAATAGGAGAGCGGAATCAATGTCCATGTCAAGCTGCATGGTTGACTCAATCACACAGACTGGCAAAGGCAAGCAGTTGTATAAATACTAAAACTGACATAGAGAAACTTGCCACCTAGCTGAATTTGGTGGTTTGTCTTTTTTTGTGTTTTTTTTTATTGCTATTTTTCTCAGGCAATTTAAAAACATAGTTTGCAATCCCTCAGTTTCTAGCAAATGCAAGTAGCAGTCCAAGAAGTAGCCTGGAAATATCTTGATTGGCAAAAGGAAGCCTACCTAAAAGTAGAGAGTCAGTGCAGATAATCCTCACATGTTTAACCTAGAATTAGCTATACTTACAATATCAATAATAGGCTGTTCCAACACCCAAAATGTTACTATTGAAATTTTGCCTTAAATAATTCCAGCACAGAATTAGTTGTCATATAAGCAAATTGCTACTCATAACACTTATGCCTTCATTAAATTTTCCCAAAATGTTTGTTTATTACCCATTTATTCCTGACTAGTTTTGCAAAGTTTCCTAAGCATGGAAGTCTAGCAAAACTCTAATTAAAAACACCTATAAAGAATGAACGGGTAGTAGCTGTTAAACAGTTTCTGATGCCTTGAGACACCTCTGATTCTCACTATATTTTCTTTTTAAACTCACAACCACTGTATTCAGTACAGCACTGGAAGCAAAGAATGACAACTCCCAGCTGAGGCAGAAGACATCAGCATGAACAACAAGCAAGAATACTCTTAAACCAAACATACAACTATACAAATGAATGTTGTTCTATTCAAATACACAATTCAAAAGTGACCATTACTTTCAATACTATCAATTATTACTCAAAACTTTGGAAAGATTCCTCTCTTATGATTACCACCAGATTGTATAAATGTTTTGTATTCATCAATTTGGCAAATTGTTATTTAGTGCCTGCAATGTACATGATGCTGTGCTAGGTGCATTGATTTTTGAAAGATTCAAGAGTAATTCAGAGCAAAGTCAGATGGATGATATTGTTAATGAAGCAGAGTAATGTCATTTGGGATAAAAAAATGTTTCACAAAAAATATGCTGCCAGCCAAAGCATAGTTCACTCTGTGTGCATCAAAGGTAGCCCTTCAGTGGTTTCAGAATCTCTCAGAAGACATCTGGCTGACACGGGACCTTGGAGGATGAATTCTTAGGAAAAAATGCCATCAATTTAAGAGAATCAATCTGTTGTTTCTTACTGTGTTGCTGCAGCCGTTCTGTTTCCTCAAGCCTCAAGGCTCCAGGAGACATGTCAAATCAGACACTTAGGCTGAGCCCACCAGCCATCATCACCATTTATTATCTTCCTCAGAGACTGTTTTTCCAGTTTCCCTTGAGAGATCAAAACAAATGTTGAGTCATGATTTCTATGCATCACTGCAAGTATACAGCATGCTCTCCACAGAGCTTCTCTCCTCATGCCCACATTGTCCTTTAGAATGAGCCTGTTTCCTTCCCTCATTTACTCTTCACCTGAAGACGAAAAGGAGCCAGCCCTGGAGACAGATGTGAGTGATTGGATGACCCATTTATATAACAATATGGTTCCATGTTATTCCCACCACTTAATACCTGTGTCCTTGAGTGTCCTGAGACTCATCCTGAGTGTGGGCAGAACCTGTGATTTGCTTCCAACCAATGATATGGCAAAGGTAATGAAATGTCACTTTTGTGACCGTGTTACATAAAACTGGAATGTCTTCCTTGCCCACAGACTTTCTCGCTTGTTGGCTTCGATGAAGCATGCTGTTATGTTGTGTTGTGAGCTGTCCATGATGAGGCCCACGTGGTAAGGAACTGAGGGCAGGCATAAGCCAACAGCCGACAAGTCCAGAAATCCTAAGTCCTCCCACCAGCCAGAAACTGAATTCTGCCAACAATCACATGAGCTTGGAGGCAGATGCTTCTCCAGTCTGGCCTTGAGATCTGGCCTTGAGATGAGATCACAGCCTCAGCTGACACCTTAAATTGAGATTCCTGAAGCAGAAGCCCTAGCTAAGCTATGCTTCATTCTTTTTTTAAATACTTTATTTACTTATTTTTAGAGAGGGGAAGGGAGGGAAACAGAGAGGGAGAGAAACATTGTTGTGTGAGTGATTGGCTGCCTCTCACATACCCGCAACTGGGGACCTGGTTTGCAACCCAGGCATGTGCCCTGACTGGGAATTGAACTGGCAACCCTTTGGTTCCCAAGCCAGTGCTCAATCCACTGAGCCACACCAGCCAGGGCTGCTTCATTCTTAAAACTACTTCACCTCCATAAGCTTTTCTCAATGTGTTAGAGGTGTTGCCTATTTATCTCACATGAAATGACTACTAATTTTTTGAAACTTCCAGGACAATTCTACAACTACCAACAGCATGTATTTATTTTTAGTGGTCAACTTAGATACTGGTATCTCAGCATGTACAAATATGTTCTAACATGTCATAGTCATGCCTGTGCATTCTCTGCCTCCATGTGCCAGGGGAGAAAGCTAAACATTTTCTTCAGAGTTACCTTCAAAAGTAAATAGGAAATCCAAAATAGGTAAATCCATAAAGACAGAAAGTCTAGTGGTTTCCACAGCTTGAGGAAGAGAGAAAGGAGTGATAGCTTAATGGGTACAGGGTTTCCATCTGGAGTGACAAAAATGTCTTAGAACTAAATAGAGGTGATGCTGGTACAACACTGTGACTATATTAAATGCTACTGAACTGTATACTTTAAAATAGTTAGTGGTTATTTTATGTTATGTGAATTTTGCCACAATAAAAAAAATTTTTACTATAAGAAAAAGAAAGAGTAAACAGGGAGATGTAGAAACTCAGAGGCTTTGAAGGGGAAAAGGTTTGGAGAAATATTTTTGAACCATTAGGAAGGTAATCTGGTCACTTTTCTAAGAGGAAAAAGCAAAGGTAACTGTAGTACATACTGTTTCCATATACTATATTCATGGACCCTAAGAGGTCACTGATTAGAAAATTTACCAATGGCATTAAAAATATATATTGACTGCAATACTTATGTATGAGTGTAGAAGCATTAAAATGCAAGAATCATTGGTATTAGAATCAAAGGAAAATACTATCACAAATAAACACCGCTACTACTAGTTTAAGCGTATACATTTTACTTGACTAATCCACAATGTAACTTAGAAGGCAGTGATATAAAATGGAAAAACCATAATATCAGTGATGGGGAAAAATGCATAGAAAAAAGTCTGGAAGACAAAAGGTCATTCGTTTCCTTGAGTAGAGGGATTGTGAGTGAATTTTTCCATCTTCTTCAACTGCTTCTGAAATGCGGCACAATAGTGTGTCCTTTCCTTTTTTCTTTTTTTTACTTTTAACTTTATTTTACTTGTTAACACTATTTCATATAAACAGAACAACCACAACCATATCAACAACCCAAAAGCCTGTGCAAAGAAACAAGATGAAAAAATACATGAAGATATTGGTTAACCACAGTCTTTAGATGGTGAAAATATGGGGGAGTTTCCCTTCTATATTTCTATAGCTTCAGAGCTTCTATAATGAACACGTTCTGTGTTCATAATAGAAATACATGTAATAAAGGTGGGTTACCAGAACAGTGTGATAAAGATCATTCAGGGTTTCTTTTCCTTTCATCTCCTTTGTGCCTTTCCATCTTCTCCTGGGAGGAAGAAGCCTCATGGTCTTGGGCACCAATGTGATGCGGTATGATGGAAATGCAATGGCAAAAGAGAGGTTTGTCTGTCTAGGTTATTTCCCTCAGAAAACTTCATTTATTCAATAAAAACTTATTGGGGGTCTATTACCAGGTAGGCCATGGACAACTGCGAATATGAAAAGTCTCTGATGGCGAAGCTTCCAATCAAGACCATAGGGCGAAGCTGGAGACTGCAGCGGGAGAATGACAAAGAGGAAGAGTGGAGGAGACCAAAAGGGAGGGACTTCTGACCACTCATGTAAGGAGAGTCAGCACAGCCTGAGAAGCAACCCGAGGACAATGGTAGCACAATGCCTGCACCATTCTCTGGCCTGCAAGTGAGTTTGTGGTCCACCCTGAGTAAAGGTTCTTTCTGGTGGTGGGTGGAGCCAGAAGTCTACCCAGTTGTTCTTAGGCATAATGTCAGGATTATCTATTTTATCCAAAAATTTTGCTTTGAGCATCTACTGCTTAGAGTCACAATAAACAAACAAAAATGAGGGAAATGAAGTAATATTAACCCTTGCCTTACTCCTTTTAGTGAACCAAGCAGATGGTTTTAGGAGGTGAGAAGTCATTGTCTGCAAAATAATGACCTTATGAATATATATGAAATAAGTCCCTAGAGAAGCTGAAATTTCACTTTAAGTAAAGAAGAACAGAAATAATAAGTGAAAAAGAATGTCACATTTCTCTTTGGAAAGTGCTGGATTTTTCTGAATTTTAACAGACTGTATGTCATTGAAACATCATTTAAGTGGCCTGAATGATTTTTCTTTTCAGGATAATAATAGATGTGACATAGTGCTGGAGGACTAAAACGAAGCAAGAATATGAGGCAGGCAGACACTGAAAAGAGATCTTGTAAAAAGCTTTTAGTCCTTTTCATTATTCACATCCCTGAAAATGGATATGTCTGCAAATTGATTATAAAAATCAACTTTAGAAATGATGTGGTGGTTTATCAATTCATTCCTCCCCCCACCCTCACCCCCCAAAAAAACACTTTTAGTTGCTGATGCTTTTGCATTAAAGGAAGCATTAATGTTCCCACCTTAAGCTTTACATATTGATTACTACTCACTGACTAGAGTAATTCCCTACACTTGAAGTATGTTGTAGTCTTGAAAGGCATTCTTGCTTCTCGGAACACCACTTCACCAGGCCTGTCATGATGATATAGCATCATAGCTGCCCGGTTCAGCTGAAACTGAGACATTTCACGAGCCTTAATGATGCCTACCTGACAACCAATTCATTTGGGAATGAGCCTAATGATTTGTCATAGGGAGACACACAAGTTGACTTCAGAACTAAGAGAAGAGCCGGTGAGAAGTAGAACAAAGCTACCCTTGTCAACTCAGCCAGCAGGCAAAGCTGTTATAAGGAAAAGCATTCCAACTCTCAGATTTGAAGTGACACGGCCAAAATAAAGTTATCAACTGTTGGAGCCTAAAGAGCACTCTAAAGATCCAGTTCAAAGATTCCCTGGCCATCGACTCAGAATGTACCTGCAGATATCAAAGCCTTACCTGGAATATCAGCAAGCCAGTTGTATCTTCCAAGGTTCTTCTTTCTATAGTTACTGACATTTCCATTGAGATGTGAAATACTGCAGTAATCACTTCATCCATTCATGTAAGCACATGCAATTCAATCATTTATTTTAGTCAGTCAACAACCATTCATCTAACTATGATAGGCCATAGAAAATACAAAGATGAGTAAGGCCTGACTGCCTACCTTCAAGTAGCTCACAATCTTATAGGGAAGACAGACATTAAATACAATGTAACACCATGAGCAAAAAGCTATAGAAATATAAACAAGGAAGCAATCAACTCATGAAAAATTCTCTCAAATCAGAAGACATTTTGCATCAGGTATTGCAGAATGAGTAGGTATTCTGTAGACAGAGAGGGAAGACATGGGAAAGGAAATTCCAGACAGAGAAACCTGGACATAAAAAATCTTAGAAATACAAAAGAACACTGCATGCTCAGTTTGAGAAGAGTTTAGTGTGCAGGAATGTGAAGTACACACATGGCCAGAGAAGAGCTAGCAGAAGTTTTACAAAGGCAGATTTGAGGCCAAAATGTGCACAGTCTCAAAGGCCATACATAGGAAATTCATTTTATCCCACAGGTAAATGAGGTAGCCAACACAAGGTTTTAATTTAAATGGCACTATGCTGTCTTATTCAAATTGATTCTCATTCAGAAGTAGCATAACACCTTCCCACAATATAAATATTAATTCATTGGTTGCTGCTGCTCAACAGCCATAAACGGATTTGTGCTTCAGAAAGGTATCACTGAAAACAGTGTAGAGAATGGACTGGACGTGGAAGAGACTGCAAGAAAGGAAATCAGTGCAGAGACTCCTGCAATAGCCTGAGCAAGAGATGATGCTGACCTAAGGGAGGTGGGAAGGCCAGGAAGGAGGAGCTCAACAGTCACTTGGGAAAGAGAATTGATAGGACTTGGATTCTGACTGAATATAGGAATTGAGTGAAACAGAGAGGAATTCAAGATGACACTCAGATTTCTAACTTGGACAAGTGAGTATTCCCAAATGGCTCATACCCCTATCAGCTCAAAGAAGAGGAAGCGGTTGAGAGGATCTAGATCACAAGTGGAAGGGTTAGACTTGGAAAGGGGCTGGGTCGCCTCTTCTCAGTCAAAAAGAAGATACACTGGAGGTGAGCACAAAGGAAAATACAGTGACCTTGGATCCGTCTAAGGTCCCTTTGCATATATGAAAAAAACTAAGATTCTGAGCAATTAAGAGAGTTACCCAAGACCACACCATACATTAGAAGCAAAGCCAGAACAACATAAGAAGTTTCCCCAGGGCTCCTCCCATGATACTACAATTTTTCCTTTCCCAAATTAAGACAGTATCAAACACTTTAACTTCCTGAGCATGGAAACCAAAGAGGGGACATGTATGCAAATTAAAAGAAATTGTGCACAACTATCCCTTTCATTATTCTGAATGTTCAGCCCTTGGTTATTCGTTTGGTAACCTGGTACATTGGAACATTTATTTTCTTTATGCAAAGAAAAATATTTGGAAAGATCAATAGATAGTCATACTAGCCTTGGAGCCATGATTTTTATAATGTGGCAAGTAAGTGTTTTTTGACTGAATTAAATACAGATGAGTACAGACCCCAAAGATTTTTTTAATGAACTTAATTTTGTAATTTCTTAACTGAAAAGGAGGTGAAAAAAGTTGTTAATGATTCATCAGAAGACATTTTTACTGTCTTTGCAATATAATTTTAAGTCTCCTAAAAAGGAGGCATTCAGATTTACTCACTTCTTTTTACTTAACCAAAAATCAATATTTGGGACTCTTAGTAAATTGAATTTAGGGTTTCAAAATGTAATTCATGAGTTGCAGGAGATACAGCTAATATTGAACAGAATAAGTTCATGTTCCTCATCAATATTTTATTCTTTATTATCTGCTTAAAATGTCTGCAATCTAATACATGACCAGTCCTTCCCTCCAGCCAGGTCATGTAACTGTCGCCAAAGTGGCTCCCTATTGTGTTAGAGGCTGACCCCAACATCCTGGAGGAACATGAAGCTTTTCCTTTAATCCAAAACCCCAGTGAGGAGTGAAAGTAGAAACAAGGAAAAGATAGACTGCTTCAACATTCAATTTTATCTTCTATATATTACACACCAATAAAACAGGCAAGAGTATTTGTCAAAGTACCTGACATATAAAAGACATTTAAACAGTTTTCAGTATCTCATGTGAGAAGTAATGATGGTAATATAAATCATGGTTAATTTTTCAGATCTTTCAAATTAAGTAAAATTAGGAAAGAAAGTATTCTTTGTACATTTTATTTTTTAAAAATTTTATTTATTTTTAGAAGGAAGGGAAGGAAGGGAGAAACATCATCTGGATGCCTCTCACAAAGGCCCCCCCAACCAATGGGGACAGAACCCGCAACCCCCGCATGGCCCCAACCGAGAACAGAACCGGCGACCCTTTGTTCTGCAGGATCACACCCAGCCAGCTAAGCCACACCGGTCAGGGCTGTTTTTACATCATTAAAAGGTGCTGATGACAAAGGAGGTATACTGAACCACCACAGGAACCCGTGAGATTCTTAAATGGAGTGAAGAAATCCAGACTCTGGCTTCCTCATTTGTGACTTGACACATGAAATGGGCACCTTCTGAAACACCGTTTTATCCCGGAGACCCTCTCTGGCCCCTCGCCTCAGCCAGGTCCCTTTGTCATAGGCTTCTATGTCATCTAGCACATGTCCTATGATTACATGAACCTCTCTGTACTGTAATTACTTCTCTTTTTGCTATTTTCTCTTTAATTGCCTATCTTTCCTACCCAACAGGAAGCTCCATAAAGTCAGACTATCTGTACTGTTCATCACTCTAAGCCCGGCGCCTGGAAAGTACGTCACACTTTGTAGGTGCTCAGTAAGTATTTCTTGAATGAACAAACGGGTGAATGAATGCAAAATGAAATGGAATGATTTGCTGAACCAGCTACTTTTCTTAAGAGACTTGTTCATACAATAGCATAAGTTGTTGAAAATAATAAATTGTAGCATAATGTAAAGGATTTGAATTTGGGGTGAGGAAGAAAGGTAGGTGCTCAGTTAAGTTTAATAGCTACTATCTTCCTTTCCTTTTTCCTCTAATAGAATCCTTTTGGCCAGAGCTTTCCTGAGGTTTTAGTTGACTGCAGCGACATCTACTGCTGAGTTGGAGGAAGCGCCATCTTCTCACTTGCTGACTGCAGGTGGTGTCTGAGACTAAACTCCAGGGCACTCAGGAGTCACCAGTCATCCTGCATAACACTTCTTACGGGCCGGCCGCTATCTCCGTGTCACAGGTGGAAAACGTGACTTCATGTTTCACTAATATATCCCGCAGCAAATTAGGAACAGAGCCCTCGATAGCAACTCTTGCCTACAAGAGTTGGAGCCTTGCCAAAGGATGAGAAGGAATAACTACAGCACAGTAAACGCCTCGCTGGAGGAAATGCCTCACCAGCATAGCTCCTCTTTATCTGGATACCACGTCTATGTTTATACTTGGCTTTGAGAAATTCTCACCTCTTTCGGAATTTGCCCCATAGAAACGTGGCAGCTTCAAACTAAATGAATGATGAGGGGGGAAAGAAAATGAGGAAACTCAAAAGAGTATAGGGAAGTATCCTTATGCCATTTTGCAAAAACAATATAGTCCTCTCATTTTCCGAGCGTTCCTTGTTCACATCACTGTGTGTTAGCTCATCACTGATGCCAATCTGCTGGTTAGGCTATAAAAAAATACCAGAGGCAGTACTGCTTGTGATTAGAGAGGAACATATCCCAAGATGTACACTCGAAGGCTTACAAAATTCCAGATTTTACACAGGGCTATGTTTATTGCCTAAAATAAAGTAAAAAGTCAAACTTGGCCCACCCTGAGCTGCTGTCCCCTCAGCAGGTCATTCTGTTGACTGATGTCCACTCTGGTGTGTGCATGTCCATGCTCACTGTCTCGGAGTTTTCAAGCAAGCATTATCTTAGCAAGCAATCCATTGTCACTTCTCTTCACCTCCTTGTGTGATCTCAGAAAGAATGGATTTATTGATTTCATCAGAAAAAAACAGTTTTTCTAAAGCTGCAATCTACCTTTAGACAGACTTATTTTTCAAATTGGGCTGAGAAGACATATGATGATTTGAAGATTACTAGCTCAATGAGATTTTCTGTCAGTGATCAAAGCAAAAGAACATTGGAGGTGGAGAAAATGACCTGGAAGCCCCAGACCTACCTTCTCTGCCAACTGGCTATGCACTTGGAATAAGTTATGAACTACCCCAAGCCTCAGTTTTCTCAGCAATAACATGGAGAAATTAATAACTCCCTGCTTATCTCATTGTTAGGACATTTATCTCAATAAACCAAGAAGCACAATACTTAATAGCATAAGTTCAAGAAGCAGATATAGAAATGCAGAATTTACGATTGCAGAAACCTCTCAAATTCAACTTAATTCAAACTTTGGCTTAAGGTGAGGTAGCTGAGGTGATGACTCATGAAGACTCCTGACTGCTAGGTCAGTGTTCCTTCCAGGCACTGTTCTGGGTCCCCTGTGAGGCAGGTCTCCCACCCGACCCAGCACGGAGCATCTCCCTTCTGGAATACCACCATGTGCCCCGTTCTGCACACCTCAGATAAAGAAAGGTTCCTGCCCAATTCCAGACTGCTCAGAGGAAACCTGGAAAATAAAACCTATAGAGAGAGATAAATGAATTACTGATATTCCTCCTACAGAAGAGAGTGCTATGAAAAAAGGCCATAGTGGCATGTTTGCAAATGTTCTTCTATCCCACAGAGGATGGTGGTGTAAATGTAAAACAGCCAGCTCTGCTGAGAAAAGAAAGGAGTATTTGTGTGTGTGTGTGTGTGTGCGTGTGTGTGTTTATGTGTCATAAATTTCCCTGATATAAAGGATATGTAGCACACAATGTATGAAAGACAGTTACAGACATGCTATTTTTAATGTAGATCCCATACAGCCAGTTGATTCTCACAGAATGCTTTCATTGGTTTTTGTCAACTTTTCTATCTGTAACCTACCATTGCAATTCATCTAAGATTTGACAAGTGGGGTTGCATCCCATTCCACTAACTCTTCTCCCAATAAATTTACTGCCATTTAATCTGATGTGTGTCATTTACTGTTCAACTACTCCTCATTTTAATATGAATTATGGTCATTAAATTGAAGACACTCTCAACTTCAGCACTAGACCCAACACACTTTTTAAAAGTTTAATCTGCGTTATTAATATTTCTCCATCACTTTAAGTCTAGACAATCAATGAAACAAATAAAGCCCTGATCTGCACAGTGTATCCATTTCTATGGTGTAAACAGTCCCACCAGAGCAGATTTCGCACTACCCATATGGCATCACTGAATGCAGAGGTAGGAAAGATGTGCAAGAAATTTCCTCCACACAAATACAGTCATTGTAAACAAACTCAAGAGCACAGAAAGAAGTAAAATGTAGTAAAATAATTAGAAAGTGGAAAGTTTTCAGTATGTTTACCTGTATTTTTTTAATAATTCATTTAATTTTAAGTTTATATAATTAGACTTTTTTGACGGCTGTGTTTAACAACTGGCTTACAAAATTTCTGAAACTTGAACAATCAGTTTTTGCAATTCAGTATGAGCTGGCTCCAGTATGGCCCTGGAAAAGGCTCACAAAACTGTGAGAGAAATTTGGATTCATATGCATATTAAGAGTGGCATCTTCACAATGAAATAGATGTGGGTTTAATTCTTGGCTCTGTCACTTACTGGATTTATGAACTTGATCATCAATTTATTCTTGTAAGCAAAAATAATAATCATGGAACTGATCTGTCTCAGTGGCTGGGTTCATGGTAAGAAGACTCAGCAGTAAGATGAGATGTACTAGCCAAGAGTGGCACAGGTCAGCCTCACTGCTCCTGTGTAGTAGTTAACAGACAGGGGGTTTAGGTTTGAAGACATGAAGGCAGAAAGAGATGAAATGCCCTTGCCATGATCCTAAGAGTAAAATAAATATAACATAACATAAATAAAACCTTTTAACAGGGTCAAAACTTGATAGTCTAGGGTCTAAAGAATTCTGTCTTTAAAGAAGCATAGGGAGAAGCAACCAACTGCAGTTTTAATAAAAGCAGATATTATAAAATTCTAAATCCTTTTTTAAAAACCACCTTCTGCACCCCTTAATCTCCCAAGTGAGGCTTCATCAACTTCCCAGATAAAAAGTACATCATTAGCCCCTGACCCCCACAGTGTGGGCCACAGACCAGCAGCATCAGCACTTCCTGGGAACACTGTACAATTTCTGGGTCTAGGGCCCCATCCCAGAACTACTGAATCAGGACCCACATTTTGTCAGAATTTCCAGGTGATTTTTACACATGTTAATGTTCAAGAAGCATTGCAGTTGCTTTGTCCTAAGGATTAGGTTCATCTGTGTAAAATTATTAAGATATTCATAGTGCAGAGAAGTTGAATATAAACTTGCACGAGGCTACCAAGTAGAAAAAAACACTCAATTATAAAGTCCATATCTTAAGGCTACTTACTGCCTTTATAGTAAATATCCTGAAGGTAGCTATGTTATGATTCTTTTTTTCTTAACAGAATTCTATAATCATCCTACATGTTCTGAAAATTAAAATAAATTATTAACCTGGAAAAAAATCTTAGAGGCAAAAATGTAAAGAAGACACAGAAGCTTCATCTACAGCTTGAAGAAATAATACCTTAAAAGTCAAAAACTAATCAATTATTTATGTTGTCTTTAAGGTGATCACTTTAAATATCCTCACTCTACACTGGTTAAATCTCACAGCTAGTTGTATGTTGGGTGGACAACCACTGGGTCGTGTTGGGAAGAATGAATCAGCAAAAACCACCAGAAATCCTTGTCAGATTTTTAAATAGTCCAGCTATTACACTCTCAAGAACATCTAGATTTTCACCTTTCTTTTTGGTGGTGGATGCCCTTTTCTTAAATATTGGGAACTCCCAATGTATTAAAAACAAACAAACAAACAAAAACTCTTTGAGGAACTGGTAAGGAATGGAACAGAACCAAGGGGCCTTACTTACCAGGCCCCTTGCCCTTCTCAACCTAGTGAAATCAACCCAGTCTTTAAGGTCACATATAAATGAGCTTCTGCTTCACTTTGTACATGTATATCAATACCTGTTCATGCAATGTTATAACAACCCTATGAGCTAAGAGTTATTATGCCCTTTTTAGAGTTAGGAAAACCAAAACTCAGAGAAGTTAAAAACTCATCCAAGGTCAATGGTGGTAAAGCAAAGGAGTGAATTCAGGATTTCCTGACTCCAAATTCTAGGCTGGTCAACTGCCATCCTGAGTGTTGTCTCGAATGCTTTCTATGGTTGCCCTTGCTTGAAATTATTTCACCCTTAGGGACTTCCAGAGTTGGGGTATTTTTTCCAACACATATGACACATCCTGCCTCACATTATAGATTTTTCTTCCCATGACTCATGCTCCGGGAGAGCAGACCCCGTGCTCTGCTCATCACTAATGATCTAGCAATAATTTATAAATCGCAAACAGCTTTCTGAGATTTGTACACCTTTCTTAAGGTGAGTACAACTGGAAGCATACCCCTGAAAATGCAAAGTGCTCACCAAGCTGAATTTACCACCACCTGCTCCACCCCCATCCAGGTGGGGTCAGGTAACTGGTTCTCACCAACGGAATCTGAGTGCAAGGAAAATGAGTCCGTTCCAGCCTGAGGAGTTCCAAGCAGCCTTCCCTAAGTTATTTCTGTTTCCTGCCTCTGGCTGGATGCAGAGAATCCAGAGAGGTTGCTTATGCCCACGTAGCTGGGGGAGACACTTGGGGGGGGCGTGTAACTGAGTGACAGTGGGAGCTATGAAGAGGGCAAGTGTAAATAGTGCCACCGGCACTGAAGTTGTTTGTTACAGCAACTGCCTTTGCCTGACAGATACAGGCCCACTTACCCAAAGTCCACCACTCCGTTCTTTTAGAAAATAAGTATTCTTTACCAATATAAATGCTTTCAAACAAATAAGGGTTACAAGGTATTTTTGCATTGGTATGTAAGAAAAAATTTTAACTCTGGAATAAGGAAGAGATTATTGGATATCCTTCTAATGGAGTGCTGGAGCCTCTGAAATTATCTAATTCTATGATGCCCTGCACTGCTTTTAGACTGTGTTACAGCTCTTTAAGTTGTAGGTAACTGATTCTTCTCCAGACATACAAACTGACTGTCCAGTGGAGGGACAGCCTTCACCCCTTGGAAAAAGTCAGTCCTACATCCATTTGTAAATTCACTTGAACAAGCTAAAGTTGTGATCCTTTGATCTTTCCTTTGAACCACTTGTGAAATCTGCCTGGATCCTTTACTAATTAGGGAGTTTTTAAAAATCTTTGACACACATTCTTTTTGTATCTGAATGAGAATCATAATGATATTTTCTTTGAAAATGTACTTTTTAACAACTATGAATTATTTACAGTCCCTCAAAGTCTTTAAACCCAGGTCTCAAAGAAAGAGTGTACTGATACACTGAGAGGGGTTAAGAGAAGACTAGAGCCCCTTTGGGCCCCAGGGTAGCCCCGGGTGGGTGCCTCCAGTGCCCAAAGGAAGAGGGCAAAGTGAGGATGATGAGGATGATGACCAGGGAGAGGGAGGAAGATAAGATCCCATGGAAAACAAACTTCCCTGCATCATAATTTCCCCATGGTTTGCCCCCCACCTCCTTTTGATCAATGAATTAAGTACATGAGTTGTCTTTATATCTCTATGTGGTTTCTATGGCTCAGCCCTGAATAGCAAGGCCTACCTGGCAACAACTTCTCACCTTATCTCTGTGTGCACAGCCTCCTGCTTCCAACAGAGCAGGGCACGGAAGCCCTAGGCCTTGGTCCAGCAGGATGTGTAATAGTTTATTGGGCTTGTGATAAACAAATCCAGGTGGGAGTTCACCCAGTGCCTATGCTGATTTCACATCAAACTTGACACAGCTGGAAGTCTCCAACATTATTTTTGGTATTTATCCCCAAGGAGTCATCAAATCCATCCTGTTCCAAGTAGTTGCTGTCCTCTTCCAAGAGGAGCAGCTTGGAATTCAAACCCCATTATTTCAGAAAGATTTCAGCCCTGCAGGAAAACTTGAGATGGAAGGTGTAAATCAAAATTCCCTTAGCTGGGAGCACTCCTCCATTTTAAATTCCTTCCCTGGGTCTTGATGATGTGTATGTTTGTAAAGTTTATTTTGAAGATTCTTCACATGAACTGAAACTGGGACCCCTTTTTCAACATATATCTATATTTTGTACCAGGGTCTGTGAAAGAATCTGTCCAACAGAAAAGCAGAAAGTACTGAGTTAGAAAAGCAGAACCCTGTGATTATTAATTCTCAAATGCTGAAATGAAATGAACAAGTTAACCGACTGACTTCAGCCTCACCTGATCACTAAGCTTAGCTTTGAGGCTTTAGTATCCTTCTTCTATGGTCTCAGTTGGAGACGGGGGAAAAACATCACTTAATTGCTCTAGTTTCTGAAACATAAAACTTAAGTCATTCTTTCTTTGATCTAGATTAAGTAAGAAAAATAAACTTTGGTAGACTTCAAATGTTCCAGATTCTTAATATATGTTCACCAATAACATTCTATTAAGTAATTGAATTAAGTAACTTGAATTTAGCATCACCTAATTTCAAATCAAAAGGTAAGGACACTGTTTTCACTATTTTCTCAATTTTGTTTTAACATAATTGAAAGCTTTTTAACATCATCTTTGCTTACTTTCTTCTATATTCTTCAAAGAGGACAATTTATACTTAGTTTCTTCCTTTCTGAAAATTTTCCCAGCTCTCTCAGTATTTCTTCTGGTTTAATTTTCAGAGAGCTTGCTAGATGATTTCACATCTTAATAATTCCCCAACTGAGCCTACAAGTGCATTCTGATTACAAAGAAATTAGTTTATAACATTCTCCTCAGATGTAATGTGCCTTATTAATGTTTTTATTAACTGTAGCTGATGAAGAGATTATTTCCTGGCTTAGTTCCAAGATTCCTTTCTTAGCTCTCCAAAGAAAAAGTGACTGCTGAATTTTCACATAAGAAATTCATTCTTAGTGAAAGAAATGGGATTTTTTCCAATTCCTTGAGTCAACATAATTTAATTATGAAACTACAGATAAGGGTGTTAGCTTCTGGAAAGCATTAAGTCTATTTATTATCTCAAACAGATCATTAAAAGAACTAAAAATAAATCCTTTGGGTTTAGGTTTCCAGAAGAATATTCCTAACCAACAAATTCAAGTTTACTTTTAGTGAACCTTTGATACAAGAACCCAATATCTAGGACCCCTTACATGGCATTAAAGACAAAAAAAAGAAAGAAAGAAAAAATTTTTTCAAACTAGGACTCTAAAACATTTAAAATACTCTATAATAGTTCTAATTTTGCTGCAGTGAAAGGTGAGATACAATGGTGATATACAATTCTCTTATTTGTGGGAGTAATAAACCAGTAGCAGAGAGAATCAGGATTAATAAACTTCTCACTTGCATCTAGGTGACGCTATGGCTGTTTTTACTCTTTAATAGAAGCTATCAAAGGCCTGATCTCTATTAAGCCACCTAGTTAACTACTTGGAACATTTTTAAATGATTGATCACTGTGAGAATATAATTATTTACAATAGCTGATATCTGGAAGCAACTGCCCATCAGTAGATGAGTGGATAAAAAAGCTGTGGTATTTTACACAATGGAGTACTACTCAGCCATAAAAAAGAAGGAAATCTTACCTTTTCCAACAGCATGGATGGATGTAGAGAATATTATGCTAACTGAAATAACCCAGTCAGAGAAAGACAAATACCGTATGATTTCACTTATGTGTGGAATCTAGTGAACAAAATTAACTAACAAACAAAATAGAAACAGACTCATAGATACAGAGAACAGGCTGACAGCTGTCAGATGGGAGGTAGTTGAGAAGGCTGGGTGAAAAGGGTGAAGGAATTAAGAAAAAAAATAAAATAAAATAAAGAAACAGAGTACATTACAGTGTTTTTAAAGACTTCTGGTCATCTGGCTGGTGTGGCTCAGTAGATTGAGCTCTGGCCTGCAAACCAAAGGGTCACTGGTTAAATTCTCAGTCAGTGCACACACCTGGGTTGTGGGCCAGGTCCCCATTTGGGGACATGTGAGAGGCAACCACACATTGATGTTTCTCTCCCACTCTTTCTCCCTCCCTTCCTAAAGATGGCAGTGGCACAGGTAAACACAGCTTACCTCCCTGCACAACTGCATCAAAATTACAACTAAAATATAGAATAACCATCACTCAGAACTAAAGAAACCACATCCATCCAGACTGTTAGGAGGGGCAGAGATGTGGAACAAGAAACAGGCTGGTTGCACATCCATGTGTGGTGGGTAAAAATTCAGGAGGGATATCACAGGACTGAGGAGTCTCACCCGTCACACCAGGCCCCCTACCCAGGGTTCCAGTGCCGTTAAGATAAGTCCCCATAAGTTCTGGCTGCAAAAACCAACAGGGATTAAGTCAGTGGAAGAAACTTCTGGAGTCCCACGCAGTTCCTCTTAAAGAACCCACACACAGACTCACTCCCTTGAGCTCCAGAGCACTGGAGTAGCAGCTTGAAAGGCACCAGTGGCATACAGGGAGGAATTAAACAGTCTGGGATCAAAGCAGGAGCTAGGGGACAGCCTTCTCCCAGACAGAAAGGCAGGCAGAGGTCATTGTCCCCTTACAGAACCCTCTACACATAGAACCACAGAGCTGGCAGGCAGGTGCCATATCTGAGCCTCCATTAACCTGGCTAACACTATAGTCCCTGCCCTGGAGATCCCCAGAGACTCTATTCCACCCAACTTACAGGCCAACCAAAAATGCTTTTTTATATGAATGGCTGGTCTTGACTTCACAACTTCCTAAATCCTCTCCAACAAGTGAGAGCCAACGTCAGTGAGCCCCCAGTTCCAATACCTCTAGCTAAGAGGCCCCAGGCCCAGCACTAGCAGCAACCAACTTAGATTCACAGCTTGGCTTCACCTCAGAATCTCCAAGCCCAGCACAAGTAGCAGCCATCTCAGATTACTTCATAGCCCAGGCATGGTAACCCCAGGTAAAACACAGATGGGGGCTGACTTTGGCATGCACCACCCAGGAAACCTCAGAGCCTGGGCATCCAGTGGACAACTACAGACCACACTGAAGCACCACCAACCTGCCCCTGCACAGCTGGTCTTCCACTGAGGTGGATGTTGGTGGTCAATGGTCACAGCCAATCCTTGCAGCTGACTGGCCTGGGTAAATAACTCCCATTGACCTGTCAACAGCAACCAAGTCTCAACTACAAGAGGAGGATATACTCAGCCCGCATGAAGTGGACACCTCAAGTACACAGCTTGGGTGATAGGGAAGGCTGTGCCACTGGTTGCTACAGGAAACCTACTGCATTAGGCCACGATACCAAGACAGGGAGTCATAGCAGCTCTACCTAAAACCTAGAAACAAACACAAGGAGGCTGCCAAAATAAGGAGACAAGGAAACGTGGCCCAAATGAAAGAACAAATCAGAATTCCAGGAAAAGAACTAAACAAAATGGGGATGCAGAGCTCAAAACACTGGTTATAAGGATGCTCAAGAAACCTCAACAGCATAAAAAAGATCCAGTCAGAAACAAAGGATACACTAAGTGAAATAAAGAACAATTTACAGGTAAACAACAGTAGAGTGTATAAAGCCAAGAATGAAATCAATGATTTGTGACATAAGGAAGCAAAAAACAACCAATCATAATGACAAGGAAAAAAAAATATCCAAAAAAACCAGGATAGGGTAAGTAGCCTCTGGGACAATTTCAAGCAATACAGAAGAAGACGAGAAAGAGAAAGAAATTGAAAATTTATTTGAAAAATAATGAAAGAAAACTTCCCTAATTTGGTGAAGGAAATAGACATGCAAGTCCAGGAAATACAAAGAGTCCCAAACAACTTGGACCCAAAGAGGACCACACTGAGACACATCATAATTAAAACAGCAAAAGTTAAAGATAAAGAGAAAATCTTAAAAGCAGCAAGAGAAAAGAACTTAGTTACCTACAGGGGAGTTCCCATAAAACTACTAGCTGATTTCTCAAAAGAAACATTGCTGGCTCCAAGGGACTGGCAAGAAATATTCAAAGTCATAAAGAGCAAGGACCTATAGACAAAATGGCTCTACCCAGCAAAGCTATCATTTAGAATCAAAGGGCAGATAAAGAACTTCCCATACAAAAAAAAAAAAAAACCTAAAGGAGTTTATCATCACCAAACCATTATTATATGAAATGTTAAGGGAACTTATTTAAGAAAAAGATCAAAACTATGGACAATAAAATGGCAATTATATGTATCAACAATTGAATCTGCAAAACAAACTAAGCAAACCAGAAGAACAGGGGCAGAATCATGGAAACAGAGAGAGTTTTGATGGTTGCCAGATGGGAGGGTGGTGTAAGGGAATGGGTGAAGAGGTGAGGGGATTAAGACATACAAATAGGTAGTTACAGAATAGCTATAAGGACATTAAGTACAGTGTAGGAAATGGAGTAGCTGAAAAACTTATACGCATGAGCTATGGACATGAACGATGGCAGGGGGATTGCCTGAGGGAGTGGGGGTGCTTGGCAATGGGGCAAGAAGGGAAAATATTGAGACAATTGTAATAGTATAATCAATAAAATATAATTTAAAAAATTAAGTGTTTTTAAGCCAGCATTTGATTTTCTTCAGGCATGGCCAGCTCTCTTTTTGACTTGGTTCATATAAATTCCTATATTTGTGGTCCTCATTTCCCACCTGCAAGCTCAGTTGGAAATGAGCAGCAGGAAGGAAGGCAATTTATTTTTATGTATTTAACCTATTTAAATATACTTTGTGCTATAAAGAGGATTTAAGGTTTCTGACAAAAAAATACTGAAAATACAATAGGATAAAAATCTTTTGTCACAGGCATATGGACAGATTTTTCTCCCTTAGAAATCACCAACTACTACTAATCTACAAGCAAACAACAATTCAAATGGAAATATCGATGAGGAAATAATATCTTGGACTTGGAAAGCATCTTCTTCTGAAGATCTAATTTCCTTTACGCACTCATCCTCATGAGGCAAGGAGAGACAGGGACCACGATCTCTAATTTAAACTCGGGTACCAGGGTGTTTTGCCTATATGAACAAGGAGGTCTTCACCCAGTCTTCTGCTCCTCCTGTCTAGGAAAAATAATTCAGTTCTTCCCAAAGAAAGAGTACATAATATTACCCTCAAATCCACAAATCCTGGGTACCATCTAGGGACTGGAAGGAACCCCACCCAGGTAACTGGCAAATACCCACTCATACCAGGAGATGCTCAGTCATCCCAGATGCAGGAGGCTAGGTACTAACATCCATGGCCAGATTTTGCAGTGTAGGTTTTCTGGGAAAATTAAAGCATGTATATTGACTTTAAATTTGGTCTGTATGTGACTATAAAAAGCTAATTTTTTAAAGACACATTAACCTAATACATAACAGATCATGGAAAGCAATGTAAATCCTTGCTACTGGGGATTCCATTCATAAAAGATATAAACACTTCTTAAGATTCTCTTTCCCCACTCCCCTGCATAATCAGAAGCTGTTTCACCCCAAGGGAACAACCAAGGGATTCAGTCTAGGACAGTTGTCCCCTAGGGTAGAACCCAAGCATCAGTATTTTTGATAGCTCTCTAGGTGATTTCGATGTGCCACCAAGACTGAGAACCACTGGTCTGGAGGCTTTGGTCAATCTGCCACTCACTTTGTCTGCATACATTAGATTAGGGTTTCATTACCCCTTTTCTTCTATACATTTATATATATATATATATATATATATATATATATATATATATATATATATATATTTAATTACATTAGTCTCGTAGCTTCCTGAACAACCTTTTAATCCATAGCTTAATACACTATACATCAAAACACACTGACATTTATTGCAATGAAGAGTTCTTTGAAATGTCACACTTCCCACTATCTCTTTGTGAAGCATCTTTTTTTTCTCCTTTGGCTGCCACAGCCTGTGTTGCACTATATTTAAGTGTTCGGTCTTAGATACATGGTAAGTGTTTTAAAAGACTGAGAAGAACAAGGAAAAGGAGGAGAAGAGCTGACGCACTTCAGAGCTAAGAGTGTGACTTTGTCGCAGTCAAGTGCTGTTTCTATAAGATCCAACCACCACACCATTTGCCTGCAGTTCATCCTACCTTCCTACCAGTTCAAAATCATGTTCCTCTCTTTAATCTTAAAATCATGCTAAATCACCAGCTAATGAACCTGATAAATTAATAATAATAAATAATATAAATGATATCTTAATTGGTTATTAGCAGATCTGTAATTTTCTAAGGTCTTCTCAATATACGTTATCTCAATCCAAAGGAAGGCTCTAATGTCGAAAAGCAGGCACCATGTTAAGGCAGAAAGGGTAATATAAATTAGGGGGATGGGCAGAGCACCCCTGAAGTCACATCTAACAGACAACTGCCCACCCAAAGCAATCACTGGCTATAAATGATGATTCAGTTCCCCACTGTGGAATTGCTCAGCCACTGACCTCATATCTATGGACCACTCTCTGCGCCCTGGTAATTTATCTTTTTATAAGCCAGCCTCACAGTATTTCCACAACATACAACACACACTTGGTAGGTACTCAACGAATGTGTGATTTAAACAAAATAGATACGTGAATGCTCTTCATTCTTTTGCTTTCCACAAATATCCTTAGACCATTAACTGAATATTTATCAGGTTTTTTAAAGACTCAGAGAAAAATATTTCACTTCCTAAATCAACAGCCCATTCCAATGTTAAATGCAGGTTTTTGAAAAAGAGTGAAGACAGCTATAATAATTCTGCACTTAACTAATTGATGGCTTTTGGAAAACTCATCCATTCAGAATATCAAACTATAGTGTCCAAATGTGTTCTCTTCCTGAAGAAGAAAAGGGAACAAGGCCACCCTGAGACCCTCATCCAGAACTTGTTAACTTAAAACAGATTTAAAATAAAGATACAGATTTCACAAGATTGCTCATAGGATTCCTAGAGATTAGAAGAGACATGGATAAGTATCAGCTATGAGAAAAGACAGCAGAAAAACACAGAAATCATGGGTGACAGGCATGCTGATTGAAACCCACTCCATCCATTCCACCAGCCATGTGATCAAATTCCCTTTGCCAATAGTTGTTTAGAAATGACCTAATGCCATTTCAATGTGACCTAATACTGGCCAATAAGAAGCAAGAGAATTCTACTGAGGGATTCTTAGAAAGGCCTCCTCTCTTTTAAGAAAGAAACAGTGAAAAGACAGTGACGATCTTCTTTCCCTGGACAATGTCTTGTCTGGGTGTGTCATTACTACTACACAGTGGGGCAAAAGTAGGTTTACAGTTGTGAGTACATAAAACATAGAGCTTATTCTTGTTATTATTTATTAATTAGTGTATTATTTTCCATATTAAGAACTGTAAACCTACTATTGCCCACTCTGTATGAAGAGGCAAGCCTGGGGGCAAAGTCAGCACACCAGAGAGTAGAGGACCTGGGTCACTGATGACAGTGACTGAATCAACTCACCCAAAAGCTCTGTCTCTGAACTTCTTGTTCTGAGAGACAATATATTTCCTTACTCGTGAAACCAATTGAAGTTAAGGTTTCTGCTACTTGTAGCTCAAGGCATCCTAACAGTTATAGGATACCAAATAGGAAAGAATCTCCAGATATTAATTACACTGGAAATGTTTAAGTGGTAAAAGGGGTATGGTGACTCCACTTTGGTCATATTGATTTTATACTTCGAGAAAGGTAATTGTGTGATTTACTATAGTAATTGGATAAGAAGCAGTATGGATCAAGCATATGCTCTTTGTACAGTTTCCTGCCAATAAATCTGAAAATGAACTTACTGGATCAGAGAAGAAATTGTTTAGATTGGAAGGGCAGATGAAGTGCTTCCCTGACAAGGTAAAGCTAAAGGAGTTAATCATCACCAAGTCCTTATTACATAAAATGTTAAAGGGACTTATTTAAGAAAAAGAAGAAGATCAAAACTATGAACATTAAAATGACAGTTAACTCACAACTATCAACAGCTGAATCTAAAAAATCAAAAACAAAAACAAAATCAGGAACAGAATCATAGATATGGTGATCATATGGAGGGTTATCAATGGGAAGGGGGGGAAGGCGAAGAATGATGGAAAAGGTACATGGATTAAGAAGCATAATTGGTAGGTACAAAATAGGGAATATTGAGAATAGTAAAGGAAAAGGAGAAGCCAAAGAACTTAAATGCATGAACCATGGACATGAACTAAGTGGGGTGGTTGCTGGAGGGAAGCGGGACACCAGACAGAAGGGGGTGAAAAGGGGAAAAAATTGGGACAACTGTAATAGCAAAATCAATAAAATATACTTGAAAAATAAAATAAAGTCTACTGCTACATAATTTAAAATTTTTTTAAGATAAAAATGTTTCTTCTAGCTTTCTCTTGCTGTATTAAATAATGTCATAATTTTTTTTAAAGAGAAATGGATTCTGCACATGTGAATAAAGAACTTTTTGCATGCTAATAGCATTTTACCAATCAATCAATTCACCTCACTGATAACATTGAACTTCCACTCCTGATTCTCTCTATCCTGACAAGACAGTTCATTCCACAGTCAAGAAGCTGAGCTCTCTCTTTCCAAAGCGTCAGTGGTAATGTGTATGTGACAATGATAATTTCAGTCCATGAATCTACTGCTTTGCCTTAGAAAGTCATGTAAGTTTTCTACTCCTCACAGGAAACAAGACTATAATCTATTCAAAGAGTTTGCATTATTTTTAGCCAATTCTAACTACCCACTTCAATCTGTTCATTCTTCAGTTTATATGAATTTTAGCATTTGCTTTAGAATACTATTCATATCATAAAATAAAATGTGATGATCTATAAAAATAACCTACTTTAAAATAGGAATAAAGAAGATGGCCAATTAAAGTGTTATTAAACTAAATAAGTTTACTTTTTAAAGGATTTCAATGCTTGCACTTCTAATGATTCATTAAGGAAAAATACTTAATTTTACATTGTTCACACTCTGAGTACAGCTACCATGCAGCTCTACTCCCTAAAATGATGCTGCTAATGAAATAGTCTTTGAAGCTGTATTAGTTTCTTATTTCTACTACCACAACTTAGTGGCTCAAAATGATAAATTCATTATCTTACAGTTGTTTGGGTCAAAATCTGAAATAGGTCTTGAGGTGTTGAAGCAGGGCTGTGTTCCTTCTAGAGGGTCAAGGGGAGAATCTATCTATTTGCCTTTTCCAGTTTCTGGAGGCTGCCAGCATCCCTTGGCTCATGGTCACATCTTTCTGACCTCTGCCTGTCATCACATCCTCTTTTCTGACTCTGACCCTCTTACCTCCCCCTTCTAAGGACACTTGTGATTATATTAGGCTTACCCAGATCATTCCAGATAAAGTCCCCATCTAGAGATCCTTAACTTAATCACATCAGCAAAGATTTTTTGTTTTTGTTTTTGTTTTTGCCATGTAAGATAACCACAGTAACTGATTCCAAAGACTAGGATATAGACATCTTTGGGGAGCTGTTATTCCACCTACCACAAAATTCATCACAAACAGGGGAGGTTTTCTTTTATTTCATCTAGTCTGAGAGTATTTAGGAAACTGTATAAATTAATATCTATCTAGAAGTTGTTACTGGTTTTGAGTTATGAAGAGATACTCTTGACACTCCAAGGGAAAGTTGATGAGCTAATAAAATTTCAGACCCAGACACTACTCAAACACAGTCTTCCTACAATGGGGAAAAGAACAGCTTGAAAGATTTTTGTTCCTTGTTTTGGTTCCCAGAAAACCCACAATGCTAAAGCCATGTGGAAAAAGATGAATTTTCCAGGAAGAGAAGTGACAGTAAATGGTAAGAGATGTTTAGAGAAATGGTAAATTGTTGTAATAAGAATAAATCTGATATAAAACAATGTGTTTGCCAACCCATCTGTATATGCCATGCTCTCTCATCCCTCCACTGCTTTTGTGGGTATTCTTTCTTTGGCCTCCTTCCCCTGAACACTATCTCCTATCTATTCATCCTACAAGTGACAGCTCTGCACATTCCAAGCTGGTATGAATAAGCCTCTTCTGCATTTCTGCTCTGCCCTCTTACAGCCACTTTTAGTAGAGAAACCCTCCCTGCACTGATGCCTTTATGAAATGGGCTCTGCTCTAATCAAGAAAAGGTACTGCCTTTTTAAATCTGTGTTCCAAATGCCAGGCAAAGTTCCAGGAACATGGTAGGTGCTCAGTTTGGTTTGTTAGAAAAATTAATTAAGCAAATCTAAAAGACAGTTCATCAAAGACTTCTATAAAGGAGAAAAGATGGCTTTAAACATTCTCATGCATGTTTCTTTAGTTCTAAGAATTATTAAAAGGATTCTTCCTTAAATGGCAAACCTTTAAATGTTTTGCCAATTCCAGTCTGAGCTTGGCTTATGCTACCCAATCACGTGATAAACAGACACTGTGATGTTTCCATTCCATACTCATTTTAATGCACTCACCCTTTCTCACCTGATCAAAAAGAAAGTTTTCATGGGAGAAGAAGAGCAATCTTCAAGAAATCAGATGGAATAGGATTATAAATTAGAAGCTTCAACCAGGCACCAAGACACACTAGTATGATATTCCAGAGTGACGTCCTAGACCAGCGTCCACATTTTCAATGAAATCCCCCAAAACTAGTTATATGACTCTTAAATATAACTTCTGCTACAATGAAGATCATAAATGGACCTACCTGTTAAAGACTAAGAGAATTTCAGAGAGGGGGTTTTCTTTGGAGAATGGGTCACTTTACCTCAGGCCAAGAGAGTGAGGCCTCAAGGAATCACCCAAAGCTTAATAATGTCTCTTCCAAAAAAGCCAAGAGGAGACAGACAGGGGAGCTTCCCTGCTGACAGGGAAGAGAGTGCCAAGTTGGGGTCAGCCTGCAACCACAGAGTCTCTCACTGGAAGTGCAGTCCACGCACAAGAGAGAGTAAGCATGGGGTTGTTTGCACACTGACTGTTAAATTAGGCTGTGTTTGACAATGGAGTACAACCACAAGAATGAACAGACAGGCCATCAGACTAGAATTTCCCCTAGGGAGTAAATTCTAGCAGGACAAAGGATGACAAAATACATCTGTTTTCTGCTCCAGACCACTCACACTGCTTGTTAAGTGTACTGGTTATACACATTTCCTCCCCGTTTGTAAGTCTTCCCAAAGCCCATTGCTGTCCTCCAGCTGGGAAGAAAAGATGGAATTCCTTCCAAAAGTTAGGTAAGCATACTTTCAATTGGAGGCTGGAGCCTGGTTATTTAAGAGCATTCAGTATAAACATATTGAAGAAAAACCGATAACTTTCTCCTGAATGAACCATCCATAAACATTAACAGAAAATCCATTTTGCTCCATAATCAATGTTACCTTAGAAAAGTAAAAGGAAGGGAGGAGGGAAAAGGAAACACTCATGACTCTTACCCAGGCCCTGATTCTGCTGTTCCCACTCGATGGTGTCTGGCACCTGGTAGGTGGCTCTGTCTAGAAGGTCCACATTTTCCGGCTCTAAGCCAGGTTCCTGGGATGTGACGCCAGGGAGAGTAAAACCACGCAGCTCAGAGTCACCATCCAAGCTTTCGTCCATGGAGTTGGCATCTTTATCTTCTTCATCTTCTTCCTCATCTTCCTCTTCTTCATCTTCCTCCTCCTCATCCTCTTCATCCTCATCTTCTTCTCCCTCTGGACAAAAAGAAGTCAATGAGAAACATGAAAAAATACAGTGACTGCAAAGGAATCTTATAAAATAAACCAAACAATACAAAATAGCCATGCTTAGCCTTTTAAAACAAACTGTATAGCCAAGTTGGAAATATGAGTTTAGTAGAATTTTGTGCCCATCATTTTTTAAATTTTTTTATTGGTTTTATTAGGGTGACATTGGTTAACAAAATTATATAGGTTTCAGGTGTACAATTCTACAATACACCATCTGTATATTGTATTGTGTGTTCACCACCCATAGTCAAGTCTCCTTCCGTCACCATTTATCACCACCCTTTACCCTCTTCCACCTCCCCCACCCCCTTCCTCTCAGGTCATCACCATACTATGAGGAGTTATTTTTGCTTCATCCCTTCACCTATTTCACCCAGCCCCACATATTAGTTTAGGTAATATGTATTTTTCTTAGTTGTATTTCTATTTACAAGGGTAGGAAACAATTCCTTCCTGTTTTCTGGAGGTCATTAAAGGTCCCAGTCCCTTTATATCCTATAATACTAAACAAGAGAATTCATTATGTTGGCACAATTTTCTTTTCACTCTTCTTCTGCATCAGTGAGCAGAAGTCACAACCATGTTAAGTGAGAGGTACATAAATCCATTCCTGAAACTTCTCTTTATGTAGAAGCAATCCAAGAAACTAGAAATAATTACATCAACATTCTGGTCCAACTCAAAAAGGAATTGAGAAATGGTATGTTGATTAAGGATCCTCAGAAAAGCAACACAGTTGAAAAAAATCATTTTCGTTACTATCATTATAAGAGTTAAATTCACAATTTGTGATTTTCAATGCTTCAAGTGCAGTAGGTTTAGGGAACATAAGATCCCCGACTTCATTTTCTTTCACCAATTTTAGTTTTCTAGAAACACTGTGAGGCCCCACCCTCACCAGGCATGGACTCCTGCAGCCACTGAGGAATGCTGAGACTCTCCTTTGCTGCTTCAAGACAATTTTCTCCACACATAACATTTTTCATCCATCATTTACAAGGTTTTTTTTTTTAACTTTTAAGAAAGTATTACATCTAATCTTTCCCATTCCTATCCTATAACTTTGTAGGACTAATACCTGTCACTATTTCAATAATTCTAGAAATATTTTTCTAGCACCTCGTTCCATGCACTAGGGATAGAGCAATAGTGTCTCTGCCTTCATGGAGCTGATAGAGCACTCAAAACAACAAACAGCAAACAGATGTATATGATACAAATTACACCCTGATTAAAACTGGCAAACAGAAAAACAAATACCATATGATCTGCCCTATAAGAGGAACCTAATGAACAAAATAAACTAATGAACAAAATAGAACCACAGGCATGGAAACATGGAACTGACTGAAGGTGACTAGAGGGAAGGGGTGGGGGGATAATGGTGGGAAGAAAGGGAAGGGACTAATCAAAGAACGTGTATGAATGACCCACAGACATGGACAACAGTGTGGGGACTGACTGTGGGAATGGGAGGTGGGATGGGCCAAGGAGGGCAAAGGGGGAAAAATTGGGACAACTGTAATAGAATAACAATGGAAAGCAACTTTAAAAAAAGAATTGTTATAAAATGGCAACAGTGTCTCTCTCTGCACTGAGGGATAAATTGATTTCATGACCAATATAATAAACTTAATGTTTCTATCTGAGGAAAAAACACTGGCAAACAGAGAAAATGCCAGGTACTGCTATTTTAAATGGGGAGATCAAGGAAATCTTTTCTGATAAGGGGAAGTTTGGACAGAAATCATGCCAAAATAATGAATTCTCTTGTTTAATTTAGGTTAATTTAGGAAGAGCATCCCAAGCAGAGGGTAACAGGCAATAGGAAGGACAAAAGCCTTGAGGCAGATGTGTGCTTGTTGTAGTCAAAGAACAGGGAAACCCAGTTTGGCGGGGGGGGGGGGGGGGGGGGGGGGGGGGGCAGGAAGAGACAGAATCTTAGGAAATGAGGAGGAAGGGGTAGGCAGGGGCCAGATAGGACATATTTATAATAAATTATTCTGCCTGCAGGGTGGAGAACCGGCTATATCAAAGCAAGAGATAAAGCAGGGAGACCCATTCGGAAGCTATTTCTTTTAAAACCTAGGTGACAGAAGACGGTGCTCTGGGCGAGGGTGTATAGTCCTGGATGTGGGGAGAGGTGGTCTGATCTGGGATGTGATTTGAAGGTAGAGCCCTGCTGATAATTACAGTATGGGATGTGGAAGAAAGACCCCACTTTACCGAAAGTGGGACTATAAGATAAAGAGCAGAATCAAGAATTTTATTTGAAACCATACTTGTGTGATGGCCATGCCTATGACATCAAACGAAAGTGTTGGAACCCTAAGGAAGGTCAAAGCTACAGATAAAAATCTAAGAGTCATCAATTTATAAATAATATTTAAAGCCTTAAGACCTGCTGAGATCCCCAGAGAATGAGTGTTGGGAGAAAGGGAAGTGGTCTGGCCCAAGCTCTGGGCAATCAAAACTTTAGACGTTGGCCAGTAGAGGGAGATCCAGTGAAGAAGACAGGGAAGAGATGGGTGCAGCAGAAGAAAACCAAGGCACGTGTGGTGTCAGGGAAGCCAAGTGAAAAAAAACAGCTCTGAGGGGCTGAGTGAAAAAGTGAGAATGTCTGATGTCTGTCTGGCCTGGACATGATCTCTGCCTTTGACATTTTGGAGGTCATTAGAGAATGTTTACAAAACATGTTTCTATGAAATGGTAGGGATGAAAGTAGGACTAGAGAGATTGTAAAGATAATTAGAAAAAAAAGTTAGTGGATACAGTAAATATAACTCCTACAAGAAATTTGAAAAAGGGAGGGCCACTAGGGGTCAGCTGAAAGGACCAAGGGTAGGTTATTAGAATTTGCCTGTAAGCTGACAGGGAAGATCTGGTAGAGAGGAGGAAACTGGTGATGCAGGAGAGAGGGGAGACAGCTGCCGGAGGAATGTCCTGACTCATGAGTTATCACGCAGGGGTTACACGTGTGGATCCGGAGCCACAAAACTTACCATGGCCATGTGACTTTGGAAAAGTTACTGACTTTGGTGTGCCCCAACTGCCTCCTCTTTAAAACTGGTATGATTCCTACCTCACAGGGCTGTTGTAACGACTACATTAGTTAATAGGCACATGGTGGCCACTCTATAAGGTTAGCTGCTGCTTTGCTATTACTGCAAGGGGATGGGAGCCAGTACACAACTGCTTCAGGTGCCTCCTCCCCTGCAGCGGGCACAAGTGTGCATGGGATTGGGGGGTAGATTTGGTAATGGGGGTATGTGAAAGTATTTTCATATTTATTTTATTTTCTCAGCCAAATACAAAAGCTGGAAAGGGAAAGAGAAATGTTGGTGATTTGAGGCGAGAGGACAAAGTGTGAAATAATCATCTTGAAAAATGGGTGAATGAATTCTCTGGAAATATGTGGTAGGACCTCCAGGCAGCCCTATGGGATCACTTAGGATTTGACAGCATAAATTTAAGGTGAGGCAGGTTAAGGTGGCTCTGTGTTTTTCTCCAGCCACATTCAGTCGCTTGGGTACAGGCATTGGTAGACAGGTTGAGTAAGGAGAGCGATTTTAACTAGTGCCCAATTTTACTAAAAGAGCTCAACTGGAGAGGGGTTGGGGACAGAGGTAGTTGACTGAGTGTGAAGCGAGTCATTATAAAGATGGATCAGGCAAAGGATACAAACTCTCAGTAATAAAATGAATAAGAACTGGGATCTAATGTACAACATGGTGACTATAGTTAACAATACTGTATTGTATACTAGAAAGTTATTGAGTATATCTTAAAGGTTATTAGCACAGAAAAGGTAATTATGTAAAGGGATGGAAATTAACCTTAATATTGTAATGATTTTGCAATATATACATGTATTAAGTCATCACATTGTACACCATAAAATTACACATTATATATAAATATCTCAACAAAGCTGATGGACCAGGGATTCTTATTAAAGAGAAGTTGAGTAGGAAGTTTGATAGAGAAAAAGTAATGGGGTCATTGGATTATGGAGAAAATTATCATCAAGACTATTTGATGACTTTGATGACTTTCCTCTTATAGACAAAAAATGGTCATAAGCTTTAAAAATTACTTGCAAAGCATTGTAAAATCATTTTTTGTTAACTTTCATCTTCACAAACCCAAGAGGGCTGTACTTGACAGAATAATTGTGACAATATGATAGTGATTCCCTGGGGATGCAAAGGAAAAGCCAGAGCTCTGAGCCCTGAGTTCCTAGCTCTCATCTTTTGACCACTGTCACCCCTCAAGGACAACTTCTACTCTGTCCTCAACATATTAGATTAACTCCTTCTCTTTAACAGAGCTATATGATCTAGCGATCCCACTTGTGGATATATATCCAAAGGAAGCTAAATCATTATCCCAAAGATATAGCTGAACTCTCATATTCATAGCAGCAATAGCCGAGGTGTGGAAACAACCTAAGTATCCACCAACAAATGAATATGTATTCATAACAATATACCATATATACATATATATAATATGTATGTATGTATATAATGAAATATTATTCAGTCTTTAAAAAGAAGGAAATTCTGTCATTTGCAATATGGATGAATCTGGAAGGCATTATGCTAAGTAAAGTAAGTCAGACACAGAAAGAAAAATACTGCATGATGTCACTTATATGTGGAATTTTTTTTTAAGTCTAACTCATAGACACAGAGAGCAGAAAAGTGATTGCCAGGGATCGGGAGGTGAAGTTGATAAATGGATAGAAACTTTTGGCTATAAGATGAATGAGGTTTGAGGATTTAATGTAAAACATAGTGACTGTGGTTGATAACACTGTATTGTATAACTGAAATGTGCTGAGAGTAGGAGTGAAATGTTCTCCGAAAATAAAAAAGTAAACATGTGAGGTGATGGGTGTGTTAATTAATGCAATAGTAGAAATCCTTTTACTATGTATGCATGTGTCAAACCACCACACTTTAAATATCTTACAACTTTAATTGTCAATTATAGCTCAATAAAGCTTGGAAAAAGTAAAGTTCAGAGCTAATAAAAATAATGCAAGGGACCTTGGCAGTCATTTTACTCCATTCTTTTGCATTCCAAAGAGAGGGCCTCATCTAAGCAAATCTAGGCCAACAAAAGGTTGCTTACCTTCATGGTGTGATTTGGAGGATATTGCTTAAGTCAATGTGTATCTGTGACATTATCTCTCCCACCCTCACCCACCATGGCAGAGCCTTCCTTCTCCTCCTCCTGACCTGAAATGCCTGGCAAGAGATGCCTAAATCCGAGTCAGACAATGAAACCAGGGAGCCCTCTCTCCAGAAATGCCCTATCAAAAGGACCCTGACTGACAGCTGTGTCCTAACCCACAGCAATACTTTGTACATAGACGGGCTCTTCTTCTAAGAAACTCAAATGCTTTGTAGGCACTATCTGCCTAACTTATATTATTGACTAAACAGATAGCACATTTACAAGCTCTGTTTTACTTACAACCTACTTAGATAGTGCTATAACTGCACTAGGTGCTCAAGTATGACATCAAACAGGTTTGTTAAACCTTGGAATATTTGACTCTAGTCAGGCCTGTCTTCTTTTTTATTGCAAACATTTCCGCCTACAGTTACCAAAACCAAGAGTTTTAATTTTGTTCAGGTCCAGGGACATTAGTTAACTCCCAACAAAATCAATAGGAGATATGGGAAAAAATTTGCCTATGATCCCAGCCTGAGTAATCTGACTCTACTACAAAGTCCAGCTGCCATTTAACAGGCAGTCCCCACCAAAGGCGCTCCGTTTTTCTCATTCTGTTTTTTAACGCAGTTTAGGTACTTTTAGATTTCCAGAAGGTAGACACATAGCTAGCATTCCTATAGTATTACTAATGAGTCAAAGGAGAACCCTGGGTTGAGACCATGTCATCTCAACAATGGGAGTTGGAGGAACCCCAGCAGCAATATGTGTTTCCCAACATAACCTGTCTATTCTACCCTTGAATAACAAGAAGGATCTCACCTACTTTCTGTCTCTTTGGAATTGCAATGATTAATTTGAATCCTTTTCTTTTGCCTATCTAGTCACTAGTTTTAAGTGTTAAAACTCACTTTTGAGTGGCCCTTTTCTTTCCTTGACAAAGTTTCAAATTAAATTTAAGGTAGATAAATTAAAGCACAGGAAGAAGAGGAAGGATAGCATGAAGAGTCAGGGTGGCTTCTCTGGGCGGAGGCTGAGTGTGCATTAGTCTTTCCCCCTAAAGGGAATGGCTGTGACACAGCCCAGTGGCATAGTTCTAAAAGAAGACACATTCATTGGACTGTGTTTTCCTGGGAACCCTATACACTGGTACCTCGGTACTCATTAATTCGTTCTGGATCTCGTGATGAGAACTGAAACCAACGAGTATCAAACAATGAGTATTTTCTCTTTTGGGGCAGCATCATGACTCATACAAGTTTTATCAAGTGCAGCAAGTCCGGAGCAAGTGCCAAGTGCTGAAACATTTTTTCTCATCAAAATGTGACAAGTACAGGGTTTGACGAGTTCTGAAGTCAATGAGTACCGTGGTATGACTGTACCAATATAACCAAAAGCCACTCAAGCAAAATGGTTTCCACATATAAATGGTAACTGAAGCAATAGAAATGGCACTGCTTTTATTTTCCGGATTTTTTTTTAATTTGGTCATCAAATTAGGAACAAGACTTAAATACCCAAGAAGAAAAAATTAAACCTCTTCTGAGGCCATGAAACAGTTCTCCAGCAGATGGCTCTCTGGGATCATAAGGGTTTGAGGAATACCAGAAGTTTGCTGAACACAAAGCTCAGCAACCCATAAAGGTAAGCCGACTTAAAGAGTTTACAGGCTTTCATTACATTTCTAAAATCTTAGATATTCCTACCAGCTAAGTGCTTTTATATTTTCACCATGTAATATTATACATATATATGTATGTATGAAAAGATATACAATATTTAAGCTTAAAAAGCTTAATAAACTTAATACTAAAAAGAATCCCAGAGAACTCACCATTTAACTTAAAAACTGAAATATTACTAACACTATTATATCTATCTGCATAATCCTCTATCATCTTAACCAACTTCTTCCTTTTAGTGACATAAAAAATTATTGGATGTTATTTTCTGGGACTTTTTTTCTCTTGGATTTACGGTTTTAAGTTTCACACATCTTGGAGAAAACACTGGTTTGTTTCTTGCACACTGATTTATGGTATTTCACTATGCAAATATGTCGCTATTTATTTATCCTCATGTCAATAAACATTTAGGTTATTTAGTTGTTGCCAGTTTTTTCCTGTTATGCATAGTGCTGCTATGAGATTTTAGAGATGATCTCTAAAGTAACTATTCAAAGGTTCCTCTAGGATATATTTCTAAAAGTGTCTAGGTCAAGTGTTCAATGCTCTAAATAATGTCTAGATAAATTTCTTTAGCGCCACGTGATCACCAACTTTTGGTGTTGTCAAGTGTTATTTTTTTAATCCAGTGTATATAAAATATATCACCATAGATGTAATTTGCATTTCCATAATTACTTATGAGGTTGTGTATCTTGATCATATGTTCGTGTATCTCAGTAAAATGCCTATTTATATATTTGCTCGTTTTACTTTTGGGTTGTCTGTCATTTCCTATGGAGATTTTTTTTTTTTTTTAGTTCTTTCTATTCTAGACACTGATCCTTTATCAGTAATATATGTATTACATATCTTCTCTAGTTTTAGAAGTTGTATTTTCACTACCATTCTCATACCTTAAGTTTTTAGTTTAATATAACTGCATTTATCAATATTTTCTGGTTAGCAATTTTGTGTCAGAAATTTTTAAATCCTTCTGTATCATTAGTTCAGAATATATTCTATAATTTTTCTCCAATTTGTAAGTTTCACTTTTCACATCTGTTTTTAAACCATATGGAATTGATTTTTCAATCTGATTTTATTTTTTTCCATATGGACAACCAATTGTCCCAGACTTTTATGAAAACAAAATGCTTTTCCCTCTGTTCTGCACTGCCATCTCCATATATACCAAGGACACCCATAGTGCCTGTTTCAATGCTCTATTTTGTTCCACTCGCCATTTTAATTATTTCTGTCCATGGCCACACAGTCTGAATATATACAGAAACAGTGAGAGCTTTATAAGTGTTAATATCTGGTAGAGCAGGTGCCCTTCCTCCAATATATTCTTCTTTAGTTGTGCAATGGCTATCTGGGGGGCTTTGCTCTTCTGTACAAGTTTTACAAAAAGTTAGTCAACTTATTGTGAATTAATGAAATGGAAAAATAAAATAATAAAATCTTATTTTTATTATGTCATTCCTTCAGTTTTCTTTGGGACTCTTTTGTCTTTACAGCTTAAGGTGAGGCTGCTTAGCTCATTAATTTTCAGGCTTTATTCTTTTCTAATAAAAGTTTTAAAGGCTAAATATTTTCCTTTAAATATCTCTTCACCTTCATCTTACATTTAATATAACAGTTCACCACAATTCAGCTCTAATTATTTTTATTTTCTATTACGATTTTTTCTTTGATCCATAGTTATTTAGAAATTTTTTGTAAAGGTATGGTGTAATTTATCTTTTTTATTTTTAATTTCTAACTGAATTGAACAGCCATCAGGGAATGTGGCCTGCATATATCAATTCCTTGAAATTTATCAAGATTGCTTTAAGGACTAGTACATTGTCAGTTGTTGTAAATACTTAATGTGTGCTTGAAGATAATGTATATTCTCTAATACTTGGATACAGTATTTTATATATATCCATTAATGCATTTTGTCTTACATTTTATTCTGTTTGAAAATTTCAACAAATTGAATTCACTACATAAAAAGGATTACATACATGACCAATTGGGCTTATCCCAGAAACACAAAGTTGCTTCAGCATTTGAAAATCAATCAGTATAATTCTCTGTATTAACAGAAAAACCATTTCATCATTTCCATAGAAGCAGTAAAATAGATTCAATAAAAGCATTTGAAAAAATCCAGTATCCATTTGTAACCAAAAATCAAACAAACAAAAAAAAAGTTTTAGCAAGCTAGGAAAAGGAGAAAACTTTCTCAAGTAGGTAAAGAAATCTCCAAAAACCCACAGCCAAGCTTCCTATTTAGTCCCCTTGTATTTACTGTCATTTTTGATATATGAATTTGTTCCTTTATTTGTTCTTTAATGATCTTCCAGGTCACTAACTCTCTTATTATATATTTAACCATTTAATTATTAAAGGTTTTTCCCCAATGATTACATTTTCATGTTTTATTTGGTTCTTTTTAAAAATCTGCTAGATCATTTTAACTAACCTCATTACTTGCTCATTTTTGTGATTTCATCATTTGTTTCTTTAAACCTTTTATACATGATTAATTTGTATTCTATTTTGATAGTTTTCATATCTTAAGTCCTAGGTAGAGAGTAGGCCAATCAATTGTTTGCCTTTTCTGCTGACTCCCCCTCATGGCTATTTGTTTCCTTGTTTGTTCGTCTTGTATTAACAAGCTTGTATCTGCTTGGTTATAATCTGTGGGAAACCTATGGAGCTCAATTAGGCATATTTTTTTCCAAAGGGGATTTGCATTTGCTTCAGTAGTGAGTCAAGTTGTGATGCAAACCTGGAATAGAAAGCACATTATTTGGATAGAGTACTATTCCTCTTTTAAAGACACAGGTTTAAGGTGGAGATTTCAATGCAGGTCTCTCTTCCTGCTGCTATTTCTCCTCAAGCACCTTTGCATTTCCAGAACGCTTACTCCTTAGAGCTCACTCTTAGTATTTCAGCTTGGGATGAATCAAGTTAAAAATTACAGTTCTTGGAGGAGAGCATTCCCACAAGCCCTTCTGGGCTACCGGGAGTCTCCACCTCTCCCCACTTTCCCCCTTTTCTCCTTTTCCCCTTTTCCCCCTGCTACATCGGGCCCCTCAAGGTGGACTGGGAGCTTCCCTCTTACCTCTAACCCCTTTCCTTCCCTTCCCTCAATAAACCTGGTGCAAAAACCTAAAATAAAAATTTTAAGAATTACAATTCTTGGAGAGTTTTCTGACCATGTGCAATCTTATTCATGCATTAAAGCCTATGTTTTACCCCAAATCTAACCATTTTGCTATGGTAGGGGCCATCAGAGCCTTCATCAGAAGCTGAAATCCAAATAATGTGCTTTCAAAAGCATCCATATCATCTCCATTTGAAGTGCGTCCAACCAGTTGAGTAAAAGCTCTTATTGGCTTTTCAAACCCCACTCCAGTTTCTCCAATTTCAAACAGTCATAAGAACATCTGTAATCTGGGTGCATTTTAAAATTAAATTAAAATCTCAAATGTTATTGTTCATTAAATATGCTGCTTTAAACATTTCTGTTAACTTATTCATTTCCCTTTTAATGCCTCTTCACAGTGATTTTTAAAAGCTCCCTATATTAATATATACAAATTTCATGAGAACTTCTTACTAAAGTTTAAACTTCTCATGAACTCTAGAGTAGTAAATATAATTAGAAACTTCCTGCATTCTAACCTTAACAATATTTAAAAGGTATATGCATGAGAAAATAAAAAAGCTGTGACAAGATTATCTGTTCACTTCAAACACATACCAAAATGTTTTAGATTCAACCCATGTTATAGACGATGTTTAAATGTTTTCTTACTTTGTTTAATATTCCTTCCTTTAAATTAGAGGATTCTGCTATTGATAACATCATCTCCTATATCTGGTTAGCAAGTGAAAAGGATCAGTGTACATAACAACCCATACATCTACCGGACATAATCATTGTTCAGCCTTGACTCCTATAATTGGTGTTCTCCGATGTCTTCTGTAAATCCTACCCCAAATTAAATTGAGTTCTTAATGGATTCAGCCCTAGAGCAATAATTATAAGTTCCAGGGTCTAACTCATGCTCATTAAACAACTCACTTTGATTTCAGATGACAGTCTTTCATGTATTCACCTCTGGGAAGTAAGACTATAGCAATATTATTCTATTTCTCAAGGGTGCTATAAAGTGAAACATAGAAGCTACACTAATATCGTATCCATAATTTCTGAACCATCCAGAATAAAACCTTCTCTTCAATAATTTAGCAGCCTTAAAAGAATATTTGCTTTAAGCAAACATATACAGAATTTGTATATAAAAATCCACGTAAATATAGGTTGGTTAGGTTAATTATTAATTTTTCAAAACTATGTACGAAAGTAGATTCCCTTTCAAACTTTGAAACATGACAACTAATTCAAAATGAGGTTTACCTATTAATTCATGGAAACATGTTTGTTTTATCATACCTGTGTGCATTTAGTTCCTGCAAACCAAAAATGCTGTCTTATTCTTTGTGCCCCACCTCCCAAGATCACTGTCTTACACAAAATAAAGCCCTCGATATAAGCTGATTGAATAGAAATAAACTGAACAACACTTTAATTATCTTCATCTTCAAAATAAGTAGTAAGTCCTTTAACTACTCCAATATAATTTTTAAGTATATTTTATTGATTATGTTGTTACAGTAGTTCCAATTTTTTTCCCCTTTGCTTCCCTCTGCCCAGTACCCCCTTCCCTCCAGCGATCCCACCCCACTTAGTTCATGTCCATGGGTCGTGCATATAAGTTCTTTGGCTTCACCCTTTCCTATATTATTCTTAACTTCCCCCTGTCTATTTTGTACCAACTGATTATGCTTCTTAATCCCTGCACCATTTCCCCATTTTTTCCTCTTCCCCCTCCCAGCTGATAACCCTCCAAATGGTCCCCATACCTATGATTCTGTTCCTATTCTGATTTGCTTAGTTGGATTTTGTTTTTACTTTTTGGATTCAGTTGTTGATAGTTGTGAGTTTGTTGTCATTTTAGTGTTCCTAGTTTTGATCTTCTTTTTCTTAAGTAAGTTCCTTTGACATTTCATATAATAACAGCTTGGTGATAATGAACTCTTTCAGCTTTATCTTGTCTGGGAAGCACTTCATCTGCCCTTCCATTCTAAATGATAGCTTTGCTAGATAGAGTAATCTTGGTTGTAGGTCCTTGCTTTTCATCACATTGAATACTGCTTGCCAGTCCCTTCTTGCCGGCAAGGTGTCTTTTGAGAAATCAGCTGGTAGTCTTATAGGCAACCCTTTGTAGGCAACTCTGCTTCTCTCTTGCTGCTTTTAGGATTCTCTCTTGAACTTTTGGCATTTTAATTGTGATGTGTCTTGGTGTGGTCCTCTCTGGGTCCAGCTTGCCTGGGACTCTCCATGCTTCCTGGACTTGTATGTCTATTTCTTTGGCAAAATTTGGGAAGTTTTCCTCCATTTTTTTTTCACATATGTTTTCAATTTCTTGCTCTTCCTCTTCTCCTTCTGACACCCCTGTGATTCAGATGTTGGCATGTTTAAAGTTGTCCCAGAGGTTCCCAAGCTTCTCCTCATTTTCCTCAATTCTTGTTTCCTCATTCTGTACTGGTTGACTGTTTTTTTCTTCATTATGTTCCAAATCATTGATTTGAACCCTGGTTTCCTCCCCTTCACCATTGGTTTTGTGTGGATTTTCCTTCGTTTCACTTAGCATAGCCTTCACTTCTCTTATGCATTTGCCGTGCTCAAGCATATCTGTCAAGCCTGTGAGCATCTTTATCACCAGTGTTTGGAATTCTGCATCTGTTAAGTTGGCTTTCTCCTCATCTGTTAGGTTGACTATCTCATCACTTAGTTCTTCCACTGGAACATTGATCAATTCCCCCTTTTGGGCCATACTTCTCTGTCTCCTCATCTTGACAGGCTCCTGTGTTCATTTGCCTCTGTGTCTTAGGTAGAGCTGTAACTCCTGTTACATTGTAAAGGGCGGAGCCTTAGGGATTTGTCAGTACAGGGCGACCTGTTTCACCACGTTGTGGCACTGTATGTTGGGGAGGGGTCTTAGAAGGAACAATGCCACTTGCCCAGCACTCGCCCCTTTTCCAGGCACTTCTCCCACTTCTGTATGGGACTGGTGCCTCTCTAGCTGTTGCCCTGGCTGTCGTTCCCAGAGTGGATGGGTCTGCGGACATTCTAGGACTGTGGGGGCCCTTTAAACAAGCAGACTCTGCTGAGAGACCAGCAGTTTCTTCTTCTACCTCAGCCCCCACTGGTTTGCATGGTCAGAAGCAATGAGGCTTGATTTTCCCTGATGCTGGGACCATGAACTGCACGGTCTGGTAAGGAGCTGGGAATGGTCTCCAGGTGTCCCTCCTGACTTCTTAAAATGTGTAACTGTGCTTTCCACTGGCCTGCCGCTGCCACTGCTGCTGCCACCACCACACTGCGTTCTGTGCACCCCGTATTTCTTCTTTATTTCTTTGTTTGCTGAACTTCCATGCAATTTGATTTTTTGAAATTTCTGGCTGTTTCTAGTTTTGAAGTAGTTGTATACCTTCTTAGTTGTGGAGGGAGACACAGCGTGTCTGTCTATGCCTTCATCTTGGCTGGAAGTCCTTTAATACAATTTTTAATTTATATTATGTAATGCCTCAAATGACTACAATATCATCTTTTTAAAGGAAGATTCACATACATTCTTTAGTCACACTGTGATAAGAGGCTGGCCTCACAGGAAGAAATTACCTTTGTATATATTAACTTCAATAATGTTTCCAGAGAAGGGTCTCCTTCCACCCACCTTTCCTTTCTTTCCCTCCCTCACACTCATGCTTCCCAAAGTGAGTCTAAAATATCACTTAACCCTGCCTGGTGTGGCTCAGTTAGTTGAACTGTCGTCTTGCAACTGAAATATTTCGGGTCCAATTTCTGGCAGGACACATGCCTAGGTTTTAAGTTCGATCCCAGTCTGGGTATGTACAAGAAGCAACCAATTGATATTTCTCTCTCTCTCTTCCTCTCTCCCTTCCTCTCTCTTTAAAAGAAACAATGAAAAAATTTGTTTGGGTGAGGATTAAAAAAAATAACTTGAGTTTACTGACTTATCCTTACCTGCCTGAGTGCAGGGGTTGGTGTGGATTCCAAGAAAGAAATAAAATAATGTTCAACCCCATAATGGGATGCAAGCAATCTAACTAGATTCCCACTGAATTTCTAGCAGAATGTGATTGGGAACCACCTCTTCAGTCACATAAAAAGTGCTCAACTTCGGGCCCTAAATAAGCACTGGAGTTAAAATAATAACAACAAACAGAGCAAATCAAATAGGAGGCATATCAAATTAACAAAGTAATGGTCCTAAAGCCATGCACTCCATCACTGACCATCATTTACCTACGCCAGGTGTGGACACAGGCTGAAAGGTCTGACTCTGCCCTTAAGGAGGTTTTGGAAAAGTCAGTTGAGGGCACAAACAGATGGTCAATGGCCGGGAAGACAGATATACTTTTGGTTGCATATTCATAGAAAGAAGTGATAGGCAGGCCCTGGCCAGGTATCTCAGTTGGTTAGAACGTTGTTGTGATAGCCAAGGTTGTGGGTTCAATTCCTGGTCAGAGCACATTCAAGAATCAACCAATAAATGCATGAATAAGTGGAACAACAAATCGAAGTCTCTCTGTCTCTCTGTTTCTGTCTCTGTCTCTCTCTTAAATCAATAAACTTTAAAAAAAGAAAGAAATGATCAGCAAACACTTGAATTCATTCCCAACACTTTAAAAAATCAGAATATTTCACATAAAAATCAGAATTTTCAGCTTATCTTGGAAAAATTCTGCAAACTAGAATCACTGAGCTCTCATTCTCCTCCTGGCAACAATACCAAGAGCAGCTGTCTGGACTGGAGGGAGTGTGTGTTCTCTATTGCATCCCACTCAGCACTCCCTAGTGTCTGAGGGACCTTCTTCACTTACTTACATTATCTACATAGCCCCTGACCTGTGGTTGCATGGAGAGGCTGTGAATATTTCATTCGAACAATTAAACCATCTCCCTCTACATGCTCCCATGCCTGCCTTGGATGGGCCTCTGTGAAGGGGGGCCGGGGTGGGGGGGATTGACAAGGAGCAGCAGTGATTCTCTTATGCACAAAAGTTCATAAAAGAAGCACAATTAACACAGAAGACGTGAAGCTCTCTGCCAAGAGGAGTAATTCACTGCTAAAATACATCACAAAGGAAGATGAAGAGATCACTCAGTGTAACACAACAAAAAGCAAAGAAGAAAAAGAAGTTAGAGGATGAAAACAAAAATTCAGTGGAGCCGGCAGAGGAGTGGAAGGTGAGAATTAACCCATTGAGTGCCATGCGTAATTCGAAATTTGGATCCACATGAGAAAAAGTTATATCAATATATAACCTGAGGTACGAAAAAAGAGAACAAAACATAAAATATGAATTATTTTATTGTTATTTACATTTATAGCCATCGAAAAAAGAGTCACTGGGAGTGACGCTGGCACTTTGGGGAAAATTAATCAGCGTTGCTCACAGAGAAGTTGGCACTCAAAGGGTTAAACTCTACCACCATTTGGAAAAAGCAGCCTTCAGCAGACAACCGTTTTTTATTCCTTTCTCACTGGAAAATGAAAAATCCAATAGTTTTTTCCTTTTGCTTTTACCCAGAAATTAAAGGTTGGTAAGAGGTAATTAAAAAAAAATAAGTACATAGTAATGCATGAATGGTATGTAGTTTTAATTGGTTGATGATGCAAAATATTCGTATTAATGATGTAGTTAACCCATGTCATGCATGTATTTACTACATGCAAGATGTCAAGTTATTCTCACACCAATATCCCTGCTTTACACAGAAGGAAAAAATGAAGTCTGAAAAAATTACCTAATTTGATCAAGATCACAGCGCTTATTTGTGATGGAGATAAGACAAACTCAGTTATGTCCATTCGAGACCACAAGCAGAGCTGTAGTCTTTTTATTTTTATTTTTAAAGCTATTTTTCACTGCCCATACTGCTCATCAGTGTGAGCTGGATGGTCTCAAAGGCTTCATAAAGGAGGATGAGTTTGAGCTGAACTGCTTGTTTCCCCCCTTCCTGTCCTTTTAACTTTAACTTTATAACCCTCTGTGTAAAGAGCAGTATTATTTGCCATAGACCAACAGAATGATCCTATTATTATACAGGTGTATCTCCTATTTGGTGAGAACAATGTTATATTGCCTAGACATGAATCACCTTGGGTTTAACAGAAATGAGACTTCCTTGGGAAGGCAAGATGTATAATAATACACAGTGCCAATCATGATGTCATCTGGCTGTCAATTGCCTAGGGATTGAAGATGTGTCTTTCAACAGGGAAATCAGGACAGATGTATATATGTGGGGTTGGAGGTTCCCTACTCAGTGATGGACCCCGGAGGAAATTTACATCTTGATCTTGGCTCTATTATGTGGAGGCAAGGATGGGGAGGAGAAAATAAGTTACCCTCTGTACTGGAAACAAGCCAAGCACTGAGAAGCCAGAAAGCCTGGCAAGATGTCTGAAATTTTGGTCCTGTGCTTGGATATAGAATATAAAAAACTTTCTCAGACAGGCCATAGAATGGGTCAGGGCATGGGAGCCCTGGGAGCTTGTTAGGTAAGGCAAGGACAGAGAGGGATTTGTATCTTCTGAGCCTAAGTCATTTTATGTTTCTTTTATTTTCTTTATTTGATTACTTTGTTGTTCCCTTAGGTTTGAGCCAAGTAGTTTTAAATTTTGTACTAATTTCAGTTGAAACCAGTGGAAGGGTTTTCATTTATGTTTCAGTTAGAGTTTTAATAGAAAGTGGACTCAGAGGGCCTATACAGCAGATATCTTGAGAAAATCCATAGAGAGCAAGGCCAGACCCTCTGCCTACCTGGAGAATATCCTTCTCATGCTAAAACCTTGGAAGTTCTTTATACTGTTTTTACAAAAGAAATTTCCATAGAATATTTTGTTTGCAGGTGTCAAGCAATGTAGAAGGAGGTAGAATGGCTGAAGAAGAAAAGGCACAAACAAATGCAGACAGAATCAATGTAGATCCTTTGGGGCAAACTTAGTGTCACCAAGTGTGAACATTTTAAAATCTTAAAAGGCCATTCAAATTGATACATTATATTGTTCTTCCAGTCTTCTCCTCTGGGGATATGTATGCATTCACATGTTAAGATCTAGTCTGGATGCCAAAACAACTTCATTATGAATATAGCCTGAGAAAGTGTCATTGATAGTATCCTTACATTATTTCATACATTGTTAGGGTTTGTCATTGTTTATACTCCAATGCAATAAAGTTCTCATGTTTACACCAGTAAAAGAAGGGTTATATCTATCCTTAAACTGAAAAAAATATGTCTTAAATAAAAGCCTTAACTTTCTGCAAATATCTAAAATGTCTTTGAAACCTCCACAGTCCATGATGCCATTGCAAGCTACATGTTTGCTTCAATGACTGCATAAAACCACACGTGGAAAGCCCTCCTGGACCAGTGTTCACGGGCATTCTCAGCCCTGGGGTGTGAGCCCAGATGAACCACCCAGAACCAATCCTTTTGCCTGAGATTCTGAACATCCCCCTTAAGACATAGGTGGTGCCGCTTCCTATAAATGAGGTATTTGTTAGCTCAAGGCTAGGTACCTGGTTGCCCCTGCTACATTGAAAAACAGTTACTTCTGTTATTAAAAACTATTCTTTCTTAAAATTGAATGTATTGGGGTGACATTGGTTAGTAAAATTTTAGAGGTTTCAGGTGTACAATTCTGTAACACATCATCGGCATATTTTATTGTGTGTCCACTACCCAAAGTCAAATCTCCTCACATCATCACTTAACCCCCTTTACCTTCTTCTCCCTCCCCCAACTCCCCTTTCCCTCTGGCAATCACCATATTGTTGTCTGTGTCCATGCAGTTGTTTTTGTTTTGCTTGCTCCCTTCACCTTTTTCATCCAGCTGCTCAACCACCCTCCCTTCTGACTGCTGTTAGTCTGTTCTTTGTATCGATGAATCTGTTTCCATTTTGCTTGTTAGTTCATTTTGATTATTACATTCCACATATGAGTGAAATCATATGGTATTTGTCTTTCTCTGACTAGCTTATTTCACCTAACATTACGCTCTCCAGGTTCATTCATGATGTCACAAAGGGCATTCCCACCAACACTGCACATGGGTTCCCTTTTCTCCACATCCCCACCAGTGCTTGCTGTTTGTTGATTTATTGATGGTAGCCATTCTGACAGATGTTAGGTGATACCTCATTGTGGTTTTAATTTGCATTTCTCCAATAATTAGTGATGTTGAGCATCTTTTCATATGCCTATTGGCCATCTGTATGTCCTCTTTAGAGAAGTGTCTATTCAGGTCCTTTGCCCATATTTTAATTGGATTTTTGTTTTTTGGTATTGAGGTTTATAAGTGCTTTATAAACTTTGGATATTAACCCCTTATCAGATGTATCATTGGTGAATATGTTCTTCCATTCAGTTGGTTGTCTTTTCATTTTGTTGATGATTTTTTCTGCTGTACAAAAACTTTTTTGTTTGATGTAGTCCATTTGTTTCTTTTTCTTCTTTTGTTTCCCTTGCCCAAGGAGGTATAGCAGAAAAAAATATTGCTAAATACTTTTATAGTTTTGAGTCTTACATTTAAGTCTTTAATCCATTTTAAGAATGGTGTAAGAAGTTAGTCTATTTTCATTTTTTTGCATGTATCTAACTTTCCCAACACCATTTATTGAATAGACTATCTTTACTCCATTTTATGTTTTGCCTCCTTTGTCACATATATTAATTGACTATAAAGACGTGGATTTATTTCTGGGCTCGCTATTCTGTTCCACTGATCTATATGCCTATTTTTATAACAGTACCATTCATAAGTAATTAGAAATTTTACTTTACCATTTTGGAACAGAGAAAGCTATTAATACTCAACAAAAAAAGGATATCAATCCATACAAAGGTCGTGTCCAAAAATTAGTTGATGTAGTTATATATATGTAATTTGCCATTATTCTATTTTGAATAAAAAATTAGAACACACTTGTCATGTTTATATTTCAAAGATGCCAAATATAGCCCCAGTAGAGTTATGCCTAGATAAGTATAATGCATTTTTTATCACCCTGAAAACATTTATTTCCTTTGCAAAGTTATAGAGAAGTAGAGTATCAGGCAAGGTGACAGATAAACCATTATCCCTTCATAAATCAAACTACATATTTACTGACAAGGAAAAAGACACTGAAATAGGCACAGGGTGGTATGCACTTACTGAGTCAGGCTTTGCTCAGTGACTGAGAAACATAAAACACACCAAAACTCCTCCCCTTCCACCAGTGCACACCTCTCATGTAGGTGTTCCAGAGACAGAGCACATCTGCCTGCAGAGCCAGCTGGAAAACTCCTGTTATGTTTTAAATTCTGTCTCCCCCACCCCCCACAAAAAAAATTCGTTTATGCCCCAACCCATGGTACTTGTAAATGTGACCTTATTTAGAAATAGGGTATTGGCAGATGTAATCAAGTTAAGATGAAGTTATTGGAGTGAGTCTTGATCTAACAGCTGGTGTCCTTGTAAATGAGAGAAATTTGGACCCAGAGACACAGCCATGTGGAGGTGAAGACAGAGGTTACAGTTATGAATCCACGAGCCAAGAAATGCTTGAGGCCACCAGCCAGGAGAGGCAAGAGATGGTATTCCCCTAGAGGCTTTGGAGGGAGCATGGTGCTGCCTGCACCTTGTTTCAGAGTTCTAGGCTCTAAAACTTTGAGAGAATAAATTTCTGTTTTAAGCCACCCCATTCATGGTACTTTGTTATGGCAGCCCTAGGGAATGAATACACTCCCTTACTCATTATGTTGTAGTGATGTAAAGGAGGAGGTAAGAGGACAGGGTGCCAAGTAGATACAATTTTACACTCGTTTGGGCCATTAATTATCCTTTAAAGGATAAACATTCAGAAATGTCCACAAAGGCTCTGGTTCCTTGGGTATATGGTGTCTAATAAGGGCAGGTCACTTGCTCACACCCCATTGAGAAAAATATCCCACTCTCTGGAGATGTCCTCCTGTCCCCTCATGGGAAGATATTAAAATAACATATGAGGAGTTTGATAATGTAGTTAAATGAAACAGATTTGGAATTGGAGAATTATATTTCATTTGTCAACATGTCACAGAGATTAAAACTTAAAAGGTAGATAACTTGACATAGCACAGTTCACTGTTTGAGGTAAGAACAAATTATCTTCCTATGAGTATAATCTTAGGGTAGATTAAAATGCTTTACTCAGTCAAAGACTCAAGATAGAAAAACATGAGAAAATGGAGGCCTCCAACGCATCCAGGAATCTAGTAGGTTTGTAAGTTCAAATAAGTGTAGTCACTTCAGTTTTCAGAGGATTAGATGTACCAGCATAAAACTAATTGTGAAATTATAGTCTTCTAATTAAAGGTAAATTGTACTCCCTAGTATTAAGGAGAAAAGGTGTGCTCATTCAAGATCTTAAATCCAACAACATAGCAGAAAAAATATTTTCCAACCAAAAAATGTCATGTGTAAGCCTTGACAAGAGTCATAATTTAGATCGAAACTGACAAAATATATTTTCAAAAGGAAGCTGAAATTGAATTGTATAGAAAACCTCGCTCCAGGATATCTTAGGCAAATTAAGAAAATTCTCACATATTTTCATACAAATGCCATCACCTACTAAATTTAGAAAATCATTACAGTTTCACAAGCATAGATCATTCATAAATATTTTTTTTCTCTGATTTAATGAGCCCTGCTGCCTAAAGCTGTTCTCTCTAATTCAGGTTAATTTTGGGAAACCTGCTTTTTCCAGATGGTATTGTGAGTATACAGGTAGTATGAGACTAAACTCAAAGTCATATGATTTTTATCTTGATGTGAAGTGCAAGAGCTGTTAGCCTCCCAGCTCGCTTTGCTTCATTTCTTAAACCACAATTTTACTTACGGAATTTTCCACACTGCTCATAAAATGTCACCCTTCTCTGTTAGAAAACTACAAAGTGTAACCCTGAAAGTCTACAATACAGTCTGCTGCAAACCAGGCAGAACCACCTTCCCTGCTATAGAGTAGGTGAAATATAAAATAACAGCACATCCTATATCTTCACTGCATCAAACACTTGCTATTTTTAGTGCCCCAAAGCTTCCCTGTCTTCCAGATTAGTTTAAGAAACTCAGAACTACAAATCTCTGGATATTCTTCACCTCCAGCCAGGAGCTATTATTCACCTGCCAAAATGCTGATTAATTCAATGGCCTTTCCTCCTATTTCCTGTCTTCCTGTTTGTGCAGCTGTGCTACAAGCATCTTTTTTTTGCTCAAAGCCAATGTCTTGGAAAGTATAAATTGGCATGAATTTTTCAGTCTTAACGGGTGAAGAGACTGTCTATTTCCAAATAGTGAAACATCTTAACCCAGAGATGTTATGAATAAAAGGGAATAACGGTACATTAACAACCAGAACGGTGTCGTGAAATACAATCCACAATAAAACTTCCATCCAAGAAAATCTGGTGGGGAAACTCAAGTTTTCCATTTAAACCAGTATTCTCAATCCAACCTGCATATTGAACTCATCTTAAGCACTCTTTTAAAATGTTCATGCCAGATCCCATCCCAAACCAAGTAAATCAGAATCACTGAGAGGACTCCGGCATTAGGGTTTTTAAAGCTCCACAAGATAATTCTAAAGTTCAAACGTAGTTGAGAACTAATGCTCTAGACCAGGGATCAGCAAGTTTTTTCAGTCAAGGGCTGTATTGTAAATATTTTAGGTTTTGTGGGCATTTAGTCTGTCCCAACTACTCCACTGCTGCTCTGGCACAAAAGTAGCCGCAGGCACTACATAAATGAGCATGTGTGGCTGTGTCCCAATACAGCTTTCTTTAGGAACACTGACATTTGAATTTTATATAACTTTCCATGTCACAAAATATTCTTCTTCTGATTTTTTTTTCAATAGTTTAAACTTGCAAAGACCATCATCAACTTGCAGGCCACACAAAAACAGATGGCAGACCAGATATGGCTGGGCCATAGTTTACTGACCCCTGATCTATACTGCAGATTAAATCCACTTCTTAATCTTTTCTCAAAACATTTGCTCAGTGACTCATTCAATCAGTCCTAGGAAAGATTCCCTTCAAAGCATGGATACCTTCAGACTCAAGCTGGTCCAGGCCATATGGGGCAGCTGTATTAACAAGGCTGATGGAAGGAACAAGGGTTTTTCTCTCAGAGGATGCCTCAGAATCAGAAATCTCTGGAGAAATGCTTGGGGCCTCCTCCGTTATTCCGGTGGGTGTCACTGGAGAGCGAAAAGCTGGTGTGATCAACTCCTCCCTTGGCCTTGTGACTGTGTCCATTAGGTCTGCCAAACACAAGACACAAGACTTGACCCAAAGATGATCATTATGGGAAATGCACACTTGTGCTTTTACTTTTCAAGCAAGAAATCATTAAAGACACTTAGACCCACTCCCCCTTCCCACGCTGTATCAGTCCAGCTACCCAAAGCAAACACTTTATCTTGCAAGAAAATATAGTGTCTCAAATCAGATCTTTGTTTTTTTAATTTTAATTTCCCATTTATTCTCTTGGCAATATTATGGACTTTTTAGGATTTTATTTCATTTATTACCAAAGATAAAAAATTTAACAAAAATTTATTAAAGTATATGCTAAAGACTACTTTTTAAAAATCAAGTCAGAGAGTAAGAGCCTAGATCTGTGTCGGGAATGTACTCAGGTTCAAAGCAGCCAAATTTTGCCCCAGGTCTTCCCAAATCTAAAAACTCTAGGATAGTAGTATTTTGCAAGCCTGGTTGATCATCAGAATCTCTTGAGGTAATTTTTTAAATGTCAATTTCATGCTCTCCACATATCCCAACTTACTGAATCAGAATGCCTTTAGTGGTGACACCTGAGAAAATATTTTTAAAAGCTCCCAGGATATGAATTTAGAGTCTCATATATATATTGTTGTCAGGAGTATAAATTGGTGCAATCACTTTGGAACACAGTTAGGCATTGCCTCCTAAAGTTGAAAATCCATATACCTTATGGTCCGGCAATTCAGTTTCTAGGTATATACCCAAGAGAAACTCTTACACATGCGCAACAGAGAATGTGAAAAAGAATACTTATGGCAGTAATGTTCGCAATAACCAAATCTGGAAATGACCCAAATGCAGATCACTAGGAGAGACTGGATGAAGATTGAATGAAAAGAGGTAGAGTAAGTAAACCTTAGCCATAGAACATTAAGTAAGAAACAGTAAGTCCCAAGAGATCCAAGATGGCGGAGGAGTAAATGGAAGCTACACTAACCTCCTCCCAGGACCAGTCTGGGTTTACAACTTAATTTTGGAGAAATCATCCGGAACAACCAACGAACACTAGCTGGAAAGAAGTCTTATAACCACGGAGAGACAGAAAAGGCCGCTACATCACAACGTGACCGGTAGGGAGTGCGGAGACGCGGAAGGGCTGGCTGGGCTCACATGGGTGGCAGCTGAAGGGACTGAGAAACAGCTCAGCAGCCGGGGATTCCCCCTGAGAAGGGCAGGGTCTAAACCCCCAGCTGGGCTTCCCAGCCTACAGCAACAGAGTGGAAAGTAAAACAGTATCAGCTGTGAAAAGCGAAAAGCCACAGGGTTTCTTGCTAGCCGGAGAGAAACAGCAGGAGAAAAAGAGCTCTTAAGTGGATCACATACGAAAATATTTTGGCCACCACTTACCCTGGGCTCAAGCAGAGGGAAGGCAGAGAGGACTGGAGACACTTGGGGAGAGTTTGGCACGGTGGCTTTGAGGGAAGAACTGGAGGAGCAGCCGACTGGGTCCCAGTGCTGACTCATCCCCAGTACTGCGGGTAGACCATTCCCCTCCAAGTGGCGTCAGCCTGAGGGGAAGCAAAAGCCCTGCCGACGGGAATTAAGCTGCCACACCCACAGTCCTTAAGCCTGACAGCTAATCACAGATTGAGCAGATTAACAATCAAAGAAGACAGACAACAGCAGTAGATCCCTGGAAGTCTCCAACAGGCTGCCTAGGGCCAGACTGGTACATGATCTGACGCCACCAGAGGCAGATCCAGGAAGTGCAGATCATTCTAGGAAGCACCAACAAACAATAGGAGTCAAAAAAATGGGGAGACAGAGAAACAACCTCCCATCAAAAGGAAAGGTAGAATCCCCAGAAAGAGTGCTAAATGAAATAGAGGGGAGCGAACTATCAGATATGGAATTCAAAACATGGATTATGGAGAAGCTGAATGAGCTCAGCGGAAACTTCAAAGAACTCCAGAAAAACTACAAGGAACTCACAGAAAATTACGTGAGCATGAAAAAGGACATAGAAGCTATCAATAAGAGCCAGGAGGAAATGAAGAATACGATCTCTGAATTGAAGAACACAGTAGAAGGAATTAAAAGCAGGCTAGAGGAAGCAGAAGATCGGATCAGCGAGCTGGAGGACAACCTACACAAAAACTCCCAGACAATGCAACAAAATGAAAAAAGACTGAACAAGACTGAAGAGGTTCTAAGACAGCTGCAGGACAACATGAAACGTAATAATATCCGTATCATAGGAATTCCAGAAGGAGAAGAAGAAGAGCAAGGGATAGAAAACCTCTTTGAAAAACTAATGACAGAAAACTTCCCTAACATGACGAGAGAAAGAGTCACGCAAGTCCAGGAAGCACAGAGGGTCCCAATGAAGATGAACCCCAACAGGCCCACCTCAAGACACATCATAATTAAAATGGCAACATTCAAAGACAAAGAGAGGATCCTAAAAGCAGCAAGAGAAAAACAACTAATAACATACAAGGGTACTCCAATAAGGCTATCATCAGATTTCTCAGCAGAAACACTACAAGCCAGAAGGGAATGGCAAAAAATATTCCAAGCAATGAAAAACAAAGGTCTACAACCTAGAATACTATACCCAGCAAAACTCTCATTCAAAATGGAGGGTGAAATAAGGAGCTTCCAAGACAAAAGAAGGCTAAAAGAATACATCTCCACCAAACCAGCAATGCAAGAGATGCTAAAGGGTCTGCTCTAAGAAGATAAAGAAACAGAGAGAGACAGAGAAGAACACAAGTACAAAGGGGAAAAATGACAGTGAATAAGTACTTATCGGTAATAACCTTAAATGTAAATGCATTAAATGCTCCAATTAAAAGACATAGGGTAGCTGAATGGATTAGAAAGAATGACCCACATATATGCTGTCTACAAGAGACCCACCTTAGAACAAAAGATCTACACAGACTGAAAGTAAAGGGATGGAAAAAAGTATTTCAAGCAAATGGGCATGGGAATGACTGGGAATGACTTTCAAAGGTAAAAAAAGCCCGCGAAATAAAAGGCCTGCTGCCATGGTTGGTTGTGCGGTCCACAGCAATCTCTCCAGGGAAAGAATGAAGGTTGTTTTCCTGAAAGATGGCTAGAAGGGACCTTAAGGCACAATGGAAAACCAGAAAGACTTGGAAAGGACAGGTGTGTACAGGCAAGGATGAATGCCAGGTATGTGGCCCAGCTTCTGTGCCCTGAAGAGCAGACTGAGGGCCACCCTAAATGTTCCTTGGGTAAGTTCCAGCAAAACAGAACTAAAGATCATAAGTGATCATTTGCTGCTCTTGTTATGTTTATGCAAACGAACAGGATAAATTAAAAATGGACTTAATGTAGCCCCTTTAAAGACAAGGAGAGTAATCTTAGGGAGAAAAATCATTATTCAAGGAAAATCACAATGATCAGTGGCAGACTGTAAAGTAGGGCAGCTAACCGTCTTAAAAGTTTCTTCTCACTTAAAAAATGGTTTCACTTGAAAATTAAACCATATCTGTGATATCACCAAAGAGATTCAAGTTGCAGGCAAGTAGAATGTCAAGTGCCTTGCAACTGGATGTCTTCCCAATAAGACAGTCTTACAGATTTAGAGACTTGTTTGTTGGCTATGTTACATAAATTAACATGTGTTTTCTGTTTTCAAAGGGCATAAGCCTATGACCGCATTACTTCAGTGATTGTCTGTATGCAAAAGGCTCACTTAATCCTCTCTGCAGCGCTGCCTCCTGAGACTCAACGGTTTGGCTGAACTAAATGGCTGGGTTGATGAAGAATAGGGTGGTCTGTGGGCTTCACTTTAAAACTGAATTCTCTTTTCTATCCTAATGGCTTGGACAGAAAGGGCCCAGAGGTCTGAGAAGGGGGAAACATAAACTATTTCCCTCAGCCCAAACTAAATATAATGGGCAAAAGGGTTTTGGACAGGCGAGATGTGCCTAGCACACCTTCCTCCAAAGAAGCCCCCCCCCCCTTTTTTTTTTCTCCTAATGTGGAACATTGAAAAATTAATCCCTGCCTTTTGTCACCTAGTAGTTATGGATTGAATGATGCTTTTTAACCCTTTTTGCCAAATCTGTTCCCCCCAGAACACAACAAGGATGCCAACCTGCTAAACCAAGCACGCCGTTGTCCGGAGACAGCCAACTGACCTGGAGTCTGCACAATCCTTCCCCATGTGGGAAGGCCACCCTCCCCTCCACACCCCCACTATTATTAGGGATTTCTGGACCCAAGGGTAGGTAGGACGACGACCATGTCCAGCTTGAAGCAGCTAGAGGAGCTTGAGACCTTCGCCCATTGTCCTTTACAAGATTACAAAGGGTCTTAATATCTGAGAGGGAGGGATAGTTATTTTTTACGAACCATGGGTACGGACTTGGGGGGGGATGCTGGGGGAGGGAGATACTGGGTGGAGGGGAGTAAAGGGGAAAAAATTGGAACTACTGTAACAACATAATCAATAAAATATACTTTAAAAAAAAAAAAAAGAAACAGTAAGTCCCAAAAAGGCTATTTATAGGACAATACCATTTTTATAAAGATAAAAAGCAACTAAAATTTTAAATGTATAATTTTAGAAATAAACAGATGCAACAAAACTAAAAAGAGAAAGAAAAGAAAGAAGAAAGTCAAGGAAATGATGAACACTAGATCCAGGGTGATGTTAACAGAGGAGGAAGGGGTTGAGATGGGAAGGGTCATGGAGTTCCTTGTAGGTTATTGACAAGGTCCTTGGGGTATTTTAGGGGGAGCACGATTAGAAGGCCTTTATTGCATTGTTAAGAATAACTCAGTTAATAAATAAAAATATGCTTATTTAGACCAATGATGAGACAAACACATGATATCCAAAAATAATTAGGTAATAATTTTGTAATTATTAAATATGACAAAAGTCAAAAGTTTCGACAATAGTTTTTGTCATTCTGATGATCACTCAGATTTGAAGACTTCACTGTCTTTAAGATATCACAGCATCAGAGGGCCTCCTATATAGAAAGCAATTTGTATACATTATTTTAAACATTCAGAATAACGTGTAAGACAGGTAGGCATATTTAGAAATGAACAAACAAGGCTTGGAGATGTTAAGAAACTTACCTGAGGCCACAATACTAGCGAGGGCCAAAGCTGGGATTCAAACCCACATCCTTGCTCTCTTCACCTCACCCCTGGCTCCTAGCAGCCAGTTATCAGACTAGGACAGAGGTCTCAATGGTGAGGTCTAGCCATCTCTGGCCCCTGACATGAGCCACCAGGAGATTCTTCTTAGGCACTAATGCCCCATTCTTTAAGACTGTGTGACATCTCTCCAAATGAGAGTTTACCTGCCTGTCCTGTTCATTCTCCAAATGTGTGTACCCTGGTGACAGAGCCATCTGTCTCACTCATTCTGTCGCTTATCAACTCTCAGAAAAGATCCACCCCCATTACACTGAGTCCAATTCCCTCCTTCACAGACCTTCCATAGGGGGAGTAATTTCCAAAGACAGAGGTGCAGCTGTAGTTGAAACAGTAGTGGCCAGAGCTTCCCATCTTCTTGACAGCTGAGTAACACCAGGAACATCGGATGTGGCAGAGGGTGACTCTTTCTCTTCTCCAGTCTCATCATTTTCTCTGGTAACTTGGAGGGTAGAAACCTGCTGCTCTTGTGTCACCAGTGATAAAGTGGGCTCTGCTTCTTGGGCAGATGTCGTCATCTCTTGAGTGATGGTGTCTTAAAAGAAGGGAAATAACATTTCAAAATAAATCAAATTCCTATACCTTAAAAAGTCACTGTATAATTAATAAATTGGAAGAAAAATCAGATAGCTATTTCGGGGAATAGGAAGGCAAAGGGATCACTTAGAAACAAAATGCCAGTAAAGAAATGTTCTCAGTGTTGTTGCTTTCAGGAGTAGTGAATTAATCTAAGTCAAAGATTAAGAAGCTAATATAAAATAAACATAAGATAAAATCTAAACAAAATAGGAAGATCAACAGCTGAGCTCCCTTTAAGGAATATCAACATAATTAGTTTGTTAAGAAAGGAATTATACAGAACTAAGTTGCATGCAGAAATTTTCACACTGGTATTTTTGAAAATTAGCATTTTGAATTAAAGGGGTAATAATTCCAATAACTAATATTAACAGAGTTTCTATTATAAGCCAAATAAACAAAAAGCTAAGTACATTGTGGACATTATCTTATTTTCTCCTCCCATATGTAATAAGGGGAGGTAAATACTAATATCATTCATGGAAGCCATATATCATAGCAGTCAAGAATGCAGGTTCAAGATCTAATTTGCCGGGGTCTGAATTCTGAATCAGCCACCTATTAGCTATGTCGTCGTCGGCAGCCGTCCGTCTCGAGAGACGATGATGTAGCTTCTTAAGAGTCTATCTGCACCGCCGAGAATGGCTGTGCAGTCCGACTCGGGAGTGACATGGTATCTGTCTCCTCCCGTATTAAATCGACATCTTGCGATGACGCTGGAGTGTCCTCTCCAGTGAAGCTGAAGCTACAGAGCCTGGGCAGGGTGATATGGAGGGTCTGCTGTTGCCCATGCAGCAGACACCCCCCTCTCTTCGCAGCTGAAGGGTCCAAGGGAAAGACGGAGTCAATACAGCTTGGCTTCAGGTGCGCCGCAGGAGTTGCCGGTGTTGACTACAACGTCGAACCGCCTTAGGGACTCCGGCTCTGGATTTTCTGTCAGGGTTTACTCCCTTAGCCTTTCCCCTGAAGAGGTATGCCGCAAGGCAGCGGAGGTTTTTTGGAGTCAGAGTTTTCCTTCTCTGATGTGCCCTGACTGGAAGATCGAACCAGCGACACTTAGCTCGCAGGCCGACGCTCAATCCACTGAGCCAAACCAGCCAGGACATATTAGCTATGTAACGATGAACAAATTACTTAACGTCTCTGGAACTTAAATTTCCTCAGCTGGAAAATGGAAATAATAGTATCTTTCTCACAGAGTTGTTATGAAGATTAAATTACATAACACATGTACAACCTTTGGAACTTGCCTGGTACTTGGTAACTATTTAATAAATATCAGCCATTATTAACTGTTTTACAAACAACTTGGGTTTAAAGAAGCGAAGGAACCTGCATAAGGTTACACAGTCGGTGCTCATAACCACTGTGCTAACTATGCCCATCAATGGCTAAATGGTTAAAGAAGTTGTGTGTATGTACAAACAATGGAATATTCCTCAGCCATGAGAAAGAAGGACATCTTGCCATTGCTCAAGGAACAATCTGCAGAAGATGTGCATTTGCTTTTAAGACCATGAAACAGACCTATGGGAAAGATGTGCCTATCCAAGGTCCCCTTCTTTATAATCCCCTCAAATAAATTATTAAAGATTATTTATAATGGTCAATATTTGCCCTCATTTTAGGGAGGAACTATGCTGCAAAGATTAAATACTGAGCCACTATGAAAATTTAATTTCTAGAAGACCCTATTAGCTCCCTTTTTTAAATACTGTACTAATTCTAAATCCATAGCATATTAACAAGTCCAGTAAGCTATACAATCAAAAAACAGCATTCTAACAATAGCTGAAAAAGTTCTCTTTAAATTTTTATAAATGCCATCATGGTACTTCCTATATGTGTATGTTTTTCAATATAAACAGTTCCTTTTCTTATTCCCCATTCAGTTCGGGCTATTTTTTCTTTTCAATTGAAGAGATTTTTACATTTGATGGACTGATATACCTGGTTATAGGACAATGAGTTATAGTAAGGTCTTACACAGGCTCCATATTTGCACTTTGTACCATTGTTTAAGTTTTGTTTTCTTTTTTATTTTTCCAATGAGATTGTCAGTCTCTTAAGAGGCAGGATTCATTGCCCTTTTTGTACCTCCAGCACCTAGGACAATGCTCTGCCATAAAAAGATAACAATGTATATAGTTTTATCATTTTAAGCAATAAGCATTCTTCATGTTGCTCTAATATTTGAAAGCACAATGAACACTTTTGAGAGCAAATATGTAAAAATAAATGTCATCTATGGTTAGAGTTTCATGAAATAGCAAGAAATATCAAAACGACATAGTACTTTGAATAAGGACTGCTGTTAGAGACAGAAGAGTGAGAACCAGAAATAGTAATGGAAATTTTTAAAATAACATTGAAAATTTCTCCACATTCCTCATTCTTTCCACTTCTTATAGGGATAAAATATGATAATTATTATAGATTACTTTTAAAACCTGGTCTTTAACTGAATGAGCTGAAGAGCAAGCTGAATCAGAAGACTGATAATCTTCCCTGGCTGGTGTGGCTCAGTGGCTTGAGCCCTGGCCCACAAACCAAAAGGTCACCGGTTTGATTCTCAGTCAGGGCACGTGCCTGGGTTGTGGGCCAGGTCTCCAGTTGGGGCCGTGTGAGTGGCAACCAATCAATGTTTCTCTCCCTCTCTCCCTCCTTTTCCCTCTCTCTAAAAATAAATAAATACAATATTTTAGAAGACTGATAATCACAGGTGACTCATCTGTTGATAACACCCCAAATACAAAGAAATCACTTCATATCCTAAAGTAGTCTCTAGGACCTAAAATGATTGACATTTGAGTCGTTTACTTCTGGAAAATGGGTAGAAATCTTTTTGGCTACTCAATAACTCCTGTTGCCAGTAATCTCAATTTTTCACATTCTTTTTAACTCTCTGACACAAAAAAATTAAAGTGAAAGGAATTATTTGACTCTTCCTCTCTCTATGAAAAACACTTAGAAGCTGTTTGATTAACTTGGACAATGCAGGCAGTCAAATTGGATAATTTCAGTCTGAAAGGTTCTCTACCTTCATTTATTCATCCATTGAGCCAGTTTTTATTGAGCACCTATAAGGCACCAAATATTGTGCTATGTTCTGGAAATAAAAAGAAATTGCCTGTTAAAAGATTATAGTTAAGTGAGGCAAATAAAACTAAGTAAGGAACACATTCAATAATCAAAATAATAACCAGACAATTACCAAACTCATTTTACTTTTTAGGCTGTATTAATAGAAACTAATATCAGTCTAATGCATAAGAATCATAGATTCAATTATGCAATGAATAATCTGGAACTATCTGACTTAATGCTCCAGGAATATCTTAAGTGTTAGAGAGAATGGAAGTGAACTTCTTGTTCTGTCATATCTAATATCTTCATGGTCATGTGAATCCAACTCTCTTCATGGAACTTAAAAACCAACTTACAAAAAATTTTCTGGAACTTTCTATTAAAACTTACATTACACTAGGTCTTTCAGTCCTTAAAAAATGAGTTGGACATGTTAAATTCAATCTTTTATCATTTTAACTCAATCCCAATAACACTTTATAAAACATATTACTAATTTGATATTTTTCCATTAGTCTACTCAGCAGAAGTAACAAGCTGTGCATGTTCCAAAACAATTCAAAATAAGCATATGCACATTACACTAAGTCTTTTCTTCACCATGCTGTCATCTAACCAACCACACATAATAAAAGAAAAATAGTATCCACCAGCAACAAATGTAAGGCTTGTCAGCTCATAACATTCACAGTTGTAAATGCCAAGAGGAAGTATAAACTGCAGAATCAAGACAGCAGAGAGGTGGGGGAAATGGGAAAACTGTAATAGAACAACAATTTTTTTTAAGTTACTTAAAAAAAAAAAAAGACAGCAGAGAGGATTTATCTGTATTGATTAACCCTCTCCCCTTATTTCTAGATGAACTTCTTTTTGGTAAACAAAGTAAAAAGCCTTACATGGTTAATGCTATGAGATAAGAATTTACCTAAAGCTTTTTTATAAGAAACATCAGGGAAAGGAGTATTTCTTACAACAATATGTTAATAAGTATCCTACATTGTTTATTATACCACTTAAACATACAGCTAATATATATACTTACACATTTTTATAATAAAATGTTTGAAAAATATTAACTCTATATCAGGGTTTCTAAGCACTGTTAATATTTTGGCTCAGATACATCTCTGTTGTGGGAGGCTGTCCTGTGCATTGTAGTATGTTTAGCAGCATCCTTGGCCTCCACTCACTGGATGCCAGTAGTCAGTGGCGCCCTCTATTGCGGCAACCAAAAATGTCTCCAAACATTGCCAAATGATGAAGTGGGGGGGAACAAATTGTTCCCAGTTAAATACCACATGCAGGAGTTATATTTGGATGTAATTCTCACAAATATATATATACGTATATATATATATATATATATATATACGTATATATATATTATTTGTTTACTTTTGTTTTCAGTAAAACTTAAATAACTTATTTTTTTGAGCAGAGACCCGAAGTAATTTTAATGGAAATAACAAAAGGAGTTAGTCTGTCTCCATCTACAGCCCCTCAATGAAAGAACTATAGAACTTTATAAAAATGTCCTTAAAATGTACAAAATACACTTCCTTCAAATACAGTGGTTATCAGTAATATATTTGGTTCTAATATTTGCTTTTTGGATGTCTTGGCTAATTTTCTTTGTTGTTGATGTTCTTGGATAACTGATAATAAGCACCAGGTGAGAGCACCAGGTAAGAAGATCAGATATTTTATCCCTCACGCCATCACCTCTTCCCCGCCTCCCCACTGAATGTCACACCTCAGGAAGAAAGGCAGCTCTCGTGTTTCACAAAACCTTGGCATCACAGATGAATGTGGGCACTGAACACTACACAGTTGTGGCAACCAGCCAGGAAAACACATGGGGTCGTTTCAGAGTCTCACAAACCCCTGAAGTTTTAGGGAAGGAAATTCATGCATTGCTTGGGGATTAGGATTCCCAGATTTCCAGTTCTGAGGATTGTCTGTTTCCAGTGTTGCCACCAGGAAACTATGGAAAATCCACCTGGGTAGGAAGCTTGGGGCACTTTAGACCCCCTTCCTCCAGCGGCTCATGCAGCACCCTGTGAAGCCCAGGGTGTGACTCCCACTCCCACCCGCCACCTGGCAATTTCGCATAGAGGCAGGAGGTGGCATAGATAAGTTACTTATAAATCATCACTTTTAAAAAAACAAAACAACACCTAAAACCCGTGCAATGTTATATGTCAATTGTATTTCAATTTTTTTATATAATAAAATTAAATTGAAGCATTTAAAACTTAAACAAAGCTTGCTTTTGTTTCTTTCTTTTACCTTTAAATGTATTTCTCAGTGGTTGGTGAGCCTCAGACTCATATTCTGAGATGGAAACAGTGGTCTCTAAGAAAAACACGGCACTGCTTTCCTTGGTAGATTCCATGAAGTCTGCAGTATTCTGAAACAGGTTTACAACAGAGGCTTTCATATCTTCCATCGGACTTGTGGGGGTAAAGGAAATCTGATCGGTGAAGGCAGACGATCTCCCATCCCTATGTGCTATCAGCAGGGCGGTCCCCATGTGTGTTTCCCCTTTGGGCAGCCCAAGACCCACGTGTGCAGCTTCTGTCAGAGGTCCATCCCCTTCCATGCCTTCCACGCCATTATCGGCTACTTGGGCTGTTGAAGACATTTCCATTCTCATCTGAGTCTCCGTATTGTCTCCAAGCTTTGGAGTCTTTATCTGGCTTACACTCTCTAGTTTGGTGTCATCCCACTCATCACTTAAGGCAGAGGCAGCTGGAAGGGCTGTGCTGACACTCTCCGTGAGTTCTGGGGCCCCCAGCAGGCTGTCTGTTTCCAACTCGACACTCAGGGTGTGCTCGGACATTGCAAGCCCATGCTTACTGCCAGTAGCCTGGGTGTTATCAGCTGTCATCTGTGAAGACTTCTCCCTATCAGTTGTGAGGCTTCCAGGCTCGGTGCCTGCTATAGGCTCAGCACCAAGAAAAGAAGTTGTCCTGGGATCTGTGTCTGCTTCATATGTCTCAGTCCTTGGATCAGGGGTTAGTATTTTGTTAGTATTCATATAGGATGAAGATGACAATCCCAGACTTATGCTTCCCTGACTTTCAGTTGTGAACAGTTGATTATCCACATACTTCAAAAAACCTTGTGTTGCTACAACGGGCTGAATGCTGGTACTACTAAATGGTTCCTCCTTCTCATCAATATTCCGAGAAGCAGTTGCCATGATAAGGTTGGTTGCCAGGGCCTTGGAAAGCAGGCTTTCAGGAGACGTTCTCTCAGCCTGGCTGGAACGAAACACTTCTTCCCCTGCTCGGACCACAGGCTCAGTAGTAGTGTCAATACCAAGGCTATTAGGCTGAATGAACCCAGCTCCCATAGAATGCATTTCTTTGTTAATGTGGAATACTTCACTTAACGGCATTGCTGATGGTCCTGCTAACGCTATCACTGGATCTCCGGAGACCACTGGTTGGGAAGTGCCTTTGGAAGTGATGGAGTTATTTTCTGGGTCATCCATGTTTATCCTCTCAGACTGCACTCTTCTTTCATTAACATGTGCTGTCTCCCTTCTTTCCATTTTGGGGAAGGCCAAACATTGTGTGGCAAAGTTGAGAAGTAGAAGGCTACAGAAAGCCAGACAAATGTGCAATACAGTTGATCTTCTCATAGTGGAAAAGAAATGTGCACATAAAATGGCAGAGCTGACAATTGCAATAATTGAGTCCTGCAGAAAAACAAAGCATATCAAACTGTCATATAAGAATATTTTGTAAATGAGTCCATTTGAATTAAACTATAAGTAAAATAATCTCCTTGACTTCATGCTCAGAGATGGTACGTAAGAGAGAACTGTTCTATTTCTTTGTACCTTTGAGACATGGATAACCCAGTTCATTTTTCCCTGCTGAATTCTGCAGCTGATTTAACCTAATGCTCTCTAGACACAAACAATAAAAATTTAATATAATCTCACTTGCCTTTCCAAACAGAGTTTTCCTTCAAGGTTGTATTTTCACCTAGATCTTGAGCTTTAGGATATTTGTGTGAAAGGACTTCTGCCATGGCTCTAAAAGACTTCCCTTCTGTAATTAAGTGTCGGCCACCTGGTTTCTAAATCCAATTACGACAGAAAAAGTGGGAGTGAACTGCTAGCCTATTCTATGTCTGTGTATTGCAGCCATATGCTCTTTCTCCCCGCTATTCAAAATGATGCCTGAACTTCAAAAGAAGCAGAAAAGACAGCCGGTAATGGCAGCAGGGCACGTTTGCAACTCAGATAAATTGGTGGATGACCTTCAAATTCCTGGTCTTTCTCCATCTTTCATAGCACACTGCAGGTTCACAAAGCCACTCCCATGGCTTGACACCCCCCACCCCACCAGGAGTTGCATGACATTAGAGAATAAATAAGAAAAAGACTGACTGTTGTCAATTCAATGACAATATTTCTAAACTTAAATAACCATCCTCTCCCTGGCAAGTGCCTGGCACAGAGGAAATGCTCAGTAAATACTGGCTGAACAAACAGATGAATGTCTATGGCTCACTTTGATGGGAGAGGAAGAGGGGGCGGGAGATTTCACTTGTTACTGGAATTCTGTGTCTCAAGTATCTTAAATTAACTCAATCATAAGAATATTTAATAAACAAACAGAAGATTCCTCTAACTTTTCCTTCACACTGTGACTTTGGATGCTGCTTCCCCTTTACTATAACCAGATAAATGAATTCAGATAAATAAACTAACCAAATTGCTCACTGACAGTGGTTATTAGCTTCTAATCGCTTAAAAAGCATCCCTTTCAGAGCAAGTCAGTAGCACTTGGTCTATCGTTCACTATCAAGGTATCCTAATGGCTCAGCAGTCCTCTAACAATTGACTGCATTTCTTCCAGCAGTGAGCAGATAAGCTGTCCTGTCAAGCATTATCTTTGACAATCTTAAATAGATACAGTCCAGAATCTGTTTCTTTGTCAAGTCTAGGCATATTCATGTTTCAAAGACAAATGAAAGACAACATTAAAAAAAAAAAAAAGGTCTTAGCCATCTTGTTAGACTTAATAATCAGTTTTTTAAAATACTTGGTCACTACCATTTCAACTAAAATGTATACTACTATTGTTCAGTGTATTACCCAAATGCACACACAAAAGAGGATCAGCATGTTAAAACATCCTCTGCAGTGACAAAGCTACTTTTTTCAAAGTAAATTAAGTTCCAGGTATGATATGTAAGGAACATGAGTATTACCCTGAGAGTACTCAAGACACAGGTGGGCTATAAAGTTTGGGGAGAAAAAAAAAGAGTAACAATCTGCCTGATATTTTTCTTTTCTTGGGATAAACACAAATACCATCAGTAGCTAGGGTGGGGTTTCAGGAAGACAGTTCCTAACCTTAGATTTTCATTGTCTACTGGAAGTTATTTGGATGCCACCTGAAACATACCATCTTCTTCATCTACAGTTGATGGCATCTTGAACTCTTTTCTCCTTTACATTTTAAATTCACAACCTCTGTATATTCTTTCCTCATAATGTCTTGAAATTATCCCTTCCTTTCACCTCATTGAATTGTTATTACTTTAATTGCCTTTTAATTGATGATCTTTTTCAGACTCTTCAATCCATTTTATACAATCCAGATGGTTTATTCTTAAAACTAAAAATGACAATAATCAATTTTTAAAAGGCTACCATTTGGGGATCTCAGGTGCCAAATGTTATAAGTACCTTATGTAAGTTATCTTATTTAACCCTAACAGTGACATAATGTCATAAGTACCACCATTATCTTCATTTCTTTGTTAGATGAGAAAACTACAGGCTTGTAAGATAATTAACTTGACTATAAGATCATGTCTGTTTTTGAACTTGGGAATTCCATGAGATTTCAAGTTCCCTGCCTTCGCCACTACAACTCTGTCTTCCCAAAACACATAATTTAATGCTCCCAAACACACAACTGCCAAACTCCATATCTGTAATGCAACCAACTCCACAGCACTAGTGCCCAGTACAGACACCAGTGCCTATTGAATATATTGCCCTCTTCTGTGCCATACTCATTTCAGATCCCTAAGTTTTGCTCATGACACTGCACTGATCAGAGCACCCTCCTTCTTCCCTACCCTAGATATCCAAACCCTGGTCCCCAGGTCACGTCCTGTTTATTAACTGCTGTCACAAAATTTCCTCACCCGTTGTCTTCCCATCCTTCTCCCAGCATCTCTAGCACAAATAATCATGTCTGTAAGTCTGGTAACCTCAAATAAGGTTATGTTTGATGCACACAAACACTGATCTTTTAGCTTCCTCTATTTGCTATATAATTGTCAATAGTGGTAGGTGGTAGGCACATAGAGAAGGTGTTCAATAAACATTTGCTAGCATGACGTGAATATAAGTAACCACTTAAGACTATGAAAAGGAATGTGTAGAGTCTCCATTTTATACTGTAAGGTTTTCAATGACATTTCATGGTCTATTAATGTCTAATTGCATGTTTTGTTCATCACGTAAACAGTTTTGGCTACTTAGTCAATGTGCCATCTTAACACTAATAACTTCTGTATTCTCATTTCTGCTATATTTTAGGTTTTCAGTATTTATCTTATTTTTAAAAATAGATCAGCAGTAACAAGTGACAAGTCTCAGAGCTTCAGGTTGACTTGCTTCCTCGTTATCATCTTACCTTTAAAAATCCAACTAGTGATTCTGTGATTGAGGAAGGGAAAAGGAAACTCTCTTCTTTGTCTGTATCTTTATAATCTTTCCTTTTGTGTTTTTCCTGATCCTTAATGATTAATCTGTCACTGTCTTATCTTTTCTTGTTTTAATCGTGAAGGCCCTCATTGCCCATGCTATTTCATTTGTCTAGGACTGAGCTCATCAAGACTCTGACCCCGTTAACCCAACTGGTACCCTATTTCTGATTCACTATGCTATTGACAACTGTCAGTGGCCTGATATATTGGATTTAAGATCATCTGGCCCCAGTCATTTTTCACTATAAATGAAGTAACTGGAATGACAGATGATCCTTTCAGCAGCATGCTAGACCACAGAGGAAGGAGGGAGAATGGAGGAACCACAAAGAAAAGCAGAGTCCCCGAGGACGAAAGTGGCATCAGTGCTGACAGGGAAGAGGGTTAGTAGGCTGGGTCAAGGTGGTTACTTTGGCAACTATTAATACCTGCCCAGGGTTTTACCATCCCTGCAGACCACAACTAATTTCTGTATATTGAGCCCATGGCTTTAGTCTCTATAATTTAGCACTGTAGACAAATGAAGATTCTGTGCTTATCACCCCTGGCACACCATCCTATCCCTAGTAAGAGAAGCTAGACTTGAAGATTGAAACACTGGTTTGAAGTTCCAACTCCACCTTGGACAAAATCACTAAAACTTGGTTTCCTTGTTGCAAAATGTAAATAATAATGCTCATTCTGTTTTCTTCAAAAGGTGGAAGAGAACCCAAAAGGTATAATAGACATGAAAATGGTTTGAAGAAAAAGTTTTAAGTATCATACAATTTAAGACATATTATTGTGATTCTGACATGTATTCCTCTCAAACTACAGAAATGTGAGCAATCTGAAGCATCCATAACATCATTTTTGTCCCCTAGCTATTTCCATGGAGCCTCCCCTTCCAGCTTCTCATGTAGACAACGGGACCAGGGAATCATTCCCAGGTAGACATTTCAAGGAATAATCATAATATCTAATATTCCAAGCTGAGATATGATTCAGACACTTTTCTTATATCCAACAAGTAAACACAATAGAAAAAAATAGGATTAACCACACATCTTAATTAGGGCATGAGTTTTCATTTTACAGAGATTAAACCCAGGTTTCCTTGGAACAGCCAGCTTCCCTGTTGTGAGACTAAACAAAACTCAATAAAGAAAAATACAACTCCATACACAACTTTTCAGGCAAACATGTGCTGAATAAACAGTGAAGCACACCTTTATTTGAAGAGTGGAAATACATAAGCCCATCTTCTTCCTTTTGATTCTATACTTACATGTAGCACCAAACCATATCAGTAATATCACAGTATGGTATTGGAAAGTTTAGCATGAAATGCCAGAATACGATGGTAAGAAGCTTCCTTTGAACACAAAGATAAATCCACATCTCCCTAATTAATTCTGTTGCTGTAGCTACACCAGACTCCCTGAGTCTTGGGACTTTTGTGAAGAAACGCAATTAATATCAAGTCTGCGGCAAAAGTGCTTGGTTAGTATGACAAATGTAACGCCTCTACTTTAGTCATAAAAGTCTATCCTTAAATCTCAACTGTGTGTAAAAGTAAGTAGCAATGTTCTGATCCTGTGAAACCTCACCCCGGTTTTGAGGTTTTTTTTTTCAATAGATGCTGACGGCACTGGCTTAGAACCCTGTAGGCTCTTGGCTTAAATGAGATTCCTTGGAGCCCAACAGCATTACGCCTGATACAGGAAGTACACAAAAAGGAGGGGGAGGCATACAAATTTTGGCCTCCCATTTTGCTCCCTATAGAAGAAATCGTTCAGAGCTTCCTCTCTCCCCCTTAAGTTTCAAACTAAAACTTCCAAACAATGAAGGCAAATACTTTAAAGAAGCCTCTCTCCTCTCTTCCACAGCAGCTCTGCCCTGAAATGAAGTGCCGAGATCCTAGGAGACCCTTGGGATCGCTTGGGAAGGCAGATTTCTCATCGTTAAGAACTCCTACTCTTAAGAGTCTTTTGCTGTTTCCTCACAAGCCAGGACTCTACAGGTTCAGAATATACACAGGTCAGGTTCTGTCGGTGACCAAGATGCACACGAGACATCTGGGCACCTCTAGACAGCACCTCCCAACAACCATTCTAGAGTCTCAGGCAGCGCCTGACCTCCGCATCTAACCCGCAGGCCCTTTTTCCAATTAAGGGACCTTTCCAAGGAGCATCCTCCCGCCGCATCCTGGGGGTCCAGCCAGGGTCAGAGTAAGGAGGTTTCAGTGACATCTCTGCGCCAGGCTCTCAACTGTTTGCTTTCTGCAAAGTAACAACCCATTTCGGTGGCCACCGCAACCCTCATCATTCCTCAGCTGCTGAGCACTGTTTGGCATACGGGGGCATTGCGATCGATGCTTTGAAAGGGGGAAATCGCAGTCTTCGGGAACTTCTCTATCACCGCTGTGAGACTGGGAGGCGAGAGAGAGAAGAAAGAAAAGCCCACACAAAAGCAGCTAGCCCTGCAAGCTCCGCCAGCACAAAGGCCCGCTCGCTGGTGCGGAGCCCGGAGGCTGGGCAGGAGCGAGGAGTGCGGCGAGTGCTCCCAGGCCTGAGCGCCGCGCCCAGAGCGCCCGGGGCTGCCCCTGTTTACCCGGCGCCAGGCACCACGTTCCGGCTGGGGCGCAGGGCGCACGCCAGGTGCGCCCCAGACTGCCGCGCTCCCGGGACTGCACAACTCCCGGGGCGACCCCGCACCGCCCCGAGCTCCGGCTCCAGCTCCGTCTCTGCCCCGGCCCCGGGTCTGCAGCCGCGGCCGCCCGCGTAGCAGGAGCAGGGCCCGTCCTTACCTGTGCGCCTTCAGAAGCAGAGCAGCGCCCGGGGAGCGGCAGCGCCCGCACTCAGCATCCCAGTGGCGGCCCCTGCAGCGGTGGCGGCCCGCTCCACAGTCTGGGATGCCAGGGGGAGGTCGCTTCGCTTTGTTGCTTATTCATGAGGCCGAGGTTACCGCTGCGGATTGGACGGATGATGTGCCCGCCCCGGCTCCGCTGCCACTGACACCCGATGCGGTCACCCCAAGCCCCTTCTCTCCCACTTCTTCACATGTGCTCCAGGTCTGAGGACCGAGTGAGGGGGCAGGTCCTGCTATGGACCCGGCGCTTGAGACCCTTCCCGAGACCCCCTGCCCTACTGCCCTTCTTCGAAGCCTAGGCTTCTACGACAGCTTTCCCTCAGTGTCTACGAAGAAGAAACCAGGCTCCGTTTTCTCTAGAAGAACCCCAGTTTCTCTGGTCCTTGGGTTGGGCAAGGGGCGCAAGTCAGAGGCTGAAGGACCTGACTTGTGAAATTGTACGGTGTAGCCGTACCCTGAACGGGACCCTGTAAAAGTAGCCCTACACAGTGTTTCACTTTTCAATCACGCAGAGGTTGAAAATAAGTGCCAATTAGAAGTAGGGTTTATTGAACCCTTTACTCCTGCCATGCACAATGCTAAGTGCTTGCTTCACTCATTACCGCTTGCTTAATCTACCCAATAACCATGAAAGGTAGATTTTGGTAGTCCCCATTTAGCAGGCTGAAGGCTGTGTAACTTGCCCAAGGTCTTATGACTAATGTGGACACAAGTTATTCATGAACTCCATTTTTAGTCTCTCAAGGACTGTTTTCCTTTTCTATTACTCCTAGTTATAGGAGTAATAGAGCGCATCAGTAACCTAGTGGCCCATTCTTGAACAAGCCCCGCAACATTTTATATTTGCAAAGCACTTTCCACATACATTATCGTCTGTACTTAGTAACTCCCTTCTTTTTAACAGCTGCCTTAGTACTGTTTCATAGTTACTTGTAAACACCTTGAAGTCAGAGCAAGGTTTCCTTCACCTTTGACCCCCACACCTAACAGTGCACAATTGTGCACTGTTATCTTATCTATTCCACCCCTCTTTAGAAGATATGATCTTTGTATGTCTAGAAAGGTAGTCAACAAATAATTGCTGAATAGAATGTGATTGAATTGAATTGAATCTATAAGATCTGTTTTTGATGTGTACTCGATGTAATACAATGTCATACATTGTACTGTAACCAGACCTTCCACCTGGATTCAAGACCCACCAGGTGAATAGGTCACACCCAGCCTGACCAAGTTGTGTTTCATTCAACACGTTATTTGTAAGTCAGTTGTTTGAAATTCAAACCACATCTCATAAAAACAATGTTATGAAGTATGGTGAGATTCCCAACTAGATCACAAAATTGGGTCTATTTGACCCAATTGCAGGCAAATAACAGTACTAATAAAACAACAACAACAACATAAAAAACCAGAGGACCAAACAGAATAGAAAATAGCAGGAAGAATTCCAGCTCCCTCTACATCTAGGGCCAGCCCTACACACAAATGAAATAGTCGAAGTTTCTTTGACATCTCTCTCCCACTCATTTTGAATCCCCTTCTCACATCCCAGTGTTCTCCTTCTTAGTGACCCATGATACTGTAAGTCCCCACTACAGAACTCTACTACCCACACCTGCCTGACACACAAAGTTTTTTCATTCCCCAAAATTACCCCTCTTGCATAAGAGGATTGCTATTTCCCTTTTCCTTGATACACAGTATCGAGGAAATAAAGTGATCTTATTGGAACTCCTTTAAACTAGTCCTTTATCCTTCCCAAAATGGTTTATATTGCTTTAAAAAACTCTGATTAATGCAATTTATCTCAATAGCTACTGTTGGTACATGGCAATGATAATAAGATCCACTCTTCTACAGTGCACCAAACCAATTATAACTCAGAGAAAGTTATACTCTAAAAGTAAGTCAAATCAGTAAATCCACACATAACGAAAGTTATTAGCCTTTTATGGGTAAAGCAAGAAACTATATGTGTGCATCAAAGAAGTTGGAAACACCCAAAACTACAATCAGGGTAAGTAAGCAAGGAAGCTCAAGCAGACTGTTTTGGGCTTGCCAGATTTAGTAAATGAAAATAGAGGATCTCGACTCTATGTCTGGGACATACTTATGCTAAAAATTATTTGTTGTTTATCTAAAATTCAAATTTAACTGGGCATTCTGTGCTTTATCAGTATTAGGTGATTACTTGGTCCTGGTTGGTAAAAACCTTCCCATCAGGAAGGAACTGGTCATATGTAGCAAAGAACAGGATGAGTCCCAAGAGCCAGGAATGGACAATGTCCATTGAAATGCCACCCAGGGGGAGAGTATTGGTGATGCAGACTTGAGCGTTAGGGTCTCCTTGGTAAAGCTATCACTAATGGGATAGAAATGCTTCACAGTGTATCAGCTAATTCTCTTTATTCTGATTCCCAGCTACCAAGTAACTATCTGACACCTTGATTTCCCATGTATAATGCCCATAAGGTACTTCTGAAATGAGATATGTGAGCTGAATTGTGTGTGCCTGCTTGTAACAGACCTACTTCTGATGACCACAAACATTGGGTTTCAGGTCTTGCAAAAGTGAGAACAAGATATTAACTGGGGCTGACGTTACCAACGTAAGTGCCACTTAAGGGCTCACATAAGAGCTCTTGAAAACCAGCCAGCAGGACTTCCACAGACTCTGCACTACTCTTTCCTGGGGATGTATTTTGTTTTAGTTTGCTTTTGTTTTGTTTTTTTTCATTTGAAATTACCTGAGTGACAAGCATGTGAGATAATAAAACAAAATGAAATGAAAGCAACCCAGAAGGAAAATCTTCTTGGAAGGCTGAGTTTACTTGGAATCTCCTCAAAACCTTTCCTGTCATTCAGCGATTTTTTTTTCCTCTCCCTTTATTTTTGAAGCCTCTAAAACTTCTTCCTTAATTTTGTTGTTCTTATAGGCTCCCAAGGCACCCAACAAAGAGGTTCAGGCATGGATAGAGGACGGGAGCTGCTATGTAGAGCAGGGGTCATCTACCAGTTGGATATTCTTGACTACAAAAGACTATCCTTCCTTTCTGGCCTTCCTTTATTAACATGAGCTTTTCAGCATTTCCCAATGTTCTCTGCCCAACTGTTCCCTGATTCTCATTCTCTGCTGGAGACTATCTGGTTGCTTTTAATTTTTTAAGTTGAAGTTTCCAGAAGCCAGCCTCGGTGTAAAATAGTAGGTTAAGTATACCCTACTCGCTCTGACCATTCAGTAAATATTTGATGGTTATGGTGATGATGATGTAAACAATGGTAATATTGTTAGAATCCATTTTATTAATTCTGATATATGTTTTCATTGCATCAAAATCCTCAGGACACTTGACATAACCTACTTCAGCATTAATGAGCTTAGATTTTTCCTTCATACTAAATTGTCTTTAGTACGCAGTTTATTGGGACAATAAATAGGTGGAATGAATCCAATAACAATATGGTTTTCCTTAAACAAAGCTTTGGAACCACAAGTTTTTATACACTGCAGTTGTTTTTAACTCAACACATGAGTCCATTATATTTGTATATAATTTTCAACTCTTACGCAAACACTCAGATGAATTCTCTTGTTTCTCTGCTCTCCCTCAAGAAATTTATTATTGTTGTTGAAGCAGAATACTATATGTCTTACATTCCCTTCTTTAAAAAATCTTTTGTTTTCTATATTCCTTTATTATGTGTCGGACTTCTTTAGGCCCTGAACTTTCTTACTCAGTTCTAACAAACGTTTTTGTGCCTGTTGCCTTGAAAAAGCAAGATAAGAGAGGAAAGAGCTACTAATGCAGGTACAGAAACAAAACTTCTAAACAGTACATCCCTGTAAAGAGAAACATTTTAGATAAAGCCAAGGGTGAGAATATTTACAAAAAAGAAATTTTTTCTTTTCTTTTTTTTGCAGCCATGAATGATGTCCTTGTGAAACTGTCTGTAAAAGTTCTTTTAAAGAGATTTGAACATTAAAGGTCTCCTTTAATACTAAATGAGTTGTTCATTATGAATAACTATATTCAAAACGCCATCTATAACTCTAGAAAAGATATGAATTGCCTTTTACTATGTCAGACAAGAGTCTTATCTCCATCCTTGTCTTTTTTTAATATGCCTAATGGTAAATAAATTGATGACTTTAATAGATTTCTTATCTTAAATAATGAACATGAGATATTTATTATTAACATATGGTGTGCATATTTACTGCCTATGTTGCAAGGAAATATTGTTTACTCTTCCCTGCCTCTACCAAGGATAGAATTAAAGAAAATGACTTTACTAAGGAATAGCAAAACTCAGGCCCAAGGAAGTACTCTGTCAGAGAGTTCTTAGAGACAGGAATAGATTAGTGAAAAATATTATATACTCTTTTTTGTTCTAGGTTTCTAAAAAAGAATAAATTTCATTCTGGCTGGACTGCAGTTTCTGATGAAATAACATTAGCTCACTCAACAAGGAAATAAGGGGGACAGTTGTAAGTATGGGAAAACTACAAAATATATTTACTCTGGCTAATGGCATTATTGTTTATTATCTGCCTTCCAATGAATATTGTTTATTTTACTTTTTAAAAATATGATTCAGGTATTAACATCACATTCAGAATACACAGTGTATATTCAATCTGCAGCACATTGATAGCAAAAGCAGAGAACAGGGTATTATCAATGCAGTATCAATACCATGTAATGAACATGTACTTGGAGCTCATAACCATAATAATGCCAATAATTTGAACATTGGTTTACCAAGGTTTAAATATGGTATGGACATCAGTGCCAAAAACATAAAGAGTTTTCCTTCCTTGTTCCTATACATTTTGACTAATTCTTCTGGCTAGACTATCCTAGGTCTGACAGCAGAATTGAGTTTGTGATTTACAGTCATTAGGCAATGAGCAGTCCATTATTTAATGTGAGCTATGCATTTATTTTGACATTGAGTTTAGCTCCATGCTTAATCAATCAACAAGTGTTTTTGTGTTGTGAAAGTATTGGTATAGGTGAAGGTATATAATGGACACAACTTTACTTACAGCTTTTAAATATATCAAAGAGAAAAGGTTATATACACATAAACCTTACCGATAATACATAATATAAAATGGCCTGATATGCTTCTTCAGTGATATAAAAATGGTACCGATTTTCATCATCTTTTTTCATGATACTACTACAGAGAGAGAATATCTAATAAAGCCTATGCAGAAAGTCCATGTCTTAATATAGTCAGGACATGTGGTATGTAACCACCTTCTCCACAGAAATTGTAAACTGTCTGAATTAAAACAGTGTGTTTTATATAGTCTCACATCTCCCACAACACCTACGGCAGTGCCTTGACATAGCAGCTGTTCAAAAAGTATTTGTTGACTATTTAATTATGGCCATAAGCTTATTACTAAAATAAACACAGCAATGCTCATCATTTTACAACTATGAAGCACAAAGTGAACACTACTAACACACAAAGAAAGTTTGACCAGCTTCAGAATGAAATATATTCATCTCATACAAATTAAGAAACCATATTCCAATACAAGTTTATCTGAAACCCAGGATTTAATTATTTTTACATCTTCTGAGGAGGGGTTAATCCATGCATGTGTATATATTATCAGAAATCAGAGAACTGTGCCAATTGATATTGACATTTCAAGTCCCCTTCTAACTACAAGTTTCCAACTTTTTTAATGGTCAAGTTCATGTTCATTTAAAGAGGAGATGCACATAAACAAGAGATACCTTGAGCATAAGATTTTTTTTTAAAGGGGGAGGGCATGACTGTTTCAAGTAGGATGCAGAACTTTATATTCCATCCAGGTCCAAACCATTTGAAATAGCCACAGCAATACTTTTTATTTATTTTTGTTAAGATCTACAATACAAAATAGACATAAAAGATGCATTTTGCAGAATATGTTCAAAACAATTCCTCCATAACTTGTTCACAAAAATAGCCAAAGGGGGAAAAATTTCCTTCAGAATCTGAATGATTGAAAATATGTTTCATACAGAGGAAATTACTTACTTTTGGACTGGTCTAAAGTGTATGGCATCACCACAAAAGAAGAAATAAATTTGTCTCCAAAAGATTCCCAGTAAAGATAAATGGGACGGTCACATGATATTCTTTCTTTTCTCTTTTTGCTTTTAGGAGCTTCCTATAAGTGGTTTTCAGGCATAGTGACATGTATTGTTTTCCTTCCATTTTTCTCCTTCTAAAAGGCATTTTAAGGCATTTACTATTGCCTGCTAATGTTCACTTGATGACATTGTTCTCAGCAGTCATCTTACATGGATGGGCACTTTTCACTCAGCTCATATTCTGCTTGGTTCATCAAAAAAAAATCAAAACTTTTTTTTTTCTGTTAGATTCCACTTTTCTGAAAATTCTATTTCTCTGGTTTTCTTTTGTATATACATATATTTCTCCTTGCCTCCTAGGTTCTCTACTGCTGCTTTTGAAATTTAATGTCTTCTCCAGTGTATACACCATTCTGTGTTTCAAAGATGCAAGCCTGGGCCCTTTGGCCTGATCCTTTTTGATTTTAGAGTCTTGAACTCCAGTGTGCTGCTGTGTTTAAAGACAGCCTCCAGGACTATAACCGAATCCCAGGTGGTGCAATGCATTATTCATTCATTAGCAATTTTACAAGCCCATTCTTTTGCCTAAGGCATAAATATAAGTAATTGACTTCTTCTCTTCTCCTCTCCTCTCCTTTCCTTTCCTCTCTCTCTCCAACTCCTTCTCCCTCTCCCGAGGCAGAGGATATGTGGCAGATATGAAGACATTTTAAGAAAATGTTAAAGTTATGGAAGAAATAAAAATATTAGAAGACAGAAACATTTGCCCCATCACAGAGAATAAAATGAAGGAAAAGATGGTTACCTCTATCCTCTACCTCTTTCTCCATTTCTGCCTCCAGGCCCAGGAGGTGAACTTCTGCCTGGGAAAACAAGGGACAGGCATTTCAATTAAGAGATAGAAAACAGATTCCTTCTTTCCAATTCCTAGAGTTCCTTAGGAGCAGTCATAAGGTAGAAACTTGGAAGAAAGATGGCAGCATAGGTAAACATGGCTTACCTCCTTGCACAACCACATCAAGATTACAACTAAAATGTAGAACAACCATAACTCAGAACTGTCACAAATTGAGTTGAATGGAAGTCTGACAACCACAGGATTAAAGAAACCATATCCATCCAGACTGGTAGGAGGTGGAAATACAGAATAGGCTAGTCCCACATCCATGTGATATGGATAAAAATTTGGGAGGGTTATCTCAGGAGCGAGGAGTCCCACCACACCATGTCCTCTGCTCTAGGGTTCCAGTACCAGGAAGATAAGTCGCCATAACTTCTAGCTGCAAAAACTAGTAGAGATTGAGTCAGTGGAAGAAATTTGTAGAGTCCCAAGCCATTTCCCTCAAAGAACCCACACATGGACTTAATCAGACTCAATCCCTCTGAGATCCAGCACTGAGGTAGCAGCTAGCTTGAAAGTCAGCAGTGGCACAGAAGGAGGAACTGAAGTGTCCAGCAACAAGGTGAGAGCTGGAAGACAGCTATCTCTCAGACAGAAAGGCAGGTAGAGGCCATTGTCCCTTTTCTGAGCCCTCCCTCTACAGCGCCACAGAGCCAGCAGGTGTGTGCCATATCTGAGACTTCATCAACCTGGCTAACACTGTTTGCCCCACCCTGGAGATAATCAGAGACTCCATCCTACCCAATTTATGGGCCCACCCAAACTGTTAACTATGCCTTTTCCATATGAATAGCTGGTCTTTGCTCATGCTTCACAACTTCCTAAATTCTATCAAACAAGCGACAGCCAGTCTCAATAAGCCCCCAGTCCCAGTACCTATTGCTAAGTGGACCCAGGCCTGCCACTAGCAGCAGCCCGCCTAGATTCACAGCTTAGCTTCACCTGGGAATCTCCAAGCCCAGCACATGTAGCAGCCATCTCAGATTGCTTTATAGCACAGGCAGGGTGGCTCTGGGTAAAACACAGGTGGGGGCTGACCTTGGCCTGAACCACACAGGAAACCCCAAGGCCAGTGCACCCAGTGGACAGCTACAGACCACATCAGAACACCACCACCCTGCCCCAACCAATTGATCCTTCATGGAGGGCAGAGGTTGGTGGTCAATAGTCACGGCCAATCCTTGCAGCTAACTGGCCTGGGTAAATCCCTCCCATTGACGTGCCAAAAGCAATCAAAGCTCAACTACAATAGGAGGTTGTGCTCAGCCCACACAAAGGGCACAACTGAGTACCCAGCTTGGGTGATAGAAGAGGCTGTGCCATTGGACCCTACGGGACCTACTACATTAGGCCATACTACTATGACACAGAGTCAAAGCAGCTCTACCAAAAACACAGAAACAAACACAGGGAGGCTGCCAAATTGAGGAGGCAAAAAAATATGGCCTAAATGAAAGAACAGAACAAAACACTAAAAAAAGAACTAAACAAAATGAAGATAGCCAACCTATAAGATGCAAAGTTCAAAACACTGGTGATCAAGATGCTCAGAGAAATGATTGAATATGGCCACAAAATAAAAAAAGAAGTGAAGGTTATACAAAGTGAAATAAAGAAAAATATACAGGGAACCAAAAGCGATGGGAAGGAAACAAGGATTCAAATCAACAATATGGAACAGAATGAAGCAACAAACATTCACCTAGGATAGAATGAAAAAACAAGAATTTAGAAAAATGAGGAGAGGATTAGGAACCTCTGGGACAACTTTAAACATACCAACATCCAAACCATAGGGGTGCCAGAAGGAGAAGAAGCAGAGCAAGAAATTGAAAACTTATGTGAAAAAACAATGAAAGGAAACTTCCCAAATTTGGTGAAGGAAATAGACATACAAGTCCAGGAAGCAGAGTCCCAAACAAGTTGGACCCAAAGAGGACCACACTAAGACACATCATAATTAACATGCCAAAGGTTAAACACAAAGAGAGAATCTTAAAAGCAGTGAGAGAGAAGCAGAGAGTTACCTACAAAGGTGTTCTCATAAGACTATCAACAGATATCTCAAAAGAAACTTTGCAGGCAAGAAGGGACTGACAAGAAGTATTCAAAGTGATGAAAAGCAAGGACCTACAACCAAGACTATTCTATCTAGCAAAGCTATCATTTAAAATGGAAGGATAGATAAAGTGCTTCCCAGACAAGGTAAAGTTAAAGGAGTTTATCATCACTAAGCCATTATTATATGAAATATTAAAGGGACTTATTTGAGGAAAAGAAGATCAAAACTATGAACATTAAAATGACAACAAACTCACAACTATCAACAACTGAACCTAAAAAATAAAAATATAAACAAAAATAAACTAAGTGAACAGCCAGAACAGGAACAGAATCACAGGTATGGGGGTCATTTGGAGGGTTATCATCTGGGAGGGGGAAGACGGAGAAAGGGGGAAATGGTGCAGGGATCAAGAAGTATGATTGGTAGGAACAAAATTGACATGGGGATGTGAAGAATAGTATAGGAAAGGGTGAAGCCAAAGAACTTACATCCACAACCCAGGGACGTAAACTAAGGGGGGATATTGCTGGAGGGATGAGGGGTACCGAGTGGAGGGAAGCAAAGGGAAAAAAATTGGGACAACTGTAACAGCATAATCAATAAAATACACTTTTAAAAAAAGAATCAAAGGACAGATAAGAGCTTCCCAGACAAGAAAAAAAATTAAGGAGTCCATCATCACCAAACCATTATTATATGAAAAGTTAAAGAGACTTATTTAAGAAAAAGAAGATCAAAACTATGAACAATAAAATGGCAATAAATACATATCTATCAACAACTGAATCTAAAAAACAAACTAAGCAATCAAGAACAGAGACAAAATCATGGATACCGTTTTGATGATTGCCAGATGGCGTGAGGGTATGGGGGAAGGGGTAGAGGTGAGGGGATTAAGAAGGACAAATAGGTAGTTACAGAATAGCCATGTGAACATAAAGTACAGCACAGGAAATGGAGTAGCCATACAGCTTGACCCATGGACATGAACAAGGGTGGGGGGATTGCCTGAGGGAGTGGGGATGCTGGGTGGAGGTGGAAAAAGGGGGAAAAATTGGGACAATTGTAATAGCCTAATCAATAAAATGTAATTTCAAAAAAGAAACTTTGAAGAGGTGCAGTTTGGAACTGGAGGTGATAGTCTTAAGAGGTACCCTTCCTTCTGGAAAGCTCAATAGGGCTGGAGGAGGGTGAAGTGTTACTTTATACGAGTGGTACACTCACACTGGTTGTCAAAATAGTAAAGTACTTTCATATTAGTTGGTGAAATGCCATTTTTCCAAGCTGTTACTCCAAGACCTTCCAATGTCCTCCCTTTCCCAGTCTCAACTCTTCCACTACCTCCGCACCATCCCCAAGTAAAGGGGAGGTGGGGAATGCCTGCCAGACCAGGTTCTCTTCTAATTGGTTAGTGCAGTGTTCGTGGCATCCAAGTATTTTTAATAGCCTCCCTGGTTGAGGAAGAACAGTGACATATTTAGAAAGGGAGTTTGAAAAGGCCTTCTCTCCCAACCTCCCTGCCCCCCCCCCCCAAAAAAGTCCATTTTTAGATCCAACTCCACAGTGGGTGGCACCTTTTTTGCAAAGTGGCTCCCCCTAATGGTAGGTTCTGGTCATGCCTTTGAGCCTGTGCCTTGCAGAAGTAAGTAGAACTCCTGCACAGGTTGCCCGGAAGGCAATCCATATGCCTATCCACAGGTTGGCCTTCTAGGATAAGAGAGCAAACACGTATTCTAGAATTTATGTAGAAAGATTGCTTAGGAATCAGGAGTGTGCATTTAACTTCAAAATAAGATAACAATAGTTCTGATATCCTAGGATTATTGGAAGGATACAACCTACTGCACTGGCTGGTTTGGCTCAGTGGATTGAGCGTCGGCCTGCGAGCTAAGTGTCGCTGGTTCGATCTTCCAGTCAGGGCACATCAGAGAAGGAAAACTCTGACTCCAAAAAACCTCCGCTGCCTTGCGGCATACCTCTTCAGGGGAAAGGCTAAGGGAGTAAACCCCGACAGAAAATCCGGAGCCGGAGTCCCTAAGGCGGTTTGATGTTGTAGTCAACACCGGCAACTCCTGCGGCGCACCTGAAGCCAAGCTGTATTGACTCCGTCTTTCCCTTGGGCCCTTCAGCTGCGAAGAGAGGGGGGTTCTGCTGCATGGGCAACAGCAGACCCTCCATATCACCCTGCCCAGGCTCTGTAGCTTCAGCTTCACTGGAGAGAACACTCCAGCGTCATCGTAAGATGTCGATTAAACACGGGAGGAGACAGATACCGTGTCACTCCCAAGTTGGACTGCACAGCCATTCTCGGCGGTGCAGATAGACTCTTAAGAAGCTACACCATCGTCTCTCGAGACGGACGGCTGCCGACGACGACAACCTACTGCATCACCTTACATAGCTGAAATTAGGTTTGAACCATAATAGAGTCTGGCCTATTATAGACAATTAATATATTTATCTCATTTAAGGATCAAAAACACTATGTAGTTATGGAGGTGTATTTGCGCTCCAATTTCCTTATTTATCAGATGAGATGCTGAGACTGCGGTAGAGTGCCCATGTGAGGCCAAAGCCCGTGCCTTTGGATTTGTACTCCAGGGCACTTCTTCACATACACTGTTGTCAGTGGCATTATTTTGTTTCAAAGGAGTGAAACATAGTCAATGGCTTAATCAAAGATTTAGCTTTATAGCTAAGCATCATAATCTACGCTGACACCCCTGTGCCTGGCTGGGCCCATGTTCTTTCATCTCACCTGAACATCTGTCTCGCCTTTCTTCTTTAACAGGCGAAGGATGCTTACTCATCTTCAGGACTCACCTTGAGCATCACCTCCAGGAAACTGTCTCTGACTCCCTAGGTTGGGCTGAGTGGCCCTCTTGAGGCCCCCATCACACCTAGGCATACCTGTGTCATAGCACTCAGGTTCAGAATAGCCACACCTCAGGCACCCAAGCTCCACATTGGTGCCCTGCTAAGCCTGCCTCCTGCACCTCACTCTAGCGTTTGTCACTTTCCAGCTTGCATCCTCCCCTCAGCCTGTATCAAACTCCTGCCTAAATTCTTCCTTGATTTGTCTCATTCCCCAACCTGTATCCCTCTCAGTTTATACCCCTCAGCTCATATCCCGCCCCCCCAAACCTACATACTCCCAACATATTCCCTCTCCAACCAATATCTTCCCAACCAGTAGTCACCCCAGGCTGTAAGCCTCCCAGTTTGCGTCCCCCTGCCTAAATGCACCCTCGCTTGCATCTCTCCCCACCAGACTAATCTTCCAGTACATATCCCTCCAAGTCTGTATACCCTTGTGAAAGGAAAAATTCTAAGACAGCTCCAAAGATCCCTGGCCCTTGATATGTACACACTATCACCCAGTTATTCACTCAAACTCTAATCTAGGTGCTGCTGTGAAGGGACTTTGCAAATGTAATTAAGATCCCACATTAGTTAACTTTAAACAGAGGGATTATCCGGGTAGACCTGATCTAGTGACATGAGCCATTTAAATCTGGGTCTAGAGATTAGACACAGAGAAGTCCGAGAGATGTGAAACATGAGAGGGCTTCTGGAGGGGGGCTACATGGCAGGGAACTACAAGTGACCTCTATTTGCTGAGAGTGGACTCTGTCAACACCCAGCAAGAAAATGAACACTTCCAACAACATGTGAGCTTGGAGTGGGACCCTGAGCTCCAAAAGAGGCATAGTGAACAGCTGATGCCTTGATTTTTTTAAATTATTTTTTTTAAATAATTTATTTGGTTTTTTTTTGTTTATTTATTTATTTTTAGAGAGAGGGGAAAGGAGAAAGAGAGGGAGAGAAATATCACTGTGTGGTTGCCTCTCACTTGCGCCCCCAACTGGGGACCTGATGTGCAACCGAGTCATGTGCCCTGACTGGGATGCCTTGATTTTAGCCTTGTGATACCCTGAACGGAGAACCCAGCCACATCATGCCTGCGCTTCTGAACTACTGAACTGTGAATTAATCAGTGCGTGTTGTTTAAGCCACTAAATTTGTGATAATTTGTTATATAACAATAGAAAAGTAACCCAACCTGCATCTCCCCAGTTGGTATCCTTTCCTTCTGTATCTCCCAGTCTGAATCTCCCCAGGGTGTATCTCTCCAGCTTGGCTCATTTCCACAGCCTGGATCCTCCCCCCAAGCTTGTACCGTTCCTCAGCTTGAATGCCCCCCACATACACATAGCCTGTCATATGCAACCCCATCCTTTGATCCAGATACACACACACACACGCACATGCACACGCACACACCACAAGCACCACACACACCATCACTGGTTCTCCTGCACAGCACAGCCCTCTAAGTGATTTGACCCAAAGAACACACCAGTTAAATTCACAGTCTGCATTAACAGATGGAAATTTTGTCTTCCTTCCAAGACCAGGAAAACTGTAATCTCTTCTCCTTTGTTCCCTTGAAACTCAAGTCAATCATGAGCAGCCAGTCAGTCACTTTCTGAGCCCTGAGCTAGTTTCTCTAGCACTCTAGAATCAGAGGGTCCTGGGGGGGGGGGGGGGGAGGCACTCCCTTTCCAAAATAAATAAACTGGGCCTCAAATCCACTGGCCAAATCCTTTTATTTCTTTTCCATAAGGCCCCGAAAGTCCCTTTCCTCCAGCAGTATTGCTGATACCTGTCCGTCCCCCACCATTTCCCACCTCTACTCCAGTGCCAGGCATTGTCTGGTCTCCTTCTGGACTTTTTCCATCTGTGCTATCCCACAGCTTATATTTGCAAGATGCTGCTTTTCTCAGCATTCCTCCATATTATATCCTTGTACCAGAACCAGAAACCTACCGGCTCAGTTTTTGGTGACTCAAACGAGTGGCATAAGTAGCTAATACCTATCTTCAAAAAGCAAACAATAGGTAAGGAAGATGGAATCTCTGCATAAAATAACTTTATATAAAACAATCCTGTGAGGTACAATTATTACTCTTATTACAGATAAGGAAATTGAGGCTCTGAGAGGTTAAGTATGTTGTCAAAGGGCACACAGCAAGCAAGCATTAGAGCTGGGACAACAACTCAGGCAGTCTGGCTCCAGAGCCCATCTTCTTGCCTGCTCTGCTCTACATGTACTAGGTGTCAGGATCACTGTGCTAAGTAGAGTACATGCATGATGTACGTGACAAAGAATAAAGAAGAAAAGCAGAGAGAACTGTGTGTTGCGCTGATTGGGAAATTTTCCACAGAGAAAACAGGGCTTGAGCTAGCATGACAGGAAAATTAGGACTCCAGGTTACCAGGCGAGGGCATTCACGTTGGGGGAATGGAATGAACTAGGCGTAAGAGTAGGAACATGCATGTTCTGTTACCATAATTTGTGTAAGGGGAGTCATGGGGAATAAGGCTAAAGAGATAAGTAGAGGCCGGATTGTGGCTACCTTGAATGCCAAGCCAAAGAATTTGGCCTCAATTAAAAGGCAACGGGAAAGTTTTTAAGGTAGTGGTCGGAGAGAAGAGAGGGGCAGCTGAACATGGTGCCTGACGGGACTTAAGAGATCAAACAAAGAATTAAAAAATCATTCCAAGGTTTAGTGCTTGGGTGTCTAAAATTATTTTAGTTTTACTAATAGAAATTGATTAAATTCTATTTGGAACTGAAATTTGCCTCCTTATAGTAAGTACACATGTGGGGAGGTCTTTAAATTCTATGGAAAGGAAACTGCATTTACTCTCTCTACAAAGCAATTGAAGAAAAACGTTGTATAGTACCAGACAAGTATGAAGACATAACAGGGTCATCAGAATCCTAAACAGGCTCCTTTCCCTATAGAAAAATTCAAAAAGTTCAGCTGTGCTATGGGCATTTTGGCAATGATCCAGTGTTCCTCATAAATAAGACAAGTGAAGAATTCAACTATAGGGGATCCCTTCCACGCTCTATATGTATGTCAAGCAGGTGAGAAAGGGGTTTCTGTTGACAGTGAGATCAAAGCAGGTCTAATTTGCTGAAGGTATAGAAAACATCATTGGTCAGCAGTAGAGATTACAGGCCATCACGATATACTCTCCAGCTTTTAAAAAATCCTTCAGTGTTTTTAGCAGTTTAGTTGCTCTGAATATGCGACCTAAAACACATACTTTTAACTTTTTCCTCCAGTGTAAATGAGCAATAAACAAGAATGTAAAGAGCATGGGAAAAGTCACACCATGCCAGCACTTTTTAAATGCATTGCAAACACTCACCAAACCAGGAGGCTGCCTGGTGTCCTTCAATGCTGCTTTGCATAGGAGAGTGAACTGAGGGAGAAAGGGAGTGGTGGAGACCTGAAACCTGTCATGTCACTCCCACTTACACCCACGAGATAGTCCAGGCCTGCAAGATAAAGTCGAAAAGCAGAAACTTTAGAGCCAGTTCAGTTCACACTTAATCTTGCCATCCACCAGTTGTATTTACCTTGGGTAAGTTACCTTACCTCTCTGTCGTATTCTTATCCAAAAAAAAAAGTTAGAATAATCTATTACATTAAAATACCATCTGCAAAGTACCTAGCACAGCACCCAAAATATTGAAGAGGCCCATAACTGTTATTTCCTTTTCTGGTCCCCTCTGTGGGCAGCAGGAAGCAGTGGAGGAGACAGGGTATTCCGACAGGCGTCTGAGCAGAACCCAGGACCAGGGACTCCAAGGGAAGGCGGGTCCTAGAGAATTAAGGCTGGGGCTGGGTGCCCCTGTGTTCGGAGACAGCCTCCACAACTGGCCTGCTGCTTGCTGCCACAGACCTGCAGGACAGACTACTCATGGAGAGGTAAACAGAGCCAGAAGTGGGGACCTAAGGAAGGCACCAAACACCTGGAGATCAAGTGGAAAACAAAGGGAATTTAAACAGGAAGTATTGAATATGCGCATTGGAGGGGGGATTGGGAGGGAAGAGGGACTGGGGAATAGAGCAGGGTTTACAAAGTGCTATCAAAGATGAGTGCTTTCAATAAAAACAAACCGAACTGAGACAAGACAGAAACACCTTTGTCCTGACCAAGATCCAGGGACAGCCTCCCCTGGGAAAACTGGTGAGAACAGGACAGGTGTTTGGTGGCAAAACAAAAACCCAATTATCAAAACTGGGATAGAAAACGGGAGCAAGGTTGGAGCTGGGAGGCAAGAATCAGATGAGGAGGAACAGCTGCAACCTGATGCTGAGTCACTACAACGTGGTGCTGAGTCAGCAGAAGACGGACTCTCTGATTGGTCCCCAGGCTTGGGGTGCTGACTGAGTCAAGAGTTCCCACTGTGAATCTGAGAGACAGAGAGCAGGAACCTAACCTTGACATTTAATTGTTGTAGTTTCTGTTAGGAGTCATGAAAAAGTAAAAACTTAGTGATGATGGTTGCACAACATAATTAATACTATTTATTTTTGCATGTAAAAGTAGTTAAAATGGCATGTTTTATGTTGTATTTATTTTACCACATCAAAAAGAACCTATGTGAACCCACCTCAGAGTCTGAGCCCCATATGGTTATCAGAGGCTACTTACTCTGAAGAGTGATGGGAGAGACATAAGTACATAAATTCAGAATCAAGGCGAGAAGAGTGTCTTTAAGTTTATAATCTAAACCTCTTGTTTCCAATTTTAGTTTGCATCAGATTCACCAGTCCCAGTGACTTGTCTCTACCCATAAAAACACTCAATTCATTAAGTCTCAGATTGGCTGGAACAGTGATATTTTTAACAAGCTTCTCCCCCCACCCCCACCTCCGGGTGAGTGTGAGACAAAACAGATGAGAATTTAGCTTCTACTATCTCCTGGAGAGCCCCTGACTGAAAGATTCCCTGGAATCTTTGCCCTTTAAGCAGTAACTTCCCATCCCCGCTACCCCAGCCCCCGGTAACTCCTAAAGTACTTTCTGCCTCTATAAATTCATCTATTTTAGATATTTCGTGTAAGTGGAATCAGACAGTATTTATTATTTTCTGTCTGGCTTCTTTCAGTTAGCATCAGTTAGCATAATTTTTTTTAAAATATTTTAAGTATTGCTATCTTAACAGTGTTAATTCTTCCAATTCATGAATATGAAATGCGTTTCCATTTATTTAGGTCTTTCTTTCAGTTTTTTTTTTTTTGTTTGTTTGTTTGTTTGTTTTTTCAGTTTTCAGTTCAGGTGGGTTCTTAAGCTATAACATTTTCTTCCCTTGCTTTAATATGACATACTTAGATCAAATATGAAAGAAATGCTACTAAGAAGGCAATCAGTATTTCATTCAGTTTTTGTTACCCACCCTTGAGAATAAAAGACTTGTAGACCATTCAGTATTAAGCCAGCATTTATTGACCTTGCTTCTTGCTCTAAGTTCTGGCCTAGGTGCTAGAAGGTACCTGATTTACATAAGCTTAAAATAGTATAACTATCAGAAATTTAAACAATGATGGTGTACTGGGAAATGCTATAAAGGAGCCTTATACAGAAAGCTGAGGGCATACAAACAAAACAAAACTAAGAGCCCATGAGGGGGTTGGGTTGGGCAAGGTGTCAAATAGGAGGCTTTGAAGGTAGAGTGGGATTTTGCCAGTCAGAAAAGGGGAAGGAGAAGGGCATTTGGGGAAAAGAATGTGAACAAAAGCATGAGGCAAGGTATGTTCAGAAGATGCTAAGCATGGACACTGAGGGGGGTGTGTTTGTGACAGGAGCAAGGTGGGGAAAGAAAAGCATGGAGATAAGATAGAAGTGCCTTAATCTCTGTGGTTAGTCAACCAGCTCATTCATTTCAACAACTGTAATTTAAAAAAAAAATTAGGACCCATATCTGTTCATATATTCCTTTAAAAAAAAAAGGATGATACATTTTAAAAGTAATAATGGTCGGACAATGGGAGAAGTAGAATAAAGTCTGTAGAGTGGGTAGTATTTTATCAATGTTAATTTCTGGATACTTAAACTATGATTATGAGGAAGAAGGTCCTTAGGAAATACACATTGAAGTATGTAGGGGAGAGGGGTCATCATGAGTGCAACTTACTTTCAGTTGGTTCAAAAAAACATGGATGTATACAGACAGAGAAAAACATAAAAGTGGTAAAATGCTAATAATTGAAGAGTGAGTGAAGGGCATAAAAAGTTTGTTTGTTTGTTTGTTTATAAATTGCAGCTTTCTTGCAAGTCTGGAATTAATTCAAAATAGAAATCATCTCACCAAAACATAATGCTGTGTCTCTTCTCTATAATGCAAACTGGTTCGGAAAAAACTAATTTTTGTTTAAAATGTGTTTACACACACAGAAAGATATCTAAAAGGACTCCGCACTATTTATCAGTGACTACCACTAAGGAGCAAAACTGGATTGAAAAAGGAGGACTAAAAATTTTACTTTATGCTTTTCTGTATTGTTTGAATATTTTATTGAGAGCATACATTAGTTTTGTAATAAAAAATAAAACCACAAAATACATTAAAAAGAAAAACTGGGCGGTGATAATTAACAATAGAGGAATGCCTTCCTAGTGGAGAGGAGATGGGAAGAAAAGGTATTTTTAAATAAAGAAAAAATATGTATTTTATATATATACATAAAGATCAACAAATATATATCAGCATGTAAACAACTGTTGGTATGTAATGAGAATAATTTTGTATGTCCTTAAGAAGGTTTTTCTTCTTTTTTCCCAGAAACTGAGAGCTTGAAAATCTTACCACATTGTTCCCCCAGCCCAGTGCTAAATTGGTAAGGAGAATCAAAGAAACCCTCTTAATAATTTAAGCAAAAAGCCCACATCTTCACCTTAATTACTACCTACAATTTGCTGCAGCTAAAGTTGTTTTTGTTCAGAATGACTTCTATGGGCTGACATAAATAAAAATAATTATAGTTTGTTGTAGTTTCCCAAGCCCACCTGCATGATCAAACTGATTTAAGCACTCATTAAAATCATGCACTTAAAAAGAGAGAGAAGTCCCATTTATTGTGCGTATGGAAGAAAGGGGAAATATTGATACTAAAATGACCCCAACCAGAACCCAATTTCCTGCCCCTGGCCCCAGAAGAGAAGATCACCAAAGTCATATGTTCCCCAGGGTTAGACATGGCTCAAAACAGCAGTGATGCTGAAGCATCTTAAGATGGATACGCTCCATCTTTCCAGTTCAGGAGAGGGCCAAAGGAGCTGGATAAAGTCTAAGGGCATCATTCTGTGGAGAATATTTAATGTCAAGCTGAGAGCTGCCGGTGATCAAGGCTCAGACCTTTCATACTGTTTTATACTGTTCTCTTCCAACTCATTCCTCCCATTTCTGCACACTATTGCCATGACCCCTCTGCCTCAACGATGGAGGTACAGAAGCAGAGCCTTATCTGTTAATGCCCTGTGTTGTTAACTCCCAAGACTTGGGGCTGCGGGGGGTGGGGGGGGGCAGACTTCACTGTTCTGTCCTACTTGTGATCCTTTTAATAATGGGAACATTCTTCTGGCTGGGTTCTTTTGTAACCAGTACAATATTATATTTTGACTCTTTAAATATTTTGAACTAAAATATGCTCAGTATAAAAACCTGGGCATGATATGACCTAGGTTTCTTTTTCTTGAACAAAAAAAGAAAAAAACCTGTAAAAGAATATCTGCAATCACAGGTTGAAACCTACTTCACTTTCTAAAAAATCTAAGTTCCAAGTTTTAGTGATTAAAAATATGCCTTTTAAAATATATATTCTATAGCTTGACATGCATCTATTTCTTCAAAAGTTATTTTTAGTACTATTCGTCGGCAGCCGTCCGTCTCGAGAGACGATGGTGTAGCTTCTTAAGAGTCTATCTGCACCGCCGAGAATGGCTGTGCAGTCCGACTCGGGAGTGACACGGTATCTGTCTCCTCCCATGTTGAATCGACATCTTGCGATGACGCTGAAGCTACAGAGCCTGGGCAGGGTGATATGGAGGGTCTGCTGTTGCCCATGCAGCAGACCCCCCCTCTCTTCGCAGCTGAAGGGTCCAAGGGAAAGACGGAGTCAATACAGCTTGGCTTCAGGTGCGCCGCAGGAGTTGCCGGTGTTGACTACAACGTCAAACCGCCTTAGGGACTCCGGCTCCGGATTTTCTGTCAGGGTTTACTCCCTTAGCCTTTCCCCTGAAGAGGTATGCCGCAAGGCAGCGGAGGTTTTTTGGAGTCAGAGTTTTCCTTCTCTGATGTGCCCTGACTGGAAGATCGAACCAGCGACTCTTAGCTCGCAGGCCGACGCTCAATCCACTGAGCTAAACCAGCCAGGACTTAGTACTATTATGATGTTGAATAAACATATTCCCTGTCTTTCAGGATGGTATACTCCAAAAAAATTTTTTTTTTAATTTTTAAAGAGAGGGCAGAAAGAAATCACCTACCAGTTAGATGATAGATTCTTCAGGAAAGTTTGCTGAGTGACACAAAAAAATAATAGGAACTTGCTCTCAAAGAATTGTCTTGTGCTGGTGATAATAAAGTCAACTTCAGGTTGAACAACACTGCACAGATTCATCTAGCCATTTTATATTTTGTTCTCCTATGATACCACTCTATTTTAGCAGCAATTAATTTGTGTTAAGGTGTATTCTGAACCAGAATAATATTGGAAAAAGAGTGTCCACTGAAATATTATAAAGCAACAGAAACAAGTTTTGAATGATTATTAACAAAGAAATCTCCTGTGTTTATTCCTCTATTGATCTTGTTAGAATTTCAGGAAAAAACATTTTTTAAAATTGTGAACTATACATGGAACAACCAGCTAACCGTTTTTTTTTTAAAGTCAGATCTCTGTCTTTACTGCTGAAAATACATCCCAGGTGAATCAGAAATTTAAACATAAATATATGACACCATAAATATATGAGAAAAAGTGGGTAAAAAATTCTATAGTCTTTCATTATGGAAGTATTTTCTAAATAAGACAGTTATTCCCAAAGCCATAAAAATGATATAATTCATATTTAAAAATTAAAATTCTAAAGGATAAGAATTACATTAAATGGAGTTGAAAAAGAACCAGGAAAAACATTTGCAACAAACATAACATAAAAAGGACTGATTTACTTAATAAACAAAGAGCTCTTATAAAAATAAAAGCTGTGGTGAAATCCAGGAGGGACTGGAGACGGGGAGGCTATTTCCATCACCTGTCCTCCATTCTTTAATAAGGACAATGGACTTTTTCTCAGTCTTATGTAAAGTACCGTGCAATCACAATTTCCAGGCACGGTCTTTAACCTTACCAACAAGATTGCTTACCTTTAAGCTTACCAACAAGGTTGCTTATCTTAACCCTTTCTATATAGAAATTCTGGTGTTGCTGCTAATAAGATGACATTAACTCAATGGAATAATGTTCAAAGAATATAAAGAGGTGATATTAAATAACCACATGAGAAGGTGTTCAACCCCTGTCATAGTTATAGAAAGTTACATTAAAAGAATAATGTGATATAATTTTCCATACAAGTTGGGGCAAAAGTAGGTTTACAGTTATGAGTGCAAGAGTTTATTCTTGTATTATTATTTATTAATTATTGTATTATTTTCCATATGAACAACTGTAAACCTACTTTTGCCCCACCCTATACATAAAATGTGCAAAGACTAAAAAGACTGATGATATTCTGTACTCACGAAGGTGAAGCAATGGGCACTCATTTATGATTGGTGGGGGTATAAGTCAGTATAACTTCTGGGGGCTGCATTATAGATATATAAAGAATATACACATATATTTGTACCCTTCGACCCAGCAATTCTACTTCTAAGAATTTATCTATAGATATATTTGCCCAAGCACATAAAGATTATATATATTTTTTCAATGATGTTCATTGTAGTTTCAGGTAATAGTGGAAAGAGTATATATGTACATGTGGTGATTGCAGGGGGTGAGGGTAGAGATATAAGCAGACTAAATGGTAATGGAAAAAATACAATAAAAAAAGAGTAGCTGTACAGACTTAATTGGATTTCAAAGATATATTAAGTGAAAAAAATAAATTTTAGAATATTTCCATCACTCCTATAAAATCCCAAAGACCATTTACGGTTAATCCCTGTTGCCATCCCAGGCCCCAGGCAACTTTTTTTTTTTTTTAAATCCCTGTAGATTTGCCCTTTCTGAATATTTAATATGAAATAAATCATACACTATGTGGTCTTTTGGCTGGCTTCCTTCCCTCATCATCATGACTTTTAGGTTCATTCCTTTTTATTACCGAATAGTATTCCACTGTATGGTTGTACCACTTTTGTTTATCTATTCACCAATTGATGGACATTTACACTTGGCTTTTGCTTCCACCTTTGCCAGAGCACAGACTGACTGTTCTGTCTTCTTTCAATATGGGTACTGACAACTTTAGATAATGTGGCATATCATTTTCCCTAAAGGTGTAAATATGGGCTTTGCCAATTTTTACAGATTGCTGAGGATAAAGACATTATTATTAAACCCAATCATCAGACCAGTGCCTCTCAAATATTTCCAAACCACAGACAACTTCCACAGATTGTATCCCTGCCACCTCCACAAGATGAATTCCTCACACACTCTCAATTGTTGCTACTATAAAATAACAATATCACAAAACAATAATAACAGCGACAATGATAACCACCACAATAAAACCTCCCAGGAAATAATGGGAAGAATGGTGTTATTTTGGGTGACCCCAATGAAAAAATTAACATCTAAAATTCTTGTGCCAAAGTAGGAATGAAAATGTCCTGAAATAAATATTGTCCTATAAGCATAACACTCATGCACAATAAGCAATGCTCTCAGAACATACTTTGAGAACTGTATGTACAGTCTAAATGGTGTACTTGAAGGTAATAATAATCATAAAATGAATATCACAAGAAATGATTCAACCTTGGATTTTTTTAGGTATTTTTTAAACTTTTACTCTTAATACACAAAAGTATACAAACCAGTTTTACATCAACCCCCTCCCTCCTCCAGTTAGCTAGCTACCACCCGGGCCCAACAACCATCAACGCATGGTCAATCTGCCCCATCCACAAATGAAATCTGTCCCCCACATTATTCTGAAACAAATCTCAGATATCACATAATTTTACCCACAAATATTTCATCATGGAAATCTATGAGATAACTCTTTCATAATAACAAAACCACAATACCACAATTGCATCTAAGATATTCTAACAATAACTGCTTAATATAAAATTTCTAGTGGTTGTTTGTTATTTGAATTTACAACAAAGCAATAAGCCCAGGTGGCAAAACATCCTCTGTCGGATAAGGACTTGGAGAAAAGGGGCTCTATGCTCATCCGATAGAATTCACATGGTAACATTTCTTCATATTGCCAAGTGATGGCATTGTCAAGCTGGGACTTCAAGGACTGAAGGGAATGCAAAAATAAGCTCAGAAAACGTATGCCATATGCACTTTAGAGGATTACTCTCCTTTTGGTTATGAAATGATGAATTAACTATCTTTTTTTTTTCAGAAAATGAAATATCTTTTTCCTTACTGAGCACATTGATTAGAGACATAATCTAGACTGTCTGGAAATAGTTTCTCTGTAGATGAACAAATCACACCCTTCAAAGCACTGTTTAATTTTAGATATATCTTGTCACATTTATTTAATTGCTTCTGGTCTGGATTTTTTTTCCCCTTTAGGCATGCCCGAGGTCCACATTTATAATTTAGCTGTCATTTTTCTCAAAAGGCAGTGTGGGACAATGGCAAAAGCAACTCCAGGCTTTGTCACATGTAAACAGTATGACCTTATATAAGTTACTTATCCTCTCTGAATAAGATTTTTTTCATTTATTGACTAATGAGGTTTTGTGAAGATTAAATGATATAATGGATTTAGGACTGTGCCTGCATGTATTAGATAACGAAGAAATCATAGCTATTATTAATTTTTTAAAATTCTATAATGAAGCCCTGGCTGCTGTGGCTCAGTGGATTGAGCGTCGGCCTACAAGCCAAGTGTCACTGGTTCAATTCCCAGTCAGGGCACATTACTAGGTTGCACGTCAGGTCCCCAGTTGGGGGCGCAAGTGAGAGGCAACCACACAGTGATGTTTCTCTCCCTCTCTTTCTCCTTTCCCCTCTCTCTAAAAATAAAATAAACAACAAACAAACAAATAATTTTTTAAAATTCTATAATGAAAATGTATAACTTATCAAAAGTTCCCCAAGAATGACTTTTTCTTTAGCATTATTATTTCTTACTGATGCCTGAATAAAACCATAATGTTACTACACATAGATCATATATCTAAGGAATAATGTTTCTTTCATCATTGCTTTGGATGTAAACAAGAGCTTAGAGTAATCAAAGTATAACTATTAGATATTCTTAAATAATTTTATTTTGAATCTATTTTTTAAAAATCAGGTCAATCCAACCATTTTTATGTATGCTATCCTTTCAGAATAAAATATCAAACTATTCTGTTTAAAATTAACAAAGGAGTTCTGGCCAAGTGGCACAGTTGGTTGGTGCATCATCCTCTAAACCAAAAGGTTGTGGGTTCAATTCCTAGTCAGGGCACAAACTTAGGTTGCAGGTTTGATCCCCAGTCAGGGCAAATATAGGCAAAAACTGACCCATGTTTCTCTCTCATAGCCATGTTTCTCTCTCTCTCTCTCTCTCTCTCTCAAATCAATAAAAACACATCCTAGAGTGCAGATTTTTAAAAAAAAGAATAAAGTAATGGGAAAAGAAAAAAAAATAGCCTCATTTTCTCATCTTAGTGACAATACAAAAAAAAAAAAAATATCCAAGTCCTTGAGTTCCATTCCAAACCTAACCCTGGCCAGATGTACGAATGCGAGGAAACCAGAAAACTTACATTTTTGTCCATACATTTGTAGACATGGCATGAAAATCATTTATAGTATAATATTAATGAAATAGGATGCTAGTTCAGCAAATACGTTTATGCTAAATGTATGGTTTACTAAAAGCTTTGTTAAATATTTTAGTCAATTTTCTCTGTCTTTATAAGTTTAAATATGGTGGATTAGTGATTCTGTGATTAATAGTTCAGGATCTTGCCATACCTCATAGTTAGCAATAAATTTTCATTATGGAGTCCTACAGAAATAAAGAGTGTGATAAATCAGCCCAAATGTGTCCTGACCTTAACACAGTTCCTGGTACTATTCTTCAGTTAATTACTTCTTTCCCAAAATGGGACACGCCATCATAATTCCAGCACACTGTGTGTTCTGGTTCATTATTTGGAGTTTTATTACAATGTGACATGAGCATTAATGAAATGCGACATGAAATATTCTTGAGAGACCAGTTCCAAAGGCACTACTATGGTCAGCCACGCAGATGGATAACTACATACTGAGTCTAAAGCAGTTTCCTCTTGTCACTTGTTAACTGTTTACAGGGTGAGCTGGGAGCAAGCAGTTCGCTGGCCACCTTTCCATGCCACTGTCGTCCATTCAAAAAAATAAGTGAGTGCCCACGCCATACTCAGTGCTATACCAGGTGCAGATCTACAAAGTCCCTTCTCTCAGGGTGAAGGCACAGTAATAAGACATTACTTTACAGTAAAAAGTGTTAGTCACGTATCAAACACTTATCCAGAACCTACTATATGTCAGGTGCTCTCTTAGGCACTAGAGGTAGAACAGTAAATGAAACAAAAATGTTTGAATGTGCTGCAATGTGCACAGGATACCATGGAGGCCCAGGTAAACAAGATCTAAACAAAGTGGGTCAGGGATCTAAACCAGGGGTCAGGGAAAGCTTTTAAGAGGAGTTTAGAAAGACAAAGAGGAAAGATTCTAAATAAGGCATTCTAGGCACAGTAAGGGAGGTGTGAAGCAGCAGGCTACATTTGGGAAACTATTGGCCGCTTGATGTAACTGTTGCCTTATCTGCAAACTGAAGCATGTCATTGAGAGATTTTAAGCAGAGTGTTATGACTGTATTTGCATTTTAGAGTGCTCACTCTGCCTGCAATAAGATCATGGACTGTGGAGAGAACAGAGAGACCAATTAAGCAGCTGGTGTCATAATCCTGATTGCAGAGTAGCAATGGATAAGGTTTATACAAAACATACTACATGTCTTTGTATCTGATTAGGAGAAGAGGAACCTACAAGACATCCAGGTTTCTGGTAATGAATGCAACTACTTAAGTCACTGGTGCTGATGAAAACTCTTTATCAGCCAAAACCTGGAAAGCTTTTATAGTACATTCAAGAAGTCTAAGATTAGGTTACCTTTCCAGCCACTTGGACCTAATATTGATCTCCAAGTTAAAGGTGAGTTATTGCTGGAAACAATAAGTGATCGTTAGCTTTGTGGAGAGCTTTGATGAGTAGAGATGGACAGTTTATCAACATGGGTTCAAGGGCTACTTATTATCTTCATTTTGGCAACATAACCTGCAGAAGCAGTTGAAAAAGAATATGAAAAATAAAACTACATTATGAAAGCTGCAATTCTGATTAAATCTTGTACTTTAGAAAGGATTAATTAGGAGGCACTGATATAACTGGAACTATAAAGACCCTGTGACCATGTAAGTTTAGTTGACTAAATCAGAATATGAGATATTTTTCTAACATAGTGCTTAAGAAAACAGTTCTACACTGTGATCAATGCCTTATTGTGATATTGTTTTTAAATACAAAATTATGTCTTATCCCATATGGATAATATTTAAAGATAATTTGTCACATATCCATTATTATTCTCTAATTAATGGCTATAGTGTCTTTTATGGACTCTTGCAATAGCTTGCAAAGTGGTTTCTCACTACCTGTCTCAGTCCCCTCCATTTCACGCTAGTCTATCCCACTTCAAAAGCATTGAACACCCACTGATCAAACTAAACACAAATATGACATTGCCTTTCCCTTGCTTAACATGTTTTGAATGGTGACTATAATTATAGGATAAAATCTAAACTCCCCAGCATTCCAGTAAGGCACTTAATGATTTGAACCCATCATTTCCTGCCAAGTAACAGCATCTTACCACCCTCCCATCTTACCATATTTCTTACATGTCTCACACTGGAATGCCCTCCCTGTAGCCCTACATTGAAAAACTGGCACCAATCTTCTAGACAGAGTTTATGTATTATATCCTTTGTTATGTATTTCCGTTCCCACCTCCCCTGGAAAATTTTCAAGTTGCACCCTGGTCTCTGCCTCTAGAGTACCACGTTCATCCAGCTATTAGCTTATATCAATAGTGTTAAAAGTTTGGTTACTTATTTATAAATGTGGCTATAAGATCCTGAGGCTAGTAATTTTGCTTTATAGTTTCACTTCCAGTGTCTAGCAGAGCACCTCCTTGAATTCAAGAGCAGATGAATGAACACTACCCTGAAGCTGCCCCCACCATTCCCTTGGCAGTTGATTGGTCCCTTCCTCTGTCCTCCTTTAATATTTTTCATAATTTCCAGTATGGTACTTATTACTTTATATGTATGTCTCCCCAGTATAGTCTGTAGGCAGAGACCATTCTTTCCTTTTTTGTAGCTTCTAGACCTAGCATATAATAGGCCCTCAAGAAGTATTTATTAAAAAAATTAAAATTTGAAAGCATGACTCTCAAACTTTTTAAAACTCTTGATTCAAAAAGACCTGGATTTTTTTTTTTTTTTAATGAAATGAAAAGGCTCGAACTACCTAGATTAAGTTTAACAGAAAGAGGTATAAACCTCCAAACTTAGGTACACATTGTTTTCATTTGCAAGGTGAAATAGAACTGGATCAATAATATGATATGACTGAAAATAAAACAAAGAAACCTACCACTACATATTAATAAAGCATAGCAACTGAAGCAAGAGAGTTGAGTCCTATCATAGTATAAACTCTTCAGTATTGTGTAATTTATGGGACACATTAACAAAATAGAGACAGTCCAAAGGTGAGTAAATGGGCTCATTAGTGGCCTGAAAACTATGAAAATGAGAAACAGTTAAAAGAATAGAAATGCCTAGGTTGGTGGGAGAAAAAGTAGGGGGAAGGGAGAATAAGAGTTGGTAGCTAAAGGAATGTAGATTCCAATTCAACCTAGTTTAGATTATTAGTGCTAGCACATCTTCCTCATTTAACAAAAGAGGAAACTAAAGCTCTCTTTAATTAAGTTGCCTGAAGTCAGTCAGCTAACAAACCTAGGACAAAAACTCAGGTCCATTATACCAAGCTGCCAGAAGGCTGAGCTTTTTAAGACGATTCTTATCCTTACAGCACATTTTTCCTTAAAAAAAGAACAACAACAACAACAAAAAAAAAACTAATTGTATTGTCCAATGCATTTTCAGTATATGGTAGATCCCAACTAGTCATGAGCCCTCTGTTCATCACGGAAAATGTTTGGGAGACAACTCCCATCAGAGGAAGAGAGGAAAGTCTTGTATTAGTTTGGAGTTTAGACTTGAAAACCTCTTATGTCATTCATATACTAAGATTGAAAATTCTATGATAAAGTATAATTACTTGGATTAAGGTATAACTACTTTATAATTATGCAGTATCATTTTGGCTTTTGAGTCAGACTGTCTGCATTCAAATTCCTGCTATGCCATTTACCAGCTGGAAGGCCTATTTAACCTCTCTTGGCCTCAGTATCCTCCATTTGTAAACTTGTGATAAGGGATAAATAAGATTATATACAGCAAACTGAACTAGCAAATTGAACTAAAATATTAGCTCTAGCTACGTGTATGGAAATGGAAGAGATTGTCAAAGGAGAAGGTATACAGTAAGAAGAGATCTAAGGGCAGAACCATGGAGTATATTAACATTAAGTGGTGTGCTAAGTTGGATAATATTCCCCCCAAATTCTTGTCAACTGGGAACCTTAAAATGTGACTTTATTTGGAGTTAAGGTCTTTGCAAATATTCTTCAATTAAAATGACATTATACTAGGTTAGGAGTAGGACCCTAATCTAATGACTAATATTCTTGTAAGAGGGAAATCTGGACACAAAGAGGCACAGAAGAAAATTAGTATGAAAACATCATATGAAGACAGAGATACAGGAAGAAGGCCAGGTAATGATGATGACACAGATTGGAGTAATGCATCTACAAGCTGAGGAACAGCAAGAATTGCTGCCAACCAGCACCAGCTAGAAAGAGGCATGGAAGGATCTCCCCTAGGCCTCCAGAGAGAGCATGACCTTGCTGACATCTTAATCTAGGACTTCTGCCCTCCAGAACTGTAAGAGGACAAATTTGTTTTAAACCACCCAGTGTGTGTTACTTTGTCATGGCATCCCTAGAAAACAAATACAGATGGTGAGCAGATAGGATGGATAATAAGAATCATTTCACAAACACAGTCCCAATTGATCCTCACAAACACCTGAAGTAGGACAGTTTACAGATAAGAAAATGGATGATCAGAAGTATTATATTAGAGACTTGACAGAAGATGGCAGAAACAGAATTTGAACCTGAGTTAAGGGTCCTGTTCAAACACTCTGTCTTTATTAATCGAAATGCTTCATCCTTTCTCAACTGTTTTTGAACTTCCTTCCCCTCATAACTCTTAACTTCATCCTCTTACCTCGGGCAACTTGCTTCAGTAAGATCATTGATGAGTGAATTCTACTACCATTAAGTTGTCCATACTTATGCATTGCTCAGCCTAAATACAACCTTACCCTTGTAGGGAGGTTCAGACACCTACAGCAAGTAAGAAAGACAACTGGGGAAAAACAGGACATTTCTCTTCCTATAGTTTCAGAAACAAGACAGAGACCCATCCCAATAACTCGTTACAGTGGCAGTTTCAGCAGGGGGAAAAAATAAGCTGTGAAATGATCAAGTTGTAAACAATCTATACTACAGAACTCCTCTAGTGTGCGCATACTGGAATAGAAAGAGTTAACTTTTTCCGAGTTACACAGCTCCTTAGTTTTTGAGTAAACAAGAACCATTGGTTCAATATTCCTTTCGTTAAACTACTGTTTCTCTGTAGATGAAGATTCGTGGATGCTATTTTAACTGCTTTCTTTTGGATTAAAACGAAAACTTTCAGCGGAATGACCATCAAATAAAAAGTTGTCTATACGTATTATTCTCTAAAGCATCAGTAGTACAGGCTTTGAAATCATAAAACCTTGGGGTCCAATTCTAGCTTTGCTGTTGGGGCACTGGCAACGTAGCTTAATCCTTGAGTTTAGGTTCGCACAGGTGAGAAGGTAACACATAATTCTCCGGAGGTCTTAAGAAGCTGAAGTTATAGGTAAAACACCGGATACAGCAAAATTTGCCCCAAGACAGCACGAATCAAAGTTTTTGAGATTTGGCCCTCTCTCCTTCAGGCGTTGCTGTCTGTCCGTTTCCAGCTTTCCGGCTGCCGCGAGGAGATCAAACACCTAGCATAGACATGCAAAGGAAGCCTCCAATCCTATAGCCGCTTGGGGGCGTGTCCAGAGGGAAGGACCCGGGATGGCTCCGCCCCACTCGGAGCGGCCGGCGCGCCTGATCGCCTCTGTTCACCTGGTGCCCCGCACCCCCCGCACCCAGATCAACAGCGGAACGCACGTTTCTTCCTCTCTAGTCCCACAGTCGGGGTCGCTTGCAAGTTTGTGGGTCCGACGCGGAATGAGGCACAGCCCGGGACAGCCCGGAGTGAGCGCGTCGCGGCCCCGCGAGGCCCCCGCCGTCGCCACCGCTGACTCGCCGTCGCCCCGGTCCCGGCCGCTCTTCCTGAGGGCCGAAGTTTCTAGGGTCGTGGGTGCGCGACTTCCTGCTTACCGTCCTCTTTACTACCATGCCGCTGTACGAGGGCCTGGGGAGTAGCGGGGAGAAAACGGCGGTCGTGATAGATCTGGGAGAGGCTTTCACCAAGTGAGTGGCCGCGGCGCCGGCTGCGGTGTCGGGGGGGAAGGGCAAGTGGCCGAAACCCAGGTCCGGCCCGGTTTCTCATTGCTGGCTCACGGGGCTAGTTGCGACGCCTGCGCGCTACGCCGAACCCTGCCTAGCCCCTCCGCAAATGATGGTCCTTATTATTTCCACCGTGGGCGATGGGAATACCGAGGATCCGGTGGGGAGGTCGAGAGGACCAAGAGGCTTCGCGAGAATTTCCTTCGCCCAAGCTCCCGGTTATCACCCCAAACCGAGCAGACCCTTTGGAGTCACCCACGCGAGGATGACGGTTCTGATCTAGACCCCACTTACCGTGGGCTTGTCAGTTTAGGAAGCTAGCAACCGAATTGTAACGCTTGATGAACATCTCCATCATTAGACACTGAATAGAGCTTCTGTTGGTGCTGAAAATCCAAATATATTCAAGACGAGGGCCATTGCTCCCCAAAAGTAGGAAGTCAAATTGGGGAGACTGAGCACATCAAAGAGATGATGCCCTATAGATGAGACTCTCGAGATTGCGCCTCCCCTCAAAAGAAACCTCTTAGATTAGGAAGAGTAACTTTTTAAAAGGCAACTTGTAGACACTGGAGTAATGGTTCTCAACCTTTACTACCAAATTAAAGTCACATGTACACAAACCTTAGTATATTTGCACGTAGTGTCAGGGATTGGCGAATATCACAGTGGTCCTTGGACTCCAGGTTGAGAGCCCTTGTGCGGGGCTCAAAAGAGCGAGAGTGACAGCCAGAATCGCACTTCATATGTATTTGAAATGGAAACATTTGAAAATCTTTATGAATATAAAATCCGAATAAGGCCTAACATGTAGTAGGTATTTAAATAACTTGATAGAATAAGTGCTAAAAAGAGCCTACTTAAGAATTGGACCTCAGGTGCACCAGAACTGAATTAAACAGCCCTTGGATTAAACAGTCCATTCTCTTACTGTTTCATGCAAGATCCTCCCTTATTTTTATTTTTAAATTTATTTTCAAAGGTTTGTTTCTAGCATAAGAAATACCTTGAGGCTGACACCCAAAGATAATTACTTTGGCTATATGTTGAGGAAATGAGAAGCAGAAAGCTGATATACAGGAAGATGACTATTGACAAAGACAACAGGAGGATGATAAGATGAATTTATAAAGTAAAAGAAAGGAATTGAAGTTGACCAGTGGGTTGCATCCTGGGAAGTTTAAGGAGCACAGGTGCACGTAAACATGGAGATGTGATGAGTAGAAGATGAAAAGAACTATTTGGAAATAAATAGGAGGAGAGCAGTACTGAAAACTAGACAGAACAAGAAGAGAAAATTTTCAGACTAAACCTAAATGGTGATGATTTTTTGGCAACATTTTAAGCAAAGTTTTGTTTTTCAAACATGAACAGAAATGGGAATACCTAAATACTCAAGAAAGGAGAATAGTTTTTTTAAGTGATGATAGTGATAAAGATGAAATATAGACAGAAGCTTGTTATATGAGTATGATGGATGAATAATGTGATTATAACTATGTCAGATATTCATAGTTTTAAAAATAGACCAAAAGGAAACCTGTCAGTATAGAAACTAGTAATGTTAGAATGGCGGACTTACAAGTAACTCATATGAATGAAGTCAAAATATAGTACAGATCCAGGGTTGTAGAGATGTATTGCTTAAAATTCTGGTAAAATTAAAAACTGAAAAGTAAGTGCCGCCCTAAAAACTGATATAGCCCTAACCAGGTAGCTCAGTTGGTTAGAGCATCATCCCCAAACACCAAGGTTGCAGGCTGATCTTCCGTCAGGGCACATATAAGAAGCAACCAATGAATGCATAAGTAGAACAACAAATCAGTGTCTCTTTCTCCCTCCCTATTTCCCTCCCTCTGTCTTGCTCTCTAAAATCAATAAATTAAAAAAAAAGATGTATGTCAGTGTTGCTAATTTGAAACTTCTTTTACTTTTTTTTTAGATTTCATTTATTTGTTTATTTATTTATTTATTTATTTATAGAGAGAGGGGAAGGGAGAGAGAAAGAGAGGGAGAGAAACATCAATGTGTGGTTGTCTCTCATGTGCCCCCAACTGGGCACCTGGCCTGCAACCCAGGCATGTGCCCTGACTGGAGATGGCACCAGTGACCCTTTGGTTCACAGGCTGGCTCTCACAACACTGAGCCACAGCAGCCAGGGCATTTTTTTTTTTTTTTTTTTTACTTTTAATACAGTTATAAATAAATGAAATTAACTTTTTTTTAGGTGTTTTTGCCTTCGAATGCATCAGAGATGTTTCCAAATGTGTTTATGTCCACTGTTTTTAAACAAATACAGAAAAACTTGTTTCTGTGACAAATATATAAAAAGATTTACCTGTTAAGTGTTTCAATTTTCTATTTACTTGCAGGTGTGGATTTGCTGGAGAAACCAGTCCAAGATGCATAATTCCTAGTGTGATAAAAAAAGCTGGCATACCTAAGGTATTTTTAAAGACAAACTAGCAATAAATGCTTACTTTAAAGTATTTTAAAATGTGACTTCAAATAAGATTGATTAGAACAGGGCTAACTATATGTATATATCTTATGACTGTATTCCAAGAAAAAAAAATTTTAATATGTAGTTTAATTTTGCATAAGTAAAATTCACCTATTAAAGTGTACAATTCAGTGATTATATTAAATTCTGTAACCACCACAGTCCAGTTTTAGAACTTTTTGTCATACCAATAAGATCTCAAATGCCTGTTTACAGTTTATCCCCATTCCCACTGCCAACCTACCACTCAGGAGTTTTTCTGTCTCTATAAAGATTTGCCTTTTCTGTACATTTTATATAGGTAGAATTATATGATATCAAGAGCTTTTAACCTTGTAAAACAATTTTCTGAGCTTTATGGTGTACCATAATTATAGAATAATTTTATTCTTACCCTGTTCAAAATATACACCAGGTCTTCAGTCCTTTATCTTTAATTCCAAAATCCAAAGAATTGTGAAGAACAATTTTTGAAAGACAGTTTCTTGCCAAAGCTGATTTGGTAGATAAGGAATTCTAGAACAATAGAAAGAATGATTTTCTATGCCACAAAATTTACCTGTTAAAATCACAAAATGAAAACAGGCTTATGGAAAAAATAGGGTTGAGGTAGACCATATAAAACCCATGTAACTTTGTAAACAAAGCACTAGCAAGAACAATAATTGATCTGTCAGGAAAAAATTGGAACATCTTTGGCTTGCAACTGAATGTGGCTGAAGCCTTTCCTGGGGATATTAAAAATGAAAAGAAAGAATGGATTGAAAAGGTTGGTCAGTGGGTGCTGAGACAATGCGGATGAGAGTGAGCTCTGAGCCAGCCAGTGGGGCTGTTGTTAAGGTGGGACCAAGAGTAAAGGTAGCCCCATAAAGACTCATGAAAGGGTCCATTCTGGGAAGGGGACCCCTGGTACCTAGGATCATGCAAACTTAAAAAATAAATCCAAAAGGATACCTACCTGTGTGGCCACTGTGTTGATGACTTGATTTTTCTTTATGAAGGTAATAACTGTTATCATATTTTTAGTTCCTCTTGCCTACTATGAACTAATACAAATTTCACATTAATACAGAAAATGTTCCCTTATTTAACAGTTGAATATGAGCATTTTGGTTTCATAAAAGTACATGTAGCAGAAGAGACTAGTACATCATTTTATATTTGGTGTTAGGAATGCATCATTAAGATCAACCTATGAAATATATGGAATCAGAAATCTTTTTAATTATCCTTGTAAGAAATTGTTTTATTGATTTCAAATTTTCTGCAAATTCTTAGACAAGCCATAAATATAGTAGATATTTGTGGTGTGGTATCAAAATATGATGGGAGTTCTTGCTTATTCATTTTTCATGTTGTTTTGTTTTATAATAATTGATGTTACTTTCCTAGATAGATTACTAGATATATTCCTGACTGGACTTGGAACTTCTGCATTCTCCTTGGCACTTTTCTTAGTGCTTTTAGCTCTTATTTTCTTCTTGAAAAGACAAATACATATGAAGATTATTCTACATTCAGCTATTCATGGTTCAGAACCTTTTTTAAGCTACATAAAATCAGGAAACTAGCTGAGCTGATCGTCTCTCCTTTAAAAGTAAATGAAGAAAAGTCTGACAGTGATGCATCTGAGTACTTAAGCTTTCTAAAGATTCTAAGTGAAACCTTGTTTTGTATTTGTGTTGATTTAGCACTCATGGTTTGGTAGTGTTTGCACATACTGTTCTAATGCTGAAGATGTGTGTTTTCATTTTTACCACACATATTTATTAGCTTTGTACTGTGTCAGTTAAGGAAAAATATATTAGAAGTAAGTCAGAAACAGTTCTTGCCCCTTGGAGCTTGTAGTCTAACAGGATTATAGGTAATCAAGTGGGGTGATGTTACAAAAGGGAAAGCATCAGTGTTTTGGAAATTACTAAGAGGAACTGGACCAAGTCTGGAGCTGTGATGCTTTTTAATTGATGCTGGTATTTTATTACTCCTGCCGAAATGATAAATACGATGAAGGAAAAATACAAATGAACAAAGCTCTTTAATTATTTACAGGCACACACTTTCATGGCCCACAAGCAAAAAATTCCATCATTTTGGACATGCCAGTTCTTAGGGATTTCTAATGAAAGCGATTAATCTACATTTAATGTTTCCATATTTTCCTCAATACAGATTGCTTTTGATTTATTATCAAAGTAATAAATAAGCATGTTTCAATCTGAGGCTATTTTATTATAAATTAATGCCATTTTAATTTTTTACAGCCTATCAAAGTTGTTCAATATAATATCAATACAGAAGAATTATATTCCTACCTAAAAGAATTTATCCACATACTGTATTTCAGGTAGGATGCAATGCTGTTGGTATTTTCCCCCAGCTTTTGTGATTAGATTTTCCTAATGCCAGTCATAGTGAAATTTAGTTGTGTTACATCTGATGGAAAGAAAAAAAAAAATAGATTGACTTCCATTACCATTTTTACTTGCTTATTTTCAACTTTTTCCAAATATATTTGAAGACTAGAAAATGGTCAAGCATAAGAAAATTGAAAACAAATCAAGTGCCCATTAATAAAGGGGGGTGGATAATTAAATTATTGTACATCCTTATAACGAAACACACAGACATTAAAAAAGGCTTCTGTGTCTATATGTACTGGTACAAAAAGGTGTCTGATTTATGATGATAATTGAAAAAAACAAGTTGCAAGACACAACTATGGAATGAATATTTCTGTTAAAATATATGCATGCACATATACAATATGAAAATAGACAAAATATTATAAATGGTAATGTCTGGGTAATAGAAGGATAAGGTATTTATATTTTCCAAATTGTAAACTTATATTTGGCATTTTGTGAGCATATACTTTTTCTAACTTTTGTAATTAAAGGAAAAAAACTTTAATGGCTCAAGTTATTCATAAGCTATTGTTTTTTCTGAGATAAGTTAATAGAAATAAATGAAGTTCTTCGCACAGTGCATGAAATATAGTAAGAGGTCAGGAATGTTACCTTTGCTGAGTAGTAAAATGAAAGATGTCTTTTTATCATAAAGCATTTTAGGCTAATGTAGTATAGATTCCCTATTCTTAACAAATTGGAATACGTACCAAAATAAATTTAAAAATTTTATTTACTTTTAAAAACAAAACTATCACTTTTCAGGCATCTGTTGGTGAATCCCAGAGATCGCCGAGTTGTGGTTATTGAGTCGGTACTGTGTCCTTCCCACTTCAGAGAGACACTCACGCGTGTTCTTTTCAAGTATTTTGAGGTACCTGTTTTATATGTTGTTATTTTTGGTAGGTACTCAAAGTTTAAACTAAAAAGTTCTCATTTATTTTCTTCATTATATATACTACACAGTGCATTTGAGGAACCAGATGACAGTAAACCAAAGCCTCCTGAAATTGACTATTTATTTATTTGTATGATTATTTCATGCATAGTTAGCATTTCATCCACTACTTAGATAAATGAAGATTTCTTTTTATTGATGTTTCTGTTATTTAGTTTAATATAGGTTTTTTTGTTTGGGGACTTTAGTTTTTTCAGAATTAAAAGGTTTATTATGTACTGTGGAGTTTATGATGTGTTTCTTCCAGGCCTTTCTAGTTTCTATTGTTCAGTTACACTGAGTGCTCTACATTCTTCAATTCTTTCATTTTACACCTTAAATTCCTATTAAATGGAATATTCAGGTAATAGTTCCCTTAGACTAGGTAGGCAGTGCCAGGATGATACTAGTAATATTTCTTATAACTTTCATTTCATAAGATCCAAGATTCTTTTAAAGACCAAATTTATGATTTAACATTATTAAATTTCATATTCTAAGAAAAGATCATATGGAGAATCTTTGTTATTTAAATTTTTAAAAAATCTCTGCCTTAGGAATTTAGGGTTTTCCAGCAAGGGAAACTAGAAGATTGTATAAAATGTATACAGCATATAAGAAATCAAGCACTTATAAATATAGTTTTTATACATTGTACTGAACTCAAAATATATAAAAAATCATGTCTTCATGAGATAAGAGCAGTTAGTATTTCTAACTTACAGTTTATTAAGACAGTTACATACTTACTAATGTTATAAATTTCAGAATTTGGTTTGCAGTAGGAAGAACACAAAACAAGAAGTCACTTCAGCTCTTATCTCTATAAAATACATGATTCTGTGTTTATATTTAGAGTTTCAGTTGTGTTTGTGTGTCCTTGTATATAACTAGAATACCTGCTGTATCTACTTAGATGAGGGAAATACTGCAATTATTTTGTTTGCCATTTGGTCATGGTGGACTTTCATGTTTTGATTGAATATTTATCTAATATTTGGAGTGTCACCAGATCTGGCAAATTCGCACTGAAAAATGTTACAGAAAACTAAGGATTTTTGTAGTTCTTGAATTTAATTTTAACTAATGTTTAAAAATTATAGCTTACATTACAAATTTTGTGAAAAAGACAACGAAGAATTCTTTTTCTGTATTTTCATTTTGATGGTAAATGCATCTTTTAATTTTTTGATTTAACATTTTCCTTCGATTTTATGTTTCTAGACCTCTTCTTTTACCTCTTTCAGTTTTCCCTCAGAGAGAACAAGATTTTTTAAAATATTTTTTGAAACAAAACAACTTAGAGAATTTAAAAAGTGTTTTTATTTACTACAATACATTTTATTATGTGTAAATTCAAAGTAATCAACAAACTAGTTCTTAATTTAAGGCCATAAAATTGTTGAATAGGTATCATAATATAAAGAAGTATAACATTCCTGGGAGTTTTTTCAAATACATTTGAAATATAAGGTAAACACCTTCAACTGCTGACTCATTCTGCTTTTGTTGTTTTCTAGGTTCCATCTGTCTTGCTTGCTCCAAGCCATCTAATGGCTCTTCTGACACTTGGGATAAACTCTGCCATGGTCCTGGATTGTGGATATAGGGAAAGCCTGGTGTTACCTGTATCTTTTTTGTCAACCAGCTAATTTTGCGGTTTTTACTCTACCTTAAAATAATTGGACTTATTACAAATGGTTTTTATTGTACCAAACTATTTTGGGTTACCGTGTACAAATATGAATTAATCATGTGGAAAAAATTCTCAGGCTTGTGGGACTTAAATTTACTTTTTGTAGAAATATTATCATGACTCCATCCCAGTATATACTTCAGGGATCAGACCTCATGAATATTATGTTCAGTTCTTAAGTGGAACATCAGCTAATTGGATATGTCAGATAAGTTGACTAGAATAGTCAAGTTCTAAGAAAAGAGCCTTCAGAGAGTAATTGGAGAACTTGGAATGAGAAAGTTAAATCAAGAAAAATTAAGTTAATGGTGACATTAAATCTGTCTTCAAATACCTGAAGAGCTCGCTGTGGAATGTTGAATACATGTTTTTCTTTCTATCTCCAGAAGCTATCATGGCAGTATGGCATAGGGTTCATGAGTTTGGGTTTTGGAATCAAATACACACATAAGTGTAAATCTCACTATGCTTCCTACTAGTTGTATGATGCTGCTCAGGTAGTTTAATCTCTTTGGGGCCTCAGTTTCCTTATCCATAAAATGGGAATTATAATAATTCCAGCTGATAGGGTGTTATGTGACTTGCATGAGGTGGTATATGTAGAGTATTAGCAAAGGACCTGGTACATAGAAACTTGATCAAGAAGTGCTATAGTTTTTTGTTTGTTTGTTTATATTTTATTGATTATGCTGTTACAGTTGTCCCAATTACTTTTCCCTTTGCTCCCCTCTGCCCAGTACCCCCCTTCCCTCCAGCAGTGCCACCCCCCCTTAGTTCATATGTCCATGGGTCGTGCATGTAAGTACTTTGGCATCACCCTTTCCTATATTATTATTAGCATCCCCCTTTCTGTTTTGTACCTGCCAGTTATGCTTCTTAATCCTTGCACCTTTTTCCCATTTCTCACCTTCCCCCTCCCAGCTGATAACTCTCCAAATGATCCCCATACCTATGATTCTGTTCCTATTCTGGTGGTTTGCTTAATTTGTTTTGGGGTTTTTATTTTTTTTAGGTTCTGTTGTTGATAGTTGTGAGTTTGTTGTCATTTTAATGTTCATAGTTTTGGTCTTCTTTTTCTTAAATAAGTCCCTTTAGCCATGGCTGGTGTGGCTGAGTGGAATGAGTGCTGGCCTGCAAACTAAAGGGTCTCTATTTCGATTCCCAGTCAGGGCATATGCCTGAGTCCCAGACTAGGTCCTCAGTTGGGGGCATGCAAGAGGCAACCATCATTCACGTTTCTCTTTCTCCCTCTCTTCCCCTGTTTCTAAAAATAAATACAATCTTTAAAAGAAAAGTCCCTTTAACATTTCATATAATAAGGGCTTGGTGATGATGAACTTTTTTAGCTTTACCTTGTCTGGAAAGCACTTTATCTGCTCTTCCATTATAATGATAGCTTTGCTGGATAGAGTAATCCTGGTTATAGGTCCTTGCTTTTCATCACTTGGAATACTTCTTGCCAGTCCCTTCTTGCCTGCAATGTTTCTTTTGAGGAATCAGCTAAGAGTCTTATAGGAACCCATTTGTAGGTAACTCTTCCTTTCTCTTGCTGCTTTTAAGATTCTTTATCTTTAACCTCTGGTATTTTAATTATGATGTGTCTTGGTGTGGCCCTCTTTGGGTCTCAGCTTGGTTGGGACCTTCTTGTGCTTCCTGGACTTGTATGTCTTATTTCCTTCGCCAAATTAGGGGAAGTTTTCCTTCATTATTTTTTCACATAAGTTTTCAGTTTCTTTCTCTTCCTCTTCTCCTTCTGGCACACATATGATTTGGATGTTGGTATGTTTAAAGTTGTCCCAGAGGTTCCTAAGCCTTTCCTAATATTTTTTGATTCTTGCTTCCTCATTCTGTACTGGTTGACTCCTTTATTTCTCCTTTATGTTCCAAATCATTGGTTTGAACCCCGGCTTCCTTCCCTTCACCAGTGGTTTCATGTGGACTTTCCTTCATTTCACTTAGTATAGCCTTCATTTCTTCCCTGTCATACTTAAGCATATCTGTCAAGCCTGTGAGCATCTTTATCACCAGTGTTTTGAACTCTGTATATGTTAGGTTGGCTATCTCCTTGTTGCTCGGTTCTTTCACTGGAACCTTGATCTGCTCCCTCCTTTGGGCCATACTTCTCTGTTTTCTCAACTTGACAGCCTCCTGTGTTTGCCTCTGTGTCTTAGGTAGAGCTTTTGAATTTTTACATTTAAGGAGTGGAGCCTTAGGTATTCACCATATTGTGGCAGTGTTTGAGTGTGTTGAGGGGGCTGAGAGGAAACAATGCTGCTTGCTCAACACTCACCCCTTTTCCAGGCGCTTCTCCCACTTCCCGTATGGGACTGGTACCTCTCTAGCTATTGCCCTGGTTGTGGTTCCTGGAGTGAGTGGGTTTGCAGATGTTCTAGGGTCATGAGGGTCCTCTAAATAAATGGACTCTGCTGAGAGACGAGCAGTTTCTTCCACTGCCCCAACCCCCACTGGTTTTCACAGTCAGAGGCAAAAAGGCTTTGTTTTCCCTGGTGTTAGAACTGTGAGCTGCATGGTCTGGTCTGGGGCTGCGATTGCTCCCCAGGTTTCCCTCTTGACTTTTATGTGTTACTATGCTTTCTGCCAGCTGGCCACAGCCGCTGCTGCCACCACCACACTGTGTCCTCTCCACCCCTCCCACCTTTCTGGATGAGTATTACTCTTTATAACTTTGTTGGACTTCCATGAAATTCGATTTTCTAATAGCTCTGATTGTTTTTAGTTTTGAGGTAGTTGTATTTCTTCTTATGGTTGTGGAGGGAGGCGAAGCGTGCCTATCTACGCCTCCATCTTGGCCATAAGTGCTATAGTTTTCATATCATTCACAACATCGCTAGTAATTCACGCTGTCCCAAAATAGAATTACTAACTAAACTGGTAAATTCCTTGTCATTAGAAGCATTTAAGCAGAGTATATGTTGCTCAGAAATATTACAGTGGACATTGCTACATTGAAAAGGGTATTGAAATACACAAATGCAAGACATGCAATTTTGAGATCTGCATTTATTTATTAGAAGGAATATGGGAAGGAAATCAAGAATTATTAACTTCAAAGGAACTAAATTAGGCATTAGCTTTTTAAATATAAAGTATTTTGTGTGTAAGTCTCATAACAGTCTTGTAACTTAAGTATTATTCTCATTTTATAAATGAGAAGATTGAAAGTTTGAATAGGTTGTAACTTAAGGTTATGTAAGCATAAAACCAAGATATATACCCATGTTTGTTGCCAAATCCAGTGCTTTTACCAGTATACCTTTTTTTCCTTTTTATAAATATTATATCAGCAAAAACAATATATAAAGGAAGGTAGCAAACCCACAGTATAATATTGTGCACTATCCTCTGCTGCGTAATAGAAATACAATGGAAGACATATATAATCTAAAAATTTCTAAGCTACCTTTTTAAAAATACAAATGAAAGAGAACAATCTATAAAAATTATAATGAAATTTTTACAGGGGCTTTTTTGTATTAGGTCTAAATTTGGTGATTTTATGTGGAGTTTATTTTTACTGCACATCTGAATTTAGACTAGCCACATCTCAAGTGCTGAAGAGCTATAGGTGGCCAGTGGCCATTTTATTGGATACCCCAGCATAAGCTAATGAAATCTATGTGCTGTGTATTTAACCTTTTTCTGTGGAAAATAATGTGAAAAAAAAGACTGATTCTTCTGTAACTTTTAAAAATAAGAATTTGTTGATTTAGAACAATACTGCAGAAAGTGGGGAAATATAAGGAAACCACATTTTGTCTCCTAAAATAGTAATATCCTTGATTACTCTATAGATATATGAAGGAATCCCAGTACTAAATTGTTGGGGAGCACTCCCCCTAGGCGGAAAAGCTCTGCACAGGTAAGTTTCTTGGAATTTAGCATGCTTTCTTTACCTGTGCCACTAAAACAGATAATAATTTTTTGACAGGGTTCAGTAGGGACATATATTATGGACATTTAATGTTATTTATTTCATTCTCTGTTAGTCTTCAGTGTGTTCATCTTTAATGGATGAAACCACTTTTACTTAAAGCACCATAATGAACTAAATAAAAGGAAATCAGTTGACTTAAAATATCATCATTATGTAATAAATATATTAAATAAGAAAAGGATATCAGTTGCAGTATTTTAATTCCAGTAATTTTTTTTTTTTTAATCTTCAGGGAGTTGGAAACTCAACTCTTGGAACAATGTACTGTTGACACAGGTGCTTCTAAAGAGCAGAGCCTTCCCTCTGTGATGGGTAAAATCATTTAAAACTATTTAAGAGTGGTTTACATTACTCCCTTTTCATTTTTCAAATAATTTTATTTTTACCCCATTGCATAGTTACTCTTTTCCCCACATCACTCTGATGACATTGCTCCAACTATAAGGTTATTATTGAGCTTTTTATCACCAAATCTAGTAGCTTAATTTTAGTTAGCTTTTCTACAAATTTTGACATTGTTGATTGTCATGTACTCTTGATATTATCTCCTCCCTTGGCTTTCAGGAATGCTGTTAATTCTCAAATGTATCCCTGGGCCTGACCCTTCTTCTATACTTCATTTCATATTTCCAACTGATTATTTGATATAAACTAGGCATGTCTCTTGGCAGTTCAAGCTTAAGACTTAAGTGAATGCATTATCTCTTCCTCTAAATTCATTTTAGTGAATCATTCTTGGATAAAGATAACATCTTTCTTATCTACCACTTTGGAAAACTGGGAGTTATCAAGTCCTTTTGATTCTCCCTCGGAAATCTCTTTCAAATTTCATCTTTTTTTTTTTTTTTTTTTGGTAACCTTTTTTCAGTCATCCACACCACTGAACATCTGAAAGCGAGGATGTTGTAAATTAGGCCCTCATTATTGCTTGCTTAGATTATTACAGGATCCTATTCTCTAGACCTATTCAATCTATTTTACACTGTTGCTTGAAATAACTTTCACACAACAAATGTGATTACATTGCTCTTTTGTTTGAGAACTTTTGCTGGCTCCCACAGGCTAAAATCCAAATTATCTGGTATACATATTTCTTCACAATCTAAATTTACTCTGCCTTTTACCTTTAACTGCTAACCTCAACCCTTTGCACCTTATTTTAGCTACAGTAAATTTCACGTGGTCTCTTAGGCACCATAGTCCTTCTACAACCCTGTGCCTTCATTTATTCTATTTCTTTACCTGGGACATTTTCCTTTGCCTAGTTGTGTTTTTTATCTTTATGCATGGCTCAGCTAGAATGTCATCTTAATTTTGAAGCCTTCCTTGTTTTCCCTAAGCAGAAAAATTGTTAAGCCCTATCTGTTAAGCCTTCAGCAGTACTGATTAGCATGTATGACATGTTCTTATTTGCCTATTAGCTTACTGGTTTCCCTCTGGAGACTTAGAAGATTCCTGTCTTATTTATTTTTCAATCTGTACCATCTAATATAGTGCCTGGGCACTAAATAACTGTTGGAAAGAGAAAGGCAGGTTTTTAGGACATTTATGCTCACATATATTTCTTTTCCATTCTTTTGGTAGTTAAAATATAGCATTCTTCATTCTATAGATCGGATTATAATTTTTCTATTCCAGGTAAATTTTCCTACCCTTTTAGTATATCATGATGACTCTTTATTTATAAAATGTATTCAAAGATAATGAGTTTTGGACAACTGTTCTTTAAGCAACTGTATTGGACTCTAATTCTGATCTTTCCTTCTCATACTCCCCGAAATCTGTGTTTGTGATAATAAGCCTTGCAGTCCAATAATTAAGGAATTTAAAAAAAAAAAGTGTCACTGTTTGGTGAAGGACCCACTTAGAAGGATCAGAAACTCAAATACATTTAAGATACCTCTTTTGAAATCCTTAGCAAAGATTAGATGATAGTCTTACACACATTGGGTTTCCTTGCCTGAACTTTCAATACTAGGTTCTAAATACTTTCATTTAGTATTTAGTTCAAAAAAGAATGAATATATGAAGTACCTTATCACTTATAAAAAGCTAATCTACACTGATTTGAAAGTGAACAGTTTAAAAGTAAATTATATACAAAATATGCTTCTTATTCTCCTAAGTTAACTGAAAATTAAATACGATTTTTAGAGCTAGCCAGTGCCTCTTGTTTGCTCTTCACTCACAAAGTTTAAAGAGCTATGGTTATGTGTTAAGATTAAGGAGCCCCTTTCCAAAGCAGCATCTAGACCCAGCTAAAATAAGCACTTTATTTTTAAACCTTCCTTACATGTTGCCTAAAGAAAACTTTTTCATATTACCAAATGTCTTTGGTGCACGTAAGAATTTATTTGACTCTTCCTAGAGATAGTGTAGCAGTTGTGGAATGTTACAGTTTTTAGCATTTATTCTTAAATTGTAAATTCTTATAATCTAGTTCCCTTTCTCTCATCTATTTATAGCCAGATTTCAGTCTTTTGGGGAATATTTATTCTCTTGTGAGATAAATTTTAACATTTAAGAACAGGAACCTTAAAAACTTTGATTATATACTAGCCCCATCAGTAAAAAGATTTGGAGCACATACCTTCAGGGTGTATGTATGATTTTAATTAATTATATGTGCACTATTATTACTGTATGGGAAAACACAAAAGTAAGAATTTGAAAAGGAGGATATAATAAAGGTAAAATAATTCTAAAGTCATACTTATTTATAAAATTTTTGCTTCTCATTATTTATGACTTTTTAAAGTTTATGGTTTAACATTATGGAGATTGGTTTTTTTAATTCTAAATTATATAGTATTTATTTATTTTAGAGAGTGAGAGAGAGATGAACAACATCAATTTATCATTCCACTTACTGATGCATTCATTGGTTGATCCACTGACCAGGGATCGAACCCACAACCTTGGCATATTGGGATGGTGCTCTAACTAACTGAGCTACCCGGCCAAGGCAAAGATGTGGTTTTTAAGTTTAATTGATATAATATTTATTTGCAGTGGCTGTCACACTTAAAACTATAGCTAACAAGATATGTACATCCAGATGAAAGAAGTGATTACCTTTGTTAAATCATGATTCCCTTTCCAACTATACATTTTTGTCTTACTTTATGTAAATAATTTCTTCTTATAAATCAATATTTTTATATGTTTAACAATGGGTTAAAAATTCTGAGTTTAGAAGATTTTATATTTAGGTTAGAAAATTCTGTTTCTGAATATGATTTGAAAAACAAGGCTTTTCACAACAAAATCACATACTCAAACATCCATCTAACAAAGGCTTCATATATTGAATAGATTTTTTGGACTAGGTACTTTCTCACTAATTTTTAAAAATGTCACCTTTACCTTGAAGGATAAAAGTAAAAGCCTGCATGTGAACCTTTTAAAAATATATGATTTGGTTAGCATGTTACTGACAGTCATTTATTATCACAGGAAAGATAAGCAAACTTGAAACTTCACTTCTTGTAAAAGAAAAATAAAAAACTCATGTTTAAGCCTTATATTTCTTCTAAGTACCACAAGATAACCAATAAATATTTCTATGGTAGAAAAGATTTTCTTTTCTTTTTATGGTAGAAAAGGTAATTATTTAATGTCAATTATTTGACTGCATTTTTTAAAAAATGTTTTATTGATTATGTTGTTACAGTTGTCCCAATTTCTTTTCCCCCTGCTCCCCTCCACACAGTGACCCCCTCCCTCCAGTTGTCCCCCCCAACTTAGTCCATGCCCATTGGTTGTGCATATAGTTCTTCTCAACGTCTTCCTGTCTACTCCACTCCCTCCTACTATGCTTCGTAATTCCTGCATCATCTCCCTCCCTTTTTCCCCCTCCCCCCTCTCCACTGACCTCCCCCCAATATGTTCCCTGTACCTGTAATTCTTTTTCCCCTTTTGTTGCCTACTTAGTTTGCCTTTGTTTCGATTCCCTAGCTTCTGTTGTTGGTTGTTGTGATACAGTTTTCATTTTAATGTTCATAGTTTTGATTCTCCTTCTAAACCAGTCCTTTTAACATCTCATATAACAGTGGTTTGGATCTAATGAACTCCTTCAGTTTTACTTTGTCCTGGAAGCACTTTCTCTGCCCTTCTATTCTGAATGACAGCTTCGCTGGATAGAGTAATTGTGGCTGTAGGTTTTTGCCTTTCAATACTTTGAATATTTCTTGCCAGTCCCTTCTTGCCCGCAGGGTCTCCTTTGAGAAATCAGCTGATATTCTAATTGGGACTCCTTTGTACATGATTCTTTTCTTCTCTCTTGATGCTTTTAAGATTCTCTATCTTTAATTTTTGACATTTTGATTATAATGTGTCTTGGTGTGGTCCTCCCTGGGTCCAGTTTTTCTGGAAGTCTCTGTGCTTCCTGGACCTGTAAGTCTGTTTCCTTCCCCAAGTTAGGGAAGTTCTGCTTCATTATTTTTTCACGTAATTTTTCAATTTTTAGTTGTTGTTCTTTACCTTCTGGCAAATGTATAATTCTAATGTTTGTTCGCTTATAGCTGTCCCAGAGGTTTCTGAGCCTCTCCTCATATTCCTCACTTTTTGTTTCCTCCTTCTGCACTGGGTGACTGTTTGTTCCTTCCCTATGTTCTGATTTGTTGATTTGATCTCTGGTTTTCATTTCCTCACCACTTGTCTCCTATGTGTTTTTGTTCATTTCAGCAGGGCTAGCCTTCATTCCTTCCCCATTGTATTCAATATCTTTTGTTAATTCTGTAAGCTGCCTTATGACTATAGCTCTGAACTGAGCCTCAGAAAGTTTTTCTATTTGTTCATCGGTTAATTCCTTTATTTGCTGTTTGGTTAGCTTCATGACTGGTATTTCAATCATTATTCCTGTCATTCTGACTGTTTTCATTTATCTTTACTTCTTGGGCAGGGCTGTCACACATCCTACGCTATTGGGTGCAGCGCCCTGAGCACTCATCACAACCTGGAGACCTTTTTCACCACACTGTGGCGCTTTGTGTGTGTGTGTGTGGGGGGGGGGGGGGTCCAAGATGGATTCCTGCCACTACTCTCCGCTGAGAGACTGGGAGCCTCTTCCTCCATCCCCACGCCCTCTGGCCTCACAGTCCAAGGCAGTGGGGGTCTGCCTTCCCCAGCATTAGAATCGTTAGCTGACAGGTCTCGACTGCTGCCAGGACTGCTCCCCTGGCATTTCTCGCAGTCCTGCCGCTATCCCAGCTGCTGCCACCAACAGCACAGCCCGACCTCTCCTCCCAGTTTTGCCCCTCCTACCCATCTGGACGAGCACCACTGGTTTATAACTTCATACGTTGGACTTCCATGTAGTTTTATTTTCTGGAATTTCTGGTTATTTTTGGTTTTGAGGTAGTTGTATTCCTTTTTAGTTGTGGAGGCAGACAGAGCATGTCAGTCTAAGCCTCCATCTTGGCCTGAAGTCTCTTGACTACATTTTTAAGGTATCTTGTTTTTATCAAATTTATGAATAGTGTACATCTGGCTTGAACTTCTGTCATTGACTTGGCTTTGAATGATGAAGTTTCTTCCCTAAAAGCAATTTAATTTTTCCATTTAGCTTTTAAAAAAAATTATGGAACTTGTATTTTTTTAAATGTTGCTGAAATGGAAATGTGAATGCAGTATAAGAGACTATTTTTTATTATTTAAGTTCTATAGTTTGAAATAAAATTTCTCTTTTAGGTTCAATTCCAGAAGGTGTCTTAGAGGACATTAAAGGTATACTAAGTTCTTATTTTCGTCCCTTTGATTCTTAAGTATTCGTTTGGATGGCATGTGTTTTAAACTATTTATACAGAAACAACATACTTGTATATTAAGTTTATTATGTAATACCCCAAAATATTTTACATATGAGCTATGGAATAATGTAAATAAATTTTTAAATTTAAATTTATGTAAGCTTTTGGCATTAATTATGATGTGTTATTGAGGAAACTTCTTAATTATAGATTTAGTAAACAGGGTTACTAGGGATTTAGTAATTTGTACAGTATGAAAGAACAGTTAAATCACTTAAGAAAGAAGCCACTGGTTTTTATGTCACGTAGGTTTTTTTACTCCTAATTTTTTAAGTACATTTTTATAAGGTTAGATATTTTACTAAGTTCAGAAATTCTACAGTTGGGCCAAAGTATATTGGATTCATTTTAATAAGATATATTACTTCTCTTTTGCTAAAGTGCATTTTTAATGATAATGTTTAAATTGAATTTTCTGGTATTTTGATTCACCCAAAGGAAAAGAATTTAAAATATAATTCAATGTTCTTTAGTGCTGGGAATGTCATGTAAAATTAATATTCTGGAATATTTAATAGAGAATGAGATAGTAATGGATTTTAGAGTTAAATGGAATCTGGAGATAAGCTGGACCAATTGGGTCTTGAAATATTAAACTGTTTACTGTCACACAATAGGTAGAATTAGAGCTAGGGCTGCAAAATGGATCTTGTTTATGAGACTGCTTATTTTTATAGTATAATTACCTAAAATCTCTTCAGTTATTGTAAAATTTCAGTCATTTGTACATGCTTATTACAGTATCTCAAATAATACCAGAAATATCTCTAGTGAAGTTTCCTTTTCCTTTTTCCAGTCCTGTCTCCCATGATGTAACAATTGTTAATGATTTGGAGTGTTTCTATATATGCTCCAACTTGTATATGTATGTTTGTAAGACATTTAACTTTCTCATTTGTCTGAGAAACATCATATTGGTAAAAACTTGAAAGACACACACCCAATATTTGTGATATTGTGGAAAAATGATTATGTATTACTGTTAGTAAGGATTTTTGAACCTTTTTGTTAAACAATCTGACATATTTAAATTGAAATTGGGCATCCCATCCAAGAAGGGAATGTTGAATGAAATTTCATAACTTCATAATAAGGAGTACTGTGTAGCTATTAAAAAGGATCTATATTAAGAGGAAGAGCTGTTGCTGAATCATATGTATGGCAGGAACCCATTTCTATTAAAACAAACATGCAACACACTCATATTTGTTACCTATCTAGTTTAATTACCTAAATTTTCAATTATTTTAGAATTCTTAAGTATAATTTATCTATTTTTGGCTTTTAAACTCAGTGAATTTAGTTTCTTTAAAAAAGGGCCTCTTTCCCTGCCAAGTATATATGATTTTGCAGGCTAGGCATTTACCTAGTTCTGAGAACTTGAATAAAATATAAAGTATATAAGTAACTTGAGCATCTATCTTACTATCTAGCATATTGTAGATTCTTGAATATATTTTGAATTAGCGAACAAAAATAATTTTATATGTCAATATATACTTAACTAGCATGTTTTATAAGTAATTAACCACAAGTCATTGTATATTTTTGCACTCAACATCAGTTTTGTCTCTAAAAAGTTTTATTCCTCACTTATTTTTTTAATCGACTTTTAGAGAATGAGGAAGGGATAGAGAGAGAGAAACGTGGATTTGTCATTCCACTTATTTGTGTATTCACTGGTTGATCCTTATATGTGCCCTGACTGGGGATCGACCCACAACCTTGGCATTTGGGGATGATGCTCTAACCAACTGAGCTACTCGGCCGGCACTATTTTTTACTTATTTCTGAAAATAACTTGAAACAGCTTATTATAAAAGGTACTTTGCAGTAGAAATAATCTTTAAAAGAAGAAAATTTAAATTATTAAAATAAAAATGGTGATATAATAGAAGGGAAGTGATAGTGTTGGGATGTGCCAAGGGGAGAAAGTAATCGTGCCAAAAAACTGAAAACGAAGGAGTGTTACTGCAACTAGGAGTAAAATCTGGCTTTGTGTTTTGACCAACCAAGATTTAAATAAAGAGAATCAGATAGGTACGTAAAATTAGATACAGGGGTATAGATCAGTCTTATTCAAAGAAATATTCTATTTACACATTTTCATGATGCTAAAATTTATTTTTAACATGGTACTCTTTAAGGAATATCAAAACAAAAGTTTCCTCTTAAGATTTTTCTAAATTTTTTTTATGGAAGATGAACACAACATGTCTTACGACTCCTTGATGAATGAAAAGGTTTTTTTATTTGTGAATAAATTGTCATAAGCTACCTAAAGACGACGATAGTTTATAAAATTCAAAGGAATGAATGATTAGTAAATGGGGACGTAGATTAGCTAAATCACAAACCATAACAAAGTCTCCTTTTCTTTCAAGTGCGCACTTGCTTTGTAAGTGATCTGAAACGTGGACTAAAAATCCAAGCAGCAAAATTTAATATAGATGGGAATACTGAGGTAAGTTCAAAATAAATGTCCTTTTTTTTTCAGAGATTTACTTATACTTACTTATATTATTTATATTTATATTTCAGCGTCCCTCACCACCCCCAAATGTTGACTACCCATTAGATGGAGAGAAGATTTTACATGTCCTTGGTTCAATCAGGTTTGACCTTAATTTTTATGAGCAAAATAATGAACTAAGATGAATTTTTGGCCTTTTAAAATATTTGCATGTAACATTTAGTGTTATTATGAGTTAGTTTTTCATTAAGCCTCATCATTCATAAATTCATTATTCAACTTTTTAATTTTGTGAAACAGTAAAAAAAATTTCTTATCCATCAAAGTAATACAGAATTTAATAACTGAAACTAACCATTCTTTGAGGTGGAGAATAACATATTTTAAAATAGGGCTTAGCAAATTTTTTCTGTAAAGGGCCAAATGGCAAATAGCTTAGACCTTGTGGGTCAAATGGTCTGTTGCAACTACTCATCTCTACCGTTGAAGTGCAAAAGCAGCCATAGACAGTCCTGTACGTGAATGAGTGTGACTGTGTTCCAGTAAACCTCGTATGAACAGACAGTGGGCTGGATTTGACTTGAAGGCCATAGTTTGCTGAATCCTGTTTTAAAACATTGTCTTGTTAGAGAGAATGCATTCTTCCAAATATACTCAATATCTAAGGCCAGTTAGTAATTCACCTGTTTATTACTTACGAGATTATTCTGTCTGATGGTCCTACACACCAAAAGGTTGCGGACTCGACACCTGGCAGGGCACATACATAGGTTGTGGTTTTGATCCCCGGTTGGCAGGTGGTGGGGGAGGGCTCCCAGAGGCAACCGATTGATGCATCGATCTTTGTCTCTCCCTTCCTCTCTCTAAAATCAATAAAACATATCTTCTGGTGAGGATTAAAAAAATAAAGGAAGGGACCATTTTTAAAAAGAATCATATACTAAACATTTTATTTTAACTTAAAATATATAAATAAGTATTTATTATCTAGACTTTTCCAAGACCTTTTCTTTGAGGATAAGTTTTCTTCTACAGATGTGGCTTAAAATTACATAAACTAGTAATTAATGGTTTATGTTTTCCTTTTTTTTTTTTTTTCTTTATGTACAGAGAGAACTCAAAAGTTATTTGTGAATCAGTTTTGGTATAGAATCCTAGATATTGTCTTCTAGACTTTTACAGTCGTATTACATATTTTAAAAGATTTTTAAATTACTTTGTTTTTTCAAACCATTCACTATAGTTCACATAGAAAAAACAACTTATTTTTCATCCTAACACTTCATTAGCTAATTAATAATTGTTCAGTTATGTAATTTCAATATCAAATCAACTGACAATAAAAGACTTGGAAAAAGAAACCGAGGCTTTGATATTATTCACCCATCAGTATTAAATCATCAAGTTAAAAAAAAGGAAGGAAACTGATGCTGTGTTAGCATTCAGCTCACCTGGTAGAGGCAGAAGTAAGCAAGCATAGTAGCAAGTGGATGACGCTGTAAGTGTTCAGAAGACTGCAGGCTTCAGTATACTTTACTGATGAAAAGGAGAGTTAGCAAGTGGGCTGAGTCTCATGAAAAGAATTTTATGTTTTGAAAAAGATTTAAAATACTATGCATAGTATGATTCCAATTTAATTTTTTAAATAGTATCTTATATGTATAGTTAATTTTTGGCCACCAGTTATACAAATGTGTAAATAGTGTTTTCAAAAAAATAGAAGTTTGTGTCTTTTAAGAGAAATCCAGACATAGACAGTCTAGGGATGGTATGTCAACTTCCATCAGGGACCCAAACATCTTTCTGTTATCTTTGGTGTGTAGCTCTTTTCCTTGGGTTTCAGTATAGTTGCTGGAGTTATAGCTACATCTGTGTTTCAAGCAAGCAGTCTTCGGAAGGGAAAGAAAAAAGCATTTCCTCTTCTTTTTAAGGAGACTTTCTAGACGTTCCACATACCACTTCTGCCTCCATTTTATTGTCTGGTACTTCGGTACATCTAGCTGCAAGGGAACTAGCAATGTTTGCCATGTATTATTTTTAAATCAAAGAAATGCTTTGGGGGTGGAGGATGTTGTTTTTTAATCTTGTATCGCTGCTGATCTGCTTGTTGACTCTTTTACAGAATTCTTGTGGTTTTTTTCTGTTACTGAGTTTAAGGAGGTACATCTGGACAAAATATATGTAAATCTATACATAATAATAATTGCAGCTAGTACTTAGGGAATGGCTCCTTTCTGCCAGGCACTGTTCTATTAACTCATTGAATTCTCACCCCAACACCCATGAGGAAGATGCTATTATTTTTGTATACAAATGCAAACATGTTGTGTGTTTTTTTTTGTGTGTGTGTGTTTAATAATTATTTTACAGTAACATGAAACTAGTACTTTAAAATATTTCAATAGAACTAATGGTATATTCTGTTATCATATTATGTGATGTCAACAAAGCACTCTTTTTAATCTGATTAGAGATTCAGTTGTGGAAATTCTTTTTGAACAAGATAACGAGGAAAAATCCGTTGCCACTTTAATTTTGGATTCCCTTATGCAGGTATTTTTATTTTGTGAAATATCTAAATTTATGACTACAGCCCTTTAGAGAAAAATTTTAAATGCTTTATTTATTTTTATTTTAGCTGTCAGTTACATTTTTTAGCTTTTATATTAAACTTTATAGTAATTCAGTTTTACTTTGACACTAAGATATAATAACTACAATATTTCAAACCTAGGGATGCATATTTTCTGTAACAGCAATACCAAATTTTTACTTTGTACTTAGTGTGGCTTATACTTTCTTCAACTACAGGTTTGTGTAGTATTGAATTTTAAATTTCTGTGGGTATATAATAGTATGTCTCTTCTTAATGACTGTGAAATCACAGAACTTCATGGGAAATACATCACTTTGGGATGTATTGTTTACCTCTAGGGCTCTATTCAGAGACTTTTATGAAAAATATAAAATTAATGAAGGACTTTAACATTTCTAATTCTTAGCACTGGTATGGGAAAATTTTTTCTAAGAATGTTATCTTCCCACTCAACAGCTGGCTCTAGATATAATACTGTAAAGATAATACCTTAGAAAAATTAAGTTTCCACACTTTCCTTGCTGAAAAAAAAATGAAAAGTTATTTCTTCTCATGTTCGTTTTTCAACTCAGACATTCTATCCTGAAAATGAGAATACTCACATATTGCCCCCATATAGCCCATGGAATTTAAAATTCTATATTATTAAATTTAAACATTTTTAAAAGTTCTCTGTGACTATATGGCAATATTATCATGGTGGTTATATTTGCTACATGAAAACTCCCTTGTTAAAGAAACCTTGCTGTGGCCATTTGTGTAATAGAAATGATCACCTGTTTAATTTGGAATACTTAAGCTGTATATTTTCTTAAATCAGTCAAGCATTTTTTATGCTGTTAAGGATAAATCCTTTTTTTTCTTTATTTCTCTTTAATAACAGTGCCCAATAGACACCAGGAAGCAATTAGCGGAGAACTTGGTAGTCATAGGTGGCACATCTATGTTGCCAGGATTTCTCCACAGATTGCTTGCAGAAATAAGGTATTTGGTAGAAAAACCAAAATATAAAAAAACACTTGGCACCAAGACATTCCGTATTCATACTCCACCTGCAAAGGCTAATTGTGTGGCCTGGTTGGGAGGTAAGGATTTAGTTTTTTAAATATAATGATTATATACTAATTGGTTCCTGAATAGTATTACTAATGGTGTATTAGAGTAGATGATTCAGTGTCCAGAATCTCCCTCTTAATAAACTAATAGAACTACTAAAGAGTTTTTTTTGAACATTAACTTTTCCTTAAATAACATGTTAATTTTCAGAATTGCAGTATATACCTATTTCTCTTGGCACTTGCACTTTGATTTTTTAAAATAAACTTCTTTGTTCAATTAAAGTCATCCCTCATAATAGTGATAGCTGTGCTTTTATTCCAGTGATGCTACTATTTCTTAAAACATGTTTTAATTCCTTAAAAAGCTAATTAGTCATCCATATGAAAATTATTTTAATTTGTGACTGAGTTAATTGACTGTTTTTAGAAAATGACAGTTTCATTGAAATAAGGAAATAGCCTAAAAAAGAGACTAAAGAGAAAAACAATCATGGATATTTATATTTGCATACATTCTGATACGTGTTTAATAATGCAGTTTTAGCTAATAGGTATCAGGATCTTTCTGAGAGAAAACTATTGATATTTTTTTATTTTATTTTTTTTATTTTTTTATTTTGGTTTTTCAATTACAGTTGTCCCCTTTTCCCCTAATTTCTCTCCCCCACCCATATTGATATTTTTAAATGGACATATCTCTAGTAAAGTAGAATTTAGTCAAAATGTAATTTTGATCTAGGACAAATGCATTTAGTTAATTATTTTTTAAAGACTGCCTTGTGGGGGTCTTTATAAGGTCTTTAGCATAGATTCTTAGGGTATTACAATGATGCTTTTTGGGTTTTGCAGTGCTGTTTCTTTCATTTATTGACTTATAATCTTAAGAGTTGTAGCAAAGAAAACTAAGGGTATTTATTGTATTTAGAGTTGAGAATACTTTCCACTCCACGCTGCCTCACTTGCTTTTAGACACAATAATACTTCTTATCATTTTCACTATAATCTATTATAGTTCATAACACAGTAGTTACGGCTTACCCTGTTATTTAAAATATAGGATATAGAACAACTTAACTGGAATTAATTTGAAGAGTGCAAATATGCATCGTTGAATTTTACCTGTTCTGTCTTGTCATATAATGAAGTAGATGTATGAGTTCATAAATTTTTCCAATAATAATTTTCATCTTATAAAAAATATTTCACTACACAGGAGCTATTTTTGGAGCACTACAAGACATACTGGGGAGCCGTTCCATCTCAAAGGAATATTATAATCAGACAGGTCGTATTCCTGATTGGTGTTCTCTCAATAACCCACCTTTGGAAATGATGTTTGATGTTGGGAAAGCTCAACCACCTCTGATGAAAAGAGCATTTTCAACTGAGAAATAAAATTTTGAATACAACATTGCTTCATTTCAAATATCAGATCAATTACAAGCAAATTGTACAAAGTATGTGAAACACTGTTAGAGATGACTTTTGTGGAAGTAAAAGCATTTCTGTAATTACTTTTCAATATTTAATTATTTTGACTTTTGTTTTTCTTGTGTAGTAAAATGGTAGCATGTGCTTATGAAATTTGTTGTATTTATATTATTAAAATAGAGTAAAGCAGTTTAGTTTTGGAGGTTTGTTACGTAGTACTTTATTTTTTTTTTTTTAAAGAATAATAACATATTTCCTCCACTATTCACATAATCTGTCCTGGGCTTTGGAGATTCCATTAACTTTAATATTTTTAGCAATTATTTCATTTAAAGAACAAATAATGTTACCATTACCAGTTATTTTAAATACAATGTTAACATGGGTCTATTTCTTAAAAATCGTTTTGTTTTGGTATTTATGTGTCCATGAAATATATTTGACTCTTTGGACTGAGTATGTTTGGGAGCATAGGTGAGCATTTGTTGAAGTGGAGAACCCTGCCTGTTGTGGCTCAGTGGATTGAGCACCAGTTTACAAACCAAAAGCTCACTGGTTTGATTCCCAGTCAGGACACATGCCTGGGTTGCCGATGGGGTCCCCACGTGGGGGCGCATGAGAGGCAACCACACATTGATATTTCTCTCCCCTCTTTCTCCCTCCCTTCCCCTCTCTAAAAATAAATAAAATCTTGTAAAAACAAAAACAAAGGCGTAGAAATGTTTACTTTCTGGCTTTATAGTTTCTTTTATCAACCATTCTACATTTCTAAGAAAAAATTTCATTTTTATGCAGATATTTTATGTATTTTTATGCACTGCTTCATAAACGTGTATCATGACATCTTTAATCTTTCTCATCTCAAGGCAGCAGTCCTTTAAAACAGTGTACTCAGTCGTTCTTTAACTTTTATTTTTGTTTGCTTTTCTTCATTTGTTTTTAATGAACTACCTGTTATTGAAATTTTGCTGCTTTCATTCTTTCTAGGTACCTTTAAAAAGGGACATACAGGGGCAGGCAAAAGTAGGTTTACAATTGTGTATATGTAAAACAGTTTATTCTTGTATCATTTTCCATATAAACAACTGTAAACCACTTCTGTATATTACCTATGTATTTTCATTCCTGAAGACAGTAGGAATTGATATGTTTTCTGGACTATATATTCCCAAGTTTATTTTTACTTATTTTGTTCACCCTTTTCTGGATCCTGCCTTGTTTCGCCATATTACTTTTTGTATGAAGATACCATGCCAGCTAACACTTGAAAGAGCTGGTTCCTGGCATTGAGAATAGGAAAGGATTCATTTTTATATTTGTGTGTATGTATGTGTTCTAGTTTTTAAAATACTTCTAACAGTAGTACTGTCCCCATGTTCTCTGCTCTAATAGCCCAAGACTAATAAGACTGTGTCCTCGATGGTTAGCATTCTTCCACAGCACCCTTTCCCATAAGCACATGATTTGCAACTGAGGCACGTACAGTTTCACCTCTTAATTGTCTCAGCACAGGCTTTATCATCCTTTCAGGAATATAAGCTCCAGAAGAACAAAACCCCTTTAAATCTTAGCTTTGAAACCACCTGGTGAGATTGCCAGGAATAGATGTACTGTTGTCAGTTACATGGATTTACTATTCACTTTGTCTTTTTTATAGTAAACAATTACTAAAATTCTGTCTTTTGTTGAACCTGGATTACTTATGAGAAAATTTTCATCATTGAATAATATAAAAAAATAAGATCCCTGACTGAAATAGAGCTTTTATAGCTGGCTCTAAAGTGGCAGACACCTAGTGGCTGAAGTTAACAAATGGAGCCTAGTATTAGGGGTTAAATTGTGTGTTCCAGAAAGATATTCTGAAGTCCTAATCCCCAGTACCTGTGAATGTAACCTTATTCGGAATTAAAATCTTTGCAAATGTAATCAAATTAAGATGAGGTCATTGGTGTGGGCCCCAATCCAATATGACTGGTGGCCATATAAGAAGAGGAAAATGCCATGTGCAACAAGATACTTAGGGAGAAAGCATGTAACAACCAAGGGTGAGACTTGGCTGCAAGCCAAGGAGCACCAAGGATTGCTGGTGACAACAGAAAGCTAAAAAAAAAATAGAACAGATTCTTCAAGAGAGCATGACTGCCTATGCCTTGATTTCAAGCTTCTAGCCTCCAGAACCTGGACAATACATTTTGGTGGTTTTAAGCTACCCAGTTTGGTACTATGTTATAGCAGCCCTAGAAAACTCACTAGTTCAATAAATTTTTGAAAATCTGCCAGATACTAATTTAGGTGCTTGAGATACATTAGTGAGTAAAGACAAAAACCATGCCTTTATGGACCTACATTCCAAGGGGGTATGTGGGTGAAGACGATAACATAAATTAGAAGGTGATACTGTCTGTGGGAAAAACAGTGCACGGTAAAATGGACAGTGGGGTAGTTACGAATTGGAATAGGGTGATTGGGGTTGGTATCATTTCTTAGTGATTCAAAGAAAGACAAATTAGGCAAGTGTGACAAATACATTTGGTCTCTGCACCTAGTTCCTGACACACAACTCCTAAAACCCTTTTAAATTTCCTGAGTGATAGGGGTGCTGAAGCATCTTAGAGTTTCTAAACCCCTCAGAAATTTCGTCAGTAATAGAAGTGTCTTTTGTTCTAATGAAGCAACTTTCGGTGGGGTCCTGGATAGCTTCAAGATAAGGACTGGTCACCAGAAAGACCAAGCCATAATTAGAAGTTTAGAACTTTCAGCCGCACCCCACAACCTCCAAGGAGAGGACAGGGCCTGGAGATTGAGCTAATCTATCATGTCTACACGGTGAATCCTTTGTAAAAATCCCTAAAGGACAGGGTTCAGAGGGCTTTCAGGATGGTAAACATTTCCAGGTGCTAGGAGGGTGGCATTCCAGGAGAAGGCATGGAAGCTACATGTGCCTTCATACCTTGCCTTTTGCATCTCTTCCATTTGGTTGTTCCTGAGTTGTACCCTTTATAATCAAACAAGTAAAAAGTTTTCCTGAGTTCTATGAGCTATTCTAGGAAATTATCAAAACCGAGGAGAGGGTTGTGAGAAACCTTAGTTTATATATAGTTCACTTACAGTGGACTGTCCAACTCAAACATCAAACATCCTCTCGCTAAATGAGTGACTGTTACCTTACTAATTTCAGCTTTGTACCCGCAATTAGTAATAAGTCAAACTTGTTTAACTACAGGTGATTTTTTGGTCTGGCCAAAGGGCATTTTCAAGGTTAAGAGATGTAAGGAATGGTGGATGTAGGTGACTGGGAAGGAGATGACTAGTTCCAAGGGAGAACAGAAAAACAGAACAGTAGCCTGCAGGGGGCCTAGGTTAAAGTTTTTGTTTTGTATTAAGATAGAGAACTAACAGCATGTTTATATATTGAAGGAAACAAGAAAAATCGGTAGTTAAGTGGGAGGAAAGCTGGTGGATAACACAAGAGGTACAGGAATTAGTGCTTTGGGTAGAGTTGGCTTCAGGTGCGGGCATGGATACTTCATCTGTTACCTAGTGAGTCAGATTCTGGAACGTGCCTGGATGAGGTGGTGGTCCGGGTGTGTGTGAACGTTTTCTTTCTCATTTCGGAATTCTCAGTGAAGAGAGAAAGTAAAAACCCTGTCTCCTGTAAATACCTAAATGCCCATCTGAATTTCCACATCTCAGTTTTCTTTGTGCTTCTGTTTCAAAGAGTCTTGCCCTTACCAGAATATTAACTTCCTAATAGCCACCCAGTTGGATGGATAGATCCCAAATATAATCCCAAGAACAACAGAAGAAAAGTGGTCTGTACTGGTTTTACAGATCTGAGTACAGAAAGAAACACTTCTCACTATATATTCTCCAAGGGATATTCCCCTACTTACTCCCTACCCCAGGACAGACCCTATAATAAAAGTAATAAAAAGTAAAAAAAAACCAAACATTTTCTTTCAAGTCCTCCAGCCTCCCCAGCCGCTTTTACAAGAGATCTTTGCATTTTGGAAAAGGTGCCAAAATCGGTGCTTATATTTTGTTCTGACAAGCAAAAATTGCCCTTTACTAGAAACTATGCAAATATCCGTAGTACAATAACACGGAAACCGAGTCTCAACTTTAAACCTGGGCCTTTCAGTTTCTTCGGTGCTTTAAGGAGTAGGTTGGGAAGGAATCACAGAAAGAGGAACGTGTGCTTTCAAGTGCGCAGGCGCAGTCTGAGACCAGTCTCGTTTGCAAGATTTTTCCAGAGATCTGGTTAATACTAAAAACACTTAAAACTAATTAGGTTTAAAGACCCCCTTCTTGTTTATAATGGTTTGGAGAGACTTAAAAACGAAATTTCCTAAGAATAAGCAAAAATCACTCACGCCCAACGTGGGGCTCGAACCCACGACCCTGGGATTAAGAGTCCCATGCTCTACCGACTGAGCTAGCCGGGCGCTTGGAAACCAAACCTATTTTTCTACATCTTAATCTTTGTTCATCTACATTAAGTTTTATTCCTTGACAGTTTATTAAAAATTGCATGGCACTATTAAATATGCACTTCTGAATTATTTTCAAACATTCTTTAAAACATTTATTTAATATTACTTGAATTTAATCATTTCTATTGCGTGTTATACCGAGATCACTGAAAACCTATGCAAATCATAATTACACATGTTCATTGAATATTTTCTCTTGTGTTTAAAAATATTTACTGCTTTAACATGTTATCTTTTTATTAAATTCCAGCATTTGAAAGAGATGAAAAATATGGAACGTTTCACGAATTTGCGTGTCATCCTTGAGCAGGGGCCATGCTAATCTCTTCTACATCGTTCCAATTTTCAGTATATGTGCTGCCGAAGCAAGCACCTAATATATTATCTTTAAAAAACACGTATCAAGGCTATCCGCCTTCTATCAAATGTCATACGGATTCCTACAGCTTGTGGGGCAGCATTAAAAAACAAATTTCAACCTCTAAGAGATTAGTTACTCTAAACAAACAGCATAGTCTAGCTCTTTTCCTTTAATATGATCTAGTCAAGGAAAGTTAAATTGAAGAAGGGCATTCTGATTCAATTAAAATAAGGCCTCTTTCGGGTAACTGACAATTGAGAGACAGGACCCTCAGAGGTTATTATTATCCAGCTCAAATAACAGAAGCTGAGAGGAAATAATTATAAGGTCATTGAATATTATGATAAAGAATATTAATTATAAGAGGAAAGAAGAAAAATTGATTTTGATCAGATTATGACTGAGACAAACCAAGACAATGGAATAATCTCCTATGGAGATTATTAAATAACTATTTATACTAAGCGACTATTTCCCAGATTAAAGGATTTTAGAGACTTCACAACGGGATGCAATGTGTGGTGTTGGAGATTCTTTTGCTATGAAGGACATTTTATTACCAAGAAATTTGCTAAAATCTATAAAATTCTGTATATTAGAAAATAGTATTCTTAATTTTCTGATTTTCAAAATTGTATGGTGACTGTAAAATAATATTATCTGGGGAGAAATACACACTGAAGTATTTAGTAGTTTAAAAATGCTAGTGGCCTTCCGTTAATGATCAGATTAAAATACAAACCACTACAAGATCTGGTTCCCTGTCCACCTCTGATTTCACTTCCTGTCATCTCCCCCACTTAATCGCTGACAGGCCACACTGACTTGACCGTTCCCGTAACATGCGAAGTTTATTATTCTGTACAATCCCAGGTTTCAGTCAGAAAGTCATTCTCTAAGTACCAGGACTCAGGTTCATCCTTCTACCTTCTTACCACAAGATCCAACCATTTTGCCTATTTACTCTTTGTTGCCTATTTCCTCCCATTGTACGTAAACTCCATGAGGGAGAGGATTATGTCTTCTTCACTGTTTTATCACCAGTGTTTAGCAGAGTTCTTGGGACGTATTAGAATTCAACAAATATCTTTAATTAGTCTTAACCTTACTTCTACTAAATAGTTATGGTCAGAGAAAGGGTACTAATGCTTCAGTAAAACCCCTGAGCTCAAAGGTGAAACCCTTAAGAGTACAACTTCTTTCCTTGTGAGGACAGGTGGGTGACAGGGACTCCCCCAAAATACTGGGCAGAACCAGGATGCCAAGCGCGGCGGGAGACCGCTCTCCTACTGCTTTCTCAGGTCTTGGTTAGAACACGGCTCCGCTTTGCTTTAAAGAAATAAGGTTGCAAAATAGAGCGGTAATTTGAAAGATACATAATTTCCAGGAAATGGAATAAAAAGGCTTCTCAATCAACCCGATGACTCAAAATGGCTCAGTAACACTCACGACCAAAACCGAAGAGGAAGGTCTCCCAGCTTTTCCCAACCCCACCCACCTCCATTGCTTCTGCATTAGCCCGTCACCCGCCAGGCTAATCCTCCCCTTTTCCCACAATCCTCTGTTCCCCCGGCTAAGGACTGAGGAACGAGCCACAGAGAAGGCTATTGGTTGAAAAAGCAGCCAATGAGAGAGCGTGTTACTAGTCTGCGTGCTGCGGAGTAAGGGGACCGCTGCAGGCCCTGAAGCTCTACACGTTCGGCTGGTTTTAGCAGGATGAGCTCAATTGGCACTGGGGTGAGTTCCTTGGCTCTCGGTATGATAGTCTAGTCAGAGGATTAGCGTTGAAGGGAAGTCGGGCAGGCCGCTTACGGTGCACCAGTTTCGGGTGCACTGGGACTGCCTTTTCCCAAGTGGGCCGCTTCGAGGTGTTTTTCCCACGCTAATTTCTAGGCCTGAGTCTGAGGTGACGGTGACCGGAAGCTTCTAAGCTCAGGTGTAGCGGCCCTGGCGGCGGAGCAGTAGGATTTGGAGCCGCTTTGGATTGCTGAGTCACTTTCTTTAGTCTCTCAGGAAACCGAAAGCGGAGACTTGTGGAGCCTGAATGAGTCTAAAGGGTTTGGGCGTCAGCGCCTCGTGAGAACCGCTGCGGCCAGGCGGCTTGAGATTCCAAGGTCTGAGATGCAGCTTTCCGTGGGACAGTTCCATGCAGCTGTTAGGGTGCTGCTGACTCACGGGGCCTTCTCCATCGTCGCTGCGAGTGTAGTGATCGACCGCTCAGTATGACCCCCTGGAAACCCTATCGGGACAGAACTAATAAGAAGACTGGTCTGAAAAGTGAAATCTGAAGAATCCTTTTCGTTTTACCTCTGCCCGAGCTTTACCTGTACAGATTAATAGCACACTACCGCGGTTAGCTGGGGACCTAACTGCTGTTGAGGATTTAGAAGTTGGACTTCACTTGTTCGGCTTACTACTTTCCTTTGTTAAATGTACTGCATATATACAGTATTTTGCTTACCCCTTTTATGTATTTCTCCATATAAGAAGTATAATTTTGTTTAGAAATATATATTAGTTGTTTGCATTAAGGCATAGAAGAGTGGGTTTCTTAGTTCATCTGTTTCTCCAGTTCATAAGATTTTAATACTCAGGATTAAGCCCACATAATGGTTTCCCAAGTATGGTGACAGGCAACTTATGGTTGGTATGGTTTAATCCATTTGGTTATGTGATGCTAAAGTTATGTCCTGTAAGTTGTTTTTAGAAATAGTAGTTGTTCAGTAATGGATATTGTAGCAAATTGACTTTGCAACTGCATTAATGTTACCTTCAATTGATAGCGTTTCATTCTATAAACCAAATAAAAATCTTGATAATATAACCACATGAGATATTTTGGTATTACAGAGGTAGAGTTAAGGATCTTCATTTAACACATCAGAAAACAGACTCAGGAAGCACCACTGTTGAGGAGATACTCCTGTCTTCACTTCTCCTAGTAACTCCCAATAAAACTTGTCTACTTGGTATTTTTCTCCACTTGATTGTTTAATAGGCATTTCAAACTACGAGTCCAAAGTAGAGCTCTGGGTTTTCGTCTCTTTTTGCCATTTTGCATTTCCTAAAACCTTCAATCTTCAGTTCTAGTTGCTCAAATGAGAAACTATGATTCACCTTTAATTTCTTTCTTTCTTTTTTTATTTTATTTTTATTTTTTTAATTTACTCCTAGAGCCAATCCATTAGCAGGGTTTTTTGGGGGATTGGGAGGAGGGTCTCTACCACAAAAGATACTGACTTCCATCTGCTTTTCTCTAGTTGAAGTACCACTTTTGGAATATCTGATCTTTGCTCCTACTCTTGTTCCCTCTGCAATTCATTTCTCAGATGAATTATTATTTTTGTTTGTTTTTGTTTTTTAAATTAGATTATATCACTCCCCCTGTTTAAATTCCAGTGACTTCCAGTTGCATTTAGAATAAAATATAAACTTCATATTCCATCCTAGAAGACTCAACATAGTTTGGACCTTCCTCACATGTCTGTAATATAGTTTTCTTTCTACCACTTGCAGTGCTCAAGACACAGTGGCCTTATTTCCATTCCTGGATTGTGCTAGGCTTGTTTCTACCTTTAGGTCTTTATGCCAAATGCTAGGATGGCTCCTCCATATCTTAAATGGCTAGTGACTCCTTATTTATTTGTGACTCAGTCTAAATAACTAAATATAAACTGCCCCAGTGAGGCCTTTCTTGATCAGGTAGTCTCTGGTAAGGAGTTCTTCCAACTTATCACTTCACCCTGTTTTATTTTCATTGTAGTCCTTTTTTTCTGAGTTACTGCTGTTTCTCCAGCACCTAGATTTGTGCCTGGTCTGATTTAAAATGAATAAATTCAAGAATGAGTACTCTTTGTATTCCCTTATTGTGACTAACATATGCTTATTAAATGTTTGAATGCTAAATGATTTGTCTTAAGGTCCTTTAGTTTGTTAGTGCCCCAGCTATGAATTAGAATGGTCTGACTCCAGTGCTATTTATGTCATACCGTAAGCTCTGTGTTTTATGTGAAAAGTTTATTTTATCTAGGACTTGTATCTGTTGCTTTCAGTAGCAGAAATCTAAGGTGTATAACTTTTCCTTTAGATGCTGTTGCTACTCTGACAGGTTAAAGCAAAGTCTTTGCTGAGATTTAACACATATTTCTGATGCTTAAGTCATTTAGAAGAAAATTATAAGATTATTACTGCCCAAAATACATCATTATAGACTAATTGTTGCCTTTTTCCTTGTAGTATGACCTGTCAGCCTCTACATTCTCTCCTGATGGAAGAGTTTTTCAAGTTGAATATGCCATGAAGGCTGTGGAAAATAGTAGGTAAGAAGTATTGTTTTACTTGAAATTAGCATGTTTTAACCAGTTAATTAATATCTCCATCTATATATTTCTGGTATGCTGCTTTGGCACAAAATTATATGTGCCCTAAAACAATCTCAATTTATTAGTCATTTCCAGGTTTTTCTCTCTCTCTTTTAACTTTGTTTACTTTGTGGGTTTTTTTTTTTTTTTTCAGATCTCTTTTTTTTTTTTAAGGCCAGATCTTTTCATGAGCCCCAGTCCTATATTCCCAGCTGATCCAGTATTATCCACTTGGACATTTTACCATGTCTTAAATGTAGTATATAAAATTGAATTAATTATCATCTTTGCTAGCCCATTTCCTTTTATTTATTTTTAATTTCTATTGATTTTTAGAGAGAGAAAGAAAGGTGTAGGATCACTAAGATATTTTTTTGTTGGACTCACTTCCTTTACTCTTGTCTTTTATTGTTTAGAATAACGCACTAAAAACGATTCCTTGGCATTGCTGTAATACCTTGGTTAAAATATTAATGTGTTGACAAATTTTATGAGTCTTTCACTGAAGAAATTTTATCAGTTATAATTACATGATCATTGTATTTTGCATCTAAAGCAGCTTTGGGATGAATTAAAGGACTTTAAAAAAATTTTATATCATCTCATTCAGATCTCAAAGACTTTTTCAGGCCTACTAAACAAATGGTATTTAGGCTTAGTTTTTAAATTTTTTTCATAATAATGAAGCTTTTGGAGTAGAGGTGAAATAGGGAAATGTTTGTAGAATTTTAGAAAATTCTATGTGTAAATACTGAGTTAGGCAAATTTTTACTAGTACCTTTAATATATGATTATGGAAGTTTCATGAAGGTGGAGACTGTTATTTGTTTTTGCATATGCTAGCGCCTAGCAAATCCTCAATAGTTATTGAATGAGAATAAATAGATAGTCATTTTTTGGTGCCATCTTCTGAGTGGTAGAAAGAAGAAGGTATATGGATTTCTAATGGTTGACGAAATAGTTAAAATTTTTTGAACAAAAATACATTTTTAAGTCCTGATACAGCATTTGAAACAAGCTAGTTTATTTTGTGTTTAAATGTTGTATTAGACATACTGATATTTACAAGCTGTCAGTATTTGATGCTGTAATAGAAAGCTGCTAAGAATTTAGGCTAAAATATATTTGTCATTGTATACAAAGTCTAATCGAGTTCAGAAGAGAGTCAAATTCAAGAAAAAAGTTTGACACATTTTCTTCCTTTTGATAGAGGAAGATAGGCTCTTAGACCAGGGAGCTGGAATAAAACTTGAGGAATTTACTGTTTTTTTCCTTCTCTGCATTCTTGCACTTCCATTGAGGGTAAAAAACTGGTAAGAGAAGTATTGACTAAGAAAGACTGGAAATACATTTTGAGACCATCTGTAACTCAAAAAATGAGTCTAGGCTGTGGGGATCTGTGTATCTTAGTAATTTGTTTTTTATTAAGTACTTCTAAATATGTCAAAACAGTTTCATTTAAGTAAAATTTGTATTTTAAAAAATTGAAACATTAAAAGTAAGTGTATTTTTTCTGCATAAAGAAAAATACTAGGGAAGTTCTTTTAAAGGTATCTGTGTAATCTGGTATGATAGAATATTGGATGAGGATCACAAGATGTGAGTTTTCCTCTTAGCTGCTACTTAATAGTGATATTATATAGGGTTCCTCTTTTCAGTCCTCTGAATGTTACTTTTTTTTTGTTTGTAAAATTTGGGTTTGGACAGCTACCATAACTACTTCACATACCTTACAATAAAAATGAAATATATGTAAAACTATATGTAGAAACATTTGGAAGATCTTTTAGCTGTGTGGGCACAAAAGTAAAAATTAGAAAAATTAGATTGTATATTAATTTTCTTGAGTCTGGCATGTAAACTAATAGAAAACATTTAACCACTTAATTAAATAATTTGATTTAAGATTATATTCCTGCATTGAATTATGATTAATTTGTTTAAGAAAAATTTAATCTTGGGAATTTAAAAATGAGATATTTTTGAGTACCTGTTAAGTATTGGAACTACCAAAACAAATAGTGACATGTAAGTTAATGCGTAAAAGCACTGTATTACAACATATATACTATGATCATAATTTTATGAAAGTATGCCTCTAGAACAGCGGTTCTCAACCTGTGGGTTGCGACCCCTTTGGGGGTCGAACAACCCTTTCACAGGGATTGCCTAAGACCATCGGAAACACATAAATAATTACTTATTGTTTTTGTGATTAATCACTGTGCTTTAATTATGTTCAATTTGTAACAATGAAAATACATCCTGCATATCAGATATTTACATTATGATTCATAACAGTAGCAAAATTACAGTTATGAAGTAGCAACGAAAATAATTTTATGGTTGGGGGTCACCCCAACACAAGGAACTGTATTAAAGGATCGCGGCATTAGGAAGGTTGAGAACCACTGCTCTAGAAGGTAATATGCAAAAGATTTAAGTTATAATCTTCCCCTTTAGCCTCATTGAGGAATCAGGATATGAAAGGAAGATTGTGAAATATAAACACAATACTAGATTGTTTAGAATAAAAATGTACATAAAATTTTGATGTACATAAAATTTTGGTGTCAGGAACGCTTCATACTTGTAAAAAAAAAATAACCGGATCTCAAAGAGCATTTTAAAAATAAGCTATAGGTTCTATCAATATTTACTGTGACCTCTAAAGAGCTTTTATTTATGCAGGTTATTAGTCCTATTAATATTTACCAGGTTAGGTTTTAAAACAATTAAAATATTAATTCACTCAAAGTAACACATACACAATTGCATGTGAACATAAATGATTTAAAATAACATTATTAAAAATATTTAATAGTAGTAACATTTTTAATGAAAAATAACTTACCCAAAATGTAAAAAAAAAAAAATGTAGTTAGGAAAGAGTGGTATTTACATTTTTGTGAATGTCAGTAGTTAATTGAAGCTTAATAGAACACTAGTTCTCAGTTATGATTGGTGTGGCTCAGTGGATTGAGTTGCCAGCCTGCAAATGGAAAGGTCACCAGTTTGATTTCCCCTCAGGGTACATGCCTGGGTTGTGGGCCAGGCCCCCAGTTGGAGGCATACGAGAGGCAACCACACATTGATGTTTCTCTCCCTCTCTTTCTCCCTCCCTTCCCTTCTTTCTAAAAATAAATAATATCTACAAAAAAGAATTCTGATTTTCATATCTGCTTCAATAATATGTTGTTAGTTTTATTGAAGCATGTGAAGTGAATCAGGCTTCATGCAGGTATGTAGTTGGAAAAAAATGAGTATTTTAATAGCCTTTCAGGTAATTATAGATGTTCTATGATACTACACCAAAACTAGACAAGGGGTAATTTTGTAATTTTTTTTTTTTTTTTTTGTAATGTAGTTGTCTAAAAATTTAATAAACTTTTTGTACTTGGAAATTAAGATCTGTAATTTGGATGTTTACCCATGCATGATTTGTAACATCATGTTTGATCATTTAGAAAATATTGGTTGACTGAGTTATAGCATATCATCCACATTTGACATATTTTGTTATATACTATCAGAAGCATCACACTTATTAATATCACCATCAATCTGATCATAAAAGTTTGTAAGTATTGGGAAACACAAGCTCACAGGGGTGTATGTTTTCCAGAATTCCAGTTTATGTTTGAAAGACTTGAATTTTATCACTGACAACAAAATATGGTCAGTTGTTTTCCTTGAAGTAAACGGTTCACTTGTTCATTTAGGGAAAAAAATCTGCCATATACTAAGTGTAAATAACCATAGTTCGTCTGATGTTCATTGAAGGTAAAAACAGGTGGTCCATGGGAAAATTTACAACTCAAAAACAGTTCCACCATTGTCCCTTTAGGCGACCATTCTATTTTGAAGTACAAAAGTACTTTGAGTGCCTTCTATTTCAGTATGATAATAAAAAGATAGGTACTTAAGGGTTGTCATCTAATAAAATTAATTACTGCTTTATCAAGAACATTCTTTTTTTTTAACGATTTTATTTACTTATTTTTAGAGAGAGGGGAAGGGAGGGTGAAAGAGGAAGAGGAAGAGAAATATCAATCTTGTGGGAGATACATCAATTCGTTGCCTCTGGCATGCCCCCATCCAGGAACCTGGCCTGTAGCCCAGGCGTGTGCCCTGACTGAGAACTGAACTGGCAGCCTTTTGGTTTGCAAGCTGGCGCTCAATCCACTAAGCCACACCAGCCAGGGCTTTCAAGGACATTCTTAAACTAAAAGTTGCTTTTCTTTTTTTTTTTTAACTGACAGTATAATAGTGAAGAATACAATTAATAGTTACTGCTACTATTTGTTGTTATTGCCTTGATTTGTGTTGATGTGCTAGCAGTTTTATCCACCATTGCTTCTGTACTGTATGTTTCATTAGTGCAACTATCCACACAATGGAAAAGGTAAATGATGTCTTTGTATTTTTATGAAAATACTTTTGCCTCACATCCCATTGAAAGGGTCTCAGAGATTCCTAAGGGGGTTCACAGACCACTCCTTTGAGAACTGTTTAGTGAAGAAGATGATGACTTGAAATAACTAGGAAAGGCTATCCGAGGCTGAGGAGTTTTAAGTTCAAGTAAATTTTCCAAAGTTTATAGAAATTATTTAAATATGAAGTGGTGAGGAGGAAGTGTATTCTAGCACCCAGAGTAACTTCAGTGAAGACCTAACAGCAAAATGAACATAAGGTGTTTGAGGGATGACAAGGAGGTTGAAAACAGTAGAGCAGTGGATTTATAATAGGAAATTGAATAAGCTGGATGGGCTTTGCAGAATCTTGGGATTTTTGAAAGGCGGGCCAAGGAGTTTGAACTTGAAAGGGGAGCCATTGAAGATAAGTGAAGTGCCAGGGAAGGAGTGTCTGCATTTCTTTGCAATATGTGTATGTGGCTCTGTTCATTTTTCTGGTTGTTTCTAATCAGAATTCCCTTTATTAAAATGAATGGAAAAATAAAGTGATTAATATATTTTCATCTTAAAATGGCAACATAATTTCTCCACATTTACTTGAGATTACTTTAAAATGTATTTTGTTTTAAACAGTTGTACAAAACATTTTATTCTTTTATATACTTATAAACATATGGTTAGTGCAGAAAAGGAAAGAAAAAGAATCATACCCTACCCAAATTAGTCACAGCTAACTTTTTAGCTTGTGTATAGCCTGTCTTTTCTGTGCATATTATGTATTGTTTTTAATGGACATGAATTTAGTCAACATTTGTTAATAATATGGCTATCATATGACAGACACTGTGCCATTTTGTACATATTTTGTTGGCATCTTTTTTCACTTCTGTATTAATATATTTTTATTTCAAAATATGGTAGATTTTTAAAATTATGATATTCATTTATATGGATATAATTTACTACCCCTTTCTAATTTTCAAATGTATTTGTTTTAAAGTACTTGTCATGCGTAAGAAACCAAATGTTTACCTATTTTTGTGTTTTAATTTAAGTTCATAAAGTTTATTTTCATTAAAAATTTTGATTTTCTTCTGCTTGTTTCAGTACAGCTATTGGAATCAGATGTAAAGATGGCGTTGTCTTTGGAGTAGAAAAATTAGTCCTTTCTAAACTTTATGAGGAAGGTTCCAATAAACGACTTTTTAATGTTGATCGGCATGTTGGAATGGTAAGGTCATGTTAAAAAATATTTGCTTTTGCCTTTTCCAATTTGTTGTAAATGATTGGAATATATTAAAATGTGATTATAAGAACCCATTTATTACTTTAGCATTGAGGCAGAAACAGATTAGAGAGCAGCCAAAGAAGTAATCACATAGAATACCTGACTTGTGAATAGTTCACTAGTATCTAAAAGAAAGGTAGCATTCTCATAACATGATTGGAAATTGATATGTAAAACCAAGTGCCTTAAGAAAGGAGGAGGGGAGAGGAGTGAGAAATATGTGTTGAAAATAGATCTTGGCAGCATAGATCACTGATGAAGGCATATTCTGAAAAGGCAAAGAATCTTCAGGGTTTTGTGTCACTTGTGAGGATCACTGTCATACTGAAGATGTTATCAGACAGAGAATACCTTTGTAGTAGGGTAGAGCATCGAGAAAGGATATTTAATGAAAGGAAAAGCGAACACATCATTTTAATAATTTCATAGGTATCACCATGTCATACAGCCTGTGTCTTTAGTGACTGCTTTGCACAATCGCAAGGCAAGTAATAAGTACATTACTGGTATATACTGAAGTCATCCTATATGAATGTTAAGACTTTCTTCAGTAAGAATAATGTAAAAAGGAAAAGAAAGGCTTCTAACCCTGCTTACTGTAAAGGCTGAGTAGAAATGAGAAAACCTGTGTGCTAGCAGGCACTATGCTAGAGGCTCTTTTATATAAATTATTTAATCCTGACAATCCAGTGAAAGTAGTACTAATCCCATTTTTACAGATGAGAAAACAGATCTCTACATCTGGTCAAGATATAAACTGGGATTAAACTTTTGGGTTTGCATGGTTTACATGTTACTCCAGAACCCATTCTGCAGGGTGAGATCCTGTGTATTCACTCTGGTGTTAGCTTTGGTATTTCTAAATGAGATGTGTTACACTCAAGCACAGAAGGGGCTGCTAACGTATAGCCAGTTGACTGTAAAGCTACAGATAAATTTTTTTTGCTTCTTCAGTGAGTTTTTCTGAACATATTTTCTCTCCTGAACAAATTATTATTGCCAGTGAAACAGACAGTTTTTATGAAACTTGCCACATTGTAACCTAGCTGATAGGGAAGCTAGTGAATTAGGCAGTCTTTCACTCAGTAAAAACACTTTATGTGGGATATTTTGAAAATATAATACATGCTTATAGGCACTTTAGTGATTGAAATATTATCATTCTAGGATTTTCAGATTTTTAGCATTTGTTATTTAAAGCCAGGAAACTGACGGCATTCCTTATAGCCAGAAATTGGTAAAACATTAGACATTGAAGAGGGTTAGGAACAATGACTGATTAATGTTCTGTTTCTATAGCTGTCAACTTCAAGTGATTTGAGAATTATTAAGACCCACAATAAGCTTTCTCTAAACAATAGTTTATTGAAATGGTGACATTTACTGGCTGGGTAACCTTGGGAAAATTATTCTAAACACTAGCTTCCTCACCTGCAAAACTACAGTGGTAATATAGTACATACCTCATACAGTTATTGGCAAAGTTAAAAATAATTATGTAAAATGCTTAGCATGTAATGAGTGCTCAATATGTGTTCAATAGGAATTTTCATCGTTGTTACTACTAGTAAGTAGCAGTAGATAAAAGGCTGTTAAAAGTTCTGGTATCACTTCTAAATTCTGCAAATTTCCTAACCAAGCAGTTCCTAGATTTTTTGGTTCCTAGTACCTGTGCTCCAGTAATTATTTTCCCAAGGCTTCCCTAGGATAGGTAGGTAGATAGATAGATAGATAGATAGATAGATAGATAGATAAAACCCTACCCAGTGAGTGATTCTATTTATAATGTATTTAATTCTAAACAAGTTAGAGCTTATGTCCTAAAAACTTCGTAGCTACTAAAAAATACACATGGAATGAAATAAATACATTTTTATTTTATTTTTAAACAATCACAATCAATGTGCACTGTACAACTTCTTTCTTAAACTTTAGAATCAGGTTACATGTTGCCCCGCCCCCTCTTTTCCTGTTCCATATTCATTTTTGCACAGTACTTATTTCTTACTATAGCAGCCCAGCTTTTCAATGATATGATGGTACTGAAAGGAATGTGAGTGATCTAATATTGAAACTGTAACTGCTTTAACAAATGTTTCCCCAAAATTTAATGTGCCATAACTCTTGAGTTCATTACAATGCCCTACGATGATAGTTCAGTAGATGGTTTGGTAAGCCACCAATCTTGGAAAATAGTGATTTGTCATGTTCTCATCTGATATTACAATTTACTTATTCAGTAGGCGGAAAAGGGAGATTTGAGTTTGTGCTGTTTAGACCAAAACTTTCAATTACTTTTTGTACATAGAACTACTTAAAGAGCAATCGTTACCAAGACCAATAGTTTTTATATTCTTTTTATTGTTTTATTCTTGATGATGAAGCAGTAAGTGGAGCTATATGGAGGATTTATTATAGAAATACTCCTGAATGTGATCATTGGACAAAGCAATGAAGACACACTTGGTAAATTTCCAAATTGTAATCCCATACCCAAGCATCAAAATGCCAGAATGTCCTGTGAAGACCTTTAAGCCAAAAAAACTTATTTTAAATGGTGATGCTTGTTAAATATTTTAAAAGCCTACAATAATTACATACTTTCCTTGATTTATGATGGGTCTATCTATATTAAATTGGTACTTATTTTCTTTTAGGCAGTAGCAGGTTTGTTGGCAGATGCTCGTTCTTTAGCAGACATTGCAAGAGAAGAAGCTTCCAACTTTAGATCTAACTTTGGCTATGACATTCCACTAAAAGTAAGTTGATAATATGTTGAAGGGGCTTTTGAACAGTAATAGAAGTTTATTAATGAACTCTTCTGTTTTTCTCCCCTCCCCCAGCATCTTGCAGATAGAGTGGCCATGTATGTACATGCATATACACTCTACAGTGCTGTTAGACCTTTTGGCTGCAGGTATGACATTTTCTGTGATAGTTGGTGAGATCTGTACTATAGGTATCCTTTCCCCAGCACTTTAACTTTTATACCCTTGAAAATATGAACTGTTACTAAAAAGTATTAGGGCAATGATTAACTACAACAATGTACATACAAATTAAAAACTTTAAATAATGAAAAACACTATACAGACTTTTTTAAAATTACTGATTTAAGAGAGGAAGGGAGAGAGAGAGAGAGAAACATTGATTTGTTGTTACACTTATTTATGCATTCATTGGTTGATTCTTGTATGTGCCCTGACCAGGGATCAAACCTGCAACCTTGGCGTATAGGAATGACACTCTAAGCAACTGGGCCACCCTGCCAGGAGTATACAGATTTGAACTGATGGCAAAATATAGGACTCATAGTAATAACTTTAATCCGGTTATAATAAATTTTTGGAGGAAGGTGGTCTGGTCTAAAGGTATAAACTTCCAGTTATAAGTATTGGGGCTGTAATGCACAACCTGATGACTATAGCTGATGCTGCTGTATGCTATAGAGGAAAGTTAAGAGAGTAAATCTTAAGTTCTCATCACAAGGAGAAAAATTCTCTATTGTGGTAATGATTGCACAATATATGGAAATTAGACCGTCATGCTGTATACCTAAAACTTTGGTACAGTGATGTATGTCAGTTATTTTTCAATAAAAAAACAAAAGAAGTCCTCGGATCTTAGACCCTGACATTCTAAGGAAACTGCAAACTGATATTCCATATTGTCATTATTAGATAGCCAGCTATACTGACACCTCAGTATTCTCATTAATTTCTGTCTATACTTTAAAGCAGTTAGGTAAAATGCTCTTGAATGGGAATCTTAGTATCAGTAATGAAGCCATACAAAATTACATTTTAAATTCTGTTTGTCTCAGTTTCTTGTTGTTAAGGTGGATGCTGGAATATTTATTTGGGGGGAAAGCTGAGATTCAGTTGCATCAAGGCTTAGTTGGTTGGTGCATCAACTGTAACCTAATGGTTGTAGCTTCAGTCCCCAGTGTGTGCGCGTACAGGAGGCAACCAGTCGATGTTTCTCTCTAAAAATAATGAAAAAATGTCCTCAAGTGAGGGTTAAAAAAAAAATTTCAAATATGGCTTCTCAGAGAGATCTGTCATGACTAGATTTCCCTCAAATAAAAATAAATGTTAGTTTATAACTTAAAAAATAAGTGAATCATGTTTGATCAGGATATTTACTAATAACTGAGTGCTTGCCACTGTTAAAGGTTTTAGAAAGTTTATTAGCTTCAGTCCTTTCTTTGAGGTGTGTTTATAATCACCATATTTAAATTAAGGAGAACAGATATTAGAGAAAACCTGAGTAGTATTCTACTAGCAATAAGTTAGGCTTGTGAATGTTTTTTATATTAGTTCTTAAGGTTCTCACTTAAATTACATTATGAAACATTCTGCTTTCTGACTTCCTAAACTACCTTTCATTTTTAACCTTTCTACTGAGCTCTTAATTCATCAGTTCTGTTTTTAAGGGAGAATAGTGGAGAGGAGAAAACTTTTTCAGTAAATATTGAGCATATACTATGAGTCAGTCGTAGATGGATGGGGGGACACAAAGATAAGTCACCATTGATATCATTTAAGAGGTGATATGATAAAAGTATGTCTGTACTGAGTATAGTGGAGCACGAGTTAGGGAATGGCCTCTTCTGGAAAGTTGGCAAGGAAAGGGGGATGTGAGATATAAGGGGGTTGATAAAGATATTTTAAACAAAGTGACTGGTATGAAACTGCACAGGCATTTCAGGTAATGTGGAAGTAGTCAATTATATTTGCTGTGTAGACTAAGATTTATGTGATATTGAAGATTTAGGATTGGCCAGATCATAGAGAAGTCTGCTCTATACAAAGAAAACACTGAAGGTCCTAAAATAATAATAATCAGTTATATATTCTGAAAGATAAGTCTGAGAGCCATGTGGAGGATGGAAGGGAACAATGGTAGAGAATTGGACAGGTGGCTGTTAATGGTATTCTGTACATGATATGATATGTAAGATGAGGCTGCTTTCTTTATTTCTAAGGGAAAGAAGTCACAATTTCAGAAAATCAGTAATTTATGATTATTTAATAGCCTAATTTGAATTTGTTGAGCATATAAAAGTACATTGAACCAATTTGGATTACTTCAGAAAAATAACTGGAGTAATATAGGGGAATAGCCAAAAAAGAATGAAGAGTGGAGCAAGAGTTTGAGGTAGATTCATTGTACTCATATCAGGAATTTTGTCATCTTGACTTTTTCATATTTATGTTTTTACCTATTGGGCCCTCTAATTAGTTTTCTATCTATCAGTACTCCTTTGTCTACACTGCTATCCTTCCAGGAAAATTTCAGTAGAATGTTTCATACTAAGCAAACAAAGCCACATGAATTTTGAACAGTTTAAAAAATGTAGTTTTTATTGAAACTACCTGACCAAAGTGTGTAATGAGTTACATGTATATAAGTAGTTCATCTTAGTATAATTTAATTTTTATCACTGTTTTTAAAATACTGTAATTTTTATCACTGTTTTTAAAATACTGTTACGGTATTAAGAGCCATGGTTTAAACAGTAACTTTACTTTTATGCAGTTTCATGTTAGGGTCTTACAGTGTGAATGACGGTGCACAACTCTACATGATAGACCCATCGGGTGTTTCATATGTGAGTAATTTTGAATAATATGGAATGTTTTTAGTTTAATGATATTTTATTAGCATTGAAATCATGAATTCAGTTTACATGGAGTTTCTTTAAAATTCATTCAAGGAAAGGAATGTTTTATTTATCATTAATAACAATAACCTGTGGATATAGGGGCAGAGAAAAGATTTGTGATTTTCAGTATAATATAAAAAATGCATAGTGAACATAAATTTTGAATGTAATATTTCCTTCATTACTGTCAATATTAGCAGTGTCTTAAAACTGTACATTATTTTCCCTTTTAAAAAATGATATTAAATGGGATTTCTTGGACCTTTCTCTAATTTTCTTAACTGTCTTCCGAGATTTTTATGATTTTTACTAATTAAAAAATAAATGAAAACTATATTTTGTCATTATATACAAGTATAAATGGGCATCCTTTAAAAAAATAATCTTTATAATATAAAAAAGAATTTATAGTGTAGAACTCAGGAATTTCTTTCAGAAATAATTTTTTTCATTCCTACTCAAAAATGTCTCTTGTTCATGAAGTATGTATAATTAGTTTTTCTTTGTATATACCTTTATTAACAATAATCCATATTGTTCTAGAATTAAGTTTGGTGTTTTGTTTTTTGAGCCTTTTGGTGTTCATTAGAATGTGTTTGACTATTTCTCCATACTTGCTTTTGAAAGTCATTTAATGTCCTTTCCTTAACCTTTAAATAGAAACAGTAATCAATGATTTATGATAGTATGTTAGTTGAATATCATATATATATATATATGTATATTTTGGTGTGTGTTCTTTTCAAATAGGGTTATTGGGGCTGTGCTATTGGCAAAGCCAGGCAAGCTGCAAAGACAGAAATAGAAAAGCTTCAGGTAACACATTAATACTTGAATTTTTGCTATAACATTATCATTATGTAATGAAGTTTCACCTCCACAAACTAAACATTTCTGACCAAGGATATAGTGTGGTTTGCTATTTGGAGCAGAGCTTATTGAAGCTGCTAAGTAGCTGAATAGGAAAGCTGGTAACATATTACTTATATAGAATTGTGTCATGGATCCCTTTTGTGATTTTGATGTATATTTATTATTAACTGTTAATCCAGATACAGACAAATTATCATATAATTTCACAAAGTCCTTCAAGCCCATTCATGGAACCCTATGAGGCTTAGTTTGAGAACTTCGGTGTTTTACTCTGTTATCTCTTCTCTGGATCACTTTTGTCTGTGGAAGTCTTCAAGAGTCTTGACTGCTCCAGTGCTTCTCTTTCCTTTGTTCCTACCTACAGAAGGCATGAAACCCTGTCCAGTCCAACTACCCACTTGTTCTTCCAAGAACCAGAAATTAGTAATAGTGTAAAGATGTTTTCTTAAAAATGTGTTGGTTTTCCTTTTAGCCAAATTGACCAACTTAATATTACAAGTGTCTACCAACTCTTAAATGTTTATCAGAAAGTTCCCTAAAAGGGAGACATGTGATTTACCAGTATTTGGTAAATTACAGTGAGAAAATTTTTCTTACACATCTAATATTCATGCGGAACTTTGCTCAACTACTCATTCAACATATTTAAAGCCAGGCTCTATAGAACAGCTTGGTGCTTGGAATTTAATGCCACATTCTAGACCTATGGTACACTATGGTACACTTTACATTTAAGTTTTTTGGGAACACAGCCACATTCACTTTATAGCTGCTTTTGCACTGTAACAGTACAGTTTGAGAGTTGGAATAGAGACCAAAGACCATATGGCCCTTAAAGTCCAAAATATTTACTTTCACTATATGGCCCTTTACAGAAAGTTTGCCAACCACTACCCTACATCATTGCTGTGGGCTGTTTTTCTCCTGATGTATTTACCAAAAATATTATTTTATGAAATAAAAACTTCACGAACATACGTAAAACTGTATGTCAATTAAAATGTGCCTTTTCACATTTGCTTAAGTTTGCCTTTGTATGATACAATTAATTTACTAAATATAAAACTCACAATTAACTTATAAATGTAGAACTTAACCCATAAGGGCAAAAGTATAATTCCTTTCATCCACTTCACCCCTAATTTAACATGAAAAAATTGAAACATCAGAAAAGATATGAATAGTATAAGTATCTGCATTTAGATTGCAGTATTTCCCAGTTTTATCCATTTGTATTCTATTTTTATAAACTATTTGAAACAAAATAATTCATGTTTGAAGCATCATAACATTGCATTTCTAAATGCTTCAGGATCCATTTCCTTGGAATAATACTATTATCACACCTAAGATAACATCTAAATAATATTTAGTCCATAATCAGAGTTGCCTCAATAATCTCAACAATGTCATTTGCAGCTGTATTTCAAACCATGATATAATTAAGGTTCACACTCTGAATTTGTTTCTTATCTCTCTCCTAATGTAAGTCTTCCCCTCCCCCCAACATTGATTTTTTTGAAGAGCCCATGCTAGTTGCTTTTGTAGTTGGTCCCACATATTGGATTTGTCTATTTCCTAACAAGACTGGTATTTTTATTTTTATTTTTAAAAAGATTTTAGTTATCTATTTTTAGAGAGCAGGGAATCCGGGAGAAGGAAAGAGAGGGAGAGAAACATCAATGTGTGGTTGCCTTTCGCGCATCCCCAACTGGGGACCTGGTCTGCAACCCCTGTGCCCTGACTGGGTATCAAACCAGTGATCCTTTGGTTCACAGGCCAGCACTCAATCCACCGAGCCACACCAGCCAGGGCACAAGACTGGTATTCTTAAATTTAATTCATATTATGCTTGTTGTTGGTCCTGCTTGCTCATATAGGTGTGCAGGCACGGAGCATCAGGATTTTTAAAATCTAAATATCAAAAATATTAATGAACCTAGTTTAGAGATAAAGTAAATCATCTCAAGTCTGGCCTGCTTGATGAGTACTCTTTATCTTTTATCATTTTCATCCTCCCAAATATACAGAATATGAAAGCCAGTTCGCTCAAACATTTTTTAATCTTGTCATGTATGTTCAGAAACCCATATGCCTAATAAAATCTTGCCTTGATTATTTTCAGTACCTGCCATATATAAACTTCTCTGTTGGGCATCTAAGGGCTCTTTTTCTACCCTGATTCCAAATGTTCACTATAAGAATGTTAATCCTAATAAGATTTTGGCCTCCCACTTTTGCCATTTTGTTTATCTTCCTCGAAATCAAACAAAACCCACTCAAATCTTGGTTCTTCATAGCCTCCTTCAACATTTTGCATTTTTTGTCTTGAATTTTGTCTTTAATAATTCTCCACAGAACAATTTATCTTATACATTTTTGTGTGTCTTGTGTATAGTAGGTATGCATATGTTTGCATTTTATTATCCCAAATTGGCTATAAAGATAAAGATCTCCAAATAGTTAGACAAGTGGAAAGTGTTTGACTCCTAACTTACTGAATATATATATATATATTATTTTCTGTAGATGAAAGAAATGACTTGCCGTGATGTTGTTAAAGAAGTCGCAAAAATGTAAGTTGAAAATTTCCTTACCATTGACGAAATATTTCACTTTACCTTACCTTTTACATTAATTCAAAAAGGCTATTTCGTTTGAAGGTAACAGCATAATTTTAGAAGGTGAATTTAATATTTGAACGAAAATTAAGGAAGAGAATATCCATATTTTAAGTGACAATGAATGAAATGGGAAAAAAGTACCTTTTGACAAACTCCTGTCTAGATGATAGAACTCAAGGGTAGGAGGATATAGCGGACCTCTAGGTACTTCATTTCGTAGTTCCCGACTTCCCAAATCTCAGAAGTCCCAATAATAGTAATCTTAATTTACAAGCTTTATTTTCAGTTTACAGCTAATTATTTCTATATATGATCCATGAAACTGACTCATTTGCATAATCTGTTTCTTTGCGCAAGATAATATTAATGATAAAAGTTCTTGTAACAAGATGAGAAGAGCAGTATTTCAAAACATTTTAAAACAATATAAGAAAGCTTGAAGTAGTTCATACTACAAGTACAGAGTAGAATAATAATAGTAAGCTACAACAAAGCCAGTAAACCTGATTAGCAGTGCTTCTTAATTCTTCTGGGTCAAGGAATTTAGGCATTTAATATTTCAAAAAATCCAATAAAATGCTGGTTCTGCAGCCAGCTTTTCAGATTTTAAAGTCCTAAATAATACTGCAGGGAATTCACAGCACCTCTATTTCAGAGGAACACTAGTCAGCTCTTGGTACAAGTGTCTCAGGTTTTACATCTAATAATACATGCAAGGGGGAAAGTCCTAGAAAGTTCTTTTATGTAACAGTAAGTATACGTAGTGATCCCCTTAATCTCTTTAAACTGATAATTTATATGTATTAAAATCTCAAAAGTATTTTATAATTTTATTTTTTAAATATTTATTTATCCCTAGGGTGGGGGGGGGGGGAAGAGAGGGAGAGAAACATCGATGTGCAACAGATACATCGGTCAGTTGCTTCTTGTACACCCCCAACTGGGGAATGTGGCCCGCAACCCAGGCATGTGCCCTGACTGGGAATCAAACTGGCGACCTTTCAAATCACAGGCTGGCACTGAATCCACTGAGCCACACCAGCAAGGGCAGTATTTTATAATTTTAAAAGTCCTAATTTTCCACCACTCCTGCCGCTCCACTCCCATCTCCCCTCCTTGTACCAGACCCTTCCCCTTTCCAGTTGTGAAGCAGAACCCACTTAAGTTTTAAAAGTAATTCTCATTAATTATGAAACAGTTTTAACATGATAAACTCAGTTTTCTTCACTGAAAAGTGCTTCTGGAAATTACCATACCTTCTATGTTTAGGTGTAACAGGAGACACTAATTGGTCTATTAGTCATCCATCTTCATTGTTTAATAAAATGGAGTTTCAGAAAAGATGATTTCTCATATTATAGCAAGGTGTTAGGAATGCTCTCCAAAAGTAAGTTGTGTAAGATGGTGGAAAGTATAAAATAGGAAAGCTTTGCTCTGATAATTTTTTGAAATTTTTACTTTAATATGTTATGAAAGTGCCTCTTTGCTGCAAATTTGGCACGTGTTATAGTTTGAAGGCCAGGATAAGGGGAAAGTGCACAAGGATTTAAAAAGATTCCTGCCAGGAAGTTGCAGATAAGAGAGACCACTAATAACTGCAAACTTAATCAGTTAATGAATGGAGAAAACAAATACCCTGAAAGGCACAGGTGATGAGGGCCTCTTCCCATTTGTGTTCCTTATGAGGTATCTTTTTTTAGTTACCTGAGTCTCCAAAACAATGTATCAAAATGCACAAGTGGGTTTCAAAGGTATATCGCATCATTTGTAGTGTTCATCAGTCCTTGTGTAATTTGCTGTCTTTTCTAGTGTTCTTAAATATAAACTATGTATGTGTATATGTGTAATTTAATACTACGAATGGGTGTTCTTATTTATGCTGACTTGGTACATGAACTGCAATGTTTGTAGGTAACCGAATGATTGTAATAATTTTCCCTTTTCTGTTCTAGAATTTACATAGTACACGATGAAGTTAAGGATAAAGCCTTTGAACTGGAGCTCAGCTGGGTTGGTGAAAGTAAGTTACTTTTGTGCCTTTATTTTCTCTTGTCTATACCAAACCAAACTGACTACTGGATACCTTTAAACTGTTTTAAAAAAGTTTTCGTTAATGATATAGACATACAAAAAAGTACACAAACAACAAATGAATTGATGAATTATTACAACATGGTTATAGTAATGTAACAACTGTTCTGATCAACACATACACTAGTCCCCAGGTAACCCCTTAGGCCTCCTTGAAATCAGACCTATGCATACTTCCCCAAAGTAACCATCACCCTGAATTCTAACACCATAGTTTTTTTGCCAGTTGAAGTTTATATAAATGGAATTATACAATATGTATTCTTTCTCCCTGATTTCTTTAACATTATATTTGTGTAAATCATTTGTGTTGCTGTACATTTTAAGTAGTAATTGTTCATTTGCCTTGCTATATAGTGTTCTGTTGTCTAAATATACCATAATTTATTCACCTTCTGTTGCTAGAGAGTTGGGCTCTTTCCAGGTTTGTTTTGTTTTTTACCATAATGAATATTGCCACTGTGGACATCATGTACAATTATTTTGGTACAACAACACAGCATTTCTATTAGAAATATACATAATAGTAGAATTGCTTGGTCATTAAATATACATATGTTCCATTGTAGTAGGTATTGCCAAAATGTGTTCAGACATAGAACAAAGAAAGCCTGAATAAATTTTTGAAAGGGAAAGTTCTGCCTAATAATGGACTAAAGTTGTGAAGAGTTTATTAACTTTTTTGAAACACCCATTTCATGTCTTTAAAAGATAATACTGAGAAATCAATTTTTTTTTTTTCTTTCTAGCATGTTAACCATAGAGCTTCAAGGCCAGTTTAAAAATATTAGTCATGTTGTACATTAATGAATACTCAAAATTTACTATAGCATCAGATAAATTATAACATAATTTAGTCTTTGTTTCCATAAGAGCTAAATTTGAGATTTAATTTCTTATGTCTGGAGAAAACACATAAAAATGAATTCAAAGCATCTGATAGTACTCAAAGTACAACCTTACAACATTAATCTTCGATGGACCATAACTATGGATTGGGGAGATTGCATGGTTTTGCAAATCACAATATAATCCTCATTTTTATTTCACTTAAATGTATGGCTTAATTTCTAGTAACTAAAGGAAGACATGAAATTGTTCCAAAAGATATAAGGGAAGAGGCAGAGAAATATGCTAAGGTAAGTCCACTGCATGAAAACTCCACGGAAATAAGTATAAAGTAATGATTTATATCAAATTACAAGAGTTGAGTTGAACTGAGGATAGTTTTCTAGGTTATTCTCAATGGGGTAAAGTTGCCCTGGTTCCTTTTTTTTGTATGTGTGTAGTGTGTGTGTGTGTGTGTGTGAGAAAATGGCAAGGGTTTTTCAGGACATTTAATGCTTTCATATTGTACATATTCCATCAAAAATAGTCAACTGACTATAAAACCAAGATATATTTAATTATAGTTTTCTTTATCTGGGTGCCTTATTCTAACCCAGTGTTCATTTTTTAAGTTATAAAGAATTTAATAAGTGGCTAATTAGATTCAGGTTCTTATAATAATATTAAAAATTGATTTTAAGCACTATTTTTCTCCTAACAGGAATCTTTGAAGGAAGAAGATGAATCAGATGATGACAATATGTAACATTTACTTCAGCATTTATTTTAAATTTATAATACAGTCCCCATGTAACTATTTTGCCTCTTGGATAATTACATACCCACTGACCAATTTTCATTAAATTTTTGTCTTGTAATCATTGCAGTTTGGTTAATGTCTGCTTGACAGAATTGGTGGGGGTAATTGAACACATTATTTACTTAGCATTGAAATGTAGATTTATGCCTATTTAAAAATTCCTTGGTTAAAATACTGCAGAGGCTTTGGAATCAGATTAATTCAAAGCTCCATTCCATCACACAGCTAGGATCTAAAGATCATATCCTGCTGGGATGTTGTGTAGAAAGTACCTACCAATGTAGAAAGTAGGCAGTTGATGCTCTTAACCAGGTTTATACTTAGTGAAATGATTGTTGATCATCAGCCAGTTAACCACTAGGTATACACATACAAGAATGTATTTTTTTTCCTTTTATTGTGGATTTAAACACCCACAAAATTGCTATTCTGTCACTGTAGAAATTTCTCAGTCTGTAAAATAAAAATGTCCATATTTTCTGATAAAAAATAAATTAGAATATATGTGGAAGTGCTCTGTAAATAGAATTGTTTCTAAGGAATATTCAGAATTGTGGCCTGCAAAGAACAATTGTCATTACCTGAACAGTAGCATTTACAGCAGGAAGAAACAATTTGAACTCAGGCCAAGCATACCAGGTGAACACACCCTTTGTTGGGCTCATGCCAGTATCACTCCATTCAACTGTCATGCTTTCCTAGGAAGGTAATCTAGTTACGGAGTTTAGCAGCAGGGTACTGCTGGACTTTCAGCATCTGTGTAGTTCAGCCAACCAATCATAGTACTTGAATAGCTAACTGCTATACAAACAAGCCAAAACCAATCTCGTTGCTATGGCTTCTTTTATATAAAATTACCTACTACATTTTACAACTCATACCTTTAACTCAGAATGACACCAATGTTGGCCTTGGCCAAACACCTACACAATATTAAACTGGATGTATCTATAGAGAGATAATTACTAAGCCGACTACCCCCATGCCAATCTACGGCTACTCTCCTTTTCCAAACTTCCAAAGTAAGACTGCTATATTGGATCTCCTATTACTGTGAGTATATGTATTCTTATTCATGTGACTATAGCTAGTAACCCTTTTTAAAAGAAAAGTGGTTCTAAAGAAACTTAAAATTTGAAGATCCAAGGCACCTGAAACTAGTATAGATATCATAACATCAATCTAAAACTAAGGAGATAATCCCAGCTCTTCAACTATTATGGAAGAAAAATAATTGATTTTTATAATGTTACATATAGATTTAATAATGTAGGTTCAGTTGTTGGGGCACTATGTAACTGCACTATTGAGATAGATTAGCCTCCAAGGAAAGAAAAGGCTGGGACATTTTACTTTGGACAAGGCTGCAAATTTATTTTTAGACGAGACTGAGTACCTTGATTACTGTAAACCTTGAGGCTGATACCTATAAATAATGGTTTAAGAATGGACTGGCCAAAAAATCTGTTAGGTTTTTAAATAATGTATTCACCATTTCGTTCCACTACCTTCTGCCATCTTTCAGGCAACTTCATAATTCCATCTTCCCAAAACTTTTTATCCTTTTGAGCAAAGAACTGTTCCAGGTGACTTTTGCAGTCTTCCAAGGAATTGATACTTTTTCCATTAAGAGAATTTTGTAAAGACCGAAATAAATGGAAACCTGAAGGTGCAATGTCTGATGAATATGGTGGATGAATCAGAACTTCCCAGCCAAGCTGTAACAATTTTTGTCTAGTCATCAAAGAAACGTGTGGTCTTATATTATCCTGATGGAAGATAATGCGTTTTTTGTTGACTAACTCTGGACGTTTTTCGTCAAGTGCTGCTTTCAGTTGGTCTAACTGGGAGCAGTACATGTCAGCATTAATTGTTTGGTTTTCTGGAAGGAGCTCATAATAGAGGACTCCCTCCCAATCCCACCATATATACAACATTACCTTATTTGCATGAAGACCAGCCTTTGGTGTGGTTGGTAGTGATTCTTTTCGCTTACCCGTTGATCTCTTTTGTTCCACATTGTAAAGTATCCACTTTTCATCCCCCATCACAATTTGTTTTAAAAATAGAACATTTTCATTACGTTTAAGTAGAGAATCGCATGCAGAAATACGGTCAAGAAGGTTTTTTTCACTGAACTTACGTGGAACCCAAACATCAAAGCGATTAACATAACCAAGGTGGTGCAAATGATTTTCAACGCTTGATTTGGATATTTTAAGTATGTCAGCTATCTCTCGTGTGGTATAATGTTGATTGTTCTCAATTAACGTCTTGATTTGATCGCTATCAACTTCAACTGGTCTACCCGACCGTGGAGCATCATCCAGAGAGAAATCTCCAGCACGAAACTTCGCAAACCACTTTTGACATGTTCGATCAGTCACAGCACCTTCTCCATACACTGCACAAATCTTTTTTTGTGTTTCAGTTGCATTTTTACCTTTCTTGAAATAAAAAAGCATAATATGCCGAAAATGTTGCTTATTCTCTTCCATCTTCATTATTAAAATAGCTACACAAAATTCACCAATTCTGATATTTTTTAAATGCACAGTGGTATATCAGCTGTCACAGTAGTCTTAACAAAATTGTTTTGAATGAAGTTAAAGACAACTAAGCGCTACTAGAGCCATCTTAACTTGCTTTTAATGCTATCATTCATAAAGGGACCTGAAAAATAAATGAGAAAAATCAAGTTGTAGGTCATCAGTATCTTAACTGATTAAAACAAAATACTCTTCAAATTAAGACTTGAAGAGCAAATTAGATGACAAATCAGTATTTCCTTTCTCATTTTGTAAAAATATCCACTTATCAAAATGTTAGGAAATCAGAAATCCACAAATAAAAATCACAATAATGTAGAATACCCTATGCTAATATTGTTTCTCTGACTTTTGAATTCCATACCTTTGGAAGTGGAATCCAGGCTTGATCTCTATTTTACTTTCCTACACTGTACCCTATCTATATTGAATTTGCCATGCCTAGGCCATTTCTTAAGGGGTCTTTCCTAATGACTCTGACCACCTCCCAAAGAAAGCCTTCTAAAATGATTTCTCCCTCAAAGTCCTTTACATGTTTCCCCCTAAATAAACTATTTAAAAAGCAAACAAGGAACTCCAAAACCTGAAATGAGTTAAGTACTCTTAACCCTAAGTAAGTAAAAGTTTTGTTCTACTGCTGGCCATGTCTATGCATGTGTTACATTGTTTATTATCCCTCATACACATAGTTCAAGAGAAGAGGTCCAAGTTTTTTGTCTTCACTGGTGAGCATATAATAGTAGGCATTCAAATGTTAATGGTACTTTTTTTCTTTTTAATCATTCTAGTGAACTGCAGCTTAAAGTATATCATTTCTGGATATACAAAGAAACTCAAAAATAGTGGTTCGTTGTTCCATTATTTACAATAGCCAGGATATATATGGAAGCAACCCAAGTGCCCATCAATAGATGAGGGAGTAGAAATGCTGTGGTACCTATAAATGGAATATTAGCCATAATAATGAAATCTTACCATTTGCAACAGTATGGTAGGACCTAGAGGGCCCTATGCTAAGTGAAATAGGCCAAACACAAGTACCATAAGTCACTTACATGTGGAATCTAAAGAACAAACAAAATAGAAACAGATACAGAGAACAGACGGATGGATGTCAGAAGAAAGGGGTGTTGGGGGACAGAGTGAAAAAAGGCGGTAAGATTAAGAAGTACTAATTGGTAATTACAAAATAGGCACAAGAATGTAAGGTAAAGCATAGGGAATATAGTCAACAATGTTGTAATAGCTATTTGTGGTGCCAGGTGGGTACTTGAAGTGGGAACACGTTGTAACCTGTTGTGCTGTGCACCTGAAACTAATATAAACGTGTTGAATGCAAACTAATTGGGAAAAAATATAAAAAGATATCCTGAAAATACACTGGTTCACTGCTCTATTGATCGGAGAGGCTTGTAAATTAAGGTAAGCATGGTTTATTATTTGAAAAGATTGGCAAAACTCAAGCTCAGAAAATACATAAAAGTACATAAATTTGGGGGAAAACAATTCTTTTATAAAAGTGAGGTAATGGGATTTTTCTTGTTGAAATAAGTTAGGGCTTCCTTTCTGCCACCATTGTAACCACAATTTCACTGTAAAACATCATAATTAAAACCAGAATAGTAGTTTATAAGCTCATATAGGTTTCAAACCAGCTTTGTCAGTTAATAATTGTGTCATCTTGGGCAAATAATTTGCTCATCTATAAAATGAAGGTTATATGCCATTTTAATGGCATAAAAATGATTACTTAGGTATAAATTTAAATTTGTGCAAGACTTTATGTTGAATATTATAAAATGTGAGAGAAAATGAACAAACTGATCAGAAGACTCAGTATTGTCAGGCCTCTATAAACTGATTTATAGATTCAAAGTAAACCCAGTGAAATTCACAAGAGGCTATTTTTTGAGGTGGGGTTAGGGAGTGGTAAGAAATCAAGCTGTTACTAAAGTTTATATGGGAAAAGGAAATAGGACAGCCAAAAATAATTCAAAAAAAGAAAAAGAAGACCCATGCTGCCTATTAAGTTAATGGAATAGACATATTAATGGAACAGAATGGAGTCTTAAACTCACAAGTATGGTCAATTGATTGACATGGTGAAAAGGCAAATCAATGGAGGATAGTGCTTTTTCACAGATTGTGCTGAACAACTGGACAGACGTCCACAATGCAAAAACAAACCAGCACCAAAAGCCAAACCATATGTTGGTACTACATACAGAAATTAACTCAAAGTGATCATAAGCCAAAATGTACAGCAAACTATAAAAACTTCTAGAAGAAAAAAAAATCTCTGAATTTAGTTTTTAAAAGTTCTCACTATATCAAAAACTGACCAACTGAATTTCACCCAACGTAAAAAACTTATGCTCTTAAAAACACTGAAAATAAAAAGACAAACTCTAGGGAAAAGTATTTGCAGATCACTTAAACCTTACAAAGGACATGTGTCCAAAATGTACAAAGAAATCTCAAAATTCAGCAATAAGAAAATGTAATTTTTTAAATGGGCAAAAGATTCAGATAATTCACATTACAAACAAAGCTGATGTTCCTTCTTTGATCGACCAACCCCTTCAAAAATAATCACCGAATGTTTCTCTCTAGTCCACAAATAACAGCTCTTAAGAAAGTAAATGCTAGTGGAATATGGTTAATATATAAAGGTTAAGAGCAAGGGTCCTTAACACATTTTGAGTTTGTGTTTGAAGTGCATGACTTGGACGTCTGTATGTGGAACCACAATGTGGAATTTTAGGAAAATTCATTAAAAGAGTTGAACTACAGCCCACATGGGAATGGAAACTATTAAAAACTTTCAGGAAAAGTCAACAGGCTTTAAGACCAATGTTCAGTATAGAATTATTCTTAAGATAGCACCAAGGAAATACTGATAAAAGAAGGGAAACAGTATATGAGAATTAGAGGTATAAGGATGATAACCTGTAATCTTCAGTAGACTGGTTTGAGAGTAAGCAGCAACCAAGTAATAGCAGTAAAGAATCAATGTAAATATTTGGATGCCTAAAATGTACATTGCCAGAAAAAGGTTAAAAATAAAAAATAAAATACAATTATTTCCCCAGTGGGAAAAGCAGCACATTTAAAAATCATTAGGCAAAGGATATTAGGAATATGTATGTATTATATACATACACTGTATGTACTAACTACAACTGTGTGCTTTGGGTGGGTGGACAAGATAAATTAAACAAGGAAGAGAATTTGGGCAGTTTCCTAGAGATCTGGAAGAATGAGCTCTATAATCAGTGAATTAGGAAATTTAGAAAAAATAAGGACGTCCATAATTAGTAGGAAAAAAATTCAGAGATGGAAATAACTGAAACAATAGACTAATCTTTATGAACAATTTAGATCAGCGGTCCCCAACCTTTCTGGCACCAGGGACCGACTTCCTGGAAGACTGCGGGCGGGGGGCGGAGCTTAGGTGAGCTTCACTCAGGCGGATAGATGCGGGGGGGTTGGGGGGGTGTACAAGAGGCTGGGCTCACGTGAGCTCTGCTCACCCACTGGGGGCGGGCCGACAGGAGGCCGCGCTCAGGTGAACTGCCCTGGCCACCAGGTTCCTAACAGGCCGTGAACTGGTGGTACTGGTCCGTGGCCCGGGGGTTGGGTACCCTGATTTAGATGGCAGTGGGAATGTATGTGGTAGAGAACTGTTTCTCCATTTGGTTCAAAGACCACCTGCGTAAGAATACCCCATCGAACGAATTCACTAGCTCTGAAGTGAGGCCCAGGAATCTGTATTCTGAACAAGTACCCTAATGCAATGCTTATGAATATACTAAAATTTTAGATTCACTGATTTGGACCCAGGTTATTAAAAGGTGAATATGGCAACAGGTATAATTACTTAAAGGGTTTAAACAGATGAAATTTCTTTATAAAGGAAAAATGGAGGATGAAACTGTAGGTCATGCTGGGTTATTTATGAAAATTTTTTTTTCACTGAATTTTTAAAGAAATACATGTCTCAGAAATAGGAGCACATTCAGAGATGATGAAAAGGGAAGTATCTGGTAGAAACTTTATAGTAAATAATGTCAGATATCTCACAATTCAAGAATTAAAAAACAACTTTCATATTTTAGTGACAGGTCAAGAGAAAAATAGCTCTAACTTAAGGTAGCCAGGCCAATTTGATCAAAGAAAATTTCATAGAAATGCTTGGTTCCACCACTGCAAAAGAAGTTTAACACAAGATTCTCTTATTAGCAATATGAGGGGACAATATGAGGGGATTCAACTTTACACTGAAACTTGTGTTCTGCTAACACATTCTATTAATTAGAAGATGACCTCATGTTCCATCTACATTTTCTATATAATAGGAAAACTACACAAATCTAACAAAACATTTTATTATATAATCTGGAATACTTTGAAGATGTATAAAAAGCAAATTAAAAATTTAATACTTTATCTGTACTTTGATAATGTAGCCTAGGTTCCATTCAGATGATAATCATTTTAGGGTAAGCAAGATTCTAGATTGATTCTTCAATGGGAATAATGTTAAACTGTATATATATTTATAATTTCCACTGTCCCACCCTGAGTTATGAGTTTATTAAGACTTCTTTGAGAAGGTAAAAACGGAATTTAATTGGCTACTGTTGACAATTGTAATTTAAAGTTTTTATATCAAATACTATAAAAAAATTTCCAAGTTAAAGACCAAGAGCAGTATCCTTACTTTGAAAAAGTTAAAAAACATAACACTAAAGAAAGTACACAACAAATTATTTCAGCTTGAAAATAAATTTATTCCTAAAAATTACTTCCTAAAATGATAAATCCACATATGAATGTGAAATATACATTGTGATTAAAGGTAAGTAAATGTTAAAGATTAAAACTGGAGATTACAGTAACTGAACACTTTCACTAGACTATGATAGCCATTTACTTTAAAGTTTGGAAGGAGACATGTAATGTTCGTTTGTATAATGGTGACAAGCAAAACAATGATAACAAGTAGCATTGTTTAAAACCAAGGACATTTATTATTACAGAATCAGGTAGTTTAATAAAGCATTATACTTAAAAATAATTCAGAACAAATACATGTTAAAAATGTAAATTGTGATTCTTTAGAGTGCAATGCAACACAAGGTTATCCAAAGAAGAAACAAAACCTCAGTAGTTGTAATGAAACCTATCCCTGAAGTTAGTGGGTATTAGACAGAAATATTTATATTGTGGTCTTCAACTCCCTGTACTTATTTTTAAAGAATCAGAAGAATTTAAACAGAATATGAAAACATAAATTATAAACATATCTGTACAAGATTTTTATTCGACATTATTTTCATTGTGTAAATGCCTAAATGAGATTATAAATAAAATGCTGAAGAAAGTTTATTTCATAGAAAACACGACAATTCATCACCTGTTAACTAAATGTTCTACTTATTTTAGTTGCAAAAGATTCTATGAATCCTTTTACTGCAAACTTTCCCCTGAAAGATACTCTAAAATAACAATGTAGTCCGTAGTCCATTTCTATCTATTGTAATCAGCATTTGACCTATCACTTGTCCCTATGAAAACGGAGTAAAAGTGGCTGTATGTATTTGTAGAGGAACAGCCTACTAGAAATGAACATACTTTTCCCTTTACAAGCTATGTTAATGATTCATTCACAAAATGAAACACCTTTTGCTCGGGAAGCCTAAAGAGGAGCCACAGCTCGTACAAGTCATATGCTAATTTTTCCTAACAAAAAGTTTCTCTTCCTGGCAACCCTCCCTTTCCTAACAGGAAGCCAAATGAAGCTTTCGGACAAATGTCTTCAAGTGTAGACAGGATGTGCCACTTTCCTCCCCCATCTCAATATTTGGATAACTTCCAAACAATTTCAGGAGAGATGCTTTAAGCATGAAACCCAGGCTCATCCATTCTTTTCCCTAAATGGAAATCTGACAAAACAGGAAGTACTTGGCAGCACAGAGAAGCAAGTTTTGTGGCTTAGATATTTACTGGTAACAGACTAGTTCTTCGTGACAGTGTAATAAAATGCAGAACTTCACATTTGAGAGGAAAACACCAAAAATTTGCCTTGGTTACCAGGGTTCCCTTAGCAATTTAACAGCCTTAGAAGACAGTATCATATGATACACAGAGGAATAAAAAACAGGAAGATGGCTTTTCTTTTTATGTTCCTCCACATAAAACCCCCATGTCTGTCCTGTCTAGGCCATCAAAATTATACAAACACTGGAAGCATTTTTATGACTGCATATAACTAAGAAATATAAAGATTAAAAAAAAAAAGATCTCTGGTTTGGTTTGAGGGAACCTACTTAGGGAAAGTGTTTGTCTTTGCTTGCCCTAGGATTTGAGGTAAAACTAAATACAAATAAATATGAATATAAACCCCTAGGAGGGCCATTAGAATTAGCAGACTCAACACACTACCAAACATACCATAAGCCAGCAAAAGAAAAGAATCCTTTCCCCACTTTCCAGCTGCCCTCCTCCACCTACAGAAACTTAACTACAGTGAAATTGATCAGCAAACCTGTTTAACTATTACTTCAGATATCTGTTTTACCAGACAATGAAAGCATTCACAAAACCTGTTAAGTAAAACAGTGAAGTAGGTAGGACATGAAAAACTTGTCAGAATTTGGTCCTAGGCGGTAGGAATACAAAATCTTCCTTAAGTGCTAAAATTATCAGGTCATTTTTGATACTTCCGATTCTCAGGGGTTGTTAAACACATCAGTTAACCTTTCAGAAATACATCAATATTATAAGTACGCTTATAGGAGTTCTTATTTGAAAAAATACAGTGCTGGATTGAAACTGTTAAGTATTAGGAACCATAAATACCTAGCACCATGCCCCTTATATTCTAAAAGCAAACACTCAGACACAGTAATGTATACCAGGGTCACAACCAATGAGAAGCAGGCTTATGATCAGAGCACAGAACATCTGGTTTTCAAATACGGTGTTTTCTATATCAAGATATTTATGCAATCCAACATCCCACTGAACCACTGTAAAAGTTCCACTAAGTATATAATTATCACGTTGGCTCAATGAATGCCTACTATGAGCTGGGTATTTTATCTCCCTATTTCCCACCATTCCAATTTCTTCTAAATCTCTAGGCCAAGACCCTATCAATATTACAATAACCAAGGATCAAATAAATGTCTTCGTAACATCTCTCACCCAGTTCCTATTCTCAGAGTACCCCTACTTCTATGCATCGAGGCATTATGGTACCGTTATAATAAAAATGTACTTGCAGAGTGAGAGTATGGGTCCAATAGCTGATTTGAGCCAGGTCGCTTGTATATTCTGTATTGGCAGCAGATATACCCTGAATCCTAAGCAAATGTTTCATAAATCTGGAACACTGGTGATAATGAAGATTAGTGGGTGGGCAGACCTATGAAAAATCAGCCAGAAAAACAATCCCTTTGGTGGTTAATTAGACATACTATCTTTAAACAAACATTAATTAGATATACTACCTTTAAACAAACAAACAAAAAACCAAGGGGAAAATATTCTAAGGAAAATTCTTGACCTGTGGATAGTACCCATTATGCTCTACTCCATACATGTTCTTAATTCTGACCCAATTTCTAGAACTTCAAGTAATCTCATTATCAGTAACGGATCAGGCAAGATGTTCCTGGTGTACAGACATTGACAAAGCACATTTTCATTGGCATGTATTTGCCTGTTAAATACCATCTTCTAGCTTGCTATACCTTTTATAAACTTTCAGTCCCCAAATGAGAGTCTATAAAGTGCCAAGGCCCACGATAGGTTCTAAACTTACAAAGGTGAATAAGGTATAGTTCTCTGCATATAAGACTGTCATAACTTTGAACAACAACAAAAAAAACCTGAAATGCAACACAGAAAGTGGTAGGAATCGTGTAAGAAGAAATAATATGAAACTTATATGGACATATTAACACCATTGTAGATGTATCATGGAAAGCTTCACCCAGGTTGCTGCGCATACAAGGCACCTGATCTGTTTTTCCTCCTTCCTCTCTATCTAAAAGTAATGAAACAAAATGTCGTCAGGTGAGGATTTAAATAAAAAAGCAGCTTTTGAGAATGTGGTAATAGGGCAACATTCCAGATAATGGGAAAAGTATAAATAAAAACAAAAACCTGGGAAAACACAGAGCTTCTAGAGGAGAGACATGATAGCTTTCGTGCAACAAGAGCAACCAATACTTAAAAGAGAAGCAGGAAGTTAGAAGTTGAGATGTGGCCTTTCAGAAGGTACTGAATGTGAGGCAGAGTCTAGATGTTTTATTTCTGCATATAAATTTAACAATGTATCTTCTAAAATGTCCTTGAACGATAAGTCACTAATGACAGACACTATTACATCTTCATATACACTAACACCACTACCAATATCTGAGTGCTTCCTAAATACCTGGCATCATTCTAAGCACTTTACATGTCTCAACTCATTTAATACTAATCCCAACCCTGTCAGGTCAAGTCTATTAATATCCCTATTTTATAGATGGGGCACAGAGGTTAAGAAATTTGCTCTAAACCACCGCTCCCACAAAAAGCCTGGCCACACCTACACGTTCTAAAGCTGGAAGTATCGTTTTTGCTATCCCCGAATGATTTATTTTACTGCATTTCTTCCCATTACTATTTATTCCTCTTACACCCTCCTGCCCCCTGCAATCACCACACTGTCCAATTCCACAAGTCCTTTTTCCTTTTTACTCAATCCACAACCCTTTAACACCGCCCCAACCCCCACAGCTGTCATCCTGCAGTCTATGAGTCTGTCTCTATTTTGCTTGTTAGTTCATTTTTTAAAATATATTATTCTAATGGGGGCATGGAGAAGACCTATATCCTGTAAGTAACTCGAATAACTTAATTTTTAAGAAATAACGAGGTACCAGACAGAAGGGATTAATGAAAAGAGAAGCAACTAAAAAATAGATACCACTCATTAAAAACTAAAAATGCTGAAAAACTAATGCACAAATGTTAATGTTTCTGAACATATTTACTTTTTCCTCAATTTATAAATATGATGTATCTTTGTAACTCAAAGCTAGCACTATGAAACTTTTTTGTACCGATTTAAATGAGATAGAAGAGTCTTGATATAAGCAACTAAGAAGCTCAAATTTCATACATATACCAATCCCAAAAGTTTAGGTTTTATAAATACAAATTAAAAAGCCAAATCAAAAAGTAAAAACAAAACAAACAACCACCTTTTTCCTAAAACAAATGTTTTTCTTGCTTAACAGCAAAAAATATTTTTTTAACTCCTGAGGAAAAAAGGAGGGAAAAGACCATGGGAAATTAACTGGTTAAATTAAGCTCTTCCTCTTGAATAATACTCAAAGTTAGCCTACTCAATATTTACAAGTCTAATTAATTGCCAATTAAGTGTTCCTTAAACTGAACACTTAAATCTCATCTGTTGAAATAAAAGTGGTTTCCAAAAATAAGACAATTAACATCTTCACTGGATTTCACATATTTAAAGAATCTTGGCTAAGCATTCATGTTTCACAGAATTACATCTGTTTCTTCTCTGTATTTTATTAAAATCAGAACAAAACATACCAAACTCAGTCCACTGAGAAAGAGGAAAGATACTTCACCCCACATATCTTAATTGTTTAAAAGCATCCTGCCCTGGCTGGTGTGGCTCAGTTGGTTGGCATGTCATCCCACAAACTGAAAGATCACAGGTTTGATTCCATGTGAGGACAGATGCTCAGGTTGCAGGTTGGGGCACACATAAGAAGGCAACCAATCTCTCTCTCTTTCTCTCTCTCTCTCTCTCTCTCAAAGAAATGAATAAATGTTCTCGAGTGATAAAATAAATAACAGTAATAAAAAATAAAAGCATCCTTATATTTTATAAAATGCTCTCTTAACACTGTTATTTTTTTTTTAATCATGAAAAACTAACCTCCCCTTAATTTAGTTTAGTTTAAGAATCATCTGGTTTCGCCCTGGCTGGTGTGGTTCAGTGGATTAGACGTCCTCCCGCAAACCAAAAGATCGCTGGTTCGATTCCCAATCAGGGTACATGCTTGGGTTGTGTGCCAGGTAGGTCCCCAGTTGATCCATGTTTCTTTCAGACGTCGATGTTTCTCTCCCTCTCTTTTTCCTTCCCTTCCCCTCTCTCTAAAAATAAATAAATAAGTAAATAAATAAACAAATAAATATTTCCCTGAACTTATTTTACTATTAATCCACTTTAACTTTTCAAGTTGTACTTTAAAAAACAGAAAGAAACAAGAAAGCCCTGATAAAAGCAACAAGGTCAAATGGAAGAATAAAATTGAAAGTCAAAATATAGAAAACAATATAAGGTCCAGTATATGCTTGTCCAAATTACGGAGCTCATAGACACTTTGACCAAAGAAGAACAGATGCTTACTGGACACTCCAAGCTCTAACTTGTATGTTAAAACCGATTTCACCTTCCTCTCCTGACTTTCCAAATTAGTTAATAGTACAATCTATTCCCTGCTCTTTAAAATCTTGATTGTTTTGTTTTGTTTCTTCTGCACCTCTATAATCAATTAGAGGTCAAGTGCTATCAACTCCTTTTCTTGCTCACCTGTTCTCTCTCCAGGTCCTACTCGTTTCATCCTAGGCTGACACAACTGCAACAGTATCTTAATTGTCTCCCTACTTCCAATTCTTGTGTCATTTCTTCAGACACACTGGACACTGTTTCCAAATAATTTTCCAATAATACATTTTGTGTACATCATATCCTTTTTTGTCTGTACAAAAACCCTCAACTAAATAACTAGTTAAAAGGGAAATCTACATGGAAAAATACTTCCACAAAATTACTGATAGTTTTTAATAAACTCAAAAGATTTAAAAAATAAAATATCAAGGTTCTAATACATAAATGGATACAGGTGTTGAGTAGACAACTTATCTATTACTGATAAGTGAAACTATAGAAAGGATCCAATCTCACTAGTTAACAAAGAAAAAGAGGGCGCAACATATTTTTCACCTATCAAATTAGCAAAAATGGCTACAATTACAGACTACCCAAAGCGGGTAAACTCAGGGACGGTGACAGTGTAAATTATGACTCTTTTGGAAAACAACATGGCAATGTTTCAAGAGATAAAAATATTCATATAATGAGCTTTTAAGTCAATACGAAAAGAACAGTCCAAAGACAGAAAATATTGTATGCACATATAACTAGCAAAATAGAAACCTAAGTCTGGTCAGGCAACAGAAAAATAAAGATAAAACAATTTGATGGAATATTTTCAGACACTAAATTATGGAGACTGTGTAGTCATATTGAATGTTAAAGGAAGGAAAAAAAATAAAAATTACTCTAAAACTAAAGAAAGAATATGTGTATAGACATGGAAGAAATTTTCAAAATCTAATACTGGGTGAAATTCAATGATTTGTTTGCTTAGTTCCACTTTGATCTGTAAAATTTGAAAATAAAACAAAGATTAATCTTCATTTTCTGCTCACATTCCCAGCTTTCAAGGCTCTCTAGAGGTTCCCAAATCTGTATAGAGGAAAAGCACCCCATGTAATTCTGATGCTCAGCTAATTCTAGAAACATTGTTTAGTTGGCCTCACACAATTTTCCCAATGTAATCTTTAGCCCGTCATCCTCTCCAAACTGGTTTACTTACTTTCCCAAATATAGCTTTCCTTATATAATTGTATTCTTGATCATAACCTTTCATCCACTTAGAATGTGTTCCTTTCTTCTACTTTTACATATTACATCTCACTAACTTTGAGAAGTCAATAATTAGTAAATTTCTTTCTGTTTAGTATTATCAATTTGTCCTCTTAAAAGCAATTGGATTGATTATATACTAAATTTTTCACAAATTATGCTTGTTAGCCATGACTTAAATATTTAAAGTTATCTAAATTGATTGAATCTTTTGAAATAACTATTTACTTACTTTCCTCATGTTTAATTATGTTCTTCCTTTTATTTACAGTAAGGTCCTTGAGCACAGATCCCTGTGAATTATGAATGCCACTAGGTAGCCTAGATCTGCTTGAATCCAAATCCTAAAATATGCTGTCATTCTAGTTTTAATTATATATGAAAGAAAACCAGTATCAATGACTCCATGTGGCCATAAAAACCAATAAAGACACCTAACAGGGCAAAAGACCATACAGAGATTGCAAAGGTTGCTTTGGTTACAAATAAGCAAATTTTGTAACTTTCAAAAAAAACAAATGAAACCCCCAAATCATGAGGACTCATTAGGTAGCTACATTCAATACCGCAATGTTCTACTTCTTTACACAGGTGTTTACAGAAACAGCTAATACAGTGGAAAAAATTCTATCGTTTTTTCAAAAAAGATATACATGATAGTAACATGACCAATCTTGATTACTAAAGACAAGTTAAGCCCTAACCAGTGTGCTCAGTTTGTTGGGCATTGTCTCACAAAAGCGAAAGTTCCCCAGTTCCATTCCTGGTCAGGGCACATGCCTGGGTTGTGGGTTTGGTACCCTAATGGAGCATGTGTGAGAGGCAACCAATTGATGTTTCCCTCTCACATGGATGTTTCTCTCCCTCTCTCCCTCCCTTCACCTCTCTCTCAAAGTAAGTAAATAAAATCTTTTTAAAAAATAGTTAAGCAAAACTGCTTACCAGAAACATAATTTTCAACAGATTGAAAATCCAGGTATTTAAAAATTGCCTTCCTTCATTTTTCCACAAAATGAAACTCACTCTAGAATACAAAGGCTTCTTTTAATTTGAGTATGCTATAGCCCACATAATCAGAACACAGACTGTTTAAAATTTCCATTAAAAAAATTTCTTCACTTTTAAACACCTTCACCAATGAGATCACTATATGTCAAGTATTCTACTACAGGTAAAAAAAAGAAAAAAAAAATCATGAAAGTGTTCACAGTGTTCTGTGATTAAGAATCCAGAAATGAAATCTATGTGAGTGGGTAAACAAATCCACAGGATGTGCTAATTCTGTGATTTCAATCTAAAATACTACATTGGGAAGCTAATTATATAGCCTCATTGAAACCCCTTAACAAATAAATGAAACATTCTGCTTTTAAAATAGCTTTTCATCAATAGAAGCATTATTAAAAATTTGACAATTCTGATTTTGTAGGAAACAATATTCTATTAATTTGGGCATGTTGAAACAGGTTACAAAAAACAATTCTATCACAATTTTCTTTCATTCATACCTAAGAGATGGTCTAATGACTGTTTAGTTACAGTTGCCTTTCATTAAGAGATCATTAAATCCTATTTTAAAAAACTGAGAAAACAAAATCTCGAATAACTATTCTTTTAAAAAAGATTTTATTTACTTTTAGAGAGGGGAAGAGAGGGAGCAAGAGAGACAGAGGAACATCCGTGTGAGAGAGACATCAATGGGCTGCCTCTCACCCCAAGGGATGGAACCCACAACCTGACATGTGCCCTGACCAGGAAAGGAACTGTCAACCTTTTGCTTTGTGGGACAATGCCCAACCAACCGAGCCACAGCAGCTAGGGCTTAAATAACTATTGTAAATGCCTTCTCTAAACTTACATTAATTAGTAATTACAAATCAATGTGGTATTAAATCAAATATTTGGTCCATTAAAATTTTTTTGAAGGTTAAGAGAGCATCTGTGGAACATCATGAATTCTCAGAAAAGAATTACTGTTAAAGAAAACATAAGTCAGCTTCTTTTACTTATTTTGTATATGAAAGTGAATACAGATTTTTAAAGCAATTCTGACAGAGTATCTATCATGTACTAGGTAAGCAAACATAGCAGTGATTAAAACCCCTGTTGCTGTCCTCTGGAAGTAGTGTCTCAAATTGGGGAAGAGCCAAATAACTGTTAAATAAAGGTTATGAGGAGCATGTAAAGGGTCCTTGTGAGAGTACAAAAGCAACAAGAGAATGCCCATACGGATGAAAGACTTTAGGGAAGGCTACAGGAAACATAAAACAGTTAAACTCAACTAACTATACCATAAAAGCAATTTGTTTTTAGCAACCTCTATATGGCATTTCTATGTAGCAAAATATTTCACTGCATAAATGCCTATTTAGAGTTAAAAATAAATTAGTTTTAAGAAATAATTCCTGACACCTAATAAAAATTCTCAAATTTATTTTACTATAAATGTGACTTAAAGAGTGTAATAATTCTACTTGAACAAACAGAGACCCAAGAGAGAAATTTTTAAAAATAAGGCTAATAAAAAAACAGAAAATTGGAGGAAAATATAGTAAAAGCAAAAAGGACAACAAAAATGTTAAGGGCAGTTAGAGCAAAAGCTTTTTCATGGAAAACTGTACAAGGATCAAAAGCCTTAAATGTATAATCCCTTTGGCCTTTTATTTCCACTTTTGGGAATTTATTCTAAAGAAATAATCAAAGATGTGAAGGAAAAGCTGAGGCCTAGATATGAGCCACAGATATCAATTCTTAGGCAAAATCTTATAAAATGTATACAGATATTTGGACACATTGCTATGACAGAAAACTTAAAAGATCAGGGTATATGAATTATTGGGCACCTATTCCATAGAACACTATGCAGCCATGAAAATGGTTTAAGAACAAAATATTTCCTGTTCCCAAAATTTTCTATAAAGAAAAAAAAAAGTGGGTGAGAAAATGAGCCCCAAAATATTTATTTTGTAAAACAAAACCAATGAAAAAGTGAAACTCCTTTTTATAGTATGTATAGTAGAAACTATAATTACCTTTTGGTGGAGAGAATACAGGAGATTATTACATTCTCCTTTCCACTTTTTAGAAATTTCCAAATGTCCACTGACATGTGTTATTTGGACAGTAACAGCTGAAAGTTGTGTAGTAGAATTAGAAGTGATTACCCCTGGGAAGTTTAGCAGTATTGTTTCATAATTTACCTAAGGAAAAAATAAATCACTTCTAAACTCAAATAATTTTTTTATATAGCAGATTTTTTAACTGGGAAAAAATAATCATGAAAATGTTCATATTATTCCATGATAAAAATATCAAGTACTTAAAAATCCAGAAAAGGAACCACATGAGTGAGTAGACAAATTCATAAGTATGCCCTAACTTTGAGGTTTCATTCTAAAAAAAAAATCACACCTGGTAACTAACTGTACTCATTTGACCCCTTGACCAAACAAAACATTTTTCAACTGCCATTCTTCCAGTTTGCTATTTATGGCTACACTTTATTGGTCCACAAAACATTTTTCCAGGCAACCTTCCCAATTTTAAAGATTTTTAGATATTAGAACTCACCTCAGTAACACTTCCGGATATTTGTCACTGAGAGGTCTTGTTATCTTCAGACCAACTGCCAACAAAACCCAGTAAATTATTAAGTCACTGAACCATAGTGTTCAAAACGGATATTATAAGGATAATTTTTAAGAAGCTATCCAAATCAGTGCCACTGGGTCACTCAATAGAAATACTAACAAAATAAAGAAATACTAACATATATTTCACTCCCTAACTAAGATCAGTTAGGTATGAAAAATTAATTTGGCTTTAGTTAAGTTCTTTTATTCAACGTGTACCATCAACAATATTTTTCCTTTCCTTAATTATTTCATTCTTTGTAACAACTTGTTCCATTTCCACCCTTTCAAATGTGTTTTTGTTTCATTTAACACAATACAAGATTTTCCTAAGAAAACAAGACTAATGGCTGTCCTAAACAAAGTCCTACCTGGAGGTCTTCCTTACCTAAGGTATTATCGGTTCCTGAAAAACCGCCATTTTCCTTTCAAAAAGCACGATAAGCCTCGTGCAATGCGGAAGAGCTGCTTGTCTAAGGTCATGGCAGCAGCTAGCAAGTGAATTCCTCAGGATTCTGAAACCCAGAGCTTCATCGCGCGAGGAACACGCGGAAACACCTGTCCCCACGCACCATGTGTCTAAGAACCTTGCCTTCCCCGTCTTAATTAAGGAGGCGCCACAGACAGTGGCACTTGGTTGAGAATATGACAGATTCCCGAAATACACTCCCAAAGGGAGAAAGAGCTGTTCGGAGAGAAGCAGACCCCAGAAAACCTCTCACGTTCTCTAGAGACCAAGGACCACCGCAGAGAAAGACTTCCCCTCCGCCGCTTCCTCTCTCGCGGCGGGAGAGGAAGCCTCGCCCCCTCTCATCCCGCCCCCCCACTTCCCATCCCGCCTCAGGGAGAATTTTGCCATGGCTGCCCAGTGGCCCCTTCACTTCCGGTGCCGGTGCCGCTAAAGCTGCGCCATCCCCCAATCAATCGGACAATCATAGCTTCCAACTGACCTTTTAAACAGACCCGCGATTCCTCCGATCTTCATTAGGTGCCGTTCTGGAGGAAACCGCGGTCTGCTGCCGCACTAAAGAGAATCTACGGGAGAAAGGCTTCGCTGTGGTCTCTACAGAAACAGGAAACGCGATAGAACTGCGGGCACCACTGCCCAGACAAAATGGCGCCGAGAAGCAGGTTTAGCGCATGCGCCTTGGAAACACCCCGTCCCGCCCCCGTGCAAGTCCTGGCCGCAGCGCCGGGTTCAGTTTCCATGGGACACTCCAGTGCCAATCCTCGTGCGGAACTGTTCTTCCTGACCCCTCAATTTACCAATCAGTGTTCAGTCAAGCACATCCGGAGTCTTTCCTACCAATCCTTTTTCAGTACTTGCTTACTCAATACCTGATTCTCCAGTAATGTTAGACTTCGGAGGCAGCCAATCATAAGTGGAAGGTGTCCTACCTGCTGTTTTTCGCACCAATCCCTGAAGTTTCAGAGTCACATCCAATGAGGACAGCAGGTAGCGATCTCCAATCCGAAGCTCTTCGGCGTCATGAGCAGCCAATAAGAGTTCGTGTAGAAGCGAGCCTGCTCAACAGCTTGTTATTTGGTGGATTGTGGCAGTAAATCGAACGAGTAGGGAACCCGGCGCAGGAACTGCCGCCGGGGCCAGGAGTGGTGCTGCCCAGCCGGGAGCCCACGGCGGTCAGCGGGGCGGAGGCCTCGGGAACTGACAGCGCGCACTTCACCCGCAGTTGGTAGGTGGGGAGGAGGGAAGTGGGGGATACTGAATGGACCAAACGGCAGTAGCAGCTGCTGCTTCTGCCTTGGGTCCCAGTGCAGTCGGAAGCTTCGGAGGTGGGGAAGGGGGTGCTAGGCAAGCGGTTCGTTGAACGCAGGGGAAGGAGCAAGTTGTAGAGCAGCTATAGCAAGTGCGGGAACCGCCGCCGCAGCTTCGGCTGCTTCCCCGGGAAAATGGCTGTGGGGCTGGCCGCGCCGCTAAGTTTGCTTCCGTGCCGTGAAGAGCGGTCTGCTTTGGGGAGCCGGCCCCCAACTCCGCGGTGCGTCCTCCCGTGTGGAGTCAGTTGTAGGACCCAAGAGGCTAGGGGCAGGTACCTCTCTAGGCTGTACGAAAAGTTGAGGCGGGCGCAGGGAGGAGGCGGTGGCTGCCGCTGTGCGGCTCCCCTCCCCTCCCACACACTGTCCGGGCCACCTCCCTCCGCCTCTCCGCCCTCCCAGCCCCCTCCCTTTGCGCGGGTCTCCCCTCACCGTTGCGCCTCCCGCTGAAGGCCTCGGCCCCTGCCACTTCGGGTGAAGAAGCGCTTCTTCTTTCTGACATGGTGCAGAGCGGAGGAAGGAGAGCAATGGCGCCGTGACACTCCGCTGCCGCCACCGCGGGCCCGGGGCGGGCGGAGGGGGCCGAGCGGCGGAGGCGGGGCGCGGGCCGAAGTCGGGGTATCTGGGGGGCGGTCGAGCAAAGACTGGGCGACCGCGCCTATCGGGGACCAGGGGAAGCCCTAACAGTGCCGTGTCCTCTTCCAGAGCGGTCGGTCCTGGGGACCCGAGTTGAGCATTCCGGGTCAAAGTGGCGAGCGAGGCGGGGGCGCGGTGGGCCGCCGGCGAAGTGCTGGGCGCAACGGACGCCGCCGGGGTTCTCGCTGCCACTTCAGCCCCTGCGTCTCTCCGAGGGGACCTTCTGATCCCGTTGCTGGTGAGGGTTCTGCCCCTCCCCGCTGGCGTTTGTTTACTTTCTTTCCTTGGGTCGCTCCCCAGCGTAGACTGATTCTGGCTTGTCTTTCTCCCCCCATGGTTCTAGCGGCGGAGAACATAGCTGGCTGAGCTGGAACCCCATAGGTCACCAATAAAAATGAAGGTAAGTGGAGTCGTCGCTGCTCTGACCCTCGTGCCCTGGACACTGCCTGTCGAGAGGCTGGTGCTGGGTGGAATGTCTTTTTTTTTTTTCTTTGGCTACTTAAGATTGATTCCTTTACTAAGCAGCGCTTTCTGAAAAGGAGGACTATTGAATGGGAGAGAAATGATCATTGTGTCTAAATGCAGTCATTTCGGCCCCTCTCTGAAGCAGTTAGCACTTTGGGAAGGCTCTGGCAGCCTTTCCATTGTTGTCCAGTGGGCTAGTATTTTTAAACACTTCCTGTGTTGGCAGCAACCTTTGCAGAAGTAAAGCTTTTATCCTTCTTTAGTTCTTTGGGGGAGTTTTTTGAAATTTTTATTCTTCTCCAATGCCAGTGTGATTTTCTAAGGAAAAAATATATGATAGTGTAAGGGAGGTACTGTTTTTGCTGGGGATAAAGTGAAATTCTGTAGCTAAAATATTTGAAGGTGAATTAAAACTAATAGTTTTAGTTTAATTGTTGTAATATTTTAAAACATAAAACCAGCCTAATATATATATTTTTTTCTGAAGACAACTAATACTGCAAACATATGATGTTTAAAGGGAAAGGAAGGTATAGCAGACTGTAGTGCTGTAGCATAGAATGTTTCAGCTCAGATATTCAATATTTACTTGCTAAACAGTATTCCTATTCAATTTGCATTATTTGTAAATACACTAACTTTAGTAAGAAACTATAGAAATGATCCCTGAAAGGAGTCTTTAAATACACTAACTTTAAAAGTTACTTAATGCCTTAATCATTTACTGTTTCAATGTAGAAGCTCTGAAATACAGCATTTTCCCAAATTTTCTCTTGCTTTCTTACCTCCTTGAAGTGACACATTTAACCTTTAATGTTAATTGGGAAACCTTACTGGAAAATGAAAATTATTTTCTACTTACAAGGATCTCTCTAAAGTATACACTGTAACTGTTGTACTTGGCAATGTTGAAACAAAGTTGTATGAGTACACTTACTTTTTGGGGGGAGCAATAAAATGACAGATTGAGATAGCAATCATTATGTTATTGTCAAGATCAAAATGAATCATAGAATGAAAGTTCTCACATCTTTCAATGTATTTTTATGGGCATTGACTAAAAAAGTAGACATTTCTTAGTAAAGCTATATATATCAAAAAGACTAGTGTGGTAAACTGGTAAGGCCATCAGTTTATATTGCTGCATTCATCAGACTTAAACCTTTAAAATGCAGCATTTATCTAATAATTTTTTTTTCAAATAATGCTCTCCTTATCAAAAGGATTGGATTCATTTCTTATCTGTACAGTTATACTGTATCCAAAAAGATGTTGCCTTTATATAGCTATATTAATAAACATTTAATTATTGGTGTTAATTTTAATAGCATTACATTTTAATTGGGAAACAAAATTTTTCAGAGGCCATAATGGAATAACATAATGTATAATGGCCGTAATTGAGTAACTTAAAGTATTATGAGACACTTAATATGCATATATTTTTCTGTTTATTTCTTATTTTTGATTTCTTAAGTAAATGGTAAAATTGTTGAAATATTTTGTCTGTGGAGGAAAAATTGTATTTCTCGACTGATACTTTTCAGTTATGATGTAAAATGTTTTATTTTACCAGGATATAGTTTATAACATAGAGGATGGTTAATAAAGTGTTTGCTTTGGGATATTATTCAAAAATTAATAAGCAAATAGTGTTATTTTTATTACTTGAAACACCAAACCTTTTAATGAGAATTGAGGTTGGAGTAGGGAAAATAGTGAAATTCACATTTTATTTTTCTTTCATCAGGCGGCGGATGAGCCAGCCTACCTGACAGTGGGAACTGATGTAAGTGCCAAGTACCGAGGTGCCTTCTGTGAGGCAAAAATTAAGACTGTGAAAAGACTGGTAAAAGTTAAGGTAATTTTTTTTCTTTTTTTATGAGACAGCTTTATTAAGTCTGGATTGAAAAGTATTGGGGAGGGGGAGTCTTCAAATCAACATTTTATTTATTGAATCATTACTTCATGAACTGAATCATTACTGTGTGAAAGTACTGTTAGATATAAACTGCAGGAAAAGCAGATTAAGATTTGAGAAATAAAGAACTCAAAATGAGAAATTATTCCAAAATGCTTCCATGAAAATACCATGTTCGTGATACTTCCTATCATTTGGATCTTTCCTGTTTGTGGTATCATGCTTACTTAGGCCATAACCTATTTTCTTCTTTTTCATAATGTTCACATTAAGACAATTTCAAGTGATTAGGAAAAGTAATACAGTGGGAATTGTTTTCAAGACAGCACTAAAAATGACTTAGGAATTTTATTTTTAAGACACTTTTATGACCAGAAAAAAGTTAACACATTATTCTTGTATACTGTTTAAAATACAGAAATGTACCAAAGGATTAATGTCAATAGCTTATTTCTCAGAAATACTAGTATTAACATTTTTTGTTTCCTTATAGTAATTTTCCTATACAAATGTTTTTAATAATCTTATAGTTAATTAATTCAACAAACATTTATTAAATGTCTGTAATATGGACTGACATTTGCTAACTTTTGGGCCTATTGTGCTGAAGGAGGACTCTAGACCTCAAGGAGCTCACAGTTAATCAGAAAGGCAATAAACATAAATAAAAAACAATATAATAAGTATTGTAACAGATACTAAGAAAGCATAGATGAAACACACTGTTAGAGTGTTACCATAAATGTATTGTTTTAAAAGTAACGTGAATTATTGTGCAAAAATATTTTTCAGGTACTCCTGAAACAGGACAATACTACACAGTTGGTGCAAGATGACCAAGTAAAGGGTCCTTTAAGAGTACGTATGTGCTACAGTATAAAACCTGAAATGATGAGCCCTGGCTGGTGTGGCTTAGTGGGCTGAGTGCTGGCCTGTGAACCAGGAGGCCACCTGTTCAATTCCCAGTCAGGACACTTGCCTGGGTTGTGGGCCAGGTCCCCAATTGGCGGTGTGGGAGAGCTGATCAGTGTTTCTCTAGCACATTGATGTCTCTCTCCCTCTCTTTCTCTATCCCTGCCCCCTCTCTAAAATAAATACATAAAATCTTAAAAAAAAAAAATCTGAAATTAAGAATAATAAATTCATATATTAACTTATAGAATTTTTACAACTGTAGATACAATTTTAAATGTTATAAGAATGTTAATTGGCAAACAAAAATAAAAATGTGTTATATAGTATAAATTATGATGTGACAGTGGCTGTGTCCTTAAGACTGTTAAACATCTTACAGAAGAATAATTTAATATATAAACATAATTTTTCAGCCATGTTTTGTTTTGAATTCTTCGATCAAACGCTTCATTTTATTTTTTACATTGTTGTCATATATATTTAGGTTGCTAAGTAACATACTAATATTATGTCTGAATCTGCTGTTTTTCTGACTTACCAAAGTATGTTGACTTCTTAATTTAATTTAATGAATACTTAGATTATGTTTTCTGTTCATTTCTAGCCATTTGTTTATGTAATCTTTGTTATATCAGAGTACTACTTTGGTTAATGTCTGATATAGAAAGGTCTGGAAGCTGAAAGAAGGTTAGCTGATCCATTGCTTTCTGTCTAGGTGAATCCTTATCTAAAAGGTCCCTTAAATACAAATGCTGAATCTAATATTTCTATGAAAGAAAATTGAAGCTGTTTTTGAAGTGTTGTAGGGTTTTTGATTCTTATATTCCACAATTTTCTTGAAGACAGTGGATTATAGTAGAAAAACTGAAGTAAGACAAGTGACTGGGTCCTCATCCTGTACTCTGCAGATTATTTTCTCTTTCTAACTCAGAATTTTCAATGTGTAATATATGGGTAATAAAAACTTCCTTATGCCAAAGAGGGGCTCAAATTGCATGATAAATATATGAGCACTATAAATGATAAAGATCTAAGCCAGTGGAAGATCGAATTATCCTAAGTAGTTTTTTTTGTTTTTTGGGGCTTCTTTTTGGTTTTTTTACACAGGCAGTAGTGATTTGGTTTTTTAAAATTTGGTAATGAACCCCAGCTGGTGTGGCTCAGTGGCTTGAGTACCAGCCTGCTAACCAAAAGGTCACTGGTTTGATTCCCATCAGGGCATATACCTGGGCTGCAGGCCAGGTTCTCAGTTGGGGGTGTGTGAGAGGCAACGGATTATTTCTCTCACACATTAATGTTTCACTCCCTCTTTCTCCCTCCCTTCCCCTCTTTCTAAAAATACATAAATAAAATCTTTTTCAAAAATTTGGTAATAAAATTTTGATTTTGTGTTTTAGGTTGGAGCTATTGTTGAAACAAGGACATCTGATGGATCTTTTCAGGAAGCTGTTATCAGCAAGTTGACAGATGCTAGTTGGTATACTGTGGGTAAGTAGTTAAATAGTAATTTAATCCATAGGATTTGATTTGGAGGTTACATATAACTATTTTGTAAATACATTGAATCATTATGTTGGCAGAGAAATACATATTCTTTTCTGTCAATTTACTTGATATAGTTAGTTACAATTTTGACACCCTGCTGGTAACAAAAATCATTATCTTATAGTAACTTGGCCACTTATGGCTATTTTATCTAAGAATATACTTCTTTTTAGGTTATCTTGATATTTCCTTTCAATAAACTTAAATTGTATGGTTATTTTTGTTCCATAAGGAAAGTCAATACAACTTAGTATTGTAAATAATCAGACTTTAACTTTTTCTGAAATTATAATTAAGAGTGAATAGTTGCAATCTTTTATTGTATTGCTGCCTGTTTTATGTAAGGGTAGTATAGATGTTAACATAGAATTTACAGACAAGAAAAATTCTGACCAGAGTGGATTCAAGCCTAGGTAATCACACTTTAATTTTTGAAAGTGGATACTGTGAGGGCTGTTACTAACACCTTTCAGGAAAAATATATACATGCTAGCTTTGGCAGCACATATACTAAAATTGAAACAATACAGAGAAGATTAGCATGGCCCTTGTGCAAGGATGACATGCAAAAAGAAAGAAAAAGATATATGCTACTAATGTGAATGTACTCTTACATTCATATTCATGTATAGCTTATACTGACTTTAAAAAACTTCACTGTAGTGAGTAGCAACAAGTGGCTTAATACAAATAAATTAAAACCTAAATGTATAAAAGTAGTACTTATATAGTTGTTGTCATTATGGTGATGAAATATCAAAAATTAACATTTCTAAATTTTCTGTTTGTACTTTCAAACTACACAATCCTGTGGATAACATCCAATCCTTGGTTTTACTCTGAAAATCTATAGCATTGTTTGGTTTTTACATTATGTCTTTATATAAATAGTATAATGATAGTGTTGTGGATTCCTTGTAGAAGGAAGAGTAATGGCCCTTAGGTTTACTTTTAGTTTTATTCATCTCCAGTTGATGGTCAAAGCTGTGAAGAACATGCTTTGGTTAAAAGTTGTACTTCCGTGGGGTTTTTTTTTTCCCTATGGCTTCTGTTAGTACTAGTAGTGATTTACTGTACATAACTACTATTTTCTAGCCATTTAAAAATTTTTTTAATTGATTTTAAAGAGAGAGACAGACATTGATTTGTTGTTCCACTTATCCATATGTTCATTGGTTGATTCTTTTATATGCCATAACTGGGGATCGAACCCACAACCTTGGTGTAGCAGCACAATGCTCTTACTACTGAGATACCCGGCCAGGGTTGGTAACGTTTTTTTTCTTGGACCCAGTTCTTGGACCTTATTCTTGGTATTGGTTCACAATGGTCTTACTATTCTGAACTACATATTTTTAGGAAGCTTAGTTGTAATTGGTAGTTATTAGAGATTTAAAAATTAAGCTAATGTTAACTCATTTAGATTAAATCTAGTTTTGCTATATAAAAAAAGGCAGTGGTAAAAATTACAGGAGTTGTGTTCAGAATCATGGAAGATTATATAATGGAGGCTCAAATACTAATATTGCATTCTATTTGGTACCCAGTATCAAGGCTGCATTCAACAGTACTTGTGTAGTTTTACTGATATAGTGCTCACGCTTCTGCAGAAGCAATACTTTTCAGGTTTTCACATTCTTGGTTTTTGGACTCCAGAATAATACTTCAATTATGAATAACAATCTCTGTCCTTTATATGAAAGGCATTTTAGCATTTCTAAAAACTAGTTGCTACTGAGCATTCTCTATGGTGATTTTCTATGATGAGTAATTACAGAAGAAATTGTATGATTGTTCTCAAAGAGCTTAGAATTGTAATTGCATATAATTCACATATCACAATCACTAGTGTACATAAGAATCACTTGGTGCTTATTTAAAAAAATGAGATTTGAGGATCCCAAATCTCTAATTTAGTAGATCTGGGGGTGGCAACCCGAGACTTTTTCTTTTTATATGCGCAATGGCTGAATCTAATGTAGCTAGAACACACTTAGAAAAACAAACCACACTTGGACAAACAGATACTTATTCAAGAGAAAAATTAAAAATATTTAAGGTTTATGCATTTATGTAATGAGAGAGAATGACCTAAACAATGTAAGGCATTAAAAGGCAGTGTTCACTTAAGTATACAGCACTCTGCTATAAAGAATGTTTAGGTATAGAAGGATGTAGACCACATAAAGAATGATTTGAATATAATGAGCTTAAGAGATGGCAAAATAAAATAATCTCTTACAGGTCATGAATTTTTTATGTCTTTCTTTAATGGAGTGCCTACTACTTCTTGGGTTTAATTGCTCTTTTCTGAAACTTTTCTTGATTTCTAATTCAGAGTGTTGTATAGGTAGAAACAGAAAGTTACACAAAGTATGAATGTTCATCATGACTTTAAAAAGAGATCTTGAAATTGTCAGATTATTAAAAACAAAGGAGGATATCAAACGGCTGGTTTGGATCAAATAGGAATTATCACTGGTGATCAAAAGTTATCAATAAGTCATGGATATTAACTTTTTATGTAATGTATCTATTAATTATTCCTATTATAGCAGAATAGCCAATTTTGAAAGAGGTTTTAGATCTACTATAACTCAATTTTTAAAACTAAGAATACCTTGCCTTCTAATGTTGAACAATAAATAGCTCCATGCATGGATTTTTTTGTTTTTTGAGCCTTGAAAATGTATCCTCTATCATAAAATAGTGCTTCCTAGCATGGTTTATTCATTTGGCAGTTCTTTTCCTTCCATTAAAGATAAGGAGTGTGTAGTATGTGGAAGTGTGTTGTTATCTATCCAGTCACTCAAAGGTATCAAAATTGGGAATATAATTTATATCTACACATCAGTGTTGCCATTAACTCCTCGTAAATACAACTTAAGACATTCTAAAACTAGTCTTCACTTTTTGGAATATGAAAATAACACATTGAATTTGAAAAATTAAGAAAATGTAAAGGAAAAAAATTGTCATTTAAATTTATTAATTTACATGCAAAATATACATTATATATCAAGTTTAACACAAATCTATTTGATAATTTATGTATTTTTGTGAAAAGTTATTTTTAAGATACTTAATTTTTTCCTGCCTTGTAGTTACTGTTTTGCACATCAGTTGTGTCAGATCTCATGGAATTTCTAGTTCAGATTAAACTGGTGAATGAACTGACATTTATTTTTGGTATGTGCTACATGCAGGGTTATAAGGCTTTTAATTTAATTAGGGCCCCTTCTGACAAATGTTGTTATAACCAAAACCAACCACAGATTGTTTTCAAAACTAGGTGGTTATTCCTCTGACTAGATAAGGGAAAAAAAAAACCTAAACAACAAAGAAATCTGTTTAATCCTGTGATAGGCCTTAACCCTTTCTTTAAATGACCTTCCATAAGACTAAGAATTCTTATATTTTGTTAATAACATTAGACATTTGAATGTTAATTTCTTCAGTTTCCTGGTTCCTGAAGTTTTTGATCTTAGTTGTTCAGGGAGTTATATAGTTCTCATACATGGTGTTATGAGTAACAGGGTATGCATATATTTTTAATTTTAAAGTTTTTACTCCATTTTGTTAATTATAACTATGATACACAGACATAATGATAATATTTATTTTTCCAAAGTCAGAATTCTTGACTTCCTTCCATGTTCATTTTATGCCTCTCTTTAATATGTATTATGCCTTTTGATCATCCTTAACTAAATTGTACCTCATTGATTAACATTTTGATTTTCAGTTTCTTTATCTATAAAGGAAGATAGTGAAGAGGCTGCTGTGAGGATCAGGACATAGTAGCAGCTAATAAGTACTAGCCAATTATGTAGTGGGTAAATAAAGTTAATTTACGGTAATTATCTTACTATCCTCTAGCATCTAACAGTGTTATTATAACAGGTAGATCTTTTGTATTTAGTAGTTAGATCAGATCTTTGTTGTTTTTGTTTCTTTGAATTCTAACAGTTTAGGGTTAGGCTTTGTATATTTTTTTTTGTATTGACATTATTTTGCCTAGTATGATTAATGTTAATTGAGAGAGTCTCAGTTTTATCATTTTTCTCAAATTAGGTTTTAGTGTTTATATGCAGTATAATAACAGAGATACTACTTCTGTTATATTGTATCTATTCTGTTGCACTCAATGAACAGCCTATTTAAATACCATTTTTTGCAAGTGTAAGAAATTTCATAGAATTACTAAATCCTAATAGTCTTACTTTTATTCTCTTGGCATGCTGTAGTATATGTCTTCAGCTTAAGCTAAGTTTACTATGAACACCAGTTAATTATTCACTTTTATCAAAATGCCAGAGTCACCTTTCAATGCCCACCAATTTTGTGTTCTTTTATATGATTCTTGGAAGTTACAAAGAAAACTTCTTATAGATGGAACTTCATGATTTTGATAATCAGGGAGGTCATAATAGGTTCACTATGTTGTTGGGTTTTCTATTTATCTTTCAGTAAGTCTTGAGAACTTACATGGCTTAACAAACTTGAATTAAGAACCCAAGTACACAGTTTTGTATAGTTTTATGAATTAAAAAAAAAAGTTTCATACTGTTTGTGTTGATTCACTTGAAGTGGGAAGGGTTCCCGTGTAAAGCTGAATAATTCTTGTTTGCACCACAATTGCCTTTTGAGAAGTTCTGCTGGTTCTTAACATTATTTCTACTTGTGGTAAAATATGACCAGTGAAATGATTAATGATAAAAAACTGAGGAAAAGATTTGTTGCATGGATTTGATATTATTAATTCATCTATGTTCTCATTTTCTTGCTTACACCTCTACTTAAATGTGTGTGTATATGAGTATGTATGTGTTTGTCCAGCGTCACCGTCTTTGGTATTGTAGGCATTAAAGATAATTGGAACTTCTAAGATTTTATTCTTTAACATACTTATGGACATTAACACTAATGTGAAGAATTGTTTTGTTTGGTATGATAGTTTTATGGTTCTGAGATTTACAAAGAACAGTGGTTTATTTATTAGACTTGACATATGCAAATCATAATTTTGGTACACATGTTCAGAGCAGTGTTATCAAGTACAGATTAGTGATGTAATTGTTGAAGGGTGTTGTTTTATTCTGTCATTATGTCTGTCTATAGGTGGTTGTTAATTTCTGCATCATGACAGTGTATAAAATAGCTGCTTTTGTGGGATCATTATTGGTTCTTTGAATATGTGCTTCAGGAGCTATTAATTCTCTCTGCATTATCTCCTGCATGTAAGAGAATCTAAACTAGATGTCTTTAGTCTAAGAAAAAGAACTGACCGAGGTAGATAAATATTGAAGAAGTTGAGTGCTCTTACATAATTAAGTTTCTAGCATGAATAATTAAGTTTATGATTTGAAGGCAAGTTGCTAATAAAACAACCCTTTTTAAAAATGCAGGATTATGATTATGTAGATAATAAGGTAAAAGATCTCAGATATTATAAAATCAAGATAATGTAAAATTTTCTTTTATTAACTTATTCTGCTAGAATGGAAAAACATCTAGAATTATGAAAAACAGGATTAAAGCTTAAACATATTTGTATATATATTTGCTTTCCCAGGTATATGTTATTTTCACAAAATGTACAAACATTTGTTGATAATGTCTATGCATGTTAAATATCTGAGGTAAGGATTCCATCTTATGTTTTATTTCTTCCTAGTGCTGGGGAGTCAGGTATTTTCTGAGAACTTTTTCTTAAAATAAGCTTTGTAAAATGTTAGTTGTTAAAATCAGACAACATTTCTGAAAAATTTAACCTATAAAATTATCAAAATAATAAAGCTAGTTATATGTAAACACTAGTTGTTAATTATTAAATTCCTTACCCCTGTTTCCTTGAAATATTTGGACATAGTTTTCAAGAAGTATGATTTTCAAAAACTATAATATGATACTTTCTTTTTTTAAAAAAGATTTAAATTTATTTTTAGAGAGAGGGAAAGGGAGGGAGAAAGAGATGGAGAGAAACATTGTATGAGAGATACATGGATCAGTTGCCTTTTGCACACTCCCAACTGTGGCCTGCAACCCATCCATGTGCCCTGACCAGGATTTGAACTGGTGACCTTTCAGTTTGCAGGCCAGTGCTAAATCTACTGAGCCACACCAGCCAGTTCTAACAAGTATAGACGTAAATACTTAGGAGAATTTCTATTTAATTTTCAGAACTTAAAAAGAAATTCATCTTTCTGATGATTCCCTCATTCAACCTTTATGTCTAAACTTCTTACATCCTCTACTAGCAAAAGGGAAAAGTTGAATCTTATGACTTTAGAATTGGCTATGGAAGATTATCATACAAATAAGTAAAGCAGTAGAATAATCCAACATCATTATCAGAAGTTAGTTTCTTGAAGTTAGAGATACACCATTGATAACTTGAGAAAAAAAACCCATAACACTTTTTTTTTAAACCAGGTTTTTGCTCATTCTTCTAGAAGTAGAGGTAATTTAAGATCTGTCTTTTGAATATGTTGCTAATGGTTTAAGAAGGTGGTTCTGTGGTGTTAGAAACTGAAAAAGTGAATGGAGATGCTTAAGCATTTGAGGACAGCCATTTAACCTGTTTGGTACCTATAGAATGAAAGTGTGCTTTGTACACTTTAAAAGGTTTTGAAAAATACCAAATAATTGTGTTTGCAAATATTAAGCCCTAGATAAATAGCAATAATAGCATTCTGTGCAGTTTAATTTTTATTTGTGGACATACATTTTAATCTCTTTTGCTTATTGTAGTTTTTGATGATGGTGATGAGAGAACATTGAGACGCACTTCACTTTGCCTAAAAGGAGAGAGACATTTTGCTGAGAGCGAGGTAGGGTGACATGGACTTTTGGGGTTGGACAAAGGCTACTCATGTAGAGCAAAATGTGATTTAATTGTCTGTTTCTTATCCAGACACTTGACCAGCTTCCATTAACAAATCCAGAACATTTTGGAACTCCAGTAATTGCAAAGAAGACGAACAGAGGAAGGAGATCCTCTCTTCCTCTGTGAGTGTTATCATATATAGTAGCATTACAGTAATTATTATAACATTAAACAGATGACTTTTCTAGAATGGCTAAATTTGTTTGGGTAATTTTTCAATAGCATCATGAATCCTTATGTTAGACATTTTACCGAGTTCACCTTGTTCTTTATTTTTTCCATTGCTTTGTCTAGTAATTATCACAACTCCTTTTTTAAAGAGGTTATTTTTGATTTGAGTTACTTTGCCAAATTCATAATTGACATGATGATTTTGCTATATTAAATGAGTGTATGTATATTTTTAATTTTTTATTGCAAAAACATTCAAACTTAAAAATTTTAAGAGTAATACAATAAATTTCCATATACTCATCATTCACTAATTAACATTTTCAGTACATCTGTGTCATCATTACCTATCTTTATAGATACATATTAATTATATTTTTATTTAATAATACTAATTTTAATTTGCTGAACCATTTAAGAAGTTGCATGCATCATTACCTTTTACCCCTAAATACTTTACCTAAGACAGAACAAGGATATTTTCTTAAACAATCAAAGTATGATTATCCAATTCAGCAAGTTTAACTATGATAGAATGGTATTATCCAATATACATTTCATATTTAAAATTTTGCCAATTGCCCCAAGTATAGCATCCCCTGATTCAAGGATGCAATCCAAGATTATGCATTGCATTTAGTTTATATGGTTTTTAATTCTTTAATCTGGAAAAGTTCCTCAGCCTTTTTTTGTCTTTTCATGACATTGACATTTTTGAATAGTACAGGTCAGTTGTTCTGTACACTGTTCCTTACTATGGGTTTCTCTGATTCTTTAGTTATCCAGGGAGGTTGTCTACATAAACCCTCAGATCTATTTTAATGAGATCTTTCCATAACCTGTTTGAAAATTAAGAGTTACATTATCTGGCATCTGGCATACATTAAAAAGTAGAAGGGCAGTCTTTTTAAAAAATGTATATGGCACAGTAAGTACTTGATGGTGACATAATGAGGGTGATTGGCAGGAGAGCCTAAGTCTGTGTCCTCACTGATCTGGTGAAACGGACTCAGAGTTACCATGGACAGCTCAGGACTACTTCTGTGGGGCTAGGAAGTATCCATCTCTTTAGTTCCAATAAGAATGAAAAGGCTACTCTTCTGGGGTATTCCAGATTAGAAATTAAACTTTTTTTTTAAAATCACTTATTTGTTTGTTTACTTATTTATTTTTAGAGAGAGGGGAAAGGAGAAAGAGAGGGAGAGAAACATCACTGTGTGGTTGCCTCTCACTTGCGCCCCCAACTGGGGACCTGACGTGCAACCTAGTCATGTGCCCTGACTGGGAATCGAACCTGCAACACTTGGTTCGCAGGCCAACGCTCAATACACTGAGCCACAGCAGCCAGGCCATAGAAATTGAACTATTTATGTTAAATTTATACCACTCTGACTGTATCAAAATAGATTTATGTTAAGATAATGATGAAGTTATTCTAACTTTTAGTAATGAAGATGAAAAAGAAGAAGAAACTAGTGAAGAGGAGGATGAAGATAAGCGACGTCTCAATGATGAATTATTAGGAAAAGTTGTAAGTGTAGTATCTACTTCTGAGAAGACTGAATGGTATCCTGCTTTGGTAAGTAAAGTTTCTTTCTTAAGTTAATCAACTTGATTTGTTTCACATGGAGTTTTAAAAAGCATTTGAAATATTTTGAAAGTATTACACAAATTTAATTTGGATTTTATTGCAAAATTAGCAGTCATACTTAGGTCCCACATACTTCACTGTCTTTTGTTATTTCCTTCCTTTAATTCTCTATAATCATTTACTGGGATCTTTTAATTTTTCCTTTAAAGCGTGTTAGTGATCTTCTTTACTACTTTATACCTGATCTATAGTAACTACCTCCAAATTTCCTTAACTTGATTATTGAATTCTTTCTTTACTGAATTTAGACTAATTTTCTAGAAGTAACTTCTTTAGAGATTTAATCATGGTAGTTCCGTTCTTAAAAAAACAAAACAACCTTTGCTGACTGCCCAATGGATCAATTATGCTTTCTTAAATTAATATTTGAGGCCATCTCTATCTCTTGGTTTGTTCCCATCCCAGTGTAGGCTCTCTACTTTACTCAGATTCTTTCTTAAGTACTCCCTCCATAAGATACTTCACTCCTCCAGGCTCTTACCCCTGCTTTAAATCATTGGTATTTACTGAGGATATGCATTGTGTTCAGGTTTATTCTAAGTTCCCTATGAGAGAGAAGTATGAGACTTGGAATGTGAGCTTACTGTACACATCTAAAAGAGGTTACATAGTAATTTAAAATCATATTTTAATTTTACTTTTAAAGATTTTTATTTATTTTTAGAGAGAGGGAAAGGGAAGGAGAAGAGAGGGAGAGAGACATTGATCTGAGAGAGAAACATTGATCAGTTGCTCCTTGCATGCACCCTAACTGGGGACTGAACCCGAAACCCAGGCATGTGCCCTGACTGGGAATCAAACCAGAAATCTTCCGCCTTATGGGACAACAGTCAACTGAGTCACACTGGTCAGGGTAGTGGGTGTGTTTTTTGTTTTGTTTTTTTTTAAGAGAGAGAGAGACATCAATTTGTTGTTTCATTTATTTATGCATTCATTCGTTGGTTCTTGTATGTGCCCTGTTTGGGGATAGAATCCACAATCTTGGCTATTGGGCGATGCTTCAACCGACTGAGCTGCCTAGCCATGGCAATTATATTGTAATTTTAAAAACGTGGTGCAGACACTGGAACAGGACAGGGAATACTGGGGAAAGAAAGGTACCCCTAGGCTTTGGAAATGCAAGTCTTAGATGGATTAGTAGAGAAAACTAACCTCTGCTTCCTCAGAGGAGGAATGAGAAGAATGGATGGACAAGAGATTTATTTCATGAGCGGAATCAATAATATTTGGTAATAAACTGTCTACAATTTATGTTCTTCTTATTTCTCTCTTCTAAAATATCTCTTAAGATTCAGCTCAAGTCTGACCTTCAGTCTCCCCTAACCATTCTAATATAAATATATCCTTCTTCTCTGAGTGGTGGTGTTTTTGTTTTGTTTTTTTTCCCGAAGATTTTATTTTAAGAGAGGGGAAGGGAGGGAGAAAGAGAGGGAGAGGTACATTGACCAGTTGCCTCTGCCACGCCCCCAACAGGGGGCTCCAGCCCCTAGCCCAGGCATGTGCCCTGATCAGGAATTGAACCTGGCGACCCCTCAGTTTGCAGGATGACACCTAACCCACTGATCCACACCAGTCAGGGCTTCTCTAAGTTTTGCTATCACTATTAGTAATTTTGGCACAATAATGTGTCCCAAATTAGATTAGAATCTGTTAAAGAACTGAGGCCATTTTTAAGGATTCTTTGTACATGTAAATATGTGGCTCAATACCTATAAATTGATTGACTTTACACAGGAAAAGTCTGAAAATTATTTGAGTCATTCACTTGTTACAGGCAGATAAGTAAAAGGGTTTGGATTCAGAATATTCAGGTCATAATTTGAAAAGAGATTTTTAAAAAATAAGTTTACTCAACATATTTATCATTTGTCAGGTGATGTAGAAAATAAAAAATGAGTAAGACATCAGTCTGCACTTGATGATTTTATAGTCTAATGCAGAGAATAATCTAAAAAATAATATAAAATAGTATATGTTCCATATTATGATTTGTTCTGAGAGATTACATTTATTTAAAGAAAATCCAGAAAGCCTTTATGAAGCAGGTACTTTTGAGCTGAGCCTTGAAGGATTTAAAATTAGTAAGCAGAGCTTCACTGGAGGACCTCGCTAGAGGCAACAACATAAATAAAAGCAAAAAAAGCAAGGGGTTTGCTCATGGAACTGTTTGACCTGGGAATCCATTTTGATGTGAGTAGGCGAATTATAGGAAATAAGATTGTGAAGAAAATTTGTATATAGGCCTGAAGAGTCTTTAAAAGTTTGTCTAGGTTGGTTCAATTGGTTGGAGTGTCGTCTCATACACCAAAAGGTTGAGGGTTCGATTCCTGGTCAGGGTATATACCTAGTTGTAGGTTCGATCCCCAGTCCAGGTGTCTGCAGGAGGCGGCCATTGATGTTTCTCATGTCTGTCTGTCTCTCTTATGTTTCTCTCTCTCTACCCCGCCCCCTCTAAAAATCAACATATCCTTGGTGAGAATTTAAAACAAAAAGTTCATCTAAGTAATTTGGACATACGCTGCACAGAATTTTGCATTAAGAGTGACATCATTTGAGCTGCATGTTTAGGAATGTTAATGAGGAAGTGGTATGTTGGATTGTTATTAGAAAGACTGGAGGTGGCAGGAATCAATTTGGAGGCCATTAAGGTGGTTCACAGGTGAGGTAATTAAGCTTTGGGCTGTGCCTACTCATTCTTTAAGACTTATTTTAAGCCTTTGCTGCCACACCTTTTCCTTTTCCTTTCCCAGGTTGTGTTGAATCTTCCTTCTACACATTATCAAATCATATTATCATGAGCCTAGTGGTATCACTGTACTTACATTGTGTTCTTTTTTTGTATCTTTTTGTGTTTACCACTTAATTACATTCTTAACTCCTTGAGGCAGACACAAATATATTAAATCTAGTAACTACCAGCAGCTAACAAACATTTACTTTTATCTGATGTTGAAACAGCTGATATGACTGCCAAGAAGTTTTAATTATCTGGATATATGCTATGTAATATGAGAGCCATGAGCCCTACATGGCTATTAAAGTTTAAATGTAATGCCCTGGTTGGTGTGGCTCAGTGGATTGAGTGCAGGCTTGTGAACCAGGGGGTCTCAGGTTCGATTCCCAGTGAGAGCACATTCCTGGGTTGCAGGCCGGGTCCCCAGTTGGGGGCGAGTGTGAGGCAAACACACATTGATGTTTCTCTTCCTCTCTCTAAAAATAAAATAAAATAAAAATAATAATGTTTAAATGTAACAATTAAAATTAAATAGAATTAAAAATTCAATCTTTAAGTTGCACAGCCACATTTCTAGTGCTCAGCCCACGTGGTTCATTGCCACTGTATTGGTCAACGCAGATATAGAAGATTTTCATGATTGAACAAAGTTTTGTGGATGGTGCTAGATTGTATCAGAGGGGCTCATGTTAGGGGGTGATGATGAGCAGGTACATGTCAGCTATTTATTAGTAGACTTTAATATTTTAAAAATATTAAGTTCCATAAAGAATATAGAGACTAGTTATTTACTAATGTTAAGATATTTGTTATTTTTTAAAGTTAAGAAATTAAAAAGTTCTTTACTCAGATTTTCTCAGCTTTGAATTACTTACTTAAAAATTGTACATGCCCTGATAATAAAGGGAACTTAGATGTTTATTTCAAAATAGAATCTGATTCAAGTATATTTTTTAAAATTATAATATGCCAAATTTTTATTATAAATTATACATTTTATTTTTGTACAATAAATGAATTACTGTTTGGCTTAGAGTAATTCTAATATTTTTTAAGTGGTGGCCACATTGTAATTAATATTTCATCAATTATTCATTTTGTAATGTAATGACTGGATAAATATCTGAAGTACTTACTGATATGCTAAAGAAAAATTATAAGGTGATCTTTTATAAGTAATTCATTAATAATGGAAGGTATTGATAATGAAGCTATTTCTTATAAAATAGAATCCACTTGAGAATGTATTCTTTTTTTGAGCAAGGAAAATAGGAATCAATGTGTCCTTATTTTATATTTTAGGTAATATCTCCCAGCTGTAATGATGACATCACAGTGAAAAAAGACCAATGTTTAGTTCGATCATTTATCGATTCTAAATTGTGAGTAATGAATCACTTCATAGTGTTACATTGGGAGGAAAAAAATTGAATCACAGTGATAAATTCTTACCAGCTCCAACAATTTATTTATAAAAGTTTAATCACTTCATAAGCTGAGTTGTTACTTAATATGTTTTGACTTTTTGTAAAGTAAGTTATTTTTAATTGAAAAAGTATAAAAACTGAACAATATGTGAGGATAATACTAAGAACAGTTATTTTAATACAGCACTATATTGAGTTTTCTCTTTAATTGTAAAAATCCTGTATATCGTGTACTATTGTATATTATGAACTATGAAATTTTCTTTTAATAAAATTTGTATTACTGGAATAATTACTTTGACTCTTTTTAATTAAAAGTCAGATTTTTAGAAACTTTTATGAACCTCAGTTTTGCTTTATTTCCAAAATAAGATGTAAAGTTATTTTTTATATATATATTTGAGTTGTAATTCTTGGAAAAATGTAGTGTCGTAATACATCTTACAATGATAAACATTTTAATATTACCTTTGATTACTTTTTTTTTTTTTTTACTAAACTGAATACTAAACTTAAGAAATATTAAAGAACAAAATAGAGCTTGTTGTCTTCTATAAGGAAAAGCTCATGCTGAGATAAAGTACCCCATACTGTGTGTAGAAGAGTTGCGTAGATTGAAATATCACAAATGTGAGGCTCTCATTAATATACTTTGAATATGTGAATCATCAGAATTAAGATACTAGTTTTTCCTCTATTACCTCTTGCTCTTTATTAAGGATTAGGATATATGTGGTCTTTTTAAAACATTTTATAGGCAAAATAATTTTGAATTTGAGGTTTATATTTTTCTATGTATTAACATGGACTATTTTCGTGATGATGTTTATTTAATAATGGTTGCCTCCCTTTTATCCTTCTCTATAATTAGTTATTCAATAGCAAGAAAGGATATCAAGGAAGTAGATATTCTCAGTCTACCTGAATCTGAGCTCTCTGCTAAACCAGGTAAAAGAAGGATGAATCAATGCATTATTTCATGATGTGGCTCTAAATGGCAAATAGTAACTAAAGCAAGATTGAATATTCTCTGCTGCCATTTTAACTGTTTAGAGTTGATATTCACTCTTGTTTGATGGCTGTGTTTTTAGATAAGTTTAACTTTTCATGTTTTACCATTAAGATTTCTAAAAAATACTCTTTACGGTAATAATAAACATTAATGTGACATTATAACTTACGAAATAGGTTCAAGTTTATTGTACCATTTTATAAGTAACAACTGAATTTGAATCCAGATCTTCTGAATGATATGCCTTTCTATTATTCTATGCTGCTGATTCCATAACAACTACTAAATTACATTTTTCATCTTAGGGCTGCAGAAAGCAAGCATCTTCTTAAAAACTAGAGTTGTTCCTGATAATTGGAAAATGGATATAAGTGAAATCCTTGAGTCATCCAGCAGTGATGATGAAGATGGCCCAGCTGAAGAAAATGAAGAAGAGAAGGAAAAGGAGGCCAAAAAGGAGGAAGAAGAGGTGGTAGGTGAAATTTTATGTTTGTAACATATAAAAACATTTTAATATTCTAAAGTAAAAATTATATGTTTGTATATTTTTCCATCTGTTTAGAGCTTTTGTATTATTTGTTTCTGTCTTTTTCTAGCTCTACTTGTTTTAGGGGAGAGGTTTTTTCTTGTTTGTTTTTGTTTTTTCTTCTAGCTTAGTGGGTAAATCAGAACTAATTTTTCGCTGGCAAGAGGTTACAAAGAAGAGCTTTTGAGGTTAATCAAGTGCAAGCTTGTATTTTGGTGTTTGTTTGTATAGTATCTTTCCCAAACAACCGCAGAGGAAAGCAATGTAATGTTTAGGTATATTACGTCTGTTAACTCATTTACATTTTTACCATGTGAAGTAACTGATGCCATCCTACTTTAAAGGTTAGAAAAGTGAGGGTCGTAAAACTAACTTTCCCAAGGTGGCACAGCTTAAATGTGGACAACAAGGATTTGAACCTAGTTGTGGTCTCTCTTAACTCCAAAAACCTAATCTCTTTCAGACATTTCACAGTATCTCGAGGGTAATGGGGGTAAAAAAAATTCTATCCAAACTGAAAGAGTATGCCATTTGGCAGTTTGATAAATCATAGAAAAGATATAGCTTGTATTTTTTAAGTGCTGATGGTTTTCTTTGTAATATTAATATGTCATTTGAGTATATTTATAATTGCAGGAAATCATTCATGGAGTTCCTCATAATTACTTACATGAATATTGTTTTTCAGCAGTGTTCTGACAACTGGGATAAATTGTTCAGTATAATTTTGGTTATTATGAGGTAAAGGGACTTAGGGGCAGACAAAGAGAATGAGTTTACTGAAGAAGAAGACCTATTTGAACATGAAAAATATTTGCTTGAAAAATGTGTAATGCATGTTTCTGTTTTACACATATAAATATGAGTTTATGAAATAAAATGAGTATCCTTGTATGTGATGAAAGACATACAGTATTTCTCACCTTTTACTTCCTCTGCAGTATTTGGTTTTTTGCACCCTGAAACCAGAATGGCGCTTCATACTTAGAGGCTGCCTACAGAGTTGCCATAGTAACGTGCTGTTGGTTTTAAGTGAGCATGCTCGGAAAGACAGGAAGGTTTAGCAGAGGCTTGGCAGGTTGCCAATGGAGGTTTGCCAGATGCTTTGAAATGGGCTGTCTTTCTTTCCTTTCATGTAATGTCTGATTTTTATGTGGAAGAGAATGTAAGTAGTGCTGTATAACCCTGCGGATGCTATGCCCTAAGAGGGAAAGCAAATATTTGCAAGTCAGACTGAAAAATGTTCAGACACTGTACTGATTAAGTAGAAGGGGAATCTAACCATATTGCATTTGAAAGAAAATGCAGCATATAGGTAAGACTTTTTTTATATTTAGTTACCTTTTTGATTGCCAAAAATGAGGTTAAATAGGAATTTTAGGTATTGCCGATGTAACTGATGTAGTAGGTCTCGTAACCAAGCGTAATTGTTTTTTGTAAGAGAGACAGGAGGAGTCTATTTTTAGACTATCAGAGAGGATGAAGGCTATTTTTCTGAAACATAAAATAGATTTTGAAATGAAAATGATGAGACAGTTGGCAGAATTCAGGATTTAAAGTCTAAATATCAAATGTGATTTCTGTATTTTATCTGTATTTATAGATTATATATTTTCAGGATAAATAGGCCACATTTTCAGGGTGTGAACTGTTGCAGTCTGGTTTTGATATTTTTTTTAATGAACATTAGTTCAGGCTCTTATATTACCAAATATTAAAAAGAGATTAGTCTATTTTTGCTCATACTTTTAACTAGTGTCCCTTTCAGAAGGCATTTTTCTACTCCTCAGCCCCCCCCCCCCCAAAAAAAACCCTGAAATTTTAAACAAAGAGGGTAAAAAAAGCTTTATAGTAAGATTGGAGAGGATTGCTATAAAATAGTAAATAGTGCTCTTATTACTGCTATTAATTTTATGAAAATCATAATGTTTTATTCAATCTGTGAGTAAATGTTAGTAAAAAAGAATGAAGAGTGAAGGAAAGCTCTGTTCCCTATTGTTTGCAGGTAACAAGTAAAGAAATTTTAAAAGATAAGGACCTTTGCAAGGTAGTATCTCCTTCTAATGTATTATTTAAATTATGAACCTGTTACAATTAAGTGAATCAGAATGCTTTTCATGTACTAAAAAATAAAAGCAAAATTATAAAATGTAGGCACTGATTTATATGATTGTTATTTTAAATTATTTTTCAAATGGTAATTTCATTACATATATTTTATTGGAATTCCTTGATAGAAACAAATTACTCTTTTTCTCTGGCCATACAGTTAGATTTTCTTGAGTGAGATTTTGTTTGCTTTAGAAAAATATACTAGCTGCATTTTTTTGTTCTTGGATTTAAGATTTAGTTGCTGAATCATTCTAACTTGTCTTGAACAGTAATTTTTAAAAATTTAATACATTGATAAACCGAAAAGCTGGTATAGCTATATTTCAAAGGGAAAAATGGGTATGGTATAAAATAAATTAAAATCTGATAAGCCAGGGCCTACCTGGCTTAGTCATTATAGGCCTTTACTACATTAAGTGAGGCTGAGCTGTTGTATTATAGATCATATTCTTCCCAAAATGTAATTGTGCTGCGCTTTTCATGACAATTTAATGTTGGTTTACAACAGTCAAAAAGATCTTTTCTGACATTCTGTAAACCACTATTACAATACTAGCCTCTCATATGGTGTTTGTATATGTTATGCAGTAGAATCATACAAGTGTTAGATACTTTTGCAGTGTTAATGGACAGTGGAAATTGTTTTTATATTTGATGATTTGAGTATCCTAATATAGCCTTGGTAAGGAGATTTGAAATTCCATGGCTTTACCATGGAGAAGAATCTTTTTACTTAAAATTATTTGAATTCCTAAGCATTGGTAGTTCAGGATTTAAGTACAAGAACTATATTTTGTACTGTTACTGGGTGGGAAAAGACTTGACAGTCTGACAGGAAGTAGATCCTGTCTATTTTTGATGGTTATAAATTTTAATGCAATTTTAATGGAGAATATTTTTGTGGGTACTACATAAATGTCTCATTAAGAACATTTTATATTAGAAAAGATACTCTTGACATACTCAGTTTGGATGAATGTGAGAGAGTTTTCTAAGGATAAAATAAATAGGTGACTGTTTAAAAGACTAAATATCAGGGGAATTTGACTAGTCTTAGCTTTTATATTTTTTTGGCTTTCTATAGGTAGGCTGTTGGGCCCTTTCAAAAATCTCTTCATATTTAGTAATGACAATTAGAATATAGTGTATTTCTATAAGAAATGTTCATTTTTGTTTAGAAGTATTGATACCCATTTCTCCAGTCTTTGAATTTTCCATGGTGTGTTATATTTAGTGCTTAGAATTATATTCTGCTATTATAAAATCATAAGTGCTTGAGTTTTTCAATTCATGGAAACCTGAAAGTACTCCAGTGTTCTGTTTATTCTTGAAGACTTAGTGATTTTTAAAGTAAGATTGTTTATTTAATCCTCACAACAGGATGTTTTATGACTGAGAAAACTGAGGCTTAGAGGGATTACAGAAGGTTTCACAGACTTTTAAGAAAATGTTTTCTCTTCCTCTAGATTTAAGGTCTATGAAAGCAGAAGTTTCTTGATTTTTGTTTTTTTCCTTTTCCCAGCAATATAAATATCCACCAGCTAGCAACACAAAGCTTGGCTTAGAATAAACCTTCATTCAATAGTTTCTGAATAAATGAATGAATATGGGCTATACAATCAATTATCCTAACATATTTCTATTTGAAACGAAGTGTTGGAAGATTTGTTTTAAGGTTCCAGAAAGTTCACTTTGGAAGGAACCATGGGATAGGTATTTCATATTAGATTTCTTGTATCAGGCAATGCACTCTGTAGGCAGTCTCGTTTCCTCATGATATAATGTGAGTTCATAAATTAATTCCTTTTGGCTTAAGCTAATTTGGGAAAGTTTTCTGTCATTTGCAGTAAGAATTCTTGACTAATAATATTCCTCCATATCTTGTCCCCACTTATGTCAGATATCTTTTGTCTAGTATTTTCCCTCCTATCTCATCTTCACCTCCAATCCATTGTCCATGGATATCCTCCTAAAATGTAAATGATGTGTGCTGGAAACCTCTTAATAGTTTTCTGCACCTACAGGATGAAGTTAAGGTCTTTTATCTCAGCCCTTTGTAAGTCTGGCCCTTCACGATTCAACGCATGCCCACCTTTTTATTCTCTCCTCCACTATTCTCCAACAATATGGAACTTCTTATAGCTGCATCTCACCACCTCTTAGATGTTGCTCAGAAGCTGCTTGTTGTCAGGTATATTGCATCGAGTATCACCTTTGTGCCGCCCATTTCCTTTATTCGTATTAAATATAATAGGAAAATTAAATGAACATTTAAAAGCTCAGAAAATAATGAACAATAGATAAGATTTAAAGAGTCCAAAAGACATATATGTCCAAATAAAGAGAGCTCTACCTGAATTATAGTGGTTCAGCATAACTTAATAAATGTTAGATGCATTAACCTTAATAAGTTCTGGTATTTATTTCACAGTTTTAAAAGATCAGTAAGGCTATTTAATATGTTTTGAATTTAAAATTATATACTGAAAACATAAGCAGTTACTAGTATTGCTGCTGTTTTACATTAGTCTTCCAGCCCACAGTTGCCTTTAGAGCTGGTGATGTACTGCTTGCAGTGCTGAGCTCCCCAGAATGGAGCTTTCCAGAGTATGGTTCTAATACCCTCTCCTACTCACTAGAGGGATCTGCCCACTTTAGAGGACTCCAGGCTCAGCCTCTCTTTTTTGAAGTAGTGGTGGGTGAGAGAGCAAAGGATTGAAAGAACTGAGGAGTTGAGAGAATGTGTAGTGGAGTTCCAGAGGTGGGGTGAGAAGGGGAGCCAACAAAGAGGACCAGGGGAGGTGCTGTAGACGGTAGGAAGGGTAAAACAGCTACTGTTATCTAAAATAACATTAATTCACAAACACAGTATTTTGGAATTGAAAAATAAGCATGGTGTACTGGAATGCCAAAAAAGAGGAGAATGTTGTATAATAATAACTTATTAAGGACACCTGTAGAAGTTTGTGAGAGCTGAGACGCCATCAACAAAATACATGTACCTTCACGTGCAATACACATGCAGGGAAACCACAGAGATCGAGTTTATTTACATCCTTCTCCACTTTCAAAATGTCAGTCTTTGTGGTTCTGATCTGTTAGGTGCTAAGAAACTACCCTAACCCACTCATTAGAACTGTGTATATGTGATATGGTTCTGAGATACTTTGTGTAAAATGTATCATCTTTTACTGACATAGAGCTCTGTCCAGAAAAAGTCCAGAATGCTTTGCACAACAGTGATGTAACCTGGCAGCCAGAAGGAGTGGACTGGACTGCACACATGTGAACAATGACAACTTTACTGTACTAGTCAGTGGGGGCTGTAGACTCCAGTGAGTGAGCATGTACACTGTGTGGCCGTCACATTCAAAGTCACTGAGCTAGTAGAGCAATAAGTCTGGATCAAATTTTGCATGAAATTTGAACATTTCTCCATGGAAACTATTTGGATGATTCAGAAGGCTGCAGCTATGGGCAACTGGTGATTGGCAGCTTCATTATGACAACATGCCTGCTCATGCATCATTTCTTGTGTAGAGTTTTTTGATGAAACATCAAAATACCCAGCTGACTCAGTCCCCTTGCAGCCCAGATTTGGCACCCTGCAACTTATGGCTTTTTCCAAAACTAAAATCACCTTTGAAAGGGAAGAGATTGCAGACCGTTGATGAGAGTTAGGAAAATAAGATAGGGTGGTGGATGGCAATTGGGAGAACTGTGTGAAGTCCAAAGGTGCCTACTTTGAAGGGGACTGAGGCATCATCCTATGTACAATGTTTCTTGTATGTTGTATCTTCTTCAATAACTGTCTCTATTTTTCCTGTTACATGGCTGGATACCTTCTGGACAGACCTCATATATTTCAACAATTTGGACACTTTCCATTCACTTTCCTAATTTATGTTCTAGAGAGTAGAGTTTCTAGCTAAGTAAGTTAATAGCTCAGCAAAAATAAGGTATTCTTATTAAAAAATAAATAACAAAGTATGTTCATCTCTCATCCCAATAAAATGCTTCAAGTCCATTCTTCACTAGTTTTGTGCCTTTTCTGAGTAATTCATCAATCATTTTTGTTATTAATGTATTTGGGAAAGGAATAAGGTGAATGCTAGCAAATGATGATGCCACAACCACGAACAACCTCAGTCATTCTTATTTTCTCTCTGTTCTCTGACTCCTATTGCATTTATATTATCATGAATGTTAGCCCTGGAACTTATTTAATGTGAAACAGCTGAAGAAAAGCTTCTCAGTTCATTTTCACAGACATCATTTTCATTTACATAATGATACAGTGTCTAACCTAAATTCCAGTCATTGGTAATAAAATTGTGAGAAAAATAGCATCATAGAACTTACCAAGCATTCCAGTGTGTTGGAACTTGAGGACTACAAACGTGAATAATTTAATTAAGACTTAAACTAAAAATATATATATATATATCAGCATTAACTTCTCTCTCTCTCTCTCTCTCTCTCTCTCTCTCTCTCTCTCTCTCTCTCTCTCTCTCTCTCTCTCTTTCTCTCTCCCTCTCTCCTCTCCTTCTCTCCCTCTCTCCTCTCCTTCATGGGAGGGATCATCTTCCCATCATCAAGTGGCAAGACTAGTTCAGGCACTGATCCTCCTCCTTGTAGACTGCTATAATAGCTTCCTTTTCCCTTCCAGTCCATCAAACTCATTCTTGGCAGAGAACTTTTAAAAACAGATCTGACCTAATTTCTCTTTAGCTTTCTCAGACTGCATAGCTGCCCAGAGTATTCAGTTCTGATTCCCTAGCACGTCTTCACAAAGTCTTTCCTAATCAGTCTGCCTTTGTCAGCCTTGAGTTTATGCTGTTTGCTTCTAGCAGACAGCCCAGTCTGCTCTTCACATTTGGAGGCCTTCTCTGATACGTATTACCACCATCAGTCTATCCCCAGCAGAACTAGTCATTCCCTCCCTTAGTCTTTTATATATTTTACAACACTTACCATACTGTGATGAATTGATTATTTTACATTTTGACACCACATGCCAGACTAAGAAGGGCAAAAGTAGAAGCTACCATGTTTTCTTGTTTAATCACAGTACTTTTGCATAGTCCCTGGCTCATGGTAATTATCAACACATGTTTGAACTGAACTTGAAGATATAGTTTCCAAAGTCAGAAAATTCATAATCTAGTAATGTAGATAAATACACTAATACTGATGATTTCTTGAAATGGTGATCATGGTCATGCCTCGTCTATATCCTTAACCCCTTCCCTGCCATTTTACTGGGAGCATAATTACTCTTTACATGCTTGACTCAATGAAGGGAAGAAGGCTCATAAGCCTTCTAGTAGACTTTCTGCCTCCCATTATTACAACCCTCTCCCACTCTAAAACCCTTGAGGGATGCAACACCTTCTAAGTATCCATGAGGAGAGAGATGGTATAGTTGTGAAGATACCATGAACAGAGAAAGTACACTGTGATAGTAAATATGAGCCCCCAAACAAAATCCGTGAAGACCCATTCCAGTTGGAGAGATTTCCTAGCATAAGCAATCTACTCCAAGGTGATAACACAGCTAATTTCAAAGACAGACTGTGAAGATTGCTAATGGAAAGAGATTAAGTAATTTTAATTTTTGCAAAGACCATCAGGTAAATTTAAAACTTTGTTCATAGCCTCCTCTTTGTGTGTGGAAATAAATTTTATTTCAGGAAGGTATTTGTTTATAAGTAAAATTCTTTATTCATTTATATCTTGTTTTTACACCTGATAGTTACATCTAAACTTAAAATTTTATGCCCATGGTTTCTCATGGAACTTACTATACTCTTGGACATCCGCTAACTTTTAAATCACCAATTTTTATTTATAAAACTATATTCTTAATCACTAAGAATTTATCAAATGGTTGATATAACCTTAATAACTATTTAATCTGCAATCGATGGCTGCATTTTGTTTACCTGTTTTGGAAGAAACTTTATTTCAAATCAGTGTCTTTTTAAAAAATTGCTTTTATGTACACTGGATCCGATGGTTTCATTTGAATTCTATATGATCATAAATACTGGAAAGGAGTTGTTAGCCTGGGGAGAGAACATTGTGGTTATGAGGCCAAGCAAAGCATAGAGCCAGTCTGGCATAAGGGGTTTTTGTCCCCCACCCCCCCGTACTGAAAGTCCTGAAAATCAACATCTGAATTGATTCTTTGGCTACTCGATTACTTTTTTTCTTGAGTTAACTCATTGGCAGTTTCAATTTTTTTTTCTTTTTCAATTACAGTTAATATTCAGTATTATTTTGTACCAGTTTCAAGGGGTACAGCATAGTGTTAGAGGGTTCTCCCCAATTGGCAATTGTTTTAATAACCTTGCAAAAGCAAGATATTTTAATTCATAAGGAGAAAAAGACTGCCATCTTTTTTTGGTATAAATGTTTATTTTTTTAAATTTGTTTTTCAACTACAGTTGGCATACAATATTGTTAAAAACTGCCATATGTTGATGTGAGCATTTAAGTAATGACCCCTACTAACTTTGTAAACTGGCAATTTTTGAGGCTTAGTAGAACTTTGACTTATGTTTCTTTATATTTGGTAAAACTGAAACTACTACAGTGTTATAAGTCATTCTGAATAAATTTTAAATGAGAATTTTCCCAAATATTAGTTTATAAGTAGTGTATCAGAAAAGGCACTATCTTATTAAAGCCCATAGCCAATTTGTCTGACTAGAGCCAAACCCTTGACTGTATAAGAAGAAATCACTAGGTATATAATTAGTAAAAAATAACACTAAGGTGTAGGAAGAGTTGTTTTTACATGAATGTTTCCATTAGTTCCCCTACTCCACCCCCAACTAAATTAGCGGTTATTTATCTAGTTTTCTTTCCTAAGAAAAATTTATTGTCTTCTATTCAGGGATCTCAAAGTCAACTTTTAACACCAAGCAAATGAGAAAAGCAGGCTAGTGTGATAAAATGGAGTAGTAGGGTCTGGGACAAAATAGAATTTATATGACTCATTTAAAGGCATTTAAATTTTTAAAAAATATTGTGCCTGCTGTCTAAATAAGAAATCTTTGCCATGTCACATTGCAACCTTTGGTTACTGTTTATTCTACAATAACACAATTTTATTGTTTGTATATGAATTATTTTTATAATAAATACATTGTAATTATTGTGCTCATCTATCAGTGTATTTATACAGGTCAGTTGGTATATTAATGGATTAAAAAAAATACCAAGTGAGATTAAAACACTCTCACCGCACTCCTGAACCTTTTTCTGAAGGCTAATCTTAGTCCTTATGGTGATACTCAAGGGTCAGGTTAGAGTGAGCAGTGGGGTAAAGGGTAGCGATTTTATATTTTGACAGCTGCACCACATGAGCTCCATCAAAATATGACTTAAAATCTGGTATCGTAGGATTTTGAGGAAATTTGTACTTTTCAGCTTTGTTAAAATTTATCCCTTTACATTGAGTTCACAAAACAAACAAAGACAATGTATATTATCCTATTCATTGTTCTACTTATTTGTATGTTTTACCTTTACAGCCTGAAGAAGAACTTGATCCTGAAGAGAGGGACAACTTCCTCCAACAGCTTTATAAGTTTATGGAAGACAGAGGTACTTTCATGCATTTGGAATAAAAACAGCTATTAATACTTATTTTTAGTAGGAATATATAGGAAAATAGTTTGGGTATAATTAAATTTAGTCCCCTTGGGACTTGTAAAACCAAAACATATTATGATGTTTCAGTAACAGAAAGTGAAGAGTCATAATGTTAATCTACTTACCCATTAATTAACTAATGCTGTCTTTGTGGCAAGTAAACTAGCCTGACCCTTGGTTTCAAATTAAAAACAATAGGTCAGTTCCTGTGAAAATAGAATAGGAATTCTATTTAGAAGTTAGGAGAAATAAAAGCTTTAGAGTTAGAAGAAGTAGAACCTTTATAAATCACCATACTTCTTCACAATACACGAGTCCTGGGAAACCCTTAGATAAATTGTCCTAGACACTCTGTGGCCCTTCAGAAATCATCCTTGAAATTACTGTTAACAGTCTTAACATTTGTGTACCCTTTTCATTGTGTATATTCTTGCCCAGGCTTCTTGAATCAACAACCTTGTTGGCTACACCAGGTAGTCCTAAGATTTAATTTAGTTTTACCCAATTCAGTGATAGATAGAGAGATGATTTTATTAGTTATGGAAGTAAATCTAAGGATCACCATAATGCAGTATAAAGAATATAGAGAATATTTTGTGTTGTCTTATGTAATTTAGAATTTAAGGTTCTTTAAATATATGCCACTGATTAATGAACTTCGGGAAAATAGAAATTGATAGCTTTTATAACTTAGTATTTTCCATTTGAATAAACATGTTATCTCTACCCTGTGGTATTAAATATAGGTACTCCAATCAACAAACCACCTGTTTTGGGCTATAAAGATCTCAATCTCTTCAAACTCTTTAGACTGGTTTATCATCAAGGTGGATGTGACAATGTAAGTAAGGAAGTGATGAAAAGTTTAATCATCTAATCTTTCACTGTTGTGTGTACTTAGGTAATAAACACATTTTCTTAGTGAACCTAGAATATTAGTGTAAAGATTATTTCCCTTTGCAAATACTAACAAATAAAAATTAATTTTCCAGATTGATAGTGGTGCTGTATGGAAGCAAATTTATATGGACCTTGGCATTCCTATTTTGAATTCAGCTGCTTCCTACAATGTAAAAACTGCTTATAGAAAGTAAGTAGTGTATTTTATTTGTCAAAGAATAAATATCTACAGGGAATATCTCCCATTTATTTTGTTAAAAAATAACATATTAAAGAACATTAGAATTAGAGAGTGTTATAAAGAGGTTTAGGTTAATATATACTTGTGATTGAAAGTTATTTCAGTGCACCAAGTCTACTGTGCTCCATTTTTCATGTTGTCCTAATTTTCTTTCAAAATCAGGGATGTAGGCAGCGTTTATAGTCTGAAACGGTGATGTATTGGATCTGTATCTTTTGTGTGAACAACCCTTAGATTCAAACTATGATAGCTATGTGCAGTTATCACAAGCTTAATTTTTTTTTTTAATTCTCACCTGAGGACATGCTTATTGATTTTAGAGAGAGATGAAAGGAAGGAGGGAGAGGAGAGAAATATCCATGTCAGACAGAAACACTGATTGGTTGGTTGCCTCTTCTGAATGCCCCAACCAGGCACCGAACCTGCAATCCAGGCATGTGCCCTGACTGGGAATCAAACCAACTGAGCCACATCAACCAGGGCATAAGCTCAGAGTTTTTAGGGAGAAAATTTATTTCTTGATTAAAATTTCTGTTTATAATTCTTTATAAAACACCAAGAATTTAGTAACAGAAAAAGTACTTCAAAAAAAAAAGAAAGTCTTGAGTTTTACTTTTAAAAATGTGTGTGTTTAATTATATAGTATTCAAGTTAAATCTAAAGACGAAGATATATTAAAAGGAAATATTGTTTGTTTAGATATCTCTATGGTTTTGAGGAGTACTGCCGTTCTGCAAATATTCAGTTCAGAACTATTCACCATCATGAGCCAAAAGTAAAAGAGGAAAAAAAAGACTTAGAAGAATCAATGGAAGAGGCTCTAAAACTAGACCAAGAAATGCCTTTAGTAGAAGTAAAGAGTGAGCCTGAGGAAAATATTGATTCAAATAGTGAAAGTGAAAGAGAAGAAACCGAATTAAAATCTTCAAGGGTAAGTACTTGAACTACTTTTATCTGGTTTATTTTAAGCATTACTTAACATTTTTTATTATGGACACTTTCAGATACACATATACAAAAGTACTCCAATGAACCTAATTTATTTTCTAGCATTTGGTTGTTTCAACCAGGCCATTCTCCCTACTTTTCTCTAAATATATCACATATTATTTCTTCTACCTGAAAACTCATTCCTCCTGTTTATGTTTGTTCAAGCCATTCTCATCTGGGGTTAATCTCAGATAATCACCGCACATTCCTCTAATGTTACTCTTATCTGTAATTTACTTCTTTACTCTGTTTATTTTACAATATCTTGTTTCTTTTAACCCAGTCTGCACTAGAATCACACTTCACGAGGGTGGGGATTCATCTTTATTCTGTTCGTTGACAGTTTCCAGACATCTAGAATAGTGCTTGACACTATGAGTAAGGACTTGTTAAATATTTGTTATATGAATGAATCTCCTCTTTATTAATACCTGCACTCCCAGCCAGGTGGGATCTTTTCTTTCTCCGTTACTCCATATCACACTGCATAGCTCTTGTGGCAGTTTTTTTCATATTCTGTCTTGTTTTGTAGTCACATATACACTGCTTTTATCTTTTAACTACTCTTCCTCTCCACTACTAAAGAAGTTCTGTGTAAGAATTGTCATCCACTATTTTGATCATTGTTGAATGTTACCTACATAGTAGGATTTATCAAATTTCAGGAGAAAGATAATTTATCACTGTCAAAGAAGTTCAGTTACTGCAGTATATCTGGTTTTTCAGTGAAATCGTATTTAATGAAAGAGGAGGTTGAAGTCACCTTAACCATTTTTTTTGAACTGTCCATTCTGACTGCCATCTAGTAAGTGGAATCTTCTAGTGAATTTTATGAAACATATAAATTGGTTGGTCTCTTTTTTAACTTTTAAAAATTGTAGTAAATACACATAATAAAATTTATCATAACCAATATTAAATGTACAGTTCAGTGGCATTAACTACATCCACATTGTTGTGTAACTATCACTACCATACATTTCCAGAACTTTTTTCATGTTGCAAAACTGAAACTGTACCCGTTAAAAAATAACTCCATTCCCATCTCCCCCAGCTTCTGGCAACTACCGTTCCACTTTATATCGTTATGACAATGACTGCTCTAGGTATCATATTCATATAAGTGGAATTATACAGTGTTTGTCCTTTTGTGACTGGCTTATTTCACTTAGCATAATGTTTTCAAGTTTTCATCCACATCTGTGTCAGAATGTCTCCATTTTTAAGACTGAATAATATCCCCACTGTATGTATTGTGGACATCCTTGTCATTACATAGACTTTCCTCATCTTATTTAAAACATCTGCATTGTAGAGATGTAGCATAAATTTACTTCCCTAAGATTTTCTCCAATTTTTTACAATTATAAGAAGTGCTGCAAAATAAATATGCTTGTAAAAATGTCCTCCTAATGTAGCTGAATAGAGAGAGCAGATTTCTAAAAATGGGATTTCTGGGACAAAGGTAAACGGAACTAAATTTTAATAGATAAAATCTGTTATTTATACATAAAAATATTTTAAGAACACCTGCTTTGTGCCAGATACTGTCTAGATCTGAGGATACAAAAGTAAGCATGACAAAAATCCCTGCCCCCGTGGAACTTACATTTTAGTTCTTTGTGATAAGAAAAATGAAGTTCTTTTTTTACCTTGGAAGTTTAACTAATACATAGTTAAAAAAACGTTTGTTATACTGAAATAGTAATTGTATTTTAGTGCTCCCTAACTTGTTGGCTTTTTTATCCTCACTTTATTCCAAGTAGACGGGAATCTCGCCATTGTATGGAGGCTGACTTGAAGGAGAATTTAGGGAATAATTAAATGGCTCACCAGTTTCATGGTCAGTTGAGCATGCAGCAAGAGGCTGGGTAAAACTTTGGGGGTGGGGGGTATAGAACAGTATTCCATAGGCCCAGTGAGCTCTCCAGAGACTCAGTCAAAGAAATCAGCTCACTTTTGGCCATTGATACAATTCAGTATTTTTAAAATGTAGTCACACAGAAATATAATGATAAAATAAATTCTATCTTAAAAAACAGAAAGAGGCCATGGAGCTTTTTAAATTCCATGATTTAGGAGGTTGATTTATTATTATTATCAACTTGTATCATTGACCTTTAGATAGTGCTTTTAAAACTTGTAGTCAAGAAATACTAGAAGTGAGATAATGTAGTGAAGAACATTTTTCTTTCTTTTTTTAAGATTTTTTAATTTACTGATCTCAGAGAGATGGGAGAGAGAGAGAGGAATAGAGAAGAAGGGAGAGAGAAAGAGAAACATGGATTTGTTGTTCCACTTATTTACGCATTCATTGGTTACTTCTTGTGTGTGCCCTAACTGGGGATCAAACCCACAACCTTGGTGTTAGGGACAATGCTCTTACCAACTGAGCTACCAGTAGTCTGTAGCCAAGGATCATAATAGATCTGGGCATAATTAATTAATTTACATGAGGTATTATTTTACTTTAAAGAGGAAGAGACAACAGTACCCAGGAGTTAAGTTGTCAGTGTCATGTCTCAAGACAGAGGCTAGTCATTGCTATGAAGGTTGAAGGAAAAGATAAATTTTTCTGTCGTCCACCCCCTGCCTCCCTTGTAGTGATAGCTGCTTTAAAGCTTCTATCCCCTCTACAGGGACGAAGGAGGATTGTTCGAGATGCAAATTCTATTAAAAAGGAAATTGAAGACGAGAAAATAGAAGACAAATTAAAAGATAATGATACAGAAGACAAAGATGTAGATGATGACTATGAAACTGCAGAGAAAAAAGAAAATGAGCTCCTGCTGGGGAGGAAAAATACACCAAAGCAAAGGGAGAAGAAAATTAAAAAGCAGGAGGATTCTGACAAAGACTCAGATGAAGAGGAAGAGAAAAGCCAAGAGAGGTACATTATCTTATATTTGTTCTCCAGAAGCACCTGTTTGGGGCACAGCAGCACTCTGTTCCTGCTTAGATATTCAGGTTTGAGGGAATGTTTTCTTATTGGGACTTCCATTCCTCTTGTCTAATGAAGGTGAAACACATTGTGAAGATGATGTGTATCGCCTTTCGGAATTGGAGAATATACTGGTCGCACCATTTTAATAGCACTTGTGCCCTAAACAGTGGCCTCAAAGAAGGCTGTGTCACCCAGTCAAAAGAAAGGTCCTGCAGTTGACAGCAGGGAAGGGAGCTGGAGAAAAATGGAGGAAGTGGACAAGAGGAAACAGCGACAGCAAAAATTCCATTTTAAAAAAGGTACAATGTGGGAAAGCTAACAAACACATGGGTGCACAGTACTAGCAGATGTTTCTGTGTGTTAGCTTTATCTAAGACATTTTTCTTTTTCAAGTTATTGTATTAGATTAAGTGGCATGCACCCCTGATTCTTGTTTGGAAAATAAGTTCTTGCCCCACATCACACCAATAAATTTCAGCTTTTTTAATGTCCATCCTGTTTGCTGTTGAGTGAAAACTGTGTTGTTGTTTTTTTTTCCGTGTATTATATACATGTTTGGACTGAATTGACTTAAAAATAACCAATTAGGCAGTCCAACTAGATCCAAGTAATATCCGACAGTATTTAGTTGGCCATTTCTCTGTTATCAAAGAGATTTACTAATTTTTATATACTACTAAGAAATGGATTTTAATTTAGCAACCACAGCATAACACACTTGTAAGCTCATTTCCATAGTTACTTTTCAGTTATATTATAATGATGCTAAGTTTTTCTAGAAATCTGAGTTATTGAGCAATATTTGGGAAAAGTGGCTGACATCCATCTGAAAGTTAACTATTGGCAAAATATTTAGAAAAATAAAAGTGGTGAGTGGGAGAGGTAATTTTATGGTTCAATAAAATTAAGTACAGGAGCTATCACAATTACATGTGAATTAGATTAGTGAATAAAGAAAGTTCTGTAGTGAAATAGAATTAGGATTAGGAAAAGTGGGAGGAAGTACTTGGAGCTGAGTATAATGATATTTCAAATATTTGGACAGTAAATCTAAGTAAAAGTGAACCACTTAAAATGTAGGGCTTAATTATAGTTTGAAGTTTTGTTAATAGTAAGCATCAAAATATAATATGTAATACATAAAAAGTTATAAAATATGTGGGTTTTTTAAAAAAGATGTAATATTTAGAGAGAGGGGAAGGGAGAGAGAAAAAGAGGGAGAGAAACATCGATGTGTAAGAGATCATTTGCCTCTCACATGCCCCCAACCAGGGACCTGGCCTGCAGCCCAGGCATGTGCCCTGACCAGGAATCAAACCAGTGACCTTTCAATTGCAGAACAATGTCCAACCCACTGAGCCACACCAGTCAGGACAAAATATGTGGTTTTTTTAAGGCTTTATAATTGATATATAGGTGGAACAAATATTTCAGAGAAGATTTCAGACATATATGAAGAATAGTAGTCCCTTTTTTTAAATAAAAATTGATTATGTAGACAAACATAGTCTGTATTCTCATTCTATAGCAGAAATTGTGGAAATGGAAGATGTTTCTATCTATAGAAATTTGTTTTAAGTAGTTTCTCTCCTAGTGTTTTGAAATTACTCTATCAGGCTGTAATTGGAAGATACCTTTGGAGAAAAAACATTCCCAAGGCAAATGGATTGTCAAAGCTTTTTCATGTCTGGTTCCCTGGTGGTCCCCAAAACAATGCACTATGTTTACTATAGATCACTATACCTCCTCTTAAGCATTTTTTAAAAAATCCTCACTGGAGGACTTGCTTATCGATTTTAGAGAGAGGGGAAGGGAGGGAGAGAGGGAGAGAAACACTGATGTGAGAGGAACATCAATTGGTTGCCTTTTGTACACACCCCAGACTGAACCTGCAACCTAGGCATGTTGCGGAATCAAACCAGGAATCAAACCTACGACATTACGGTTTATGGCCTGATGCTCCAACCAAGTGAGCCACACTGGCCATGGCCCTCTTAAGCATTTAATACTCTAGTAACAGTAGAATGGTCTTTGATGCAAATCCCTTCTGAATTCTTGCAAGGTTAACACAGGATGTTTATTTTAAAAATATTTAAAATATTACTGGACCTCCTAGTGTGAATTTCCTTTATATTTGATTATCAAAACAAAGAAAAGTTAATGGGAGATGAGTGAAAACTCATAGTAATCAATATAAGATAAACAAAGCTTTGTTCTCTTGATGCTCTCCCATAGGTCAACAAGTGACCTGATATTGAAATATTTATTATTTCTTGTTAGGGTGGGAGACCTTTAAAATATAAACTAGTTTAAAAGATATGGTTACTCAGATAGATAGCTCTTGTTCATTATTTTATCTACCAAAAAGTAGTTTGCTAAGAACCATTCTAAATTGAGTAGAAAGTAGTAGTAGATTTCAAACAATTTAGTTGCAGGAGGTTACAAACTCTCTTTAGATAATTTTTGCATATAAGGTGACACTTGAGTAAGAATTCTAAAGACTTTTTCAGAGCATATGGTTCTCATTTTGTTTTAACAAAAGTCATTTATTTGACTCCACATCATCATTAACTGTGATTATTGATTGGCCTTTAAGAAGTCTGGATTTACTTTTGGTAAAGTGCACCTTTGTATAATAAACACATTCCTTAGTAAGTAGTCCATAAAAATCTTCTCCTTCTCCTCCTTCTTCTCCTCCTCCACTGACATGCTATTAAGGTAATGCTTAGGCTGTGAGTATTCTACATGTTGGATTCTTTTTGCATATATTAATTTGTTCTTCATTAAGTTATTAGTAGCATTATCAATGTTATAACTTACTGCAGGGAAGAAACTGAAACCAAATGTGACTCTGAAGGGGAGGAAGATGAGGAAGACATGGAACCCTGCCTCACAGGAACCAAAGTGAAAGTAAAATATGGACGAGGGAAAACACAGAAAATCTATGAAGCCAGTATTAAAAGCACTGAAATTGACGATGGAGAAGTTTTATATTTGGTACATTACTATGGATGGAATGTCAGGTAAGCAAGAAATGTATTTTCTTACTATTGAAATTTCTCTCAGTGGTTCAAAAAGATAAAATTAATGTTGTGAAGAACCAAAGCAAATGGTATATGTGTATTTACAAAGCATACCTTGTATCCTAATTTTCAAAGACTTCTAACATTCCCCTTCTTTTACTAGCTGTGCCAGTACTTCCAGCCAAAGGTCACCTGGATTATACTTGTAGTTGAACAAGTTGAATTTATTACTCATTTGCAGGGAGGGAGAATGTACAGCATGGAGGACTGTGGGGTTATTTAGTAAGAGAGTGTCAAACCAATTAAAGCCCAGGACACCACATTTGGGAACAGCCATAGCCCAAGATTCTGTGACAACATCCTGTAGGACATGGGCAGAGCCAGGACCACAACTCCCAACAGTACAAGTGGTTTTTTGTTTATTACCTTTATTAGATATCAGAACTCTATCAAGCATTGTAATAATTCTAAATTGATTAATAAAAAATATAATGTTAGAAAGGGCTTAGATTTGAGCATCTGTTTGATGCTTTCAGGGAAGGTTTTAAGGGCTTTGCTGTGGATTGGATGCTGTCAATATACAGGGTTAGTCCTCTGATTGGTTATCTTAATAAGGGTTATCTATAAAGAGAGAACACTAGACCAATGTTAATGCTGCAAATTTGTAAAGAAGCTGCAGTCAGGGAAAAAAGGATGTTTGGTCATTTTTGTGGTTTGTACACTGTTCCTGTTTTTTCTTTGTTTACACTTTATTAGGGAGTGGTTTTCTTTTTGTCTTGATCCATCACAGTCACACTGCAAGACTTGTCTGATGATGATGTTCTGTGAAATGGTTCATGTTCAACAGAAAAACAACATGACTAGGTGTGATGTCAGATCACTTCTGCAGCAACACCAAGGCCCACATGATATAACCAGGCTAGTTACTGAATGGCAGGGACTACTTTTCTCTTTCTCCTTTAAAAAGTCTTGTGTGTTTGATACCTCTGCTTGCCCTGTGTTTGGCGCCAGAGTGCTCCAAAGTTTACTCTGTTATACCTCGATTCCCTCATCTCTAAATTGGGGAAGATAAAGTACCTACTTTGTAGAGCTGTTGTGAGAAATAGTGGTAATACCTGTATTAACATATGAAGTGCTTAGAACAATGCCTGGCACTTAATAAGTGCCCAAGTAAATGTTAACTGTTTTTTTCTTAAAGATTTTATTTATTTATTTTTAGAGAGAGGAGAATGGAGGGGAAAAGAGAGGGGGAGAACCATTGATGTGTGAGATTGATCAGTTGCCTCTCACACCTTCCTCAACTTGGGACCTAACCCGCAACCCAGGAATATGCCCTAATGGGGAATCAAACTGGCAACCCTCAGTTCACACACTGGCGCTCAGTCTGCTGAGCCACACCAGCCAGGACTGTTTTTTCCTTTTTTGTTTTTTAAGTGAGGGACAGTTAGGTTTCTTTCATCTCACATCATTTTAAAAGAGTTTGGGCTTATCACGTATAAAAGATTTTTAAATCTGTTTTTTTTTTTGCATATAAGCCTTTAATTTTCTTTTTCTGAAATCAGTCCATGCCCTTCATTTTTCACATTTCTACCAACATTAGAAACAAACTCAGTCTATCTCACTGTTGTTTTATATATGTACATGTTGTTGAGTTCAAGAGGGAAGGACTACTTTACCAACTTTGAGTCACTATCTTTGCAGTTATGGCATATTAGTCTTCTTTTTTCCTTAGATTCTATTCAGTTTACAACCATCCAATCTCACTTATCATCTGTGTGCAATGTTCTTCTGTTCTGCTTTCTAGAATTTCCCCTTGCTGTCATCTCCCTCTCTCGTCTATTTAATGTTTTGTTGTATGACTGTTCTCAACAATCATTTTACTGTATACTCACATTCTTCCTAACTAGTTCAGCTCCTAAATATTTACTTAACTATTTACTCACATCATTCATGGTTTTTCGCTATCTCTCCATACTCCTAAAAGCTGGTATAATTCTAGTCTGTTCAGTGACATTGAGCCACTCTAGTTCCTAGAGAATCTAGTTGGATTTCTAACACAGGGACCACCCTTGGTTGGCAATATTAATGCTCAAGTGCCTATATGATATACCATGGTGACTGGTACCAAGTATACACCAGATCAGACTTCTGCTTCTTCCCCCCATTTATCTTATTTGTTTTTTTATTTATTTCTGGGCTTGTGCTTCTTGGTTGCCTGATATGTTCTATGGAATTTTGGAATTGGGCAGAATTACTCACTCCTTTTTGTTAACCCTGGACCAGATATACAATAACCCTCTTATTGCATTTACCAGACTATACATGGCTTTACTGTATGTCTATCTCTCATACCAGACTGCAAGTTGCATGAGAGCAAGGGCCTTCCTTGTCATCTCTATTATTCTCTACATACTTCTTCATACAATGCCTGGCATGCTAGGTAGGCCGTTAGTAAATGTTCAAATGAATGAATACTTCTAAATAAGGTCAGAATGTACAGATACTTCGCCTGGTAAAATAAAGATAAAATGAAGATATTGGATTGATCCAGATGGAGACAGTTTTCAAACCATAGGATAAGTAATCGTGATACCATGTCAAACAAAACTTGTGGGTATTGGAACTGTGTCCTTGCTTTGCATAGCTTAATGGTAACTGGGTTACAAAATAAGGGTATGGTCTCCATTCACACACAAAGCAAGTTCAAAGCAAGGACTGCCTGTAGTCGTTTGCTTAAATGTTCAGATTTTGATAGAGCTCTATAAATACCTGTATATTTATATAATGTAAGAAATGTTATATTTAGTTCTGGAAGTTAAATTGCTTATTTGCCCCTGATTAGTAACTTTGGCTGACTATATTGAAATTCAATAGTGATGTCAGTAGCCCTGGCTGGGCGGTGCTCAGTTTGTTGGAGCGTTGTCCCGTGTACCAAAAGGTTGTGGGTTCAGTCCTCAGTCAGGGCACATACCTAGGTTGCGGGTTTGATCCCTGGTTGGGGTACATATGGGAACCAACCAATTGGTGTTTCTAACATATTTATCTTTTTCTCTTAAAAAATAAATATGTGTATCCTTGGGCAATGTTTCTCTCTTAACATTGATGTTTTTCTTTCTATCCCCCTTCCTCTCTCTAAAATCAATAAACATGTCCTCAGGTGTGGAGTTTTTTGGAAAAAGCTTTAAAAAAGTGATGTTAGTAATTTGGAAAAAGGTATAGGGGAAATGAGTTTTCAACTTGAGCTAAACAGAATAAACTTAGGTAAAGGAAATGAAATATCTAAAAATTTCAGTCTTGGTGGTGACTTAGTTCAGAATAAAATTTTATTCAAGTACTAGAGGCTAGAGAAATCTGTGAGGAAAGAGAGTTGAAAAGGACTTCATAAATACATCTGGAACTGATCATATTACAAGTTTGAATTTACCTGACTTATCTTTAAATTATTTGGTCAATAAAATAAAATTCCAAAGCAGAATCAGTTTACTTCATTAAGTTCAAATCTTTGTGGAGAACAAAGCAGTTCAAACGGTCTTGAATCTATTTAGAATTTGCTTACCTAGCTCTCCTTTTAAGCCTGTTTACCCTAAGAAATTGTCCTGTCTTGCCTTATTGATGGCAGGTATACAAAGCATCTAGTTGGTTACCAGCAAACCAGCCACTGTGCCCTTTACGTTTCTGCCAACACTAGAAACAAGCTTTCATTTATCCCACTCTTGTTTTTATTTGATGAATGCATTTCAAATAAGGTATTATTGTGACTTTTTAAATATATTCTTTATTTTAAGGTATGATGAATGGGTGAAGGCTGACAGGATAATCTGGCCTTTGGACAAAGGTGGACCAAAGAAAAAACAGAAGAAAAAAGCTAAAGTATGTTCATAGATTCATATCATTTATGATAGGTACAGGAATTATTTATATTGTATGTATTATAAATCTTGTTCCCTCACTGTAATAATTATATTGATACTTTTAAGGTAATTGTGATTTTCTCTCTTATAACCCAGAAGCTGAAAAAAAAGATTAAAAATGTAAATACATTAACACATTGTTTCTGGAAAGGTAAAAACCAGCGACTGCTGGGACTTAGGCTTTAAACTGAAATGCCTATAGTGGCTGTAGTATAGAAAAGGGGGAGTAGGGCTGATAGTGACCAATAAAAGGACACATTTTCATCGAGAGGGGGTGGGACTAAACGCTCTGCTGTGGGATGCAGTCAGGCTTGCCAGATTTTAGGATTTTCAACACAACAATATTTTTAAAAAGGTGAAATCTGATTTTTAAATGTTGGAACCTAATACTAAATTTTAAAACACATACCTGCTGGCCAGCTGTATCTTCATCCACACCTTCAATTTTCAGCCTTTGCTGTAGAGATGCACCTAATGTTATGTCTATTTTATGGTAGATCTCTTTCTTTTCCTCAGGATAGTTTTCCTTGGAGAAATAGAATGTTCATTTTTCATAAGGAATGGGCTTCTCTCATATATTTTGTTGTTATCCAGAATAAAGAAGACGGTGAAAAAGATGAAAAGAGGGATGAGGAGAGGCAAAAGTCAAAACGGGGACGACCTCCTTTAAAATCTACCCTTTCGTCAAACATGCCATATGGTTTGTCTAAGACTCCAAACAGTGAAGGAAAATCAGGTATCACAAGTGCTTGTAGCAATATGGCAGACAGCTCACCACTGTCAAATAGAATAGAAGGTGCTTGATTTTGAGGATAACTGACTTAAAAAATATGTATATATATTACTATGACTCATTTGTGTGAGAGTCATAGAAAGTCATCTAGGTTTTTAATCTCATATATAATTTAAACTAAAATTTGATTTGAAGAAAATGTTTTTTTTAGTATATCATGGTTACTTAAAACTTAGTGATGTTTTACTTTAATTTATGAATATGTTTTTAATCAATATCTTATAAATACTCTATTTTAAGAGAGGATGGATTGACAAACCAGCATCCTACTGTGTGCTGCACTGTCCTTCAAAGCATGCACCAGTGTCTCCTGTAATTGAGCGCTGTCCCCTAGGATCTTTCAACAAAGCTGAGACCGTGTGGCTCAGCGCACAAACTAATGTGGTATGGAAATGTTTTTTGATGAGTATAGGTGAACATATTTTAATCTGCTTTTAGCCATATTTTTTCCTACTTTTTTACCTTTGTATTTTTTCCATGTAATTTAAGAAATGTTAAATAGTTGCCTTATAAAAATTTCCCTGCCCTCAAGGAAAAAGCTATTCTGAACCTACAGGATTGCTATTAATTAGTTCATAGGATGCTTGCTTGTGTGCAAATTAGAAAGGGGCATCTTTCTTCCTCTTTACTGCCATCTGCTGGAAGATTGCCATATTACACAAATACAAGATGTCCACAAAGGGAAAGATGCTCTTTTGGATGTCATGCCCTTGTGCAGTGTATAACCTACAAAACTATACATAGAAGTCTTGCTAAACTAAAGGAGTTCTTTTTTAACACGAGAACAAATGAATTCTAAATTCTTTATGCGGTGAAATCATAAAATAAAACTATGTGCCTTTTCATTTACAAAATACCTTTAAGTTTGCCTTCTGGAACTTCTTTAGAATATAAGCACCATGTGGGCTGAATTTTTATATTTTATAGTTCATATACAGTCTTCAAACCCTACTTGATTTTAATTTAAAAATTATCTGACTTAAAGTGAAAGATTTCTTTTGCAAGGTGGTAGATAGCCTGTACTTTCATGTCTCTTAATCAGAAGAGTATTTAAAGTTTTGGAGATTTAAATTGCTCATTTTGTATATCTCCTTTTAAGAATTGTTTTAAGTAGACTGTCAATTTCTTTCTAAGGTCACGAAATGGCCATTACATTTATTAATCACTATCTACTAGATCTGAGATCAAACTACTTCATAACATCATATCTCAGTACTAGTCCTTTGAGTTTTCTAAGGAATGTCATCGCCTAAATATAATACTACTGAAAATTACAAAATAGCTCTTTTATAGAATTATGACAGTAATACTTTCTACGTAATATATTTTTACATGGAGTTTAACATGAAATCTTCCTCCCCACACATTTTTTGGCACAAGTGTATCATCTTATTTTATATCAAAAATTTCTGTCGGGAGGTATTCAGAGGTGCATGATTAAAGTTTTGTCTTTGGCAGAATTTTTATTGTAAAATTACATTGGTAATTGAGTTAGAAACCTTTGTAATGTTTCCTCTTGCAGACTCTTTTTCATCTGACAGTGAAACAGAAGACCTTTTAGAAAAGAATTTGATGAATGAAGAACTTTCTCCTGATATTAAAGAAGAACTAGAAAAAAGCAAAAATTTAAATGATAAGCTAGATGAAGAAAATCCAAAGATTGCTGCACATATATTAAAGGAAAATGAAAGGACTCAAATGCAGCCTTTAGAGACCTTGAAGTTAGAAGTTGGAGAGAATGAACAAATAGTACAAATTTTTGGAAGTAAAATAGAACAAGTAGAAGACATTAAGAAAGAGGTAGAAAAATCCCCTAAAGGAAAGGGAAGACGAAGCAAGACAAAAGATCTTTCTTTAGAAATTATAAAGATGTCATCATTTAGCCAAGATGAAGCAGGAAGTGAACCTCATATAGAAACCCACAGTCTAGAATTTCCTTCATTAGATAGTAAAAACTTTTCTTCTTCTCCTGAAAATGAAATTGACCAATGTGCAAAAGAAAAAAAGTTGAAACGAAAAATACTGGGACAATCATCACCAGAGAAAAAGATAAGAATTGAGAATGGAATGGAAATGATAAATAGCATATCTCAAGAAAGGACCAGTGATTGTGTTGCATCTGAGGGAGTGAAAAACTTAAATTTTGAACATTTTGAAATAGAAAATGAAGGAATGCCATCATTAATAGCAGAGTCAAACCAATGCATTCAAGAGCTGACTAGTGATAAATCTGATAGTCCAGCTGAAGAACCTGTAAATACTCCACTGAAAGAAGAGGAGGATGCAATGCCACTGATTGGGCCTGAAACCTTGGTTTGCCATGAAGTAGATTTGGATGATTTGGATGAGAAGGACAAGATCAGTATTGAGGATGCGGTCGTGGAAAGCTCTGAGTCTAACTCTCTTGTTTCTGTTCCACCTGCCCTACCGCCTGTAGTACAGCATAACTTTTCAGTAGCTTCACCACTTACTCTCAGTCAAGATGAGTCTCGAAGTATAAAAAGTGAGAGTGACATAACCATTGAAGTTGATAGTATTGCTGAAGAATCTCAAGAAGGTCTCTGTGAGAGGGAATCAGCAAATGGGTTTGAAGCCAGCGTTGCCTCTGGTACCTGTAGTATAATTGTCCAAGAGAGAGACATCAGAGAGAAGGGTAAGGACTTTACCGGGAGAAAATTAGCTTTTATATTAAAACCCAAAGTTAGTAAATTTAAGAGTCTTCAGAATTCTTGATCTGTAATCAATTTGTCCTTCTTCCCTTCCTTCCTTTCCTTTTTTTCCATTCTTCCTTCCTCTCTCCCTTCCCTTTTCCCCTACCCTTTAAAAAAATGTATATATATAAAATCTATGCAGACAGGTAAATAAATATACTTGCTATTGATTTTTCAAGATTTCTCTCTTTCCCCTTATTTCAGGTCAGAAAAGGCCAAGTGATGGAAATAGTGGATTATTGGCAAAAAAGCAAAAGCGTACCCCAAAGCGAACAAGTGCTTTAGCCAAAAATGAAAAGAATGGAACCGGTTGGTGCTTCTCAATGCTGGTTTTAGTACACTGTTTATATTTTCAGCAGTATGCTGGGTTGATAATTTGTGTCAGTTTAAAAATAAATTTGCTTTATTACGTTCTGAAATAGCAATTTTTCCATTAATTTTTAATCAGAGGTACTTGTCAATTTTATTTAGAGCGGGGATAGCTGTGATTATTTTTTTATGCCTGCTTTTTGTATTTCTTAATGTAAAGCAGTTTAACATTAGAGGAACGTATTTGGGAAACTTGAATGAAAGAAAAACAACATTTGCTGTAGAGGTACAAACAGATTAAGTTTACATTTCTGAATGGAATGTTTTTCTTTAATCTAGAAAAGCTGACTTCTAAATGATATGTTAATTTAAAAACATGGAGAAATAAAATTCTTACTTAAAAAAACAAAGTTAGTAAATTGATATAAATAGATTACATAAAAAACAGAGTTCTGTATAATAAGGAATAAAATTAAGTCATAGACTATAGTAGAAATATACATGGTTGATTTTGACAAATTAAAGTTTTACCTTCAAAACCTGCTTTCATACAAGTCTGACAGAGAAATTCTAGGTTATAGTAGATAATATGCCAAAGAAGGAGTATATAATTTATATAAGATAAAAGGTATTTCAGGTTCTCAGTAGCCATTATGTGGCTGGACAGTATAGGACTAGAGTATAGAGAAAGTGATGGGAGATGAGACTAGAAAGGTAGTAGGAATTACAAGGGGAAAATAAGTAACTTGACAGTACGGTAGATCAGACTGGCAGACACCACCTTAGATGGTCAAAGTGAACACCACCAATAGTGGGACAAATTGAAATCATATAACACCTGACAGGATGCAACAAGAACATAGTAGCACATCTATGATTTCCTCTCAAAGACACATAACCTGAATATAATTATTAGAAACCATTAACAAATTCAAACTGAAGGATACTTGATAAAATAACTGGCCTGAAATTTAAAAATTTGTCAAGGTCATGAAAATCAAAGAAGTGTTCCAGATTGAAGGAGACTTAAGAGCTGTGACAACTAAATGCAGTATATGATTCTCACCTGGATCCTGTTGCTGTAAAAGGACATTATCAGGTCAAACAGAGAAACTTGCATGGCATCTGAGGATTACACCATAGCAATATATTTGTGTTATCTTTTTTGTTTTGATGGTTGTATTATGGTTCTGCAGGAGTGTGGTGGTTTTAAAAACATATATCCACAAATTTGTTGCTACTCTTCCCTTCAAGAGACAAAGCCTAATTCTCTTCTTATGAGTGTGGGCTGAATTTAGTTGATTCGATTCTAACAAAGTGGAAGTGATAGAATACTATTTTGGAGAATAAGTCATAAAAGGCACCGCAGATTCCTCCTTGCTCTTTCTTGGATCACTTGCTCGGGAAGAAGCTAGGTGTCACGTGAGAACACTCAAGCAGCCTATGAAGAGGCCCATGTTGTGAGGAACTGAGCATATCCCGCCAACAGCGAATAAGAAACTGAGGCCTCCTGACCTATGTCACCTTGAAAGCATATCCTCCAGCTCCAGTCAAGTCTTCAGAGATGACAGGCTCAGCTATAAGCTTGACTGCAACCTCCAAAGATCGCCTAAGCCAGACCACACAGCCATGCTGCTCCCAGATTCCGATCCTCAGAAGCTGTGTGAGATATTATACATTTGCAGTTTTCAGCTAAGATTTGAGCCAATTTGTAGATAACTAACACAGGAGAATGTTCTTGTTTATAAGAAGAAAAGCACTGAAGAACTTAAGTATGGCAGGGCAACTTACCTTCAAATGGGTCTGAAAAACATTTTTTGGTAACTGCCTTTATAACTTCTTTATAGGTTTATGTAGGAAAAAAGGAGATTGATCAGTTTTACTTTTTGGCTGAACTAAGGCAGCAAAAGAAGGAATGAATTAAAGAGATTTGAGATATAAAGTCACTAAAACTCAATTATTATTAGTTATGAGGAATTGGCTACCTGACATGGAATACAGGAATAGCAACAGGCTGTTGGGAGACTAACTTAGGGATTGTTGTGTTTGAGGTCCCTAGTATTAGGAAAATTGGGGCCTGGAGCTTAGAAGAAAGTCTGTTTTTAGAAGACAGTTGTCAAAGGATTGCAAGATGATGAGATTGCTACTGGAGAGTAAAATAAGAAGAAAAAGTGAAGTACAACACAGGAAATACAGTCAGTAATGTTGTAATAACTGCATGGTGCCAGGTGGGTACTGGAAATATCAGGGGAAACACTTTGTAAAGTATCTGATTGTCTAAACACTATGTTGTGTGCCTGAAACTAATACAAAATAATATTGAATGTGAACTATAATTGAAAAACAAAGAACAAAAAGGACCAAAAGTAGAATTCTTTGGGCTATCCCTTTATATGGGATAGCCAGGAAGACTAGAGTAGAACTTGATCGGAGATAAGTGAAAGTCAGTAAATACTAGTGGATTTGAATAAGAAACAAAGTTTCAACTGCTATAGAATATTCAATAGGATTAAAATATAGTCATTGTTTGGGCCCTAAAAGTAGCCCAGTGATGTGATCAGAAAGTATGGAAATCAGGATGACAAAAAAATTTCTTTGAAGAAATTTGACCCTTAAGAGAAGGAAAGAGGTGCCAGCTGCAGGGAGGGGTTTTCCTCTCCTTTCCTCGCCCTCTCCCTAACGGTAGGAAACATCTAAGTATGTTGGTAGACTCTTGAGAAAAGAAGTTAAATGTAAAAGAAGACTGTTAATTGACATCAGGAATTTCCCAAGGGCTTGAAGTAGATGGTTTAAAGAGTATAGCTGAAGAGATTAGTTTGTCCAGAAACACTCCTTTTGAGGCCAAAAGCGGGCAGTAAGGACAGACATAGGTAGGGGAGGCCTGGAAAATTGAGTGTAACCCTCAACTTTGTCTTTTCAGTAGAAAGCAAGGCTTGCTTTTGAGCGTGAGTACGGTGGAGTTAAGAGTAGAGAGCTTGAGAAACATAAAATTAAGAATTCTAATTTGTTACTAAGTAAAAACCAAAAACATCTCTAAGTACAAACTTGGTGAGGAGGGCTGTAGAGTTGCAAACTAATATCTGCTCACATTTTATTATCCATAGGTTAAAGGCTGTGTGTACATTAAGATCATTTTTTCTGTTTGTATATATGTATAGTTTTGGTTGGTCCTCTTGGGTAGTTATGTTTTATTTTAAACATAAATGGGGCAATACTATGTATTTGTTTTATAACTTTGCTTTCTCATTTAAGAGCATAGAATATTTTGCCATTTTTATTCTTAGGAACTGTAGCTCATTCTTTTTAACCACTTAAGCAAAGTATTCAATAATATATAATTTTAACCATTCCTATTGGTGGGCACTTAGATTTCCGTTCTTTCTTCTGTTAAAAACTGCTCATTTTGCGCTTACTTCTATAGGATACCAAAACATGTGATTGCTGGGTCTGTTGCATATTTGAGATTTTTATAATTTATAATCTCAGTCAATTTTTTTATTCTAGGACAAAGCAGTGATAGTGAAGATCTTCCTGTCCTAGACAATTCAAGTAAATGTACCCCAGTAAAGCACATGAGTGTATCTAAGCCACAGAAGCTAGCGCGATCTCCTGCAAGAATATCCCCTCACATCAAAGATGGAGAAAAAGATAAACACAGAGAAAAACATCCAAATTCATCCCCTAGGACATATAAGTGGAGCTTTCAACTCAGTAAGAAGCTTATAGAAAACTTGCATGTATATTGTAAAGTGGTATATACCTTAAAATGTCAAAGTGAGAAATAATGATTAGTAAATTCATTTATTTAGGTTTCCAATATTGTCTTACTAGTAATCATGACTTGTTACCTTAAATACAAATCCATATCTTTTCATAATACTAACTTGACAAATATTCACTGGAGGAATATCACCAGTTATGAAATAAGACATGTATGATTTACATAAATTGATGAAATTGAAACATCCTTTCTAGCTTTGACAATTGGAAATAACTAATAAATGAGGAAATCATCAAAACAAAGAAAACTTTGGATAAGTAACTACAATTGTAGATCAGAGTTGCTCTGTGTTGTTTTCTTTCGTTGTTCTGATCATTTAATACATCAAGTAATATTTAGTATAGAAATACTGGGATATACAAAGAAATCTTATTTAAATGTAATTAATGTCTTCCCTGTTCTAGAAATTTATTAGCTTAAATGATAGGTTTTAATAAACTAAAGCTTTTGATGATTTATGAGTTGGACTTCTGATAAAACTGCCAGATTTTTTCTGAAAGAATTACTTTAAAATCCTAATTAATTTTTTTCCCTTTTAGATGAATTAGATAATATGAACAGTACAGAGAGAATTTCTTTTCTCCAAGAAAAACTACAGGAAATCAGAAAATATTACATGTCTTTGAAGTCTGAAGTTGCAACCATCGACAGGAGGAGAAAAAGATTAAAAAAGAAAGACAGAGAAGGTAATTTGAATATAATTTTCTTACCTCTCTTTTCAAATATAGTGTCATTTTAGAAGATTTAGGTTTGTCACTCCTCAGATATAGTATACATTTAGTAATTGTTATTTTTCAATTCCTTGTATCTTCTTTGTTGCTATTGTTGAGGTGAATCAACAACTGAATTAACCAGTGACACTTGAAAGAGACTGTGAACTGCTTTATAAAATGTGTGATTTTACTAAATGTGATAGCTTCTCAAGAAGAGCTTACTCTGAATTCACTCCTTGCTCAACATTTACTGGCTGCCTGTTAATAGACACTATATTTGCTATTATGAGGTTCACCAAAATGAACAAGCATATGGGGGTTATCCTTAAGGAGATGATCTTGTTGGGATTATAAGTCATTCCCTAAGTAACTTACCGTATAAGATAGTTCAGATGAACAATTTAATGCATACGTACCATGTGCCAGGCCCCCTTCTAGGTGGTGGAAGTATGAAGGTGAATGAAATCCAGACTCTGTGATCTCAAACATATTAAGGTCTAGTAGGGCAGTGTGTGATGAGGGTCTCCAGAGTGATATTAACAAGTATAGGAATTGGTAGAAGGATAGACTACTATGGAGTAATCATGGAGAAAGCAGTGTCTGACCTAGACCTTAAAATTGTGTGGTATTAACTTCTAGTTAAATATCGACATGTTCGTATCTATTCTATCCCCAGTCTTAGTAAAATAACAGTAAAGAAAATCCAAAGTCCCATACCTACAAGGACAAGAATATGGGACAGCAGACTGTTAACAGATAAGAAATGTCAACAGCCTATCTTTTGGAAGCTGAGAGGCCGATAACTACTGTAATTGTCCCAGCAGATAGGGGAATGCTAAAACCTAAGCTTGTTTATTCTTGCAATTGAACAAAAGAACCAAGCCAGTTCATACCACATCACCCCAGAAAAGCTCTGAAGGTTGGGATATGGGGTGAGGCTGAAAAATGGAGATTGGTTGAAAGTGGAAGGAGAAATTGGATCCTTTTGTCCCACAGTTCTGTCAGAAAATAGGAAATAAACTTATTTTCGAGGGTGAAAGGGCTCAATAGATTTGGATGCTCAGGGACAGCAGCCATAGGTGAAGGCAAGGGTTAGGTTAAGTGCTAAACCAAAAAACATCATCATTAGTGAAAGTTTGCAGTACAGAATGGTGGGACACTTACCTTTTTCCACCCAAAGATCATAACTTCTGGGCTCCCTGAAAGCCATCAACCTGGGAGGAGACGGGAAGATTCCTTGGGAGAAACTGGACAACCCAAGAGAAATGGTCTGACATAGACACCAACATCATTTGGAGGTCCCTGAGCCAAAAAAGTGAGATCCTTGCCAGTCATTGCATGCGCAGTGCCTGTCACTGAAAAGCCCTGCATACTGATGAGCAGCTTCCAGTTAGCTTTTAATGTCCCTCTCTTGAATATTGAGGCCACAGTACCAGATAGGAAAGCCTCTACATACATACAGGCAGAATCAAAGTAGAAAATGAGAATTAAAAGGAACTTGGGGAAAAAAACAGACAGTGTACCCTATAAAGATAGCAAACCATGATTAATATCCAGAGATACAGGGATATTCTTGAAACAAGAATATGATATTAATAAAATTCAGAGAACAAGACAGCTCTATTAAAATTTAAAATATGATAGCGCTAGCCGGGTGGCTCAGTTGGAGCATCATCTTGTGCACCTAAAGGTACCAGGTTCATTTCCTGGTAGGCACATACCTAGGTTGCAGGTTCAATCCCTGGTTGGGATGCCTACAGGAGGCAACCAGTTAATATTTCTGTCATATTGACGGTTTTATTTTCCTCTTCTCTCCTCTCCTTTTCTTCTCTCCTCTTCCCTCCCTCCTCTCCTATTCTCTAATCTCCTCTTTCTCTGAAAGATCAATAAACAAATCTTTGGGTGAGGATTAAAATATATATATTTATATATATATGATAGCAGGAATTTTTACAAATAGAAGGAATAGACAGCAAAGGTCAGTAGAAGGTAAAAAAAGACAACAAGAGAAAACAGGAAGTATTAGATCTGGTCAGGAGTTTCAATTTCTGAGTCATAGTATTTCTAGGAGAAAAAGTACTGAATAAACATAAGAGGACATTGTCATCAAAGCAATATAATAAGAAAAATTTCCAGAACTGAAGAATGTAAGATAGACAATTGAAAGGATGCACTGTGTCCTCTACCAAGAATAGCAGGAAGGGAGAATTACACCAAAGTACATTATGAAATTTCAGAACCTGTGAACAAAGAGAAGATTCCAAAAGTTCACCATACAAAGGTATATATTGGTAGTACACACACTCAGAGAGAGACATGCTTAAACAAAAATTGAAACTTTACATAAAAAAGGAATAATTGGGCAAAGATTAGCAGAAAACAGCAGGTGAGCTTTGAAAAAACTGCATGTTCCTCATGCCTAGAGTAGGATCCTTAATCCGTGTTAATCACCTCCTGGGGAGTTAAGTGAAAGTCACTTGTGGACTTTCTTTAATCACCCATCAATACTTCCATCCTCATCCCATGGTTCTGATACCTGACCTAGAAAATTGCTGTTACTTAGAGGACTATTGTGTCCATCAGGTGTATTGGGACAGGATAGAGGCAGGATGCCGGTGATTAGCTGGTTACAGGAAATTCTCTGGGATAAGTGAATTCTCTCAGGTCCCAAACCTAAGGATAAAATTGGAATCTAATATAGTGAGGATTTATCTCTGGTTGAGCTTGTTTTTGATTTGGGGCAAGGTGAATTCCTTTCAGGGATCTTTGAAGTAGAAGCTTAATAATTTGTCTCTTTTAGCCTTTAAATGTTATGGCAATTTTTGAACTGAGTGACTTTACTGACCAAAGACTGATTCCACCCATTTGAGCCAAACAGAATTTTTGCTGACAGTTTGTTATTCCTTCATGCAATATTTAAGAAGACTATATCTGAAGTGAATAATGTTAAGATTTTCTAACTTTCCAGTAACTGGGTATCTCTGCCTGAATTTCTGAGTCTAATATAGTTGTTTTGATTCCACAGTGTCTCACGCAGGGGCCTCCATGTCATCTGCCTCGTCAGACACTGGAATGAGTCCTTCATCATCATCTCCCCCACAAAATGTACTTGCTGTCGAATGCAGGTGATATTCGTTTTCTCTGCCTTCCCAGCAGTTTGCTGCCATGGGCATAATCCCAAAACCCTGAAATGCACCCACAGAAAGCACTCAACTGGTTTGACATTGCTTAGTATATCCTGTCTACTCTTCCAAGCTGGATTGTATCTATTCCCTTCTTTTCTTTTTCTGTTGCAAAAAAATAAGTTGATTAATAACTGAAGGTTACGCAACCTGCATATTTGTCATAATTTTTTCTCAATTATTTTTCATTATTTTGTGCAGATAGGAAACGGGCACTTAGCAAATTTGAATTTGTATAATAAAGTTTCAGGTGTTATAGAAATCATAGACAAGTGCACATGACAAACATCAAAATATTATCCAGCTGAATAGTTACTGTTGCACTTTCACTAAGATGTGTTTGAACACTTGGTGAGTAAGGGGTTTATGTTGTGTGTGTTTTTTTATTGTCGTTTTTTATTTTTATTTTTGTGGAAGCACTTGCTATTTAGAACTGCCAAAGTATATGTTCAGCAGTGTGCCCAGGTTTAAAGGTGTAAATGGGACAAAATAAGTTGTGAAAGGAAGTGTAGTTGACTGAAAACTACAGTTGTAATAAGTCTTCCACTTTTTATAGTATTTTTGAGCACACAATTATGCAAATATTTTAATGTTTATTAATGTTTACAGTGGAATTGTGAATAAGTTTTCAGTGGACTATCTTATCCCTTGACAAAAATATTTTGTCTTTTTTCTATGTAATTTCAGAGTTTTTATTTTGTTACAAAAATACAAAAATGAAATATATAACAACAACGAACTTATTTAACAAGATTTCTAAAGCTGAAAATTTTGTGTAAAATAAGGTATTATCTTGCAACTTGTTAAATATATTTATTCAGACCTTGGATGTTGTATTTTTATGTATTTTTTAAAATATTAATAAAATTGAAAAAAAGAAAATTGTAGGTTAATTCACTCTTTGGATGACAATGGCTCTCAGCTGTCCCTTTTCCAGGAGGTTGCGCCCAGCAGCTGTGCCTGTGTTGAAGGGACTCTGTCTCAGTCCTTCAAACAGTATAGAACTATAAATGGGCATCTGGATCATTAAAGTCTGTCCTCCTTTAGAAACTTTGGCAGTCCTAGTATTTAAACTGTTTTGAGGATCAAATTTTTGGTTGCCCTTAAGATACTTTGTCACAGTTTTTATTTTTGCTATACTGCCGAATAAATTTATATCTCCCAAAGTTGAGATGCAACAACTAAGTAAAGCAATTATGTATGCTATGTCTGTGAATTGTTCCACAGACTGATACATTTTGTAAATAATTCTTCCAAAATCATGTATTTAAAGCAGTTTTGCCATATACATTATGTAAAAAAGTGATTTTTTAAAATCAGTTTTTAAATTCATGTTTGTACATTGAGAGGGTTTTTTTTTAAACCTCCTTTTCTGTGTTTAATATGTTGTAGAGTAATAATAACCTAGATGCTCTAGACTATATCAGGATCTGATTTATAAGAACAAAGTCAGAGCCAAACACTAGTGATGGCATAGCATTACTAAAATCATTGTTCTTAATTTCATTTACCACATTGTGAACTTGTGATTCAGATTCCTTCCATTTTCGCAGAGAATTAAAAACAAAAACATACTCTTGTAAAATGCACTTCTCTGTCTTTTCTTTGCAAAGCTGACTTATTTCAATGTAAAATAAAATGGAGCTCAGTGGGCAGTATTAATAAAGGCCATGTTTTAAACATAGGCTTTATATATTTAGTTTTCATTTAAGTGATTGTTGTTTTCCTAAGTGCCAGAAACTTACAGTTGGAAAATCAGACTTCACAAAACGAAACATATTCAATATATTCTTTAGTTTTCACAATAAAATATTTCTAATGCTTAATTATAAAAATAAAAAGTGTCATTCCAGTCCAGTTGGAACTAGGAAGGAGGCAACCTTAGATTCATACATTAGATATTTTAATGATTTCCTTCAGTCGCAATTCAGTAAATCTTGAATGTTGTTCCTTCTAATTGATATAAATGTGGTAATGAAGTATTGGGACCTTGTTACAGAGAACAAAATTATATATTCATTGAATGGGTATAAGGACACTGTTAAAATCCTTTTGTTTGGGGGCTAGAAAGGCTTATGAAAGCAAGTGAATATTGATTAGGTATTAAATTCAAATATTGGGCATATTTTGAGTTTAGCTAAACTTTGAATAGATAGGTCTTGCATGTGACTAAAATAGTAAAAGTATAAAAACACTTTAATAACTAAAATGGAAGGTGTTATCTATTAAAATCAAATTATTTGAAGATTATGGAGATTTCTATTTTAATATTCATTGTGTACTTCTATTCTTTGTTGTTTGTGTTAAAGTTCTAGTTTCCCAGTCCTTCACTCAGAAAGATGTTTGTATCTGTGTTGGCATATACATACTATGTCTTCCATGAAACTGCTTTAAATTATGGAAATCTATATGGATTAATCTGGGTCTGCTGCATGGGCAACAGCAGACCCTCCATATCACCCTGCCCAGGCTCTGTAGCTTCAGCTTCACTGGAGAGGACACTCCAGCGTCATCGCAAGATGTCGATTCAACATGGGAGGAGACAGATACCGTGTCACTCCCAAGTTGGACTACACAGCCATTCTCGGCGGTGCAGATAGACTCTTAAGAAGCTACACCATTGTCTCTCGAGGCTCTGTAGCTTCAGCTTCACTGGAGAGGACACTCCAGCGGCATCGCAAGATGTCGATTCAACATGGGAGGAGACAGATACCGTGTCACTCCCGAGTCAGACTGCACAACCATTTTCGGCGGTGCAGATAGACTCTTAGGAAGCTACACCATCGTCTCTCGAGACGGACGGCTGCCGACGACGATATGGATTAATCTATCAATTTGCTTATATTCCTTTTTTATAAGCCCTGTAATTTAACATAGCTACAGACCTTGGGAAAGCATTTGAAGCTTTATTCAACCACATATAAAAACTATTACCAGAATTCAACATCAACAATTTATTATCTTCTATGTGGCAGGTATTGTGCCAAGGTACAGGAGCTACAACAAGACAGAAAAAGTCCCTGAATTTTCCTGAAATGTGTAATCCAATGAGGTAGATGTTGAACAGTTAGCCCATGTAATTCTTAACTGCAGGTGTAGTAAGTATATGAAGTTTTGGTATGCCATTAGTTAACAATACAGAGCCTGAGTTTGAAGGCAATGGTGGTCTGCAAAGGCTTTGTAGAGAAAGCAGCAGTAAAACTGAGCTCAGTTTCAATTATGAATTGGCTAGGCAAATGGGAGGAGAAAGATTATAGAGAGTCAAGTGCTCCAGGCACATGAGGGAGAAGAAATCGGTGGAATAAGCCAGGACAAGAATAGACCTGAGGCAGGAGCCAGGTCAAGCAGAACTGTTCAGGCATTGCCCAAACCTTGCACCCACCCACCTCTGCCTCTTGCTCTTTCTGTTTCCCCCAACTCTGATCCTCATTTGTCCAGAGACATCTCCGCAGCTACTTTACCATGAAGCTTCTGCTGACTGACCATCACCAAAATATCGTCCTCTTTTATGCTCTGATAGCATTTTCAAACGGTATTATTTTCCTTGACAACTTACCTTGTTTACTTAGGCATGTGTCTGCCCTACTAGATGTTTAGTTCCTTACATACTCCTTAGTCACAGTTGTATTCCACAAAGGGTCTGGTCCAGCATCTAACAGTAAAAAGGTCAAAAACTATGTTTTCTTATATTGAGAAAGTTTTTTTTTTTTTTTTTTTTTTTTTTTAAACTAGTGATCCTTATGTACAAAGCCAGACATTTAAAAGTTATCCTTGGGGTTCTTTTCACAAAGATTTGACTATACACTTTACTAAAGAAGATATACTGTTAACCAATAAACACTTATAAACAGTGTTCATCAAGAGAATGAAAAGACAAGACAAACCAGAAAAAAAGTGTGTGTAAAAGACATCTGATAAAGAACTGTGTTTTAGTCTGTTTGGGCTGCTATAACAAAAATACCATAAACTGAGAGGCTTATAAACAAACATTTCCCATAGTTCTGGAGGCTGGGAAGTCTTAAGACAAGGTGCCAGCATGTATGGGTAAGGGCCTTCTGGGGTGGGAGGGGTTAGGGAGCTCTGTGGGGCATCTTTTATAAGCGCACTAATTACAATCATGAGGGCTCCATCCTCATGACCTAATCATCTCCAAAAAGCCCCACCTCTTAATACCATCATTAGGAATTAAGCTTTCAAAAGGAATAGGAGCGGAGGGGAGAGACAAACATTCAGACCATAGCACACTATTGTTATCTACGATACCTCCCCCCCTCGCAAAAAAAACCCCTCAAAATTCAACAATAAGAATCTGATTTAAACAGTCTGATTTAAAAATTCCCAGTCTGGGCACATGACTAGGTTGCACATCAGGTCCCCAGCTGGGGGCGCAAGTGAGAGGCAACCACATGGTGATGTTTCTCTCCCTCTCTTTCTCCTTTCTCCTCTCCCTAAAAATAAATAAACAAACAAATTATTTTTAAAAAGACAGATGACAAGCACATGAAAAAATGGTTCACATATATGTCATCATGGAAATGCAAATTAAAACATATCACTGCATACCTATTAGAATTAAAAATTCAGAACAATTCCAAATGCTGGTAAGAACATGAAACAACGAGCTCTCATTAACTGATGCTGGGAATGGAAATATGGTACAGCCAATCTGAAAGACACTTCGGCTTTATTTTTTTGACACTAACATAGTCTACCATATGATCCAGCAATCATGATCCTTAGTGTATATATTGAAGTGCATCGAAACTTCCGTCCATACAAAAACCTGCACACATATATTTACAGCAGCTGTATTCATAATTGCCAAAAATTAGAAGCAACCAAGATGTCCCTTCAGTAGGTAAGTATCCCCATGGTCTCTTATTAAGCACTAAGAGAAATAAGCTATCAAATCATGAAAAGACATTAAGGAGCTTTAAATGCATATTACTGATTGAAAGAAGCCAATCTGAAAAGACTACATACTGTATGTATGATTCTAAGCATAGAACATTCTGGAAAAGGCAAAATTATGGAGAAAGTAAAATGATCAGGGGTTGGGAGAGGAAGGTATAGGATATAAGTAGAGTAAAACTATTCTGCTTGATACTATGATGGATACATGTAATTATACACTTGTCAAAACCATTGTATATCTGTACAAGAGTGAACCCTAATACAGACGGAGCGATAATGATGTTTAAAGAGAGAGAAAAAACATTGATTTGTTATTCCACTTATTTACGCATTCACTGGTTGATTCTTGTATGTGCCCTGAGCCGATGTTGAGCCTGCAACCTTGGCACATTGAGGTGATGCTCTAATCAACTGTGCTACTTGGCCAGGGTTTTAAGTGCTACTTAAGAGAACAGAAAACCTATGTCCATATAAGGACTTGCATACAAATGTTTATAGCAGCTTTATTTGTAACAGCTTAAAACTTGAAAAAATCCAAATGTTAGTCAACAGGTGAATGGTTAAACATATGTAGTATAGCCATAAAATTAAATACAACTTGCCAATAAAAATGATCTGATAAAACAATATGGATGAATCAAAATAATTATGTTGAAAGAGGCCAGACAATGAGAGTATTATTGTGTGACTTCATTTATACAATGACCTAGAAAATGCAAACTAATCTATAGTGACAAAGCCAGGGATGGTGGGGGAGGCGAGGAAGGCTGGAAGAAGGGATTAAAAAAGGGCATATGGAAACTTCTGGGAATGATGGATATGAATACTATCTTGATTTTGATGATAGTTTTAGGAATGTATACATGTGTTAAAATACATAAAATTGTACACTTTAAAAATGTACAAGTTTTGGACTTCCAGCCAAGATGGAGGTGTAGACAGACCCGCTGCATCTCCCTCCACAACTAAGAAGAAATACCACTACCTCAAAACTAGAAACAACCAGAAGTTCCAGAAAATCAAACTGCATGGAAGTCCAGCAAACAAAAATATAAAGAAGAAATACTCATCCAGACAGGTAGGAGGGGCGGAGCCGGGGCAGAGAGGACGCTGTGTGGTGGCGGCAGCAGCAGCAGCAGTGGCAGGCCAGCAGAAAGTGCAGTCACACGTCTTAAAGAGTCAGGAGGGACACCTGGGGAGCGTTTCCAGCTCCTCACCGGACATCACAGCTCACAGTCCCAGCACTGGGGAAAATCAAGCCTCATTGCTTCTGACTGTGCAGACCAGTGGGGGTTGGGGTGGAGGCAAAAACTGTCGATATCAGCAGAGTCCGCTTGTTTAAAGGGCCCCCACAGTCCTAGAACTTTCGCAGACCCACCCACTCTGTGAATGATAGCCAGAGCAGCAGCTAGAAAGGCACCAGTCCTGTGTGGAAGTGGGAGAAGTGCCTGGAAAAGAGGTGAGTGCTGGGCAGGCGGCATTGTTCCCTCTTGGACCCCTCCCCCACATACAGCACCACAACATGGTTTAACAGGTCACCCTCTACTGACGAATCCCTAAGGCTCCATCCCTTACAACGTAACAGGAGCAACAGCTCTACCTGGGACATGGAGGCAAAGAATCACAGGAGCCTGTCAGAATGAGGAGACAGAGAAGTATGACCCAAAATGGGGAACGGATCAAGGTTCCAGTAGGAGAACTAAGTGACAAGGAGATAGCCAACCTAACAGATCAGGAGATAGACAACCTAATGCAGAATTCCAAACACTGGTGATAAAGACACTCACAGGCTTGACATATGTTTGAGTATGGCAAATGCATAAGAGAAGAAGTGAAGGCTATGCTAAGTGAAACAAAGGAAAATCCACACAAAACCAATGGTGACGGGAAGGAAACGGGGGTTCAAATCAATGATTTGGAACATAAGGTAGAAAAAACAGTCAACCAGTGCAGAATGAGGAAGCAAGAATTGAAAAAAATGAGGAAAACTTCCCAAATTTTGCGAAGGAGATGGACATACAGGTCCAGGAAGCACGGAGGGTCCCGGGCAAGCTGGACCCAAAAGGACGCATCATGACTGAGGTGCCAAAGGTGAAAGATAAAGACAGAGTCCTGAGGGCAGCAAGAGAGAGGCGGAGAGTTGCCAACAGGGGGGTGCCTATAGGACTATCGGCTGATTTCTCAGAGGACACTTTGCAGGCAGGAAGGGACTGGCAAGCAGTATTCAATGTGATGAAAAGTAACGTAAACCAAGATTACTCTATCCAGCAAAGCTATCATTTGGAATGGAAGGGCAGATGAAGTGCTTCCCAGACAAGGTGAAGCTAAAGGAGTTTATCATCACCAAGCCCTTATTATATGAAATGTCAAAGGGACTTGCTTAAGAAAAACAAGATCAAGGACTTCCAGCCAAGATGGAGGCATAGACCGATACACTCTGTTTCCCTCCACAACCAAGAAGGACTACAACTACCGCAAAACCAAAAATAATAAGTTCCAGAAAATAAAGCTACATGGAAGTCCAACGTATGAAGTCATAAACAAGTGGTGCTTGTCAGATGGGTAGGAGGGGCAAGACCACGGCTGAAAGATCGAACTGTGCTGGAGGTGGCAGCTGCAGCAACGAACAGCGGGACCTGGTAAGCAGACACCCGTATTTGTGGGGAGGAGAGAAGCGCCTGGGAGCCGGCCCTGGCTACAGACCAGACCTGTAGGGGAGGGCAGACCCCATTGTCTCTGACTGTGGGAACAGAGGACGCTCCTGGTTCCTCAGTGGAGAGTAACAGCAGGAATCCATGTTGGACCCCCGCCCCCACGCAAAATGCCACAGTGTGGTGAGAAAGGTTGCCAGGTTGTGACGAGCACACAGGGCTCCACCCAGTATAGCGTAGGAGGTGTGACAGCGGCCTGTCCAAGAAGGAATGATAAGCAAAATGGTCAGAATGGCAAAATTAATCACTGAAATACCAATCACAGAGCTAACGAAAAAACAAAGGCCTTGACCAATGAACAAGCAGCAAATCTTTCTGAGGCTCAGTTCAGAGCTATAGTCATAAGGCAGCTTACAGACCTAACAGAGGGGCTGAATCAAGACAGGGAAGGAATGAAGGCTAGTCCCACTGAAATTAACAAAAATACATACAAGACAAGTGGTGAGGAAGGGAAAGCCATGGATCAGATCAACAAATCAGAACGTAGGGAGGGAACAGTCAACCAGTGCAGAAAGAGGAAACAAAAAGTGAGGAATATGAGGAGAGGCTCAGAAACCTCTGGGGCAGCTACAGCTATAAGCTAACGAACATTTGAATTATAGGATTGCCAGAGGGTGAAGAAGAAGAACTAGAAATTGAAAAACTATGTGCAGAAATAATGAAGCAGAACTTCCCTAACTTGGGGAAGGAAATAGACTTATAGGTCCAGGAAGCAAGGGAGTTACGGATAGGCTGGACCAAGGGAGGACTACACCGAGACACACTATCATCAAAATGTCAAAAATTAAAGATAAAGATAGAATCTTAAGAGCAGCAAGAGAGTAGATAAGAATTATGTACAAAGGGGTCCCAATTAGACTATCAGTGAATTTCTCAAAGGAGACTTTACAGGCAAGAAGGGACTGGCAAGAACTATTCAAAGTAATGAAAATCAAAAACCTACAACCACGATTACTCTATCCAGCAAAGCTGTCATTCAGGATAGAAGGACAGAGAAAGTGTTTCCAGGACCAAGTAAAACTGAAGGAGTTCATTAGATCCAAACCACTGTTATATGAGATGTTAAAGGGACTTGTTTAGGAGAAAGAGGATCAAAACTATGAACATTAAAATGAAAACTGTATCACAACAACCAACCCCAGAAGCTAGGGAATCGAAACAAAGGCAAACTAAGTAGGCAACAAGAGGGGAAAAAGAATTACAGGTACAGGGAACATATTGGAGGGAGGTCAGCGGGGAGGGGGAAGGGGGAAAAAGGGAGGGAGATGATGCAGGAATTAAGAAGCACAGTATGAGGGAGTGGAGTAGACAGGAAGATGTTGAGAAGAACTGTATGCACAACCAATGGGCATGGACTAAGGGGGGGACAGCTGGAGGGAGGAGGATCACAGAGTGGAGGGGAGCAGGGTGAAAAGAAATTGGGACAACTATAACAGCATAATCAATAAAAGAAAAGAAAAGAAAAAGATCAAAACTATGAACACTAAAATGACAACAAACTCACAACTTTCAACAGTTGAATCTAAAAAATAAAATCAAAATCCAACTAAGCAAACCCGAATAGGAACAGAATCATAGGTATGGGGATCATTTGGAGGGTTATCAACTGGGAGTGGGGAGGGGGAGAAATGGGGAAATGGTGCAGGGACTAAGAAGCATACTTGGTTGGTACAAAATAGACAGGGGGAAGTTAAGAATATAGGAAAGGGTGAAGCCAAAGAACTTATGTGCATGACCCATGGACATGAACTAAGTCGGGTGGGATTGCTGGAGGGAAGGGGGTACTGGGCAGAGGGGAGCAAAGGGAAAAAAATTGGAACTACTGTAACATAATAAAATATACTTTTTTTAAAAAGTACAATTTACTGAATATTAGTTATGCCTCAATGAAACTGTTTAACAGAATGAGAGAGCTATTATAGAACTATGCTTTGGGAACAACTATTAATGATATCTCAGTTTGGAAAATGACCAAAGCTTTTTAGGAATTCTGATCACCAAATTAGCAAAAGTGGTGTCTATATTGAGAAGAAAAAGCTATACTTGCCTTAAAATTTTTCAGCTACTTTCCCACATGGTCTCTGTGGCAATTTCAATTTGAGGAATCTGTTTCTAATTGCTATAATAAGTCTCCAACTGTTACATGTCACTGTTTACTTTGTCCCACTTACCCACCCACCTTGCTCCAGTTTCCCTGGCCCCAACCCTGTCCATGTACCATCGGGATTAACCAGGAGTTCAGTGGAAATGAAGGGTGGGAAGGGGTGGGGAGGTGGTAGAATGGTTTTATGAGAAGATAAGAGCAGTCAGCAGCCTAGAAAAAGATCATGTGGAGCCCGGTTAAATCCATCACCAAGAAGAGTCTGAAACAAAACCTGCTCCAAGATCACCAGTAACACTGGATTCTGATGCTGTCCCTTATTTTTGTGTTACAATCAAAGTAAGAAACGTACGGCACTCAAAACAATTATATGTAAATTGCACCTGCTAACTCAAATTGTGAGGGCCTGGGCTGCCTCTCAGCCCCAACAGTTGTCACATCAGTGATCAGCACTTCGCTATGCACACACTAGAAATGCCACTTAATCGTAAGGAGCAGTTGAATAACCTAACAAAAAAGATAAATTATTTCATTCTTTAGGTCTTTACCTAGCTTATGCCTTCTCCTTGGCTTAGCATAAAAATCAAAACTCTGGTATTTGGAATAAGGTCTTGCTTTCATTGTTACTGTTTTATCTGCCAAATAAGGCAAATATTAGAAAGAAAAGCATCTATGCTGGTAAATATGGGTCTCTCAGAATTGGGTTTGTTCTGGGAGCTTAGACTGTCAGGCGCAGCCCAGCAAATTAACTTTTTCTCTTTCCCCTAGGCTAAATATTGCTTCAAAAATTCCTCTTTCTTCCTCTCACTGAGCTCAGGTGGTTGGGTACTTCAGACTGTTGGATCATTTCAGGTGACAGCGCAGACCAGGTTGGGGAGTACGGCTAGTGTTCAGGAGCTCAGTGGGCAGCGCTGTGCTCTACCGTCTAGGAGATGACCAACGTTCTGAATCAACCTAAATCTGCAGGGGACGGAACGGAGGCCTAAGAAGGATCCAGTTACCCAGCTAACCAGATCGCAGACATCCCGATTGCGAGTCGTAGACATAGGGACAGGGCTCTGTTCGGGTCAATGGGGTTCAGAATTTGGAGTGCGACAGACCTGGGTTCAAACAGCGCTGTAACTGGGTGGCAGCGAGCTCTCCTACACACGTCCTCTGGGGCCCTCGGTTTCCTCCGCGGTCCGCCAGTGGCGGTGCCAAGGCGTCGACGCGCAGCTCGCCACACCTGCGGGCCTGCGCGCTGGGAGCCCCGAGGCCAGGGTGGGCGCTGCGCCGACGCCCCCTGCCTGGCAGCCGGCTGGGCTCCCGGCGCTCGCCGGCCCGCGCCCAGCGCGGCTCAGGGAACACCGCGGCCCGATGCCCTGCGTCCGCACCCTCCTGGCGGCGCTGGCGGCCTGCGGCGCCGTCGCCTTCCTGGGCTACTGTGTCTACTTCGACTGGAAGCGGCGTGGCGACCCAGCGTTCAAGCGCCGCCTGCGGGACAGTGAGTGCGAGGGCGGCGGAGGAGTGGCGGGAGCGGGCGGGCCGACACCGCCCCCACCGAGGGGCCCACGGGGCGCACGCCGGTGTCGGGATGGCTCCCAACCAGCACGTGCCACGTTGTGTTTGCAGAAAGAAGAGCCCAGCAGCGAGGGGCTGAGGCACAGGGAGCCCAGGTGATGCGCTTTAGCAACGCTGAGGTGGTGCTCTAGCGAGTAACCTGCCGCCCCTGCCGCCAGTGCTGGTCCTGGCCCGGGCTCCAGGTCCCTGGCTGGTGCCTGACCAGGCCCTTCCGAGCCCACGTAGGGTTCAGGGTTTAGTTTTTATTGTCGCTTACAAAAGAAAAGGAAATGAAGAACCATTTGGGGGTTATGAAAAGGCAGCTATACAGTAAAAGTTGTAGGAACAGGTGCTTTTAACTGAAAGAAGGCAGAGGAGCCTTTGCCTTCTCGGAGCCGCACCTGGCACACACTGCAGTGACCGCTGGCAGTACTCCCACGCGTCCCACTTCTGTCCTACAGCGACTTTCTTCTAGTTCAGAAGCAGAACACATCCCCTGTTTCTTTAAAACGGAATCTGATGAGCGGTTTTTAAAGAGATCAGTCACGCCCTGACTGGTGAGGCGCTGGTGGTTGGGCATCCCCCCCCGCAAAGTGAAAGTTCGCTGGTTCGATTCCCGGTCAGGAAGGTAACTGCATGAAGGGTTCAGTCCCCGGTAGGGGTTCTTAGGAGGGGGAACAGGTCAATGTTTCTCTCTCACATCGATGTTTCTGTCTCTCTCTTTCTCCCTTCTTTCCCTCCTCTCTCTAAAAATAAATAATTCTTTTTTTTTTTTTAAAGGTATCAATCACAATCATCTTGGGTGGCCCAGCTTAACTCACATCAGCTTTAAAAGTGCTATGGGGGGTTCTTAGGTTTTTCTATGCATTTTCAGGAGGAATTAAGTCTTAATCTTCATGTTCAGTTGATTAGTCAACACCTACCTGAGAGCCTCCTACGTGTGAGGCATCCTCCTAACTGGGGCAGAGGTTAGCATTTGGGGAAGAGTACCCCCCCCCCCCCCGCCGCCGCCATGTTAACAAGAGCTCAGAGGAGGGGGAGGATCATTTTCAGAGCAGAATTGTCATGGACAGTGTTCTGCTCACCTATTGCCGCTTAAAACAGTATCTATTCTGCGCCTGTATTTGCAGTTTGAGCGGGGTCCGCTGGAGGCTACACTTCATGCTCTACTCAACTTCAGGCAGGTGGACTCCAGGGCTCGGTGTTCGATCATCCGCAGGCTCACTCCCTCACACGTCAGGCAGTTGATGCTGGCTGTCCGTTCAGCCAGGACTGTTAGCCAGAACATTTGCACAAGTCCTTTCCATGTGGCTGAGTCCCAAGGGGCAAGCAAGGGTGTGCGTGCACGTGGCCCTGCGCACTCGCGCAGCCCTCCTTGAGGTCTGCTTGGTTTTAAGGGAAGAGGAAATAGACTCCACCTCTTCCTAAGGCAGGCAAGGTTCTGGAGTGCAGGTGGGACTGGCAGTATTGCTGTGGCTGTTTTTGGAACATGCAGTCCTTCACAGAAGACTTTGGAGGAGAGGTGGCTTTGAACTTAGCCTTGAAGGATGTGTTAAACGTGGGTCTTGGTTTCAGGGAAGACAATATTGAGGACAGAGGGAACTGCACCCTTACTTAAAGGTGCTAAGTCGTGGGTCTGCCAGGTCTATTCTGTTATCAGTTTGACAAAGGAGTCACAGTGGGAAATAGTGGGATACGGTAAGGTTGAAGAGCTAAGTAGAGGCTGCATTAAGGAGATTAAGTAATTCAGATTCAGTGAGGAAATTATTGAAAAATTTTTGAGCAGGCATTTTTTAAAAGAAGGAAATAAAAAGCAGTTTTTAGGTTAATCAGGCAGGAATGTGCTGGATGGATTGGAAGAAAAGGAAAAACTATTGAAGCCGTATGGGTGAAACTCCCGAGCTGCAGTTGTGTCAATGGAAACTGGTGATGAGGATGTGAGATTAATTGTCCAGAAAGAGTAGATAGTTCATGCTGCTGGTTTAAAGGGTCCTGGAGAGGCAGGAGTCAGATTTCTGGGGTTTCGGGATGGAGTCACTTAGAGAATAAAGGTGTAATTGACATAGTTAAGGAAGCAGAATAGGGAGTGGCCAAAGAGCTGGATTGACAGTGGAAATGCTTTCCCTGAGCTCTGACTGAGGCAGAGCTTGGTTCAGCCCCACATCCCTCTCCATCATTGATTGCTCTTATCCATGGGGGGGCAGTTACACGATTTGTTTGTAATATGATTTGATTGGCCTTGTCTGTTTTTTCCTCTCCATTGTCTCTTCAGTGCTGAGAACCGTGTCTAGTACATTGTAGGTGCCCAGTAAATATTTGATTATCATTGTTGTTTATTTTAGGTAGCTCGTTCAGAGGCACAGACGAGATTCCAATATTTAAGGAGTGTTGTGGCCAGAGAGATAGCCAACTAGTAGTTTGGTGTCATATTGTGGAGGGCTTTGAATGCCAAACTGGAAATATAGATATTTTTCTGTTGTGGTGGATAATTAGTGAAGGTAACTTCATTTCAGAGAATGAAAGCCTTTTTTTTTTTTTTTTAGGGTGATGTAGGGGAGGGAAGTTGAAAAAGTCAGGAAACTCTGTGGGTGGCAGTCCAGATGGCAAATAATGAGGATCTGAATTATTTCAAACGAGGAAGAGGCAGACACAGGATTTTTCAAATGTTCTTTTGTATAATGCTCATGAGAACGCTATTCTTTCAATTGTTTTTATCTTCACCTGAGGACATTTTTTTTCATTGCTTTTGGAGAGAGAGGAAAGGAGTGGAGGGAAGGAGGGAAGGAGAAAGTAGGAGAAAGAAAGAGAAGCATTGATATAAGAGAGAAACATCGATTGGTTGCCTCCTATACCTGCCCCAACCAGGGATCAAACATGCAACCTGGGCATGTGCCCTGACTTGGAATTGAACCCGCAACCCTTTGGCTACTTGGTGACAATCCAACCAACCGAGCCACCCTAGCCATGGCTATTCTTCTAATTTTATAGATGAATAAACTAAGGCACAGAGAAATGTCTCTTTCCACCTCTTCTAGGGTCTCTCTTCCCACTCACTCTCAGGCCCTTATAGTTTTCCTAAGTATGGTCCATGGGCCGTCTACATTAGATTTTCCTGGGGCGTTTGTTAAAATATAAATTATTTGACTCAAGGACCAGACAGTTCTGATTTAGGAGCTCAGACATAGGCCAGGGACTAAAGAAGTGTTGATTCTCAGATTTCAGAATTTATCAAAATCACCTGAGAAACTTGTTAAAATGCTGATTCCTGGGCTCTGCTCCTAGAGATCAACTCAGTAGATCTGGGTGGAGCCCAAGAAACTGCAATTTTAACAGCTGCATCAGCGGATTCTTTGTGAAACACTGCCCTCAGATTCTGCACTGTTCCCTCATCTCCCTGGAAGCTCCTTCCCTCTCCACAGGCGACCTCAGATGTACTGCTCTAGACCCAGGGCCTTGAAGTTCATCTACTTGCCAAACTCTTGCCTAGATGTTCTATTGGCATCTCATCTTAGTGTATTCAGAAGTAAATTCATCATCTCATCCCTTGCCCCTGCACCCCCTTTGTTAATGTGTGATGTTCTTTGGTATCACTAGCCTCCCTGCTGTGACCCTGTCTCCTCTTGCTTAAATATCAACCTCAACCTCCACCATCAGTCCCCAATTCTTATTTTGTCTATGCTCTAATCTAATATCCTATTCCCTTTCTATTTCCATTGCTTCCACACTAGTTCAGGCTTTCATTACCTTTTACCCAGGCTATTGTAGTGATTTCCTAACTTGTCTAGCTGCCTCTCCAATAGTCTTCTAAAGGGCAGCCTTGAATATGTAACTGCAGTAGCTCCCTGCTCTGCAGATGAAAGACCAACCCCCCCTTGGCTTGGCACCACAGCCTTCCCTCAGGTGCCTTCTATATTGACAGCCTTATTTTCCCAAGGGTTGCAGATAATATGTGGTAATGGTCATTGCTGCAGTATTCACTCTCTCATAATCTAGCTAAGATCACTTGATTTTTTTTTTCCCTGCAGTTTTGCATTGTCTGTATTCTTTCTTCATCAGACATTCACTGAGCGTCTCCACATCCCAAATGCTATCTTTTCTAAGAAACTTATGATTCTCCAACAGATGTAATGTCTCTGTACATTGAACCCGAGAGGACATGGGACTTTATTGTTAATGTGTTACTGATCTTTTTTTAAGAATGGAATTTATTTTAATTTATTTATATATGTGCTTTTTGTTGAATTTATTGGGTGACACTGCTAATGTGTTATTGATCTTCAGCATATTTGTCCTTTCCCTTCATCCGACTCTGGGTTCCTTGGGGATGGGCACAGCAGTCTTAGTATGCTTCCCCTTCCATCTATCCCTAGAGTGGTTTGCTCTTTAGTGCTCATTAGCTAAATACCTGTTGAATGAAACCTTTGATTGTTACTGATCATTACCATGTTTGCTGATGAAAGCTTAAACTATGACCCCCCCTGCCCCAGGTTCACCCCATTTAAGAAAAAATTCTTGGGAAACAAACACAAAAACCCTCCAGATATAAAAGACCAAAGCTGAAATGACTGGCAGTGGAGCTGATATTTTTGAATAGGGTTGCTCACTCTACCTTGAAAGACCAGCCCTGGGCATGGGACCATTAATGTGGCATCCTGTGACCTTTGTCACCTTCATGAAGCAGGCTGCAGCAAACCAAAGCAACCTTCTCAACACCAACTGCACTGCCAACTCTCCACCACACTCTTTGCCTAATCAATAAGCAATGCTAATACCCAGGCAAGAAAATAGTTTTGCAACATACAAAGCAACCTTTGTCATAGTTAATTACAGTAGGATTTTTGATATGTGCACTTAGTAAGCTGAGTAAAATATGGAGGAGGTATTACAAGCATCTCAATCTAACTTGAATATGACTTGTATTTTTTTTTTAATCTCCTGAAATTGTACTCCATTTTAAGAAATCAGTTTAAATGTTATGAAGAACAACTGCATTTGTCACACTTCAGATAAAGAAACTAGGTTCAAGATGTATGTTTTAAAATAAAAACTAGCCCTGGCTGATGTGGCTCACTGGATTAAGCGCCAGCCTATGAACCAAAAGGTCTCAACTTCAATTCCCAGTCAGGGCACATGCCTGGGTTGTGACCCAGGTTCCTCAGTTTGGTGTGTGCAAGAAGCAACAATTAATGGATCTCTTGCACATTGATGTTTCTCTTCCTCTCGTTCTCTCTCCTTTACCCTCTTTAAAAAGTAAATAAGTAAAATCTTTAAGGAAAATAAAATAAAAACTAAATAATGGTGATTAGTAACCATATTTCTTACATTCATTACTCATTGTTATATATTTTGTGAATTTTAGTTGTGGGATCCAGCAAGGAATAAAAAATTGCAAGAACTTTTTCTGCAAGAGGTACAAATGGGAGAACTTTGGTTATCTAGAGGTAAGAATGTAAACATTCTTTTGTAAGCAGTTATTTATGATACTTTGTTCATTTATTTATTAATATCTGTGTATCAAATAACTGGTTAGATATATTAATCAACGTTCTTCAGTTTAAAGAGAAATTGTCCCAGCATCTTCACTCCATCACACTGGCCAGCTCCAATGTGTGATAAGTAGCTATTGCTTCCATTTATGCTGCAGCCTTGAAGTGCCAATGGAGAAGCAAAGCCAAATGCAAAAACACCGCAGCTATTGTCAGGTACAAATCTAAGTAAATGAATTTTCCAAATGACTTTTTTTTTAATATGCTTTTTTGTTTATGCTATTACAGTTGTCCCAATTTCTCTTCCCTTTGTTCCCCTCCACCCAGTGACCCCTCTCCCTCCAGTTGTCCCCACCCTTAGTCCATGCCCATTGGTTGTGCATATAGTTCTTCTCAACATCTTCCTATCTACTCCACTCCCTCCTACTACGCTTCTTAATTCCTGTGCCATCTCCCTCCCTCTCCTCCCTTCCCCTTCCCCACTGACCTCCCCACCTCAAATGTTCCCCATACCTATAATTCTTTTCCCACTCTTGTTGCCTACTTAGTTTGCCTTTGTTTCAATTCCCTAGCTTCTGTTGTTGGTTGTTGTGATATAGTTTTCATTTTAATGTTCATAGTTTTGATCCTCCTTCTAAACAAGTCCTTTTAACATTTCATATAACAGTGCTTTGGATCTGATTAACTCCTTCAGTTTTATTTTGTCCTGGAAGCACTTTCTCTGCCCTTCTATTCTGAATGACAGCTTCGCTGGATAGAGTAATCGTGGTTGTAGGTTTTTGATTTTCATTACTTTGAATATTTCCTGCCAGTCCCTTTTTGCCTGCAGTTTCTTTTGAGAAATCAGCTGATAGTCTTATTGGGACCCCTTTGTACATAATTCTCTGCCTGAAGTTTCTTTTGAGAAATCAGCTGATAGTCTTATTGGGACCCCTTTGTACATAATTCTCTTCTTCTCTCTTGCTGCTTTTAAGATTCTCTCTTTATCCTTCTTTTTGACATTTTGATTATAATGTGTCTTGGTGTGGTTCTCCCTCGGTGAAGTTTTTTTGGAACTCTCTGTGCTTCCTGGACCTGTAAGTCTATTTCCTTCCCCAAGTTAGGGAAGTTCTGCTTCATTATTTTTTCATCTAATTATTCAATTTCTAGTTCTTCTTCTTCACCTTCTGACAGCCCTGTGATTCGGATGTTGGCCCGCTTATAGCTGTCTGATAAGTTTCTGAGCCTCTCCTCATTTTCCTCACTTTTCATTTCCTCTTTCTGCACTGGTTGACTATTTGTTCCTTCCCTATGTTCTGATTTGTTGATTTGATCCCTGGTTTTCTTGCCCTCACAACTAGTTTCATATGTGTTTTTGTTAATTTCAGCAGGACTAGCCTTCATTCCTTCCCTGTCTTGTTTAAGATCTGCCGTTAGGTCTGTAAGCATTTTTATAACCAAAGCTCTGAACTGAGTCTCAGAAAGACTTCCTATCTGCTGAGCTGTTAGATTAGATATTTGCTGTTTGGTCAGCTGCCTCACCAGGATCTCTGTCATGATCTGTGCCATACCTTTGCTTCCTGGGCAGGGCTGTCACACCTCCTATGCTATAGGGGGCAGAGCCCCATACACACGTCACAACCTGTCACCTGTCACACCACGGTGTGGCGTTTTCTGCAGGGGTGGGGGTCCAATATGGATTCCTGCCATTCACTCTCTGCTGAGAGACCGGGAGCCTCCTCCTCCGTCCCCACCCACTCCGGGCCTCACAGTCCAAGGCAATGGAGGTCTGCCTTCCCCGGCTTTGGAATCGCAAACTGACAGGTCTGGTCTGCAGCTGGGGGTGCTCCCAAGGCACTTTTCACCTCCCCCTAAATACGGGTGTCTGTGCTTACCACTCTCCTACCTTTGTTGCTGCTTCTGGTCGTGGACAGCACAGCTTGAACTCTCCTCCCTGGCTTAGTCCCTCCTACCTGTCCGGACGAGCACCACTTCTTTATAACTTCATACGTTGGACTTCCATATATTTTCTGGAAGTTCTGGTTATTTCTGTTTTTGCGGTAGTTGTATTCCTTCTTAGTTGTGGAGGGTGACGGAGCGTGTCAGTCTAGGCCTCCATCTTGGCCGGAAGTCTCCTGTGTGTCTTTCCTTCCGTGTCCCAGGAGAGTGTCGCTCCTACTACGTTCTAAGGGGCGGAATCTTAGGGATTCGTCAGTAGGGATTTTTCAGTAATGGGAGACCTGTTTCACCACGTTGTGGCGCTGTATGCGGGGGAGGAGACTGAAAAGGAACAATTCCACTTGCCCAGCACTCGCCCCTTTTCCAGACACCTCTCTCACTTCCGCACCGGACTGGTGCCTCTAGCTGCTGCCCTGGCCGTGGTTCCCAGAGTGGGCAGGTCTGTGGATGTTCTAGGTCCTTGGGGGCCCTTTAAACAAGCGGACTCTGCTGAGAGACCGGCAGTTTCTGCCTCCATCCCAACCCCCCTGGTTTGCACAGTCAGAAGCCATGAGGCTTGATTTTCCCCGGTGCTCGGAGTGTGAGCTCTGCGGTCTGGTAAGGATCTGGGAATGCTCCCCAGGTGTCTCTCCTGACTTTTCTAAATGTGTAACTGCATTTTCTGCCAGCCTGCCGCTGCCGCCACCGCTGCCACCATCACACTGTGCCCCTCTCTGCCCCTCCTACCTGTCTGGATGAGTATTTCTTCTTTATATCTTTGTTTGCTGGACTTCCATGTGGTTTGATTTTCTGGAACTTCTGGTTGTTTCTAGTTTTGAGGTAGTTGTATTCCTTCTTATTTGTGGAGGGAGACGCAGCGTGTCTGTCTATGCCTCCATCTTGGCCGGAAGTCTCCAAATGACTACTTGTATGAATCAAAACTTTAAAATTTTTAACTGCTTTATATACATTTTTCTGCCTTCTTAAGAGTATTCTTAATAAAATACTTGTTTTTGATAATAAAATCATTATGAATGATTACTCTTTTCCTGTCTGTTGTAGTGATGCCTGTAGGGATTACTTTGCACTTAATGGCCCTGACCTGTATTTTGAATTATAATTTATCCCCACCCAATTCCAGATAAATTTGAGAGAAAACACAATATTATCAGGTAAAATGATGGTAGATAATATCAGTGTTGTATAAATATTACATATAATAACCATGTTTTTATTCTGGTGTTAAACACTGGGAAGGAAATGAACTTTTTTGAGGCTTATCTAAGGGGTAAATAATGCTGCTGGATAAATAAATGTTACACTTATTTATGTATCTTTTTTTCAAGTGTTACTAATTCCTTTGTATCTCACATTACCTGTACCTGCTTTTCCTTCAAAACTTTTTATTGTCTTTTTTAAAAAAGATTTTGTTTTTCAACCTGCATTTAAGAGAGTAGAATTCTCCAGGATTTATGAAGACAGAAAGGAAGTCAAGATCCTGGACAACTCATAGCAATAACCAAGACTTTTACTTTAATCAGTGACTTAAAACAATGATAAAGGTCCTGCCCGATGTGGCTCAGTTGGTTGCGCATTGTCCTGCAAAGCATAAGGTCATTGGTTCTATTCCCAGTCAGGGCACATGCCTAGGTTGCTGCTTCTGTCCCATTCAGGGTGCGTGCGAGAGGCAACTGATGCATGTTTCTCTCTGTCTCGCCCTCCCTTCCCTTCTCTCTAAAAGTAAAATTTTAAAAATGGGTTAACAAAATATATGATAAAGGTTTTGAGAAATTAAAAAAATATTGCAGCCATTCAGAATCACTACACATTAATCATAGTTTGAAATTTTGGTATTTTATTCAGTACTAATCTTTTAGGTAGTTTTATAAATGGACTAAAATATCTATTAAATATTAATGACAACAAAATGAATAGTTAGAACTGATTTAAATCCCCACCAAACCCCAAATTAACTAAATCAGAATCTCTGGGGGTGGACCCCAAGCATCAGTATTTGTTAAACCTCCCTAGGTTAGGGCAATACAGATCTAACATTGAGAGCCAGTATTCTAATGCAATAACTTTTCACCCAGTTTTCTGTAATCTTTTTCAATTTTCTCCACTCACCTCTGCTACCACCCCTAATTTTCATTACTTTGTTGTCAGGTAGTATAGTTCTATAGTCATTTCAATTGTGATTATGTCTATATGGGACCATAGAGACAATGATTTGATTGAGTTTATTAGTTGACTTAACTGATCAAATTGTTTTTGTGTCACATTAGTTCCATCAGCTTGAGAGCAGGCACTGTTATATCTTTTTCTTTCAAAGGCTCAATACATTGAATGTATTTTGACTTAATGTATCATTTTCATAAAGCTATACTTTTATTAATTTAAAATAAACATTACAGTAAAGTACTTCATCTAAGAAATAGCTTCTTTAGTCCTGGCCGGGTAGTCCAGTTGGTTAGTGTTGTCTCAGTACACCAAGGTTGCAAGTTCAATCCCTGGTCAGGGCACATACAATGAATGCATAAATAAGTGGAAAAACAAATTGATGTTTCTTTCTCTCTTCCTCCTTCCTCTCTCTCTCGTCAGTTTTAAAAAATGTTAAAAATAAAAAGTAATAGCTTCTTTAAATGCCTAAGAAAAGTTATTAAAAACCCAGCAATGAATCGAGCATGTAAAATTTGCCCTAGCTGTCATGGCTCAGCCAAAGGGTGCTGGTTGGACTACCAGTCAGGGTACATGCCCAGGTTGTGGGCCAGGTCCCCATTTGTGGTGTGTGTGAGAGGCTAGCGATCAATGTTTCTCTCACATATTGATGTTTCTCTCCCTCTCTTTCACCCTACCTTTCCCCTCTCTAATGAATAAAATCTTATAAAAAATGTAAAATTAGGTGTCCATAAACACAAAACCTTAAGTTATTAAACATACATATCAACAAGGCTTGTTTTGTCTATGTATCTAGATTAGGTCATGTGTTTCTCAGTTTTTAAGCTGAATACAAATCTTCGGGGAACATTTTTTTCTGTTCATCATGTACTTTTCATACAACCATGTATTTCAACCAACAAATGGAAAATTCATTTCAATTAATAAGAATCTATTATTATATTTAACTGCAGAGAAATATATATTATCTCCTAACTGGTTATATTAAATATGTCACAATTTCAATTTCTATTGCATAACACTGAGAGAGATGCAGCACACTGTAGTCTCAAGGTTCAGAAAATTAGGTTCCATTACTAATTATGGCATTAAATTAGCTTTGAAACCTTAAATCATTTCACTGATCTTTGCCTCGGTTTCCCAAAACAAGGAAATGAGACTAAGTTATTTCATGTTCTAACTTAAACTGAAGTTCTATGATTAATTTCTACTCTTCACAAATTTTCATTCTTCCTTTATAGCCAATCATCCTAAAACTCATTTTAAAGATTTACTTTAAATGAAAGTTCGTAAATCTATTTTTCTTCTCCTGGATATGTAATAAATGTTACGCTAAATATTGTTTCAATTGACAATAAACTCAATTTTTAAAAAGTGTTACTTTAGCCAGAAAAAAAACATGTTTCATTTACAATTTCAGCAGTCACACATGTAAATGTAACAGAACCCCTGGGCTGCTCTGATTGAAACATAACCCATGGGCTGTTTAGTTAGGGGCTCGATTGCCCGCCGCCAGAATTATAACTCTCAATACCAGAGTTTGGTGAAAAGAAAAAGAATTGTTTATTTGCACATAGTTCTGCTTCCCCCTCCCAGACCTGGCCAGTCTTAGGAAAGTCAGAAACACCGTTTCCCTACTTCCTAGGCACAGTTCAGCTTTACCAGTAGCTGCCAATCACTCAGTTCTGATTGGGGAGGTCCTTTCTGTGCTGTGGTGCCCTCCAGCTCTCAATGCAGAACCGCCTGGATTCTCAGCCTCCTTGTAAACTGCCTTCTTCCTGTAAACGGCATGGACTCCTCTCCTCAAAACCGCATGGCGAACGCTTCTTCTTGAAGCAGCCTGGAGACCCCTTCTCCTCCAAGCCACATGGAGGGAGCCCACGAGAGCCAGAGCCAGCCTCTTAAAGCAGCCTGGAGACCCCTTCTCCTCCAAGTCACATGGAGGGAGCCCACAAGAGCCAGGGCCAGAGAGCGAGCGAGCCCCAGAGTGCCAGAGAGAGCTAAAAATGTCCGCAGCTGCTTCTCTATCCCTGCCTGTGTCCTCTGACGCAGTGGGTGTTGCAAACAGTTCTGACCATTCACAGAACCCTACGTAGGTTCTGTCTGCTTCTTTCATACCAGCCCACAGTCCAAGACCCCTCCCATCTTCCTGAGCCTCCTAAGTAAAGCGGATCTTTGCAACAATGTTTCCAGCCACTAGCCCCAGGCATGCAAGGGCATCCTGAAAGCCGCTTCCTTTTCCCTATCTTCCAGCGGCAAACTCTGGGGTTTGTTTCTGGACTCCCCTGTTTCTGTAACATAAAGAAAACCTACCTCATGACAATAATAGTAAAACACGTTTTAAAAAAACCCTCAAATACCCACCTCCTGAATACCCAGATTGCAGAATACAGTGATACCTTGGCTAACGAAGATAATTGATTCCATAATCACATTCGTCAGCCAAAATCTTTGTTAGCCGAAATGTGATTTCCCTAGGTTTCTATAGAAAATCATTTAATTCGTTCTGGATGCTGCCGACTATTTAAAGATAAGTTTTGTAAAACAGTAAAAAGCTCACTATAAAAGGGCAAAAACTCTCCAAAGGCTGAGATGAACAGCTACCCAAATGGATGAAGGAGAGTGGAAAGTAGAATGAAAACCTGACAATCTTTACACTGTCACAGTGCATCGCCTTCAAATCCGAAGCAGCTTATCAGGCGTCTCACTGCTCAGTCTCGAATGTAAACAACCCAGTTGGGTTGGTGGGTCTCCCCTATGTGATGTGGTCAGCTCATGTCTTTGTCACACACATACAGATGGAAAAGGTAAGCACCTTGAATGGCCCGCCCATGCCTGTTTGCTGTTTTATGTTAGCACGCGCATCCACTAAAACATGTTAGCGGGGTCTGAAAACAGCGAAAACAATCTTTGTTAGCCGAAATATTCATTAGCAGGGTCACTCGTTAGCCGAGGTATCGTTGTATGTACATTTCCAAAGCAAGAACGCACTTTTAAACAGCAAGAGTAAACTTACTGTAATTTGGGTAATACTCATATTTCACCTTAACCACAGTGAATCTTAACTGGCAGCTGAACATTTTCTTCCTTTATGAGACATGTTTACTTAACCTTTATCTTGATATGCTTTTTAAGTTTTAATGCTTGGTGCTTTCTTGGTTAATTTATATAAAGTATAATTTAAAGAACATTAAGTTTGCTCTGAACTTATCTGTTTCAGGGGAGCACAGAATGGGGGTTGAACATCTCAGCAATGCCATTTTAGTGTGTAGGCAACCAAGGGAACTTCTGAAGATTTTTAAACACACACTGCCTCCCAAGGTATTTGAGATGGTGTTACACAAAATTCCCCTTATTTGCCAGGTGAGCACGTATTTAATTATCTTTGTGAAATGAACAGAATACCATATTGGGCTTGAGTGTACATAAAGTCAAGTGTGCGTGTGAATGGCCCAAAGTTTTAAATGAGCAAAATCTCTATTTCTTACTGCCTTTCTTGCCTTAGGGTGAAACAAGCCAATACTTTCATGTTTCTTTGAATATAATGTATTGTGTATTTTGTTGAGTATTATACATGTTTCAGCATTTAAATTTTTAAAAAACATAGATACCGCTTGGGTAAATTTAAACATATAGGCTAATTAGTGTTTTCTTTTTTAAAAAAAGATTTTATTTACTTTTAGAGAGAGAGGAAGAGAGGAAGAAAGAGAAGCAAAACTGATAAATCAATACATGAGAGATACATCTCTCAGTTGTCTCTTGGGACCACCACCCAGGCATATGCCTTGACCAGGAATCGAACCAGTAACGTTTTGGTTCATAGGCCAGCGCTCTATCCACTGAACCACACCAACCAGGGCTAGTGTCTTCTTACGTATAACTTGAGATTAATATCAAATGAAATCCATTCATAAGCATATTTATTAGTAGGCATTAAACCACTTACATTTACTAAACTGCTTGTTATGCTTATGCATCCATTAGAATTTCCTAAAAATGCTTGTATTTATTTCAGGATTCATTTAGCCACAGATACTACTTTAATTTTGGTTCACTTTTTATTACAATGATCCCATGTCATGGCTGAGAATATACTGTTGTTGGTCTGACTCAGAATCATTAATGTTAGACTCTCAGCTTTGAACAAAACACAGACTCCACTAGAGCATTAACAGTCAACTCTTAAACATCCCCAAGCTAGTTTCAGATGGGTGTTTTCTGAGGATATATATATGAACATGTAGCTAGAATTAGAATGTGTAATGCCCACCCTGACACAAGAAGTGAGGCAAGAAAAGGATCGTGCATTGAAATGATTAGCAAGTAACCATTTTATGTGTTTACCAGCAACTTGAGGCAGACATGAATGAACAGGAATACTTGGAGGATGATCCTGATTGAGAAAGATTTCAACGTATCCATAGTCCAGTCAGAATAATATGGTACTATACAGTATAAACAACTGCTCTTCCATTTATTTTACTTTTAGTAATAAAAAATTTTTCTCATTCATGATTGGACACATATTTTGCTTTAAAATTAAAAGTCACAACTAAAGAAACAATGGTTTATTTTTCTAATGAAGTGACTAAGCTCCTGAATCATAAGGCCTCAACAAGTGTTGCATCTTACTATTTTCAATCAACCTTCTATTTTGATTATCCCTGGTAAATAGCAACTTTGTTTCTCCAGTGGTTTCCATTTGCCAAACAGTCATGACAGATGGTTAACATGGTGGCTGCTGCTTTCAGGGGACTCTATCAAATGAGTCCTCATTTCCAGAGCAACAACCGCTGGCAGTCTTCGATGGGAAGTCTGTCCCCCAGGACTCTTATCGTGGCTGGCCAAGGAGTCCTGCTTTGGCTGCCAGGGCTTCATTCTGCTGAATATGATATTCCTGAAATCTCATGGATATTCTTTGTGTCATTTTTAAATATTTCTGTAAGCAGTGTTCTGAACAGGTGGTCTAGAATTAAAGAGAAGATGGAAGAGATAACACAAAAATATTAATTTAAAAAAATGCATGTATTCTAAAAGACCAACCAGTGGGCACTTTTCTTTGAATGTATCTGAGAATTAAATGGTATTAGTAAGTAGCAGGTGACCTAGCTTTCAACTGTTAATACAAGAATTAATACATATTGAATACCTAGGAGTCTGTAAGCCTTAAAAACAACGGTAAATCCCTATCATCTGGACTAGAATTTCTGCAGGTATGTTTCAGTATTAACTAAAAGTCCACATTCCCATCCCCTTATTCTAATTGTTAAACTGTAGGCCTAGTAACAAGTTTGTTCATTTTTAATGAGAAATTCCATTCTTAACATTAACTTAATTCTCAACCTTTTGCTTTTTACCAATAAGAATATTATACCTAGCATCTATCACACTTTGTCACTTGTTCAACAAGTATTTATTGCTGATTATATGTTAAGTTCTTGACATGAATGTTTACTAGTACCTTCCACTGGAAGAAGTTATATCACTTTAAGCCAATATATAAATGTTTTGATGAGAATATTAAGTTATACTTCTACTAGGATTGGGTTTTCAGAGTTTACCTATGCAATATGAGCCACCAAATTCAAGCTTTGCTTTTTCCAAAGTTTACCTGATTCTCAGGGTCAGATAGAAAAGCTATGTCAAATTCCTCAGCTAGGTTATCTTGACCGAAAGCTAATTAATAAGACTGTTTGCAATGGAACAATAATTCTGCAAACCACAGGCATCTTCTCTAAAAAATGTCTGCCTTGGTTCAATGTGACTGTCGTATTGTTGTCATTAAACTCAGTGTAATGGGTCTTTGGCTGTTTCAGTGCCCCCAAGTGATAGAACATAAAAGGTAGTCCAGATTCCTATAATAACTAGGAACAAGCAAAATACTTAGGGGAATCCATTTAAATTGCTGATCACAAGCTTAGAAGAATTTTTAGTAGGCAACACTTTTCATACCTCTTCAGGTTTTACTTCTCTTGTTGTGAAGTCTTTAACACAGTCCAAAAAGCAGGTTTCTGTAAGTTTATTGTAGGTTCCAAGAAATTCTTTAAACTACAAACAAATTAGAAAGTTCTTTAATATTGGGTTTTTAACACAAAAATGTTTTGAAACTAATTATCGAAGTTTTATATTTAGGCAAAATATCCTGTAATACTTGAAATCAAAGGTTCTTTTGCTAACTTAAATGGGTATACTATGATCTATGTAATATGAGCTACAAAATATAGTCAGATTTCCTTGTTGAATATTCTTTCCTGGGTTATCTGAAAAATAAAGTTATTTTCTGAGATCACTGACTGACACGGTTGCATCCAACAGTGCCTTACAGTTTTTGCAAAATGCTTTTTTCTTAATTATAATACCTTACCTGTTTTATCTGATCAGTTTCTGGCATTTGTGCAGCCATATTCTTTCGGTATGTTTATTAGTCACCTGATTTAAAAATTAAAAAAAAAAAGTTTGTCAATCTGTAAACAAATGTTTTTAGGCTGAAGAGTTAAACAAAACAAGAAGAGTTTATGAAATAGAACTGAAACAAGTCTACCTGAAATACTGTTCATATTTTATGAATTTCTAACCGTGTATGTAATTATATGTCACTTCCCCAATCTCCCACATCATTAATGACAAGAAAGAAACATAAAGTTTAGAATTATTTTTTTAATGTTATTATCTATGGGACCCAAAGGCCCTATCAAAATCTCCAACTCTAAGACGATTTGTTCTGCTACCTTACAAAAAAGTCACTTGTTCAAGCCCAATTCCTAGTAGGGTTCTAAGGGAAACCAAGAGATCTCTGTTGTCTTCCTATTTAGGTTAACTATTCCACTGGTTGTTAATATAACTCTGACCTATGCTACTAATGTTCCTTTACTTTCTCTATGCAAATGCAAAATCCTATTAACTGTTAACAAACACCATCCTAACTTATAAGTCAACAACCCAAATGAAGGATATTCAGAGTTCTACTAGGCTCTAAAAGGAAGTTACAGGAATCATACATTCTGCAATTCAAAAAGGCAATCACTGTAACAGAAACTTCTAAACATATGACAGTTATGATCTAATTTGGGGGCAACAGAGAAGTGAAGATAAGGAAATCAAAAAAACCTTTCTGAATTACTGAGATTTTCATGTATCCTAAATAGAGGGCCCAGGCTCAGTTAATTCAGATTCAGATATAAGAATGTATCACATTATTTATTTATTCTAACTGGCTAGTTCTAGAAAGAAAGAATATCTCGTATAAGGGATTTGTATAAAATAAAGCTGTTTAAAATAGAAATTAAACAGCATGTAAAAGGCAGAATAAGCAAATACTAATCTTGTACACTGTAGACAGCATAATTTATATGCATTATATTTAGCTCTGAGTTTCCTGATAACCAATGCAAAAAATGTAAACTAGATGTGTAAGTCATTCTTATTGACTTATCAATTATTTAAAGTGGCTCTGTAAAGGATGAAATTTTTATGAAGCCGTTACGGAGATGAAGCTAATTAGGAAACTCAGAGTGCTACCATCATGAAAAAAAATTAACATTCTCATTTGATTAATGAATATAATCAATGTAATTCCATTCCAGCATTTCCAGCCATGTATACACCTTCCACTCTTTTGCATTTATTCTTCCCTTCTCTCGTTTATTTATTTAGTATTACTGACATTTTTTAAGTCATTTTTTCCATATGTAAGGGGAAGCATTAATTCTTTTCTATTTGCTATGCTAGTCCCATTTGAGCAGTTATAGCACATATTTAACTTTGAAGTAATGATTAATAAAAAGTATTACATTGGCCAAAAAGTCCGTTTAGTTTTTCTGTAAAACAAGACATTTTGAATTTTGACCAATAACTTTATTGATCTGGATATTTTGAGCATGTTGGCTATCTCCCAGGTGGTATAATGTTGATTGTTCTCAATTAACGTCTTTATTTGATCACTATCAACTTCAACTGTGGAGCATCATCCAGAGAGAAATCTCCAGCACGAAACTTTGCAAATCATTTTTGACACATTCACAGCCCCTTCTCCGTACTCTGCATGAACCTTTTTTTGTGTGTCAGTTGTGTTTTCACCTTTCTTGACATAATAAAGCATAATATGCTGAAAATGTTGCTTATTGCATCTTCAATATTAAAATGGCTACATCAAAATTCACCAATTTTGATGACTTTTTTTAATGCACGCTGTTATGACAGCTGTCACAATACAATCTTACAAAATTGTTTCAAATGAAGTTCAAGACAATTAAGCGCTTCTAGAGCCATCTTATGGGGGGAAAAAAAAAGGAACTTTTTGGCCAACCCAGTATAATTGTACTTCTGAGAATCTGCTTTAGTAGTTATAGGATCAACTATCTTTTCTACTAAAACTTTTCTATATCTGCTACAGACAATGCAGTGGAGATCTTAGGTTAGTTCAACATTTAGGCAATTTATAGTGTCCATAAACACCTAAAAAGTTAACAAGAATGCTCTATTTTATTTTAAGGCTTTGTAAAAAAAATTTATACACACACACACACACACACACAGACACACTTGCATACTTAACCATGTAAACTGCCTGGAAATGCAGTTAACTAAGCATTAGCTGAAGTTTACAATTTCCCAGATATTGCTGTGTCTATCATCATTTATATGCTCCAGGTAACATACTATCCATTATAGTTCACTTTAGCTCATTTACATAATAAAACACTGATTCCATACCCTCCAACTACTGAACTGCATAGAAATCAAACCTAATTATTGTATCATCTTTGAATAGCAACTTCAAACTTACAGTTTGGAGTCTTGGCAGTTACTATTTTAAGTAATTGGTAGACACTCATTCAATAAACATTTTTCAAATGTGCCAAGGACTATGCTGGTTATGACACCAGTCATGCTTCCGAGACAAGGAGCATCTTTATTACTTCTGTAAAATACCACTAACCAATCAAAGAAACAGAGGATTCTCTCAGTATATCATACAATGGGGTTGTTTAGGACTTGTACTTCCAGGGAGAAACAAAAATAAGAGACTAAAAAGAACCAAAAAAGTAAGATAGCAGATTTAAGCTGCAGTAGATAAACAAATATAAATGGTCTACATAATAGATTAAAACAGATATTGGCAGAGTGGATTAAAAAAATATGACCAAGTACATGCTGTCTGCAAGAAACTGACTTAAAAAATGAGGATACAGGAAGTTTGAAAACAAAAGGATAGAAACGGATGTCATAAAAATACTAATCAAAAGAAAATAGTGGCTATATTAATATATAAGACAAAGTAGACTTCAGAGCAAAGGAAATTATACTAGAGATAGAAAAGGCCGTTAAGGGTCAATCCACCACAGAGACGATTCTAAGTGGGTATGCATCAAGTAGAGCTGCAAAATATGTAGAGAAAACTGAAAGAACTGAAAGGAGAGAGAGACAAACCCACAATTATAGCTGGAGACTCCAACATGCCTCTCAACAATTGACAGCACAGCTAGACAGAAAATTAGCAAAGATACAGAAAAACTCAACACCATCAACCAACAGGATACAATCCATACTTACAGAATATTTCACCCAATACCACAAAACACATTTTATCAAGTGCCCATGGAACCAATATCTTGGGTCATAAAACTAGTCTCAACAAATTTAAAAGAAATGAAATCATACCAAGGGTGTTCTCTGCCCATCAATGAATCAAATTAGAAATAAGTAACAGATAACAAGCAAATTTTCAAACATTTGGTAAATAAACAATACACTTCTAAATAATCCATAGGTTAAAAATAAAATCTCAAGGGGAAAAATAAAATCATTGAACTGAATGAAACAGAAAATACAACATATCAAAATTTGTGTTTGAACAGAGCTAACTCAGTGCCAAGAGGAAAATTTATAGAACTAAATTCTTACGTTAGAAAAGAAGAAAACTCCAAGATCAACAATCTAAGCTTCTACCACAAGCACCTAAAAAAGAACAAAATAAACCCAAGGCATGTAGGACATATAAAGAGCCAAAGTCAATAAAATTAAAAACATTAAAGAAACAGACAAAAATCAATAAACAAGGTGTTGGTTTTTTGAAGAGATTATCAGAAATGAAACGGTATATCACCTTAGATTCTGCAGACATCAAAAGCATAATGAATTTAGCATTATCCTGATAGCAAATCCAGACAAAGAGAGTACATAAAACTAAACAGAAATATCCCTCACAAAATAGACATATAAACCCTTAACAAAAGACAGCAAACATAATTCAGCAATAAAGAAAAGAATACACCTTGACTAGTGTTTATCTCAGCGAAGCAAAGCTGGTTTGATATTTGAAAATCACTGTAATCCACCAATAGACTACAGGAGAAAAATCATGATCATATTACTTGATGAAGAAAAAGTACCCGACAAATTCAGCACCCATTCATATTTATAACTCTGAAAATTAGGAAAAGTGAGGAACTTCTTCAACTTTATAACAGCCTCTACAAAAGCCCTACACTGCTGTTAATGGTGAAAAGACTAAATACTTTCCCCTAAAATTATGAGCAAGATGTGTGAAATTACTGCTCTTAATGGAGGTTTTACCCAGTGCAGTAATAAGGCAAGAAAAGGAAATAAAGGACATACAGATTGTAAAGCAAGAAAACAAAACTGTCCTCGTTTGCAGATGACATGATTGCAAACACAGGATATCCCAAAAAATCTACAAATTCCTAGAACTAGTAAATTCAGCAAGGTCACAGGATGCAAGATCAACTTAAATATGAATTGTAATTTTTTTTTCAGTATTTTATTGATTATGCTGTTAGTTGTGCAAATTTTTACCCCTTACTCCCCACTCTGCCAGGTACCCTCCCTTCCCTCCAGGAATCCACCCCCTTAGTTCATGTCCATGGGTAATGCATGTAAGTTCTTTGGCTTCTCCCTTTCCTATACCATTCTTAACATCCATCCCCCTATTTTATTCCTACCAATTATGCTTAATCTCTGCATCATTTCCTCTATTCTCCCCCTTCCCCTTCCCTGCTGATAACCCTCCATATGATCTCCAACCTATGATTCTGTTCCTCTTCTGGCTGTTTGCTTAGTTTTTTTTTTTCTTCCTCGATTCAGTTGTTGATAGTTGTGAGTTTGTTGTCATTTTAATGTTCATAGTTGTGATCTCCTTTTTTTAAATAAGTCTCTTTACCATTTCATATATTAATGGCTTAGTGATGATGAACTCCTTTAGCTTTACCTTGTCTGGGAAGCACTTTATCTGTCCTTCTATTCTAAATGATAGCTTTGCTGGATAGAGTAATCTTGGTTGTAGGTCTTTGCTTGTCATCACTTTGACTACTACTTGCCAGGCACTTCTTGCCTGAAAAGTTTCTTTTGAGAAATCAGCTGACAGTCTTATGGAAACTCCTTTGTAGGTAACTCTCTGCTTTTCTCTTTCAGCTTTTAAGATTCTCTCTTTATCTTTAACCTTTGGCTTGTTAATTATGATGTGTCTTGGTGTGGTCCTCTTTGGGTCTAGCTTGTTCTCAGTGCTTCCTGGACTTGTATGTCAATTTCCTTCGCCAAGTTAGTAAAGTTTTCTTTCATTATTTTTTCACGTAAGTTTTCAATGTCTTGCTTTTCCTCTTCTACTTCTGGCACCCCTATGGTTCGGATGTTGGCACGTTTAAAATTGTCCCAGAGGCTCCTAAGCCTCTCCTCTTTTTTTTGGCATTCTTGTTTCTTCTTTCTGTTCTGGCTGAATGTTTATTTCTTCCTTTTGTTCCAAACTGTTGGTTTGAATCCTGGCTTCCTTTCCTTCACTGTTGCTTCCCTGTATATTTTTCTCTATTTCACTTTGTGGAACTTTCATTTCTTCTTTTTCTTTTCTTGCCGTACTCTATGAGTTCTCTGAGTATCCTCATCACCAGTGTTTTGAACTCTACATCTGATAGGTTGACTACCTCCATTTCATTTAGTTCTTTTTCTGGGGTTTTATTCTGTTTTTTCATTTCGGCCATATTTCTTTGCCTCCTCAATTTGGCAGCCTCCCTGTGTTTGTTTTTGTATATTAGGTAGAGCTGCTTTTACTCCATCTTAGTAGTGTGGCCTATGTAGCAAAGTCACCTGTAAATTGTTGGGGGTAGAGCCTTATGTAATTGCCAGGGCAGGACCACCCACTTCACCACTTTGTAACTGTTTGTGGTGCAAGGGCTCTGAGAGAGGACAATGACACTGCCTGGCTTCTGGCTATTTGCCCAGCACTTGCCCCATTTCCCATCACTTCACCCACTTCCCATGTGTGACTAGTGCTCTCCCAGCTGATGTTCTCGTGTTTGCTTATGTTCTAAGACTCTGTGGGCTCTTTAAGTGGTGAAAATCTAGCAGCTTCTTCCACTGCCCCAACCCCCACTGGTTTTTACAGCCAGAGGTAATGGGGGTTTATCTTCTTGGTGCTGGAATCCTTGGCTGTGCAGTTTGCCCTGGCTAGGATTGCTTGCTCCCAGGGTATCCCTCCTGACTTTTACCCACCACCATGAATGTAGAACCAACTGTCTGTTCTGCTGCCACTGCTGCTTGTCCAAGCCACACCGCCTCTCCACCCCATCTCTGTGACTCCGCCCCTCCTACCCATCTGGATGAATGCGGCTTCTTTAAATTCTTTGTTGTCAGACTTCCATATAGCTCAATTTTCTGAAAGTTCTGGTTGTTATTTGCTTTTGAGATTGTCTAGCTTTCTAATCCCTGCCAAAGAGTAAGATGCAGTGTGGTAAATGTTAGCAAATAGCCACTACTAGAGTTCTTTTGGCTTCCAATTCAGAAAACAGCCTGAAAAGATCCAAGAACCGGTAAGGTAACTTTTGTGGAAGAAGGTATTAAATGAAACCTACTGTTTTGTGGTAACTTAAAAAACAAAACAAAACACCAGCAATAAAACATGCATCAAGGAACTTGGTTTACCAACAGGTCTCTAGCTCACAGCACAAGAGGGCATGTGTAAGACCCTAGCCTTTTGAATTGCTGAACTGTACAGTATACTTGCTGTATTTCAATTGGAGAGGGAGCAACCTAGACTTTCTACAACTTATCCAAAAAAGAAAACAGATCTGATTTCCTTACTTATAAATACCTTAGAAATTTACATGTTCACTAATTGCAATGCCAAAAATCTAGTTTTTTTCCTATTCTTATCCTTGTACCTCTTCGGTTAAAATTCATATATAATAATTTTACAACTAGAGGTCCGAGGCAGAAAGTATGAAGTTTTTAAATGTTCTGTAAGTTTCCAAGACTGTTACCACTCTGCTGACTATTCCACATGCTCCTTAGTATATAACCTATGGTGACAAATGATGGGTATTTAACAAGACATAGATGAGGAATGTCCCAATGGTACTGGTATGAATCTTCTTTATTTAAAATTATTTTTTTGGTATTATCTTTTAATATATAGTTCTTAACAGTATATAGCTCCTTAAATTGAAATAAAATTTATCTTGTTATAAAAGCAATATCTATTTCTTGAGAACCTGGAAAATAAGAGAACTAGTTCTACTCAAAGACCACTATATTAACATTATGGTTTCCTTTTCTCTAGAATCATTCAGTTATAAATTTCATTTTTTAAATGTCTTCCCAGACCTATAACTGAACTCGAGCTACCAGTCAACAATTTTCTTAAGTCTGCTTAAATCTCTAAAACTATTCTCTGTAGTCATCAATATACGCATACCTCATTTTATTGTGTTTGCTTTCTTGTGCCTCACAGATATTGTATTTCTTTACAAATTGAAACCAAGACCCTCCACCAGCAAAGATTACGACTCCCTTTATTGCAGAGGTCTGGAACCAAACCCACAGTATCTATGAAGTATATTGTTGGCAAGCTTATGGTATACATAATTGTGGGCAACTGTTCCTAGAAAACACTAAAGATGAGTGAAGGAGTGATTTTCAGATTTACTTCCTACTTTGGTGTCCTCTGAAGTCTTTCAGCATTCTCTTTTACAGTTATTTAATCATAAATTATGCTGACTGACAAACTCCAACAGCCAAGCAAACAACTGATGATGAGAACAGGCAGCAGAAATCTGGCTGCCCTTTTACTTGATCCTAGTTTCCTGATATTACAGCAAATGTTTGTTATTGTAGAGGCAAACATCCAGTGAAGGGGTACCTTTGGATTATATCCCTGCAACCTGGAAAGAGAAGGAATAAGAGAGTTCCAGAATCCCTGGCTTAGGTCTTGGGAATGATTACAGCGATGCTAAATTATTTTTGTGCCAAATCAAATATATCATAAATCCAGGGGACTTCAAGACTAAAGGGAAATCTTATCAGTCATCAAGCTCAAACCTTTTCTGGTGCATGAGTTTCCTTTCTGTTCTGGAAAAGTAGTTGTCCACCTTTTGCTTGAATGTCTCCAGTGAGTCCTGATTTCTTATCTGAAAAATGATGGGATTACAATGACTGGAGAGACCCCTTCAAACTCTAGTAGTCTATTTGACGAAATCTAAACTTGTTGGCTAAATCATTTTTTAAAAAGCCTCTTCCTTAGATTTATTGTGATCATTTTGCAACATGTACAGATATGGAATCATTATGTTGTACACCTGAAACTAACAATTTTATAAAGAAGAAAAAAGGCCTCTTCCTTTTCAATAAGTAAAATTAGTTTCCTCAATCTATTCTGAAGTTACAGACATTTCACATTATTATATGTAGTAAAAAATATATAATATCCTTATCTTTCCAGGTAGTATGTTCAGATGACCATCACAGAAGAATAATACCCAGAAATTTCTGGATACATATTAAAAAAAAGAAATTAACAGACTACAGGATGTGATGGGGGAGATGTTTGCCCCTCCTGTTTTTTTTTTTTTTTTTCAGAATCACGTGCAGATTCATACTAGGCCTGGAGCCAAATTTCTAGTTCTGTTAAAATAGTTAAAGCAAAGATTCTTCCGATGTTCTTGGCTTCTATCACTAACCTGGTAGTTGCCTGATTGGTATTGATCATTGGTAATCTTGTGATTCGGGCAAGGATCATGAATGGATCATAAAACCACTGGGTGATAGGCTGCTGGGAAACCAGATATATCCATGATCTCAAGGCATCTCCACAGGTTATCACAAAAGGAAAACTGTTCTTCTATAGTGGAAAGATCTGGCAGTCATCACCTTAAACAAGTGATTATACCTAGCATCACAAACACAATAGACACAGCATCACCTATGTGGCATTTTTGCCAAAAATGGATGGCCTGACTCTGATCGTGAAGGAATAATTAGGAAAATCCCCTACATGGGACAATTTGTTAAGACTAGGCTGGCCTTCTTAAAAAAAGTCATAAAGAAGAGGGGTAGAGAACTATTCTAGATTAGGAAAGTGAAGGGTCATGAAAACTAAACACGATGTATGAAATTTGGATCCTGAATCAAAAAAAGAAACATCTTTGAGTTAAAAAAACATTTTGGGGATAACTGGAGAAATCTTAATGTTATTTTAGGTGTGATACTCTTATCCTGGCTATGTAAGAGATTGTTCTGAAGGTGATTCCTGAATTAGGGTTAAAGGTCATGATGTCTGCAATTTACTTGCAAATGGTTCAGCAAAAATCCTGCAGCTATGTATATATAGAGAGAATGGGAAAGAGACAGCAAATAAGTAAAAATGTTAACAAAACAACAATAAAAAAGAAATAAAATCAATCTTGTGAGCCATGTTTTTTGTTCTAGGGCTATCAGTGTCTTTTATTTGATAAGTCAGATGTTTAAATTGATCTGAACTAAGTTGTTTGGTTGATAGAATTTAATAGGACTCTTATCACATGTTCCTTTACTTTAGATTACTTCCGGCAGGTTTAGGAAGTTATGTGTAATTAAATGGTTAATTTATTAACCAGAGCAAAAAATTCTTTAGAAAGATCACTATATACTGCTTTTGGTTTTAAAGCGTGGCTTCTTGGCTTAAAAGATAATCCTATGAGCACTGGACTAGATGGCGGCAAGACTACTTGGGTTTCAACCCAAATCAAGCCATTATTCAACTTGTAATGACTGCCTATGCTCACACCTTAGAGACGTAGTCTTTCAAATCTAAGGTACACCTACAAAATAAGGGAGTTAAGTCATCTCCAAAGTCTCTTACAGCTCTGACATTGTCATTTTCTTTTAATTCACCTATATTATAAAACAAATTGTGGATAGCAGGTACTTCCTAAGAACCTAGTAATGAAGATGGAAATGTAACTGAAATAAGTCATAATTTGCAAAGAACTAAAAGGTTCTCCAAAGCTCAGGCCTTAAGGTGTTTCTTAATTCTAGGAGTTCTCCTATGAAAGCAGACAGCTGAGATGTAAAAATAAAATGTGTTATTTAGCTTTCACATCACATTACATTTTTTGCTTTGATTAATCTTTTTTTTTTTCAAGCCTCCAGTAACGCATAAATGGAAACGTCTAAGTAGTGCGTCCTTGAAAAATGAGCAGATCAGATAAAAGTGTTGGCCCTGGTATAGTAGGTATCCAGGGTGGATTTTTCATTTAAAAGAGGCTCTTCCTGCCTGTTAGCTCAAGGTCAAGGCGTGGATGCCTTTCAGTAACTCTCACTCTCAGAACAAGACCACGACTCCTCAAATCCAGGTTGGTGTGCCTCAGAGCCTCAAATAAGGACCCTCGCCCCAGTGACACGGTCACCAGGCAGGTCTCAAACCTGCTCTGGGGTAGATGACCCGCTTGCCCTGCTCCGCAGCCCCCACAGCCCCACGAATATGCGGTGGCCGCATTTAGAGATCCGCCACCTTTCCGGAGCGTAGCCTGCCGCCCCCCGCCCGGGAACCCGGGATTCTCAGGGCAGAGAAAAGAGATCATACTTAAGCAGAGGCTCTCGCTTCCGACAACAGTACGAGGCTGAGGGGGTTGCTAGTCGAGTCCAGGGGCGGAGGGTCGGGGTCACGGCGGGTGCCGCAGCTGCGGGGTGGCAAAGAACACGTGGGAGCGGCTTTAGTCAAATAGCCCTTAAAGCCTTTGACGCCGATTCGTTATAAGAAGGGGAACTTTAGAGAAAAAAACCCGACATTATCCTATATTTCTAAAATTCCCAGAAATTAATTTTTGTGATTGTCTCCTTAGACAATGCTCCCTATTCCTGACTTCCTTGCCAATAGTTACCCGAATCTGCTGAAACTTTTGAAAGACTAATTTACTTAATTTGCATCCCTAACGGTCTCCAGGAGCTACGCAGTAAACAGTCCCTAATAAACGCGATTGGTATTACCGGTTAGGTCAGGAGCTCTGCAGGTCTTCAATGAACCTCTGGGGTTTTATCCAATGTTTAACTCTTGTAGGGCAAAGTATTGCCTTAAGAATAAATTCACACCCTTTCAAACCTTTTACGTTAGGTGTTTGTTTCTGCCCGGAAAGAGATGGGGGAGCACCTGAGAGCATTTTGCTTTTTGATTGGATGTTTCGGACAATTTTCTAGGCGCGCATGCGTGTTGTATTTCAAGGGCGGGCTTAAAAGGAAGTGGGTGTTGACCCGCGGGCAACTGAAGTTGTCTGGAGCATTCTGGAGGCTCGGAGGAGTGAATTCAGGTGTCCGGCAGCTGCTGCTGGGGGGTTTTGTAAGACTTATTGCCGGAAGAAAGCTATTTGGGTTTTACCTGCTTGACTTCCTCTTCTCAACGAATCTTAATTCCGTCTCCACATCTGTTTGGTTTTGCCTTGTCAGCTCTGGGGTTGGGGAATGCGCTGGTATTGTTGTTATTGCTCATGCAGCCATTCTCTTGTCATCCCCATTTTCAGATTCATTGGCATGGTGCTTTAGTAGACTGAGTGGGGTTAGTGGGTAAAAATGGTGTTCTAGTCTCTAAGCTGGATTAACCAGCAAAATTAAAATTTTCTAGCTTTGCAAATATTCTGTTTAGACATTGTTTTATTTAAAAGTTGGTAACTGCATATTTCAAAATTACTTGAAATTCACGTTTTCTTTACCATACTCCCGCCTCGCTTTTTACCCCACCTCTTCCCCAGTCGTCAAAGCTGTCCTGAAGTTTTATGGACCCCGGAGAAAGTTCTATTCAGAACTGCGAGGCTAGTTTTGTTACCAGTAATATGAAAGGTCCTGAGTTTAGTCCGAAAAAGAAAAGACGGGTTAAAATACCAGCGAAGAGGCTTCGTGAGGTAGTTTCTCCAAATCAGGGAGGTAATTTGGCTTTGCTGAAAGATGATTTGTCCTGTGGTCCTCCAGCGTTGTCTGCAAATCAACGCCTTCCTTTTAGAACGGGAACTAGCTTGAATGGAACGTTACGTGGTATGTGATGCCAAATAGTTTTTCTAGTTTTCATTTTTGTAAATCTTTAGTATTTATTTTCATTTAGTCTTTTTATTGTTTCAAAATTTAGAGGATTTTTAATGTTTAAATTCACAAACATAAGAAGATATGTCTAGTTTGTACAGATATAGAAAACTCACCATTTTCCCTGGGAAAAAGGCCAGGTACAGTCTGCATCGCATAGTATCGAATAGATGGAATGAATGAAACTTGAATATATCCTATGGTGCTTTTTCTTTGTGTGGCTTTTGTACACTGTTCGTGTTCACATCTGCGATAGACACACTTAACTTGCATGCTGAGCTTATTTTTCATCACTAGGATTTTTTACCAAGTACTCTACCTCCCGTTTGGATTATGATACCCAGTTTGGCATAGAAAAGCACAACTTCTGCCATTTGATGGCTTCCACGTTCCAATTCACTTAACCTGTCGGGAGCTCAGTGAAAATGAAGATAACGTGTGCTGTACCCACTTCATGGGTAGTTGTAGGGATCAAATAATGAATATATGTGCAAAAACAAGTGCTTTTGTAGTGCTGCTTTTTTGGGTTGGAGTACAGCATATCATATACCTGATGCTAAATTAGGCTTTTATATTATGTACATATTTTATTTATGACAAGTGATTTTGTCCTAGTTTGTCCAAATAACAGTATAATGATATATTTTAAAACATTTTATATTTATTTCACTTGATTATCAGTACTGACCCATATTTTCCAAAATACCAATTGTAAAAACTTACATTTTTAAGGTTTTTTTTTGCATTGAAAAGTGGCTTCCAATTTAAGTCTTGCATTAATATGGAGTTTACAGTTCATGAGACATGCTTGTACAGTTTCTAAATGTAATGTTCTGATTTGAAAATCACTAAAATTGATTTCTTTGTTTTGATAGGTCCATCAGACTTAGCTTCTACTAGAAATTATCACCAGCCTCCATTAAAAAATTCTCCTGTGTCAGAAAGTGTAAGCAAAAGGATTCTTAATTACGCTGATATTAAAGTTTTCAGTATCGTCAAATAATGTGTACTGAAACTATGTTTGATTAGCAATAGGCCTTGTTTTTATTTAAATTTCACTTACAAAGAGAAATGTTTGACATACAGTACAATTGTGAGTTAAATAGCGTTCGAGATGTTAACTAAAAGCCTTCCATAGAATCAAAAATATCTGTTAGTAAGATAAGGACCACAGAAATCCTATAACTGAAAAAAAAAGAAGAAAGCTCTTATTATCTAAGAAAAATTTATTCTAAATCAGAGGTAAAGGAACGGTAACAACATGAGGTGTGATTATACATCATACAAACTATTCTGTGGTCTTTAAGAAAAAAAAAAACAAAATTCTCATGTTAACCTTTTTATTTATAATGCTGAAAATATTTGATGATAAATATAATGTTTTGGTGATGCAGTATAATTAGACTGACCACTAATCATAATGTTGACGTAAGTATTGTCAATTTAACAAGTCTATAAAGAAGGGAGTTTCACAATATTTTGAAAATTGAGCTTATGAACTAAGAATTAAATTGAAACTTTTGTCAATTTTATCAAACACTCACAATAGAAATATATAATTATGTGTCAATCTTGGCCCCTGAGTAAATGCCTAGCCTTGGGGTTCGTGTTTTTCTGTTTCTTTTTTGAGTGGCCTTATGTAATGATTAATGCTATTTGAATTTCATTATTTAAAAAATTTCCCAGATGTACGGATACACTATTAATGTATATTTGAAGATAAATGGCTGTCATTTGTCCTGAAGATGATCAGGCAGGATTCCATTATATTTAATATGCATTCACAGCATGCTTTTTGTAGATTTGTCTCCTTTAAAATAAACCTGCAAAATGGACCTAGTTCATGATCACTTTAGCATGAACACAAACCGTAATCTCTTTGCATCATGTTTTTGTTTCATAAATGAGTACTACGATTACAGTGTGGATTGACTTGACCATGCTCTTTTAATGAGAAAATGTGATATGTTCTCATTTATAAAGGCTCCTATTTATACCTGTTTCTCCTTTCTACCGGAAGATAAGATGTTCCTTTTCCTGTTTAGAGCTATTCCTTACACATGTATAGAAAGAAAATAAAAACTTAAAACGAAATTCATTATAGAATATACAAAAAGAAAAAAGAAATTCCAAAACTTAAAATCAATAACTGTTAACATTTTGAGGTGTTCTTTTTTTCTGTGTGTTGATATATATTATGAAATGGGTCCATACTGTTTTATAACTAAGTAGTATTACGGATTTTTTCCTATGTCAGTTTTCTCTAGAAACTTTTAATGGGTTCATAGAATTTTTGTTCATATTCCTATCGTTTGACATTAAAGTTTTTTCTCCAGTTTTTTATAATGTAAACAACTATGTGATGAACAGATGAACATTCTGGTGTATATCCTGCATCATTTCATTAGGATTAATTTCTAGATGTAAAATGATCAGATCAAAGGATATGCACACTTTTTGAAATGTTTCTAAATTGCCTTCAGAAAGACTTTACCAATATATATTCTTTAGCAAGGTCATTTGTAGAATTATTTCCCCCAATTTTTACCAATACAGAGCATTAAAATTAAAAAAATCTTCACCATTTGATGTATAAAAGGCATCCCACTGTTTTATTTTTGTATTTCTTTTATTATTAATGAAGCAGAAGTTTTTTTGATGTATATTTATTTATACATATTTACTTCTATATAAATAGATGTATAAATATATACATCTATATTCTTTTTGTGAATTACATATTTATGTGCTGTGCTTTTTCTTACTAATTTGTTTGAGTTCTTTATATTAATTTCCCAGATGCTTTCTACTGTATTGTTAATCTCATTGGCTTGTTTTTAGGAAGTTAACACTTGTTATCAGCTGATAACCTGGATTAGTTTTCTTTTACGATTTTCTTTTCCCTTTCCTGATGTAGCAGAAAAAAAGAAAAGGTGTGACCTAGACAAGTGAATAGCAATGTTGAATGAATCTAGTACTTAAAAAGGCCCAGTATCTTAGCACTGAGTTGAATCTTAGAGATGAAGTTGCACATGTGAACAGAGAGCTATTTGTCAGTAGCTATGACCTATATAGAAAAGCCGTCTGAGATCACATTGCACATGTGAACAGAAAGCTATTTGTCAATAGGTTTGAGCTGTATAGAGACGCCTTCTGAGATCACATTATGAGCTCAGTGATAAAGAATGCTGTGGTTTAAGTTTGTGATTCTTGTGCCATGCGTTGGCCATCCTTATGTACTCCATTAGACTCTCTGTAAATCAGATTTTCACATTTCACTGTAGCAACTGAGGTGTTACATAATTGGCTCTACTAGAGGTGGCAAGTTGGGATATGAATGTGAGTTTCAGGGCCACAGTTTCTTGCTTCTTAATTTACTCATTCACTTGTCTGACAGTTCACTACTCTCATTTATCAAATCCTTGAGTAGCTTCAAGGTACTTAAGCATTGTAGTAGTGCTAGGAATTAAGTATATAAAGCACACAGGCCTGTGCTCTCAAAACAGTAGTCATATGGCTAGCTAATAGTACTTGGTAAGTAATAAATCATCAAGTTTATTTAGCCCTTTGTTTCTTCCTTTCCTATCCTAAAGGGTTTTTCTAAAGATGTCGCAGTGCAAGGGTTGCCTTTGGATGAAGCAGAAGAGAACAATAGACAAAAAGGTAAAAAGATACACTTGATTTGCATATTATAAAATTTACCGTACTTAGCATCTTTAAGTATACAGTTCTGTGGCATTAAGCACTTCCATGTTGTTGTGCAGCTATCATCACTCTCCACCTCCAAAACTTTTCCACCTTCCACAACTGGACCTCTGTACTGTGTATTCACGCTGGCTCTCCACTCCCCAATCCCTCTACCTAGTCCCTGGCAACTACTGTTATACTGTTATCTCTGAATTTCACTGTACCTCACATAAACAGACTCGTGCAATAGTTGACCTTTTGTGATTGACTTTTTCAGTTAGCATGTTTTCATGATACATCCATGTTGTAATGTGTCAGAATTTCCTTCATAAGTATAGAATTTAAAATTTTTTAAGATAGTCATTGATTTTTAGACATTCATTAAATATCCTTGCAGTTTTTTTCTTTTTTCTTTTAATTGATTTTTCCTTCTAAATTAAGCTATTAATAGAATCTCTAAAATTTGGTAATGAATTTACAGTGGTAAGGGTAATTCTATTACTATCTTTACCATTGCATAGGTTTGGTACTAGAAATCTGTTTATAGATTCTGATTTCAAGTTTTAGAAAATCTTTGGTAAGATAGTAGCTTAAAAATGTGCTTCAAAAATTTTATTTAATGACATTTTTTAAGAAGTTGGTTTTTCTTTATTCTAACCAGTTTTCTCTTTAGATTTGAGCAAATGTTACCAATTTGGCCCCATGTGTTTTTGATACAGTTTTCTCCCTGAGGCCTCAGGTTGTGACTATTGTTATTTAGTCATTTGTGTCTTGCCTTTTTTAAATTGTGAAATCCTATTGCTGAATTCTTAAATGTTCTTTTAGTTAAAAAGGTTTTTGTTGAATAGCTTATTAAAATTTAACAAATTTTCAGGAATCTGAAGTATATTTTTATGTTTTTGGATTTGCAGCAAATGACATCTTTATTTCTCAGTACACCACGGGACAGAAGGATGCTCTAAGAGCAGTTTTAAAACAAAAGTAAGTTTTACTTACAGAAAACAGGTGGGCCATTTCTTGTATTTTTATGCAGTTCTCTAAAATCAGCTTCCTCTACTTTGGGTATAGGAAAAACTTTCATTTCAATGTGTGAAATATGTATTGTATGATAATATGTACAAACCATTTTTCATGGTACTTGACACAAACTCAATAGCTGTTAATGGTTATTATAGAAGAGGTGCTGTTCTAAGTACTTTATGTGAATTAACTCATTAAATACTCACAAAATCCAATAAACTAGATTCTATGACCATCTCAATTTTACAGAATTTCCATTTTACAGATGAGGAAACAAAGGCACAAAGAGATTGATTTTTCCCTGTGTCATTTAGCAGGCAAACACTTGGCTGGAATTCAAACACAGGCAGTCGGGCTCTAGAGCCTGTGCTCTTAATCATATCACTATACAACTTGTACTGGTGGTCACATAGTTCCACATACATCATGCCTCTTATTTACCATCCGAGAGTATTTAGACTTTTCCTGGTCAAGATTTGAAGAAAGGGACAAACTTAGTATCTGGATGGAGTGAAGGGAGACCATGGCTACTATTCCACCTAAATACTTTCTCTCAGCTTTATCTTAAATACCAATAAAATACAAGATCAGTCCTGTCAATAGCACCATGAGAAACATGAAAGAATACATCTACTACTCTGGAGGCAATTTTTATTATTTTTGTCATTAGTGGGAACAGAATGAGAATCATATTCTTAGGCTAAATGTATCCTACTCCTGAGCCAGAGCAGCATGGAAAGCCCTTTAGCAAATAAAATTTTTTTAAACTTATTTTTGAACTCTCACTTTATTCAAAAATGAAATTTTATATTAGTTGTGAAATTTGGAAATTAGTATTTCTAATAATACAATTAAAATAAATGCACAGGTACTAAAATAAAAAATTTATTCTTTTTCTCACCTAGTTATCCATAGTATACATGTTATGGTTGGAAAACATTGGCTAACAAAAATAAATACTATCTCTAAACTACAAAGGTGTGATCTGAGGCCATCAGAGTTTCACCGCTGGTTTTTGACATCATCATGTTTTTTCCTCTTGCATCTGTTCAGCCTGCAATCCCTGATATGTGATGTGGTTGTTAGAAAGATAATTTGGATGGTATATTGTGTACTGGGGTTTGTAAATATATACAAAAAGGGCATGAGGAGTGGTGCAGTCTCCCAAATTTTGTACTTGAACCAAAAATTGTGGATTACTTCTGACTCAGACAGGAAGGGATTACCACTTTTATCTAGCTGTCCTCCAATCGAAGTGGCTGCTTGCAACCACAATAGGGACTTTATCAACTTGCCTTCAAGTCAGAACTCTATGAACTGAAATGTCCCAGACTTCTCAGCACTCACAGATGTGAGAGGGAGGAGTTATTCATAAACAAGCAGGCAGTGAGAGGTAACTGTAAACACTTCCATTCTTTATATGTGTGTGTGCGTGTGTGTATATATGTATTCCGTAATCTTTTAAAAAATATTTATTTTTAGAGAGAGGGGAAAAGAGGGAGTAAGAGAGGGAGAGAAACATCAATATGCGGTTGCCTCTCGCACGCTGCCAACTGGGGACCTGGCCCGCAACCCAGTCATGTGCCCTGACTGGGAATCGAACCAACAGCCCTTTGATTTGCAGGCTGGCGCTCTATCTACTGAGCCACACCAGCCAGGGCAACACTTCTCTCCTTATCTGTTGACAGTAGTTATCTCCCCATTTTGGGAGAATGAACAGAATTTTTTTCTTTTTAAGAGGAAAAAGGGCTAGGATGGACTGCTGAGAAGATAATTGCAAATGTGGAGAATAATAATTGAATCAGAACTATAAAAATGACTCATGTTCGGTTAACAGACAGTTTAATTATGTCTAAAGAAATAAATTTCTTTGTAGTCTATATTACTTGATTTTTTTTTTAAATGGTAGATGGGATTTGACAAAATGATTTTAAAATTTACCTAGAAAAAAATAAATCAATAAATAAATAAATAAATAAAATTTACCTAGAAGGATATCCAGTTGAGAATGTATATACAGACAGTTAAGAATAGAGATGTATAGAATACACAGTTAAGAATAGCTAATTTTAGAAAAACAAATATGGAATAATGGAAAATTTCCCCTATTTGATAGCATAATATGCTCTAATGCTATAATAATAAAAGGTAATAGACTAGAGACTTTTAGAAATGAAGAGTCTGGCCAGAGTGTCTAAAACTAGGGAAAATGTCCTAACATGTGTCTGGACAGGTAAGCAGGGTTCCAGGTTATGAACTCCTTTTAAGGAGTTTGAACTTTAAGAAAGATGGCAAATAACTTAAATTTTTTAATAGGCTCACTTAGGTAGCTAAATCAAAGATAATGGAAAAGGGCTGGGTTGTAGTACAGGAAACCAGTTGGCTATGCATTTTTCAGCCATCTCTTTTGAGAGGTGGGTTAGATTAGTCCTGAATACATTGAGCAGTGGTGGAATGAGGGTGGAAATCATGCTTTGTTCGAGAGGAGGAGAGAGTGTTGGAACATAATTTGGAGATAGAATTGACAGGAATTGATGAAGCGAGATTTTTGGCTTGTATAAATGCATGGTCAGTAATATTAGTAGTCATTGAGAAAGGGAATCCTTGAGAAAAATTCCTTGGAAGAATAGATTTCATTTGGGATGTGGGCAGGGATTTGAGTTGCCTATGAGATATACAATGTCTGTCCATGTAATATGAAAAATAGAGACACTTATTGAAGAAGATACAGCATACAAGAAACATTGTACATAGGACAGTGATGCCTGAGTCCCCTTAAAGTAGTCCCCTTGGGACCTCACACAGTTAGACCAACCACCATCAGCTACCCCATTATATTTTCCTGAATCTCATTGACGGTCTGAAATTTCTTCCCTTTCAAAGGTGATTTTAGTTTTGGGAAAAGCCAGAAGTCGCAGGGTGCCAAGTCTGGGCTGTAGGGGGGCTGAGTCAGCTGGGTGATTTGATATGTCACCAAAAAACTGCACAAGACGTGATGCATGAGTGGCACATTGTCCTGATGAAGCTGCCAATCACCAGTTGCACATAGACGCGGCCTTCTGCGTCATCTGAATAGTTTCTATGGAGAATGTTCAAGCTTCACACAGAATTTGATGCAGATTCATTGCTCCACTTGCTTGGTCATGTTGAATATGATAGCCACACAGTACACACACTCGCTCAACAGTGTCTACCACCCCCACTGACTGGTACAGTGAAGTTGTCATTGTTTACACCTGCTTATTCCAGTCCACTCTCCTTGGCTGCCAGGTTACGTCAATGTCATGCAAACCATTCTGGTTGTATTAACAATGGCTGGGTTTTTTCCAGACAGACCTCGTATATTTAAAAAATATCCAGAAGGAAAATGAATATAAAGGTGAAGTTTACAAAAGAGATATAAGCTAGAAATGCAGATTTGAAGTCATCAGTATGTAGATGGTAGTCCAAGCTCTGGAAATGGTTGGTGAGACTCAGAGCGTGAGAGTGAAAAGAAAGATGACATAGGAAAGGACTGAGGAAACCAGACTGTTAAGAGAGAGGCAGAGATAGCAAGTTAGCTACTAATTGCTGTTCAGAAAGTTTGCCCAAACTTGTGGTGGGTACAGTGTTAACAAAGCCAAGGGCACTGGGGTTCTAAGTCTGCCATGCTGTTCAGCAGTAAAGCAAAATAAGGACTGAAAAGTGGCCATTGAATTGAGCGAGACTTATTAGTGACCTTGGTGAGAGAAGTTTCAGCGAAGTATTGGGATAGTTGCCAGATTCAGGATTTAGGAATGATGAAAAAGGTTTTCAAAAAAGACTAGAAGGAAATAATTCTTCTGAATGGGAGAGTTATGTGTATATTCCAGTTTTTTAACACTTAGAAGCTCTTTACATTTGCTACATTGAGTGTTTATTAATTTGATAATTGGAAAAAATAAAATTTTAAATCCTATAAAGAAGTTGATGTCTAGCCTTATAATGTTAGTTCTCTTATTGATCATTTAGCCTGTTAATGTAGAATGAGAGATCTTAAAGGGTAAGTCATATTCAGAATTCATACAGAAATGAGAGGAAATATCTGAATTGTATTTTTTTAATACACCACTCAGTTAAATACATGTATATTGAACACCTGCTATGTCCTTAGTTCTTTGTTAGTTGCTCTTTGGCATAAAAGAAGTCTCCCTTTCTGCTCCCACCCTAGGTTGTTTAGAGCTTAGTTGGGAGAGACTGTGTATATATATGGAGGAATGAGTGATTAGAACTCAAAGGAAAGAGCATTGCATTCAATATATCATTAAATTGTTCTGTACAGACGTTTAAACCGTAGCATGACTGACTGTCAAGCATCAATTGTGTGATACAGGCAGTTAATGCAAAAGGAGTTAAGGGAGAGATCAAGAGGAAGTGTATGAAGAAAGGTTTATTTCAAAAGCTAAGAAGGCCGATGTTGGATCTTAAAGAAGGAGAAGGTTGTAATAAGTGGGTAGAAGAAAACTGAGAGAGCAGAGTGAGAGAGAGCACAGAGTCAGCACGCCCAGGAATGGTGCGGTGCAGTGAGTGAGGCGGTGACTCCAGAGAATTGTTCTGTGAACTAAGAGGCATATACATATAGGAAGCTAGGGCAGGGCCAGCCAGAAGAAATTAGCCTGTTTAGTTGCCTATAAGGAACAATTTTAGATTTTTGAATGGTGGAGAAATGTATGTGGGAAGTTTTTAAGCAAGTAAAACCTGGAAGAATGAAAATAGTTGGCAGAGGTGATGAAGTGTTTTACTGGAGAGGGAGAAGTAATAAGGGAGAAGTGCTGTTCTGAGAGAGAAGGCCAGGGGTCCTGGGAAGAGGTCTGGGAGTCGGACCCTAAGTGCTGCTTACTCGTTCACCTGTAAAATTAGGAAATTAGGTTAGGTGGCCTATTGGGTTTCCCCTGCTTTTATAATTCTATGACACTATGCCTATAATTGTGATGAAATAATTGACACAGCTTGATGACTCAGGTAGATATGAGAAAGGTAAGCAGAGGATAGAGAAGTCAAGGTAACGTCAAAATTGAGACAGAACAGTGGTGTTCTTAGTAGAAATGAGGGAATATCAAAGAGGAGTAAGTTGGAGAGCTGCTCTGTGCCTTTAAAAATCCAGAGGGCAAATCCGGCAGCTGGGGATGCAGTGCATTCCTTCTGATCTTACTTAGATTCTTTTACCAGGGACTCTTTAGTTTTGTCAGCGGTTTATTTCATTGTCTTTAGGCCAAATGTAGAGTGAAAGCGACCAGTCTTTTAGTATTTAGTTGAACACGTTATTGCAAATATGTATATATTTGCTGAATTCATATTTTAATTTATTTTTTATGGGGTGACCTTGGTTAATAAAATTATATAGGTTTCAAGTGTACTATGGTGCAATCGCTATTAACTGAAAGGTCGGTGGTTTGAGCCCACCCTGACGCCTTTCCCCCTCCCCTCCTAAGGGCTCTTGTCCCAGCTGTGAAACCCAGATTTGGTGGGCTCATTTTTTTAAAATAATTTATTAATTTATTATATGTTTGTTTGTTTTTATTTATTTGAAGAGAGAGGGGAAAGGAGAAAGAGAGGGAGAGAAACATCACTGTGTGGTTGCCTCTCACTCGCGCCCCCAACTGGGGACCTGACGTGCAACCTAGTCATGTGCCCTGACTGGGAATCGAACCAGCGACACTTGGCTCACAGGCTGACGCTCAATCCACTGAGCCACAGCAGCCAGGACTGGTGGGCTCATTTTTAATTCAGGCTGTTTAATAGTGTGTGTTTTGTGCCTGTTTTAAGAAATTGTGTGACATTTTAAAAATGAAATCTAAAGGAGCTACAATTCAAAAAATTCTTCAGCAGTTTAACAATCCTTCTTGGCTTTTTTTCCTTTGGGAATAAAACTTGGTACTTGAATTCTCAGATCCTTTTCTGCATGTCTTAAATTTGTACTTTTTGATTATGTATCTTTGTAATTTTGCCCATGTCTTTTTCACATGTGTCTTATGTCACCGCCTTCAAAGAAGTATCTTATTTCTTTAGCGTTTAGTGACCTGAGCCTTCATAGATTTCATTAACCAAATGCCTGAAAAGATGCTGATAAGGAGAACCAGGTGATTTACTTTTTTAAAAAACCAAGAAAACCCACTGTCAGCAGATTACCACTGTAGGTATTTCTTGAAATGGTTCAAGATAGCTTACTGAATATATTTTTATTCCTTTTTTTATTTACAGAGCTCACAGCATGCCTGTTTTTAAGGAAGTAAAGGTACAGCTTTTAGAGGATGCAGGCACAGAAAAGGACGCTGTTGCTCTGGAGACCAGAACTTCACCCAGTGGCATTGATTCAGCTACAACTGTGGCTGCAGCAACTGCTGCCGCCATTGCGACAGCAGCTCCACTAATAAAAGTATATTTTTCTCCTCAGATATTTATTCATAACTACTTGGTAAAATGCAAAAATATCTTTAGGAACTGATTCTAGAAATGGCTGGGCTTAACTGTAGGCTATAGGGACATTCTAGTTGCTCTCAATTTGAAGGAATTTTCTTGTTTGTGGTGGTGTATTACCTCTCAGGAGCTGTGAGACTTGCCCTCGATTGCTGTGAAAATGCTCGAGAACCCAGGACTTTCCTGGTTTTAGCACTGAAAATATCTCATCTCAGGAACCTCGCAGTTCTGGGCAGCCCAGGACACTCTACCGTTCTTATTTTAGAGATGGGAACTTAGAAATCATCTCTGCCAACCCCCTCAGTCTGTAACTAGGAAATGGAGAAGCAGGTCAGAGAGCACAAGGTCGCAGAGCTAATAGGTGGCAGAGCTAACACAGCCTGAGATCAGTGAAGTAGCAAAAGCTGCTTTGTTTTGTTATTTCCTTCTTTTTAATTTCCATTTAAGTATTTTTATTTCTAGCATTATAAAAATTGTGTGGTATTTTTTTTATGAGAGAAAAGGTCTGCTTAAGGATAGCTATGTTGTGCCTTTTGTTTCTGTGATTGTAAAAATAAAGGCATTAAATCATCAGAGAATTAGAGGATAAAAATCTGGTTTGCTTCTTTCTCAATATCAATTGCTTTAAATACTCTTTCCAGTACCTGATCATATTTTTGATTTTTTATATTTTTATTGTCAGGTGCAGAGTGATTTGGAAGCAAAGGTCAATTCCGTTACAGAATTACTCAATAAGTTACAGGAGACTGATAAGCAGTTACAACGTGTTACAGAGCAGCAAACAAGCATTCACAATAAACATGAGAAACTTCATTGTCATGATCATGAAAAGCAAATGAATGTTTTTATGGAGCAGCACATTAGGCATCTTGAAAAACTACAACAACAACAAATAGATATTCAGGTATCTACAAAGCCAACACACATTCCATGGTCTTTTTTTTAATCACAATTTTATAGTAAATTTGGAAGATCACTTTATTTTAGATTCCTGACTCTTAAGATCAGCAAAGTACGAAATTGGAAGGAAGAGGTGGTGTATGTGGAGGGGGGTGGGATGGGATGGGAGAAGGTGCTAATAATAGCCATCAAGCAGATGTAGAGCATGAGATTTCTTGCCTGGGTTTCCCATCTTATGTAGCATCCTGTATGTGTGCTTAATGTTAATTATATTCAGATGAATGCATGTACAGCAATGACCCAGAAGAAGCCTGTTTTCTTCAGTGTGATCATACTTGTGCCAGATCCTTGATATCCTTGGAACCAGTGTGCAACCCACACAAAAAAAGACTATAACTGAGGACTAACTAGGGGATCTCTTCTGTGGACTTAATGTATTAACTTCCTTTCTAGGAGTTTCCCTCTGTCGACTCTCTTCCTTTTGGTCCGTCTGCCATGTTGTCCCCAGAGCCATCTTTCCAAAACAGCCCTGCCCATATCAGACCCTCCAGAAAATATTTTGACGGCTCCTTTCCAGTCTCACCTCTAGCCATTCCCTCCTTTGTAACTATGCTCTAGTATTCGTACCATGCATGCTATGCAGGTGCCTTGGGCTGTCTCGTGGTCTTTTATCACTTGGATCTCTAAGCTAATACTCATTGATTATTGCAATAGCTCATTAGATTATAACAATTTTAGTTCTTCAACAATGATTGCTTGTTCATCATTCTTTCCCTCTATGTGGAGAACTCTCCATGTTCTAGTTCAAATGTCACCAGTTCTGTAAGACCTCTCCTTATAGTTGGCTTCTCCTTTTGTGGTATTTCGGCTCATACCATTTGCAAAGTACTCATTTCACATTGCAGTTGTTTGTTATATCAGTGTTTCTTAACCTGGGAATGTGCATCAGCATCACGTGGAGAGCTTTATAAGATACACATGCTGTACCTCAGATTCTGAGACAACAGATCTGAAATGGGATCTGGGAATCAAAAGCTCTAATCATTCTGATGCACACCCTTGGGTGAGAACCACCCAGTATACATATTGCTTCTGCAGTTAATTAAAAGAATGAACATTGTTTAGTGTCTTTTGAATATGAGGCACTGAGCTACTATAAGAGGAAGTTATCCTCACAAGAAGCTGATAAGCTGATAGTATAGTTTCTTATTTATTGTGGAATTTCCAGGTCCTGGGATAGTACCTAGCATTCAGGTACTTGGCGTATTTTATTTATTTGTTCGTTTGTTTATTTTTGAATGAGTAAATAACCAGCATTATGCCTGCATTGGTTTTAATTTACTTTTTTCTAGTTAATGTGCAACTTTAAAACTTAAAAAATTAAACTATAACATTCAGAAGAATATACAAAAATAAGTTTTTTATAGCTTGATAACATTATCACAAAGTGAACACTAATATGCTGTAATTTTTTTGTCTTCAGCTTTCATGTGGTTTAAGATAGATTTTTTTTTAAAGATTTTATTTATTTATTTTTAGAGTGAGCGGAAGGGAGAGAGAGAGGGAGAGAAACATCAATGCGTGGCTGGCTGCCTCTCGCAAACCTGCAACTGGGGACCCGGCCTGCAGCCCAGGCACGTGCCCTAACTGAGAATTGAACCTGTGATCCTTTAGTTCACAGGTCAGGGCTCAATCCACCGAGCCACACCAGCCAGAGCTAAGATAATATTTTTATTGGAATGGTTATGGGCATACAAAATAAAGTTTTAGTAAGTACTCCATGGATAACAAAAATTGAGTGTGCCACATGTTATCTAGTGAGAGGCCAGGGTGGGTCTATGAGAGTTCTCTTCTTAGTCCACAAATTACTGCACTCTAAGCCCTGATTTCTTTACCTAGAAAATATTGTACTTTTTTGTCCTGGACAAAATGAGATGGCGCATTTGAAAGGCACATTGATTTCTTAAAGAGAAGGTACTGCTTATCCTCCCTGTCTGTCTGCCATTCATCCATCCTTCCATTAATAAACCCATAATTTATTGACTTTCTGATTTTGGACAGATGAAATATTTGCTAATTCAGATGTTTTATTTATAAAACTTATAATTACAGAGAAAGTTGAGGTGTCAGTGACTAGGTTTATTAGTAGTTCAGTAAATGCTTGAAATGAAATTTATTGAGTCCTGTTTCATGTAGAGAGATTGCTACATATTTATAAGGATTCTGTAAAACTATGAATATCCATAGGGTTTTTTTTACATGGCATAAATCTCTTTTGAAATCAGTTTTAGTAGGTAAGATACATTTCAGATGTTTTAATAAATAGTACTGAAAACAGTCACCACTATAGTTTCCACTTATATATTAGTGTGCATATTATTGCTGCTACTTAGTATGGCTACCATTTGAGTGCTTACTAGTAATGGTTTTTAATCCCTTATTTCAAACAAAATCATCCAGAATATAAAAGATGAGATGCTTTGATTTTAAATTATCTGGTTGAAGTAGAGGTTCCTTTCTTCTTGTCATCTAGCCTGTTTCAGTGTCCCTGAGCCATCTCTGAATTAGAAAGGAAGAAACAGGTTTAGAATGGTTAAATAAAATGGTCAAGGTCACACCACAGAGCCAGGCTGAATCCAGTCCTTTGTGATACTACCTCCTCCTAGTGGCTTCGCTGCCACCGTGAATAAGTTGCATATAATGTATGTATTGTCGTTGTTTATTAAACCAAATTAATTATTTTAAGTCCTGTAATAAATTTCAGTGTATTTTGTCATCAAACCCTTTCAAATGATATTTGAAATTAATAAAATAATTTTCTTCTAGACTCATTTCATTAGTGCTGCGCTCAGGACGAGTAGTTTGCAGCCTGTTACTGTGCCACCTCCTAGAGCAGTGGAGAACTGTTCTGTGAAACCAGACTATTCTACTCTTGGTAGCAGTAATTTACCTTCCCATAACGCACTTGGTTCCAAACAAGGTAAAAATATGTAGTTCTTTCTGAATTAAAAATGTCAGCTATAAATTTCCTTTGTAGTATATTATTGGGTTGTAAAAGATTATGTCTTTGTTTTATAAAATTAGTTCTTTTTGTAGGTCAAGTAATTTTTAGGTCACTTGAAAATTTGATCATGTCCTATTTTATGGTTTTAATTAATAACCTTCATAAATTGTCAGAAGCACTTAGAAATTTAGAAATGTTTTATTTTACTTATCTAGTATCAAGCATGCTTATAATCAATCCTCCAGTTCTCTGACAAACAGAATATTTACTACTTTTCTTAATTCTGTCAGGAGAGAAACCACCTGAGTATAGTTATAAACTTTTTCTAAGTATTTCCAAAGAGTGAATAATGGGATTTAAAAATTTTCTTTATAACAGAGAAATACATAGCTTATTTGTATTAAACCTTTGGAATTTAAAATGAAGGCATAAATGTGTTCTAAATTATTACTATTTGAATAATAAATTAATGAAAATCAAGGGCTATCCCTTTAATATTATATAGCTCCATGTAGTACAATATCCCGAACATTTGATTTGTTAGAAAATTATTGTATTACATACATATTAAAGATTCCTTATAGTTGTTAGGTGCTTTATATTTTACAATAAATGAGTGGTGCTTACAAAACTATTGTGAAGTAATGAGTCAGTTTTTAGTTGTGAAGGGAGGAAGATGAAGCACAGAAAGGTTATGACTTGCCTGGTCAAGGTTATTTGGCTTGAGAGTAAAAGTGTCAGAGCTACCTCCAGAACTCAGGTTTCAGTATGACCCAGCCATGTGCTTTCTATAGAAGTAGACACTTGTTTTACACTCAATTCTAGAGAATTACTTGCTCATAATTTTGTTTTTTTTCAGACTTGAGTTTTAAAGGAAAAAGATGTTTGTTTTATTGTGAATTGGTATTTTTGTATATTTTAGTTACAATAACAGTTCTTTTTTTAATGGGCAAATTAAAAATTCAAATTAAACTATATTTTTCTATTATTTTTCTTGGGCATACATCATTTTTGTGTCCTTGTAGTTGTAGCATAAATATAACTTCATACTGCTTCTTTAATAGCATACCAAAAGTATTTCCCATATTTACATAATTATTTTCATAATATTAATTTTTAATGACTAAAAGGTAGTCTGTTGAGTTTAGTACTTCCTATGTTTAGTGCCAGATGGTCTTACTAGTTTTTATTGCCATGAGCAGTGTCTGGCTAAGCCATTTTCATCATAGCTTAGATAACACTGAATATTATCATATTGATTTTTAAAATTTATTAGCTATAATGTAAAATATTTATTGTCCGTATTTCTTTTGATTTCTAGTGAGGATGAAGTTATTTACTTGTTAATAATTTGTATGTCCTATATAATTTTGTTTTTATTTTTAAAATATGGGGAAGAGTAGCACTCTATAATTTAAAAATTTATAAAGAGTAAGTTAAGTTTATTTTCTTTTAAAGCACTTTCAAGAGAGGTTGATGATATAGGTTTTGATAAACAGAAATCTTCTTTGGAGACTCCAACACCTCGTAGGTTTGCTCCTATACCTGTATCAAAGGATGATAAAATATCAAAGAGGGAAAATCCTGTGGAAGAAAAAGAAAATATGGAGATATCTGGTCATACAGGTAATAAAGCAATTATTATTAGCATCCACTACTTTTATCTGTTCCTGTATCATATTAGGAACAAATTTACACACTGAATATTTATAATTTTCTAAAGTATCTCATAGTAACTAAAATGGGCTCTCTATTTTTAATATTTTTCTTTAAATGCTACTGGGCAAAATAAAGCTTCTTTAGATTCTTTGTAGAAGGAGTTAGAGATATACAATATTCCCTCACTTATCATCGTGGGTATTACATTCTAGACCCCGCCCCCCGCGATAGGTGAAAATCCGCGAAGTAGGAACCTAACATTTATTTTAGTATTTTTATATATTTTAAGGCTTTATAAACCCTCCCCACATATTTATAAACCGTTCCCAGTCCCTTATTAACCTTTTCCACACTTTTATAAACACTACTATATTCTTCGACATATTCTACACTCTTAAACCTACATAACTTTAACAACATATGTATACAGTACCGCAAAATCCCACGACAGAGCAAAAAGTCCGCTGTAAATAATTAAATATAATATTTTTAAAAATCCTGTGATATAGTGAGGCTGTGATAAGTGAACCATGATATAGAGAGGGACTACTGTACACTGTGATTATATTCTGATTGTCTTTTACCCATTATTCCTTAAACTTAAAAAAAATTTTTTTAACGAATTAATTAATTTTTAGAGAGAGGGGAAAGGAGAAAAAGAGGGAGAGAAACATCACTGTGTGGTTGCCTCTCATGCGCCCCCAACTGGGGACCTGATGTGCAACCTAGTCATGTGCCCTGACTGGGAATCGAACCAGCAACACTTGGCTCACAGGCCGATGCTCAATCCACTGAGCCACAGCAGCCAGGGCTATTCCTTAAACTTTTAATGAACAATTTTGCTTTTAATAAATAAAAAATAATGCTCTGCTGATTATTTTGGAGCATGTTTTCTTCTGTCATTTTTAGGTGTGAATTTCAGTAATAAAACTCAGAAATTTAACATCAGTTACTGAGTTCAGATGGAAAACGTGTTCATATATTAACTTTTATAAATGGTCTGAAATAATTAAGGCCCTTAAATATGGTCCTTCTAGTAAAAGTAAGTGAAAATGTTAAATATAAGCTTTTATGCTTGGAATATATATTTTTTAATCCTTACCCGAGGGTGTTTTTTTTTTTTTTTCATGCTTTTAGAGAGAGGAAGGGAGGGAGAGAGAAAGAAACATCAATGTGAGAGAGAAACATTGATTGGTTGCCTTCTCATATGCACCTCGACTGGGAATCAAACCCATAACCTGGGTATGTGCTCTGACTGGGAATCAAACCCATGACCTTTTGGTCTATGGGATGATGCCCCAGCTAACTGAACCACACCAGTCATGGCAATTCTTGGAATTTTTTAAATGCATTTAAATCTTGTTTTGGATACATTTAAAGAGTTTTTAGGAATTTTAAAAATAATAAAATCTTTAAAAATGCAACTTCACTAAAAATGTTGTTATGTGGTCTCATTAAAGATGAGCCTAAAGAAAAGATTCAACAAGTAGTTGCTATGAAGAAAAATTTTTCTTTCCAATTCCTTTTTTCTGTAATGGAAATAAATTCAGGTCTAAACTTATACCCATAAAATTTTCATGAGTTATAAAATTTAACTTCATGAGTTTATTTAAAGTGTACATTGTAGAGTGAATTGAGTCTATCATCACCATAAGAAGCTAATTTAGTATAAATATATGTGACATGTTATATAAAAGGGGAATGAAGTTGTACTTGAAAAATGATATTATATTTCTCTTATTGTAGGAAATGTAAGACTATTGGAACAAATTTTGAATAATCAAGATTCTTTGACAAGAATAAGTGAACCTTCAGACAAAACCTCACTAATTGAGTCAAAAATAGGTTGGAATCCAGAGAGAAGAGACAGGTAAAAACAAGAGATTGGAATAAAAGCTAGATTGAATGGAGCTTTGTTCATATTTCTAAAATTTCTTTAGGAATTTTAATATGGTTTTAACATTGCTTTTTAAAATTATCTTAGACTTAGTTGCTATATTTTGCTGCTAATATATCTTCCCCCCTTCTCTTTAATGTAGTCACAAAATGAATATATCTAATTTTCTTAAAATGCAGGTTATTAATTTCTAATGAATGCATATTATTCATTTCTGATCAAATGCTACCTGGGTTGTGCTTAAAAAATAATCCAATGCAGAATACAGGAAACTAGGTTGGAAGTATAAATGAAATGAAGACAGCCATGAGTTAATGATTACTATACTTAACTAAAGGTATACGAATGTGGAAGTTGTTATAATAGCTTTACTACTTTTGTGTATGTTTGAAATTTTACATAAAAATATTTTTTAATCAAATCTAGGCCATTATAATTTTATTTATTTTGAATGTCATGAGAACTATAGTAATGAAAACTAAATGAACCACATTCTGAGTAACTTCATGTGGAGACACTATATTGTGTTGGCTAAAAAGTCCATATGGTTTTTTCTGTAAAATAAAAGACACAGTTTTCATTTTCACCAATAACTTTACTGATTTGGATATTTTGACTATGTCTGCTATCTCCCAATACTGGCTTCTACTGGGTAGAGGCCAGTGGGGTTGCTGTTAAACATCTTCCAATGCATAAGGGCCCCGTAGCAAAGAATTATTTGGCCAAAATGTCAATAGTACTGAGAACTTATCAAACCACTTTTGACACATTCAATCAGCCACAGCACCTTCTCCACACACTGCACAAATCTTTTTTTTTTTTGGTGCAGTTCAATTGTGTTTTTATCTTTTTGAAATAATAAAGCATAATACGCCAAAAATGTTGCATATCTTCTTCCATCCTTAATATTAAAATGGCTGCACAAAAAAATCACCAATTTTGATAATCTTTTTAAATGCACGCTGATATGACAGCTGTCACAATACAATTTAACAAAATTGTTTTGAATGAAGTTAAAGACAGCTAACCACTACTAGAGCCATCGTACAGAAAAAACTAAAGAAACTTATTGGCCAACCCAGTACATTTTATTTCACTTACATTTAATGTAATTACTGATAAAGTAAGATTTATGTCTGCCATGTTGCTACATGTCTTCTATATGTCTGAGGTCTTTTTTTCCCCACCTTTCCAATATAAAGGCTTCTTTTGTATTAAATAGATCTTTTTTAGTATAACATTTTAATTCCCTTGTTTCTTTCACTATATATTTTTAGTTATTTTCATAGTGATTACCATAGGGATTACAATTAACTTTTTTTAAGTATATATTATTGATTATGCTATTACAGTTGTCCCAATTTTTCCCCCTCTCCCCCCTCTGCTTGGTACCCTCCTTCCCTCCAGCAACCCTGCCCCCTTAGTTCATGGCCATGGATGATGCATATAAGTTCTTTTGCTTCTCCATTTTCTGTACTATTCTTAATGTCCCACTGTTTATTTTGTACCTGCTTATTAAATTATGCTTCTTAATCCCTGTACCCTTTCCCCCATTCACCCCCTTCCCCCTCCCCACTGATAATGGTCCATACGATCTCCATATCTATGATTCTGTTCCTGTTCTAGTTCTTTGCTTAGTTTGTTTTTGTTTTTTAGATTTAGTTCTTGATAGTTGTGAGTTTGTTGTCATTTTAATGCTCATGGTGTTTTTAAAGTATATTTTATTGATTATGTTGTTACAATAGTCCCAATTTTTTTTTCCCTTTGCTCCCCTCTGCCCAGTAACCCCTTTCCCTCCAGCAGTCCCACCCCTCCTTATTAGTTCATGTCCATGGGTCATGCATATAAGTTTTTTGGCTTCACTCTTTCCTATATTATTCTTAACTTACCCCTGTCTATTTTGTACCAGTCGATTATGCTTCTTAATCCCTGCACCATTTCCCCATTTCTCCTCCTTTCCCCCACAGCTGATAACCCTCCAAATGATCCCCATATCTATGATTCTGTTCCTATTCTGGTTTGCTTAGTTGGATTTTTTTTTTTTTTTTTAGATTCTGTTGTTGATAGTTGTGAGTTTGTTGTCATTTTAATGTTCATAATTTTGATCTTTTTTTAAGTAAGTCCCTTTGACATTTCATATCATGATGGCTTGGTGATGATGAACTCCTTTAGCTTTACCTTGTCTGGGAAGTGCTTTATCTGCCCTTCCATTCTAAATAATAGCTTTGCTGGATAGAGTAATCTTGGTTTTAAGTCCTTGCTTTTCATCACCTTGAATACTTCTTGCCAATCCCTTCTTGCCTTCAAAGTTCCTTTTGAGAAATCAGCTGATAGTCTTATAGGCACCCCTTTGCAGGAAACTCTCTGCTTTTCTCTTGCTGCTTTTAAGATTCTCTCTTTATCTTGAACCTTTGGCATCTTAATTATGATGTGTCTTGGTGTGGTCCTTTTTGGGTCTAGCTTGTGTGGGACTCTCTGTGTTTCCTGGACTTGTACGCCTATTTTCTTCATCATATTTGGAGAGTTTTCCTTCATTATTTTCTCACATAAGTTTTCAATTTCTTGCTCTTCCTCTTCTCCTTCTGGCACCCCTGTGATTCAGATGTTGGCACATTTAAAATTGTCCCAGAGTTTTCTAAGCCTCTCCTCGCCTTTTGGCATTCTTGTTTCTTCTTTCTGTTCTGGTTGAATGTTTATTTCTTCCTTTTGTTCCAAATCGTTGGTTTGAATCCTGACTTCCTTTCCTTCACTGTTGGTTCCCTGTATATTTTTCTTTATTTCACTTTGTATAACCTTTATTTCTTCCTTTTTTTTTTTTGGCCGTACACTATGAGTTCTCTGAGTATCCTTATCACCAGTGTTTTGAACTCTGCATCTGATAGGTTGGCTATCTGTTTTGTTTAGTTCTTTTTCTGGTGTTTTGTTCTATTCTTTCATTTGGGTCATATTTTTTGTCTCCTCAATTTGGCAGCCTCCCTGTGTTTGTTTTTGTTTATTAGATAGAGCTGCTTTGTCTCCCTGTCTTAGTGTACTTGTTAAGTTTTATGGGGCAGAGCCTTAGGTGTTCACCAATGTGGGGCAACCCGCTTCACTGTTTTATGGCTCTGTTGTGTGAGATGGTTGGAGAGAGTGAAATGTCTTAATTTCTTTCTTTTTTTAAATTTCAAAGGATAGATTTGCTGGATAAAAAATTTTTGGTTGACTTTCTTTTTCTTTCAACACTTTGAATATGTCATCTGTCTTCTGGACTCTATGGTTTATGATGAGAAGTAAATTGTTAATCTTATTGAGGAACCTTTGTATGTGATAAGTAATTTTTGTCTTGCTGCTTCCAAGGTTCTCCCTTTGTCTTAGCTTTTGACAGTTTGACTATGATATGTCTAAGTATGGATTTCTGAGGTCATTCTATTTGGAGTTGTTGACCTTCTTGGATGAATGATTTAATATTAACTAATTTAGGAAGTTTGGGGCTATTAGTTCCTATCTAGTTAAATGGTGCACATGACCTTCCTCTTCTCTCCTCGAACTTAATGGTACTTCGGTATGCTTGTTGCTATCCCACTGGTCTCTGAGGCTCTTAATTTAAAAAAATTTTTTTTATTTTTATTTTTTGTGTGTTTCAGACTGGATAATCTTAGTTAACCTATCTTTAAGTTTTTGGATCCTTTCTTCTGTCAACTGAAATATGCTGTTTAGTCTGTCTAGTGATCTTTACATTTCACTTATTGTATTTTTGAACTGTAGAATTTGTATTTTTTTAAATAGTTTCTGTCTTTATTGCTATTCTCTATGTGTTGAGACTTCATTCTTGTGCTTGAAATTTTGAACATGATTTCCTTCAGTAATAGCTAATTTATAGTTTTTGTCTGATAAGTCCAATATTAGGGCTTCCTCGAGGACAATTTCTATTGACTATCCTTTTTCCAGTGTCTGAACTTATCCCACTTTCCTGTTTTTTTGTGTGTCTCAAAAACTTTTTGTTGGAAGTTAGACATTTAAAATAATGTGGCAACTCTGGATATTAGATTTTTCCATAACCCTCCCCCCAGGGTTGTTCTTGATGCTCTTTCCTGGGCTAATTCTGTAAAGTCTGTATTCTTTGCTATGTACAGCACGTCTATTTGGCTAGCTAACATCTGCTAATGTTTGGGAAGAGATTTCCTAACTACCTTGAATGAAAGTCTCTCTCTCATACATGCAAAAAACTGAAACTAGACCACTAGATTACACCATTCACCAGAATAACCTCAAAATGGATAAAAGACCTAAATATAAGTTTTGATATTATAAAAGTCCTAGCAGAAATCATAGACAGTAAAATTTCATATATCCCACATAGCAATATTTTTGCCAGTATATCTCCTAGGACAAGGGAAATAAAGGATAAAATAAACAAATGGGGCTACCTCAAATTAAAAAGCTCATGAATGGATAAAGAAACCAGCAAAATGAAAAGGGAACTGACTGTATGGGTGAACATATTTGTCAGTAATACATTGGACAAGGGGTTAATCTCCAAAATATATCAAGAACTCATACACCTCAACACCAGAAGACGAATAATCCAATTAAAAGTGGGCAAAGGACCTGAACAGACACCTCTCCAAGGAGGACATACAGATGGCTCATAGACATATGAAATAAGCTCAAAATCACTAGCCATCAGAGAGATGCAAATTAAAACCACAATGAGATACCACCTCACACCTGTTGGGTTGGCTATCATCAATAAATCAACAAACAAGTGCTGGGAAGGATGTGGAGAAAAGCGAACCCTCATACACTGTTGGTTAAATGCAGACTGGTGCAGCCACTATGGAAAACAGTATGGAATTTCCTCAAAAAATTGAAAATGGAACTGCCCTTAAGAATCCTGAAATACCATTGCAAAAGAACTTATGTACCCCTGTGTTTATAGCAGCACTATTTACAATAGACAAGTGCTGGAAACAGCCTAAGTGCCCATCAGTAAATTAGTGGATCAAAAACTGTGGTACATTTACACAATGGAATACTATGCAACAGAAAGAAAGAGGGAATCCCTACCTTTTGTGACAGCATGGATCGGACTGGAGAATATCACGCTAAGTGAAATAAGCCAGTCAGTGGGAAAAAAATGATCTCACTCATAAGAGGAATCTAATGAAAAAAATAAACTAATGAGCAAAATACAACCAAAGACATGGAAACATGGAACAGACTGACAGTGGGTACAGGGAAGGGAGATAATGGTGGAAAGGGGAAGGGACTAGTCAAAGAACATGTATGACCCATGAACATGTATAACAGTGTGGTGATTGACTGGGAACTGGGGGTGGGCTGGGCAGATGAAGGAAAAAGGGGGGTGGGGATTGGGACAACTGTAACAGAATAACAATTTTTAAAAAAGTATAGTCCCCCTATTAAAAAAAAAAAAAAGGCAGGAAAAAGTCTTTCTTTCTTTGCTAAGCATGGTGTGTGTATGTGTTAGGGTGCACCTTTAGCAGTCTGGCAGTCTCTGTTAGCTTTAACCTCCTAATTGCAGAGCCTCAGTTCAGCCAGATGTGAGATACTAGTTCCTTCTCAGGTCTTTCTTGGGCATGCACTTGTACATGACCTTCTAGATTCCCAGTAGTTTGTTGCAACTTTTCAAAGCTACACAATGAACATCTCATTACTCAGATTTTGAGTTTATGACAACCCTTTTGTTTGCTTCAACTGACATGGCTACTTCAGGCTGCTAAAATATGAAACAGTTGCCACTGTTTTTGAAGAATGACCTGGGAATAGGGTTTCTCACTGAACTAGTTCTGAGTCAAGTCAAATAAAGCAAATCCTTGTGAACAGGACTTTCTGAGGAGCTCCAAACCTGTTCTGCCCTTTTAAGCGGTTGTGTGTCTATAGGATTTCAAGGCTACCACAGAGCTGGGGAAAGGGCAGTGGAAATGGAGCAGGTTAAAAATGCCACGAATCTTTCCATTCTTACTGAGAGTCATCCATTTTCTTGATTAATGCTTCTCAGATTTTGCAAGCCTTTGTTTAGTTTCCTGAGTTCTGAAAAAAGCTGTTCTGATCATTTTTGCTAGTGTTTGTTCTCTTTGCTCTTATGCAAAAGAAGATTTTTAGAGGTTCTTACTCAACCATTCTGAGAGTGCATCTGTATGTCAGCTTCTTCAAAGTAAAACCTTTTTCTGCTCTTTTCCTAATATCCCTAAACCAGTCTGGTTTGAGTAATTTTGTCTCTTGTGATATTCTGTATTATATATGTTTAACCATATAATTGAGCAATTTCATTGTACAGTTTTAATAAGACACCACTTAGAATTCATGTAATTAATAATGTAGCAAATATTTATGTAAGCAAATGTTTTCTGGATTCATGACAATTTCGGAAACTTTATTTTTAAATCATTTACAGCAATGATTCCCTGTTCTCTGAAAGATTTCCTTTGTATAAGGAACTGGGAACAGCTAAAGTGACTGGGCAGAAGTTTGATAATGTTCTTCATGATCTTGGCCAAACAAGGAAAGAAACAAATGGTGTACTCCAGGTAAAGTGGCAACAGTGTATTAAAATTGATGATTAGTAAAGATAAAAATTATGAAGAAATAGAGAAGTTATTAAGACAGAAAGCAAGAGTAAAGATGAAGACCAAGCACTGCAAAAAGATGTCAATCCAGTCTGTTCTCTTTACAGAGCTTTTCTGGAGGCACTCACTAAGTGATTTCTGCTCCCTGCTCTGTGGCTGGGACGGAGCCGCATGGCCCCCTCAAGCTTTACAGTTTCTGTTGGAGGGGAAGGAAAGGGAGAGAGAACTGTGCATGGCCCTTGTTCATTCAGTTCATAATGTCTGCCAGGCTTACCTAAAGACAACTTTCTCTTATTTTGTTTTAGCTCTCTTCACCAGATATAGTTTTCATTGACCATTGGACTGCCTACCACTACTGTGTACTTCTCAGCCCTGTTTCACTTAACACGCACATTAGGACTTCTAAATGGAAAGAAAACTGCCAAGTATTCTTTTATGGCTCTTAAATTTGACAAATTGAGTCCTTAGAATATTTTGGCATAGGATATGGACCAAACAACAGTAGTCCTGCTCTATATCACAGTTCACTTATTGCGGGCTCACTGTATCATGGGATTTTAAAAAATAGTATATTTAATTACTTATCACAGATTTTTCGCTATGTCGCGGGATTTTGTGGTACTGTATACGTATGTTGTTAAAAGTTACGTAGGTTTAAGAGTGTAGAATAAATGTAAGGTTCCTACTTCGCGGGGGTGGTCTAGAACGTAATACCCGCGATAAGTGAGGGTATACTGTATTAGCTCTTGTTTGGACTAAAATCATTAATACGAATTTTATATAGTGACATTTTTCCTTTTTTTCTTTTAAGCCAAAAGAATCTCTGATTATGTCAAGGCTTGCTGATCTTCCACAGAATTCCACAGCCAGTACAAGATCCATATTGAAACAAGCTGAGAAGATTTTGAGAGGAGTACAAAACAATAAAAAAGTACTTGAAGAAAATCTGGAAGCTATTATTCGTGCGAAGGATGGAACTGCCATGTATTCGTTTATCAATGCTCTGTCTAACAACAGGTAAGACAGGATGTTAGTATCCCAAGCTTATTTATGAAACCGCTAGTTTACAGCCTTTCTTAAATTTTTTTCTAAGCATTTTACTTTGTATTAAGTGTTTTAATGTTTAGAAGGTTTTTTATTGAAGATATAGACTTATGCTGGAGCTGAATTTGGATCTACACATTTTACTATTACTTTTACAAATGTGACTTCTCCCTTAATTTTGTTTCTCTCTTTGGTACATATCTTCTGGGATCTACCTGTGCTTTCCAAACATCCTTCAAACATTTGATGAAAAGTAATAACATTGTCTTTTTTTCTTTTCAAATGAAGGATATTGGACTACCAGTATATTCAAAACTATATAAGAGATCTGGTCTAAGTTGTGTTCTCAGGACATTAAATAATTTAAGAAAATTCTTTATTCTTTTTTGTAGAGAGATGTCAGAGAAGATTCGGATCAAAAAGACAGTGGATGAGTGGATTGAAACTATTTCTGCAGAAATTCAGGTAGATTTTAGAAAAAATAGAATTAATTCTCAGGCGATAACATTTTTCCAATTTATAGGTATTATACTTATTCTCGAAATATTCCTTATATTTATATAAGTTCTCTTATAATTCTTAATTTTACTCTGTCATTATATTTATTTAATAAGTTTCATTATACTTAAGTGCTTTTTCTTATAAATTATACTGTGACTCTTATCTGGCAAATTGTTGGATAATAACTATTGTAGAATATGAGTATTTGAAAGACAATCTAGCAAAAGCGTTTGGAAAGAAAGAAGTGTACTTACAAAAATGTTTCAAGGCAGCAGATTTAGAAACACTGGCTTACAAAAGTGAAAACACCAAAGTTAATTAAAGGAAAAATACCCACAAGATTTCTAAGGTTACTGAATTTATGCTAGTCAGTTCCAGATGGGAAAATCTGCCACTTTCTCACATCCACAGCATATCTTCAGACTTTAGCATTGCAGAAATTCAAGAGAGTGTCTTTTATTTTTAGTTTTTTAAACAGAGATTTATTGGGGTGACATTGGTTAATAAAATTACACAGTTTTCAAGTGTACAATTCTATAATATATCATTTGCACATGCATTTTATGTTCACCGCCTAAAGTCAAATCTAGAATTATTTTTATCAGGGGGTTAGTAAGTTAAAGGAAATTCTTAAAGTTTTACATATTTGAGGGAGCAGAACTAGACAGGTAGCCCTGTTATTTTTATCTTGGGGTAAAAGTGTTTTTTTCCTGACTGTGAGATGTGTGTATATGTTTACGCACAGTGGCAGCAAGAGAAGTTTCAGTTTGGTTTTCATAGCAATAAATACTGAAATATATTTTTATACTTTATTGTTCAAGGAAATGAGTATATACAAATATTTCTAATGAGCTTGTGAAGAATTTATGGTAGCTACTATATGATGCAAAAGAAAAAACTTAAGAGTCAGGAGACTTGGAGGTCAGCTCTGGCCCTGTAGACAGCTAGCAATATATGTCACTATTACTGTGGATTCCATACAAAATATATTTGTTTAAACCTTCAAGCAATTTTCATTTATAAATATTGCAGAGTTTTATTACAAAGCTGTTTACTCTTTTGGAAACTTAGTTTTTTCATTTAATTTTTGAAGAGTTTCAGTCATCTGGTTGAAACAACAAAAAGTGTAAAAAGATCTATAATGAAAAGTTGCCCTCCTACCTCTTTACCTCATCTAGTTCTCATTCACCCTGCTCCAGAAGACACTGATCTTTTTAGTTTTTTGTTTATTCTTCCTGAGAATTTTCATTCATACGTAAGCCAATATCATTTTTTATAGAGCATTTAAAACTGCTAAACTATATTTTTAGAACAGAAGAAAATAAATTCTAATACTTTTGGTGTGACCGCGTTTCTACTTGAATAGATTTTAAATAATTTTAATTTTGGTTTTATTAAGGATGAACTGGCAAAAAACGATTATGAACAAAAGAGATTTGATCAGAAGAATCAAAGGACCAAGAAAACTCCTAATATGATTAAAGATATTAAAATCAATAAGCAAGACAAAACAGTAAATAATTCTGTAATTCCGAGAAAACATTATCAAAAACAAAAAGAGGAGCATTTTAGAAATCCACCTATGAAGACCATCCCTGCTTCAAGCTTACAGAAAGAGAGAAAAGAAGTAATATTCTACTCTGGTTTTATGGCATAAATGTTGCATTAAAACTGATTATTTTCTTAAAGATATAAATAATGAAGTGAATATGCAAATTTTAGGGTTATACAAATGTAAAGTAATTTTAAACTATTGATATTAAGGGTTTTAGATATCCGTAATGTGGAAATCACTGCATAAAATACATAATTCCTTCCTACAGAGATCTTGCACATAGTATTTTAGTTATAGCAGGTATATTTAGAGATCATCTAATCCAAAAATTAGTAGTTTGTAGTAATCAAAATTGTATTTCATTCTTGTGTGTGTGTTCTGTTTTTTGTATTTTTATTTTTCAGTTTAACAAATGTATGTTTAGTGCTAGTGATAGTGTGGCATAGTACTGGGTGTTATGCAGGGAATGTTTTGGCTGCTCTAACTTTCTTAACTTTCTTAATGCCAAATACGGATTTGGGGGCAGATTAATTATGCATCTGTAAGTATCTAATTTATTGTTTAGCATTTAATAGATGATTGAAGGTAGGATTAGTAATGTAGAAAATCAGATAAAGATGACATATTATTGTACTTGAAGTAACATGTAAAATGTGTTTAAACCTTGCTTTTTGGTGCTGAAAATATTCTTAGTAGTATAAGAACTTTAATGTTTCTTGGGTGGATGATTTTATATTTAATTTTCATGCTTTTAAAAACTTTAAAACTATAGCATAAAAACTATATCCAGAATTTAAGAGCCATTTGAAATAAAGGACTTTTCTGACCTGATCATTCTTAAGCTGGCAAAAGGAGGCTTTAGAAAAATGAGATAAGTGGTTGATGACTATTTTGTTGGTGAGTTAAATAATTATGTGTACTTAGGGTTTTTTGAAAGTAACCACAGCGATGCAAGATGAAGATTATATGTTACAAATTTATGGAAAACCAGTTTATCAGGGCCATCGCAGCACTCTTAAAAAAGGACCATATCTCAGATTTAATTCTCCATCTCCTAAGTCCAAACCACAGAGACCAAAAGTAATAGAACGGGTTAAAGGTAAGAAACCTCATTTTTTTGTGGTAAACCTCATTTTTTTTTTGGTATCAGTTTAATATGTAAAGTTTAATTTTTGCTTTTTATTAATTACTTATAAATACAGTTCAAATTATATAATGTTTAGGGATGGAAAGACAATTCCAAGACAGTAGGAAATAATAGGCCTGATTCAATATTCTTCCAGATCTTTTGGTATTTTTAATTTATTTTTTAGAAACCCTGGCTGGTGTGGCTCAGTGGATTGAATGCCAGCCTGTAAACCAAAGGGTCACCAGTTTGATTCCCAGTCAGGGCACATGCCTGAGTTGCAGGCCAAATCCTTATTTGGGGGCGTGTGAGAGGCAACCACACATTGATGTTTCTTTCCTCTTCCTTCTTCCCTTCTCCTCTCTAAAAGTAAATAAAATCTTTTAAAAAGAGAGAGACAGAGAGACAGAGACTGAGAGAGACCTATATCAAATTTGTTGCCCCACTTACTTATGCATTAATTGGTTGATTCTTATAGGTGCCCTGACTGGAGATCAAACCTTGGTGTATCAGGATGATGCTCTAACCAACTGAGCTATTCGGCCAGGGTCCAAATCTCTATTCAGCATTTTTTTCTTAGCCCTTGTTTCTATCCTTTCATAGTAGTTGTATAAGTTGTTATATTCAGTGGTTGAGAAACCATGGTCTGCAGATCAGCTGCCTGCTTTTTATAAATAAAGTTTTATTGAAACATAACTGTGCTCTAATTATGTATTGTGTCAGAGTTGAGATGTTGTAACTGAGAACACATGGCCCATGAGACTGAAATATTTACTATCTGGCCATTTAAGAAAAAGTTTGTCAACCCCTGATCTATATGTTATTTTTACTTTAGGGCACTGTAACCTCATGTACAGTGAGATCTTCCTGTAAAGACAAGTTGTATATATCTACATAGCTGGATAGTATATGTCCAAACAATATTTAAAAATATCTGCAATCAATTATTACAGGCACTAAAGTAAAGTCAATAAGAACACAAACTGACTTTTATGCAACAAAACCCAAGAAGATAGATTCTAAACTGCAACATTCCGTTGCTGCGCTGCCTCCTGGTGATCAGCAGTATTTGTTCAGCCCAAGCAGAGAAATGCCAACGGTTTCGGGTACACTGGAAGGGCATCTGATTCCTATGGCAATTCTTTTAGGTAAGATCCCACAAAACATATGGGCAAATTTAAAATTCACATTAGCAGTAACAACACCATTCTGTAATGGTGTTGACACGATAGTCACCTGCCTTTTTCTTTGTGTATTGCTTATATTTGGGTAGGGCCTTAGAATGTCTTTTATGAGTTCCTACTCACGGGAAACACTCTTTTGGTATTTATAATAACGTTGCTGTAGATTATATGAAATTTTAAAATTATCTAGACATCACAGATGTTCATAAAATTAAAGAATTAAAGAGTTTTTCATATCATCATTAATATCATCATGTCTTAGGGGAAGTACTTTAAAGTACGTTTTATGTACCTTTAAACTAGGCTGTGATAAGTAAAATCATGTGGTTGTATATCCTAAGCCAATAGCTGATTATTTACTTATTTGGGTCTTTCAGGCTCATCATTGTAAAAATTGATCAAATCATTTTTGCTCTCACTGGCTAGCTGTTTTTTCTTTTAGTTTCATTGCTATTCTTTCTTAATGTTGGTGAATGATTTAAATATGAATATTTTTTAATACGAGAGAATTTTTTATTTTTGATATTATGGGTTAATGTTGTGTCGGTTCAAACATTCCTTCTACTTATTTAACCCACCCTATAAAACACACAGTAATGTACCAATTTTATAGATGAGAAAAGCAAGGCACAGAGGAGTTAAGTAATTTCAAAGGCTACATAGCTAGAGTGGAGCCAAGATTCAATCCAGGCAGTCTGGCTTTATTTAGAGTCTGTGCTTTTAATGAGGACACTATACTCTCTCTCTTTACTTTGAAATATAGAAAACAAGTAGAACTTTTGAACTGAAAGCTAACAAGTTTTGGACAGCTATGATAATCACCAAATGGTTGGTCTAACATTAGTATTCTTTTGTTGGTTTTATTTCTGTCCATTGTTGCCCTGTGAAGATTTGAGAATAAAAATAATGCAGTATAATGCAATACACTTCAGTCTTGGCTTTGGCACTTACAAACAGTTATGGCCTTTGGCAAAGTCTATGTTTCTAAACCTCTGTTTCCTCAATTGTCAAATGTGGATATTAATATCTCATAGGCTTATTTTGAGGGTTAAATTTGACAGTGTATGTGAAGTGTTTAGTACATATGAGTACCAAATAAATGGTAATCATCGCTAAAAGGATGACGTGTTTTGTTGACAATGGAGATGTTAGAGGGAGAGGTGATTGCAGATAGACCTTTTCTTTTGTATGAGAATTTAGCCATAAAGACCTAGGTTGTGTGTTAGATTTTTTCCTTTATTTCTGAAATGGCAACTCATTTTCTCCCCCAAACTTTTAAGGACAAACCCAAAGTAACAGTGATTCCATGCCACCGGTGGGAGCCATTGTAAACAAGCCACACCCTGTAACAGTGGCTACTTCTATTCCTCCATCATCTCAAAAAATAGGAACTGGAGTAAAGAAACCTAACATAGCAGTTGTAGAAATGAAGTCGGAAAAAAAGGATCCCCCTCAGCTTACTGTACAGGTACGCCATGCTGCATGAACAGAAGTTTTTAGAAAAAAAATATTTGGCTTAACTTAAGTACTTAAACCCTATTATATTTGCCTGGTCAGGTGGCTCAGTTGGTTGGAGCATTGTCCTGTGCACATAAATAAAAAGGAAAACAACATATAGCAAGAGTATATGAAAGGAATATGCTAGAAAGGATTGATTTTTAAATATAAAGACCTCCATAAATTAATAAGAAAATATAGATGCAAATCCAGAAATATTCAAATAATGTGAATAAGACTACAGAAGAGGAAATAAAGTTCATAAACAAGCAAACCGAATAATTTAAATCTTGGTAGTTACCCAGATAATACAAATTAAAATAATAGACCTCCATTTAAAAAACTGTTATTGCTGAAGCATGATTTTATCTAATTTGGGTGAAGGTTGAGTAAAACTTAATAATTGATTATGTTTTTTGATGATGTAAGTAGAGCTCATTTGGATTGCATTTTGGCAGTTATTAGCAAGAATCTTAAATATTCATGCCCTGTGGCTCAAGAACTTAATCTAGTATCTGGGTAACTAGTATAATGATATAATTCAAAATTTAGGGAAATAAGCCCTATATATATACATATATATTTATCTATTTATATATATGTTGTATAATATGTCAAGGAGTTTTTTGTGCATGTTGATATACATATAATAGTGGAAATATTAGGAATTTCCTAAATATTTACCAAACAGGAAAATGATTAAATAATTAAGGCACAGAGAAGGAAAACTCTTGACTCCAAAAAACCTCCGCTGCCTTGCGGCATACCTCTTCTGGGGAAAGGCTAAGGGAGTAAACCTCGACAGAAAATCCGGAGCCGGAGTCCCTAAGGCGGTTTGACGTTGTAGTCAACACCGGCAACTCCTGCGGCGCACCTGAAGCCAAGCTGTATTGACTCCGTCTTTCCCTTGGACCCTTCAGCTGCGAAGAGAGGGGGGGTCTGCTGCATGGGCAACAGCAGACCCTCCATATCACCCTGCCCAGGCTCTGTAGCTTCAGCTTCACTGGAGAGGACACTCCAGCGTCATCGCAAGATGTCGATTCAACACGGGAGGAGACAGATACCGTGTCACTCCCGAGTCGGACTGCACAGCCATTCTCGGCGGTGCAGATAGACTCTTCAGAAGCTACACCATCGTCTCTCGAGACGGATGGCTGCCGAGATATATAGTCATTTAAAATATAATTATGAAGTCTATTTGGGAGCATGATAAGATGTTTTTGACATAATTACATTGAAAAATCAGGAATGAAATTATTTTATTGTGTGGGTTGGCCAGAAAGTTTGTATTTTTGTTTCTGTAAGATGGCTCTAGGAGCACTTAGTTGTCTTTAACTTCATTTTAAATAATTTTGTTAGGTGGTACTTTGACAGCTGTCATACCAGCGTGAATTTTTAAAAAAAATCAAAATTGGTGGATATTTGTATAGCCATTTTAATATTGAAGATGGAAAAAATATGCAACATTTTCAGCATATTATGCTTTATTATTTCAAGAAAGGTAAAAATGCAACTGAAATGCAAAAAAAGATTTGTGCAGTGTATGCAGAAGGTGCTGTGACAGATCAAATGTGTCAAAAGTGGTTTGTGAAATTTAGTGCTAGAGATTTCTCTCTGGATGATGCTCCACAGTCAGGTAGACCAGCTGAAGTTGATAGCGATCAAATAGGGACATTGAGAACAATCAATGTTATACCATACTGGAGATAGCTGACATACTCAAAATATCCAAAGCAATAAGGTTATTGGTGAAAATGAAAAATGTGTTTTATTTTACAGAGAAAACCATACCGACTTTTTGGCCAACCCAGTATATTTTAGCTATGCATAAGTGGATGGTAAAAAGATAAAAGGAATGGTGAAAATGAAGTTTTCTTAAGATAGTAGGATTTTGTGTGTTCCCCCATATTTTCCAAATTTTGTAAATGATCCTTTCATAATTAAGAAATTGTTATCCATTGACTTTGCAATAAAAAGTTAAATGTATGTTACTGATATACAGATTCACAAGTATTTAAGTCAATGATGAATTGGAAAGCTAGATGTTGTGTTCTGTTTTAGGTATTACCCAATGTAGACATTGACAGCATTTCAAATGGTAGTGATGACGTCAGTCCATCTCTGCCTAGTCCCAAACAAGCATCTGCTCCTCCTCTGAACACCTGGATACAGGTATTGTTCAGAAATTTATTATATAGTTTTGAGTAATGTCTCACTATAGATATTTTTCCATCCAAAAAGAATTCTTAAAATTTCTTATTGTTATTCTATCACTGTAGATTTTAACTAATGTTATTCCCTGCAAAGTCTTCCATTATAATTAGAATTCATTATAATAATTTAGATTTCAAGGAGAAGATTCAAAATGAATCTGGAATTGCTTATGAGCTGGAAAAAGAAACTAAGATTCTTACGTTTCTAAACATTTTGAAAGTGATAATCCCTATGTAACATTTTGGTCACTGAAGTTTTAAGACTCTTCTATGTGAAGAAAGAAATTCTATTTCTTAAGAAGAATCTTGATTTAAATGCAAACTAAATATAGTTTTAATGTGAATTTTATAGTGATGATTGGAGTTTATGTTTTGGGATGTTACTTTGTCATTACACTATTGATATTATACAAAAATATGCATTTCCTTTTAGTACTTATTTGCTACTGAGTAATGAAATTATGACTTTATTTCACATCAAAATAGTACTATAACTTTTCCCATGTCTCATCTATTATAAGCAAATTTGATCATCAAGGATATAGTCTTAAGGATAAAGAGAACACCAGCAATTTTTCACGGTCAAGAATAGCGAACAAAATAGTAACAGAAGCTTAGATACATAAAGTAGACTGACATCTGTGGGAAAGGATGTGGGGGAGCGGTGGAGAGTGGATGAAGGATGATGAGGGGCTTAACCAAAGAACATTTATGCACAACCCATGGACCTGGGCAGCAGGATGGAGACCGGCTTTGGAAGGGAAGGTAGGGTGAGTGGAGGTAGGGAAAGGGGAAGTGAGTGGGAACAACTCTAACAGCATAAAAAAAAAATTAAATTAAAATAAAATAAAATAAATAGTGAAATAGAATTGACCCTAAATTATTTGTGCCTAATTTAATTTTTCATCAGTATTTTTTTCACCAGAAGTTTATTAAAACATTACAAATAATAATTTTTGGACTATGTATTGTTCTGCTCTCAGGAAGAGGCTATTGTGTTTTTAGGTGACTAGATTACATCTAGTAAGGTACAGAGACTAAATTTGTAAAATAACTACTGGTGTTTTGTTTATCTTTCTAAATTAAGTGATTCTCTGTCAATCTTTTTGTGTTTGTATGTGTATACTTATATATCTACACAGAGAAACACTTTATCTTAACTCTAGGAGAGAAATCACAATTATATCAACTTAAGTTGCATTTTGAAGGACTCCTTGACAGAAAAACTTGTATTTAATTTTTTATAACGATTAAAATGAGAACCTAATGGCTTTGGGACTGTCTTGGATTTCATTTACTAATAAATTCTGAACTGGATATTAAAATTAAAAATAGGGCCATGTATTATAAGCTTATACTATTGGTAGAAGTATGATAAATAATATATAAAAAAAAAAAAAAAAACAGTTAAGCACAACAAAACCTTTTTGAAAATGCTTTCTTAGACTCCAGAATTTACGAAGGTAGATGAAGAAGAGGTGAAGTTTCCAGGGGCTAACTTTGATGAAGTACTTGATGTCGTTCAGGTAACAAATCTTAGAAATCATTTTCTGCCAGTATTTTTCTGTGTGATAGATGTGTATATTCTAAATAATGTGATCAACTTAATTAAAATGCTGTTACTTTAGAAGTGTTGGTTAATTCATCTATATAAGTTCCCTGCCTATACTTGTCACTCAGCAAATGTTGAATAGGTATATGAATATAATAGTTTTGGGGTTGTTTTTTTTTATTACCAGGAAGAGGAAAAATGTGAAGAAATTCCAGAATACTCTGAACCAATTCTGGAGTTTAATAGAAGTGTTAAAGTTGCTTCTACAAAATATAATGGTCCTCCATTTCCGCCAGTTGCTTCTACTTTTCAGCCCACTGCTGATATTCTGGATAAAGTAATTCAGAGAAAAGAAACATTGGAAAATAGTTTAATTCAGTGGTAAGTTTACAGTGGTGTTGATGTTAACTCAATCATAGTAGCAATATAAATGGAAAGTATTGAATTTTATTTGAAAATCTTTCTTGTTTCCTTTGATTAATTTTTTTCCCTTTTCTATAGTTACTGGAAACTATTTGATGTGATGCTTAGTGTTTAATTGTTGGAGGTATTATTTCTGTCCTTGAATATTTGTACATAGACTGTATATTATGGCAAGAGAGGCTATTGTTAAGTAACAAAGCCTTAAAAATGTACATGTTCTTCAATCCAGGGATTCACTTCAGAAATTTATCCTAAGGAAATAATTACAGTTCTGCCCCTAAGCCATAGATTAACAGATTTATCACTTATTACAAACAGAGCACTGTTCTATTTGTTACTTATATAAACTCATGACCTCTGTTTTTTTAAGGATATTTATTGATTATGCTGTTACAGTAGTTCCTTGCTCCTCTCTGCCCAGTACTCCCCTTCTCTCCAGCAATCCTACCCTCCTTAGTTCATGTTCATAGGTCATGCATACAAGTTCTTTGGCTTCACCCTTTTCTATATTATTCTTAACATCCCTCTGTCTATTTTGTATGGACTGATTATGCTTCTTAATCCCTGCACCATTTCCCCATTTCACCCCTTCCCTCTCCCAGCTGATAATCCTCCAAATGATCCCCATACCTATGATTCTGTTCCTATTCTGGTTTGCTTAGTTGGATTTTGTTTTTATTTTTTAGATTCTGTTGTTGATAGTTGTGAGTTTGTTATCATTTTAGTGTTCATAGTTTTGATCTTCTTTTTCTTAAGTAAGTCCCTTTGACATTTCATATCATAATGGCTTGGTGATGATGAACTCCTTTAGCTTCACCTTGTCTGGGAAGCACTTCATCTGCCCTTCCATTCTAAATGATAGAAAGTGTCCTCTGAGAAATCAGCTGATAGTCCTATAAGCACCCCTCTGTAGGCAACTCTCTGCCTCTCTCTTGCTGCCCCAGGACTTCTGTCTTTATCTTTCACCTTTGGCGACTCAGTCATGATGCGTCTTGGTGTGGTCCCCTCTAGGTCTACCTCGCCCAGGACCCTCTGTGCTTCTCGGACCTGTATGTCCATCTCCTTTGCAAAATTTTGGAACTTTTCCTCATTTTTTTTCAGTTCTTGCTTCCTTGTTCTGCACTGGTTGACTGTTTTTTCTTCCTTATGTTCCAAATCATTGATTTGAACCCCAGTTTCCTTCCCATCACCATTGGTTTTGTGTGGATTTTCCTTCATTTCACCAAGCACATCTGTCGAGCCTGTGAGCATCTTTATCACCAGTGTTTTGAATTGTGCATCTGTTAGGTTGTCTATCTCCTCATCTGTGAGGTTGGCTATCTCCTCGTCCCTTAGTTCTCCCACTGGAACCTTGATCCATTCTCCCTTTTGGGCCATGATTCTCTGTCTCCTCATCTTGACAGGCTCCCGTGTTTGTTTGCCTCTGCATCCCAGGTAGAGCTGTCACTCCTGTGACGTTATGAGGGGCAGAATCTTAGGGATTTTTCAGTACAGGGTGACCTGTTTCACCACGTTGTGGCGCTGTATGTGGGATAGGGGTCTGAGAGGGAACAATGCTGCCTGCCCAGCACTTGCCCCTTTTCCAGGCTCCTCTCACTTCCTCACCAGACTGGAGCCCCTCTAGCTGCTGCTCTGGCTGTCATTCCCAGAGTGGATGGGTCTGCAGACATTCTAGGACTGTGGGGACCCTTTAAACAAGCAGACTCTGCTGAGTCCATCAGTTTCTGCCTCTGCCCTAATCCCCACTGGTCTACACAGTCAGAAGCAATGAGGCTTGATTTTCCCCGGTGCTGGGACCATGAACTGTGATGTCCAGTGAGGAGCTGGGAACACTCCCAGGTGTCCCTCCTGACTTTTTAAAGCATGTGACTGCACTTTCTGCCAGCCTGCCACTGCCGCCGCTGCTGCCGCCACCACCACATCACGTCCTCTCCACTCCGGCTCTGCCCCTCCTACCTGTCTGGATGAGTATTTCTTTTTTATATCTTTGTTTGTTGGACTTCTATGTAGTTTGATTTTCTGGAACTTCTGGTTGTTTCTAGTTTTGAGGTAGTTGTATTCTTAGTTGTGGAGGGAGATGCAGCATGTCTGTCTGTGCCTCCATAGTGGCCGGAAATCCCATGAACTCTATTTTTATCCCTATTTTTATCTGTGAGAAACCTTAAGGAAGTGATGGAATAAACTATACTGAATATTAATACAGTTATCAAGATTAGGTTTAGAAAAATATTTAATAATGTTGTAAGATATTAATAATACACTGGTGCATAAATCAGGATACTAATTTAACCACAGTTTATAAGAACTTACTTCAAAATAAATGTGCATAGGGAAAAAATAGAAAATCATATTCAAAATTGTTAACTATGTTTATTATTGAGTCCAGGATTATGAGTGAGCCTTATCTACTTTTTAAAATTTTTATATATTTTCTGATTTTTCTACAATGAACATCTATTACTTATATAATAATAATAATAGTTTTTAATCAGTCTGTTAGCTGCTCTAATGTACAGAGGCAGTCTCCTATTGCATTCCTTTTCTTTCCCGTTCTCCTTCCTAAAAGTGACCTTGGAAATAAATTTCCCTTCCTTTTCAAGAGGAAAACTACCTACCAATATTGCAGTCTATATATTTATTCCTTGAAGAGAGGGCAGCTGGATTTCTTTTATAGCTCTGATCTTGTACGATTTAATATGTGTGCTTTCAGAGGAGAGAACCCAACATTTTAGGTGCATGATATCCTAGGTAATCATTGACCTAAACCGTCTTATGAATTTACGAGGTCTGTTATCCTTTTCATTAAACTAATCTGAAAGATTTTAATTTGATTTTATGAATTATCTGCCACACAAAGATCTCTCATGTGTTGTGTTTTGCCAGGGGATACATTTAATTTTTTTTTCTTTCCAGATTCAGCTTTTAGAATGACTGCTTTAACATGTAAATGTTTATGTTCATGGTTAGAGGTTATTTATAAGGGTGATATTTGTAACCATTATACATTTAAATTAAATTTAGAAATTCTTAACTTTTATCCCCTAGGGTAGAACAAGAAATAATGTCAAGAATTATCTCTGGGCTCTTTCCCATCCAACAACGGGCCGTAGCTGATGTCAGTGTTGCAGCCAGTGAGGCAAGTGAGCCATTGACTTCCGATATGGGTAAGTGAAATAGAATCTCTTAACTTTTTTGTTATTAAAAGGCAAAACTTTCAGGTAATTGTGGGTTTATATATTCTAGAGGTCAGGTATTCCTAGGCTGACAAAAGATAAGCTTTTACTTTCTATATCACTTCCCAGTTCTCGGTAGTGGAGGTTAGCTCTCCCTCATTCCCTTATTTCATGCTGCAGCATTCAGATGATTATACCACCCTGCATCCCTCCCACCCCAAATCTCTATCATTTCCCGTAGCAATTCGTATATATCTTTGTTATAGTAACTATCACATTGTATTATGGTTGGTTTACCATCTGTTTCATTCTAGACTATAAATTACTCAAGATTAAGGATGTTTTTCCTTTAGTACTTAATACCTTGGCTAACACTTAATAAGAGTTTAAGCAGTCATTGAGTGGGCAAATGAGCCTCTTTATGGAGCCCACATCATTCTCTTCTTCCTCCTCTTCAGCTTCTCTCTTCTCCCTCTCTTCCCACTTTTCCCCTATTCTTCTCCAACAGCTTCTTTGAGGTATAGTTTACTTGCCATAAAACTTACCAATTCTAGTACAGTTTGAGGATTTTTGATAAGTAAACACAGCTCTATTGATATATTAGCCACACAATCATGATATTGAAAAACATTTCCATCATCCCTCATTTGGCTTTGTAGTCACATCTTAACCTCCTCCCAGTGCCCACTGGGCCCTATGAAGCACTGATCTGAATTCTATCACTGTATTTTTGCTTTTTCTACAATTTTATATATATGTAACTATACAGTACATAATCCATTATGTTTGTCTTATTTATCATAATGCTTTGGTAGTCATGTTGTTGTATGTAATGATATTACACTATATGGATACAACAATTTGTATTTCATTTACTAGTTTATGAACATTTGTAGTCCTTTAGTTTTTGGCTATTATAAGTAAAGCTATGGTATGAATATTTACAATACACCTATGCAGCTTTTGTATCAAGCACTTAAACTGTAAAAGTTTGAGGACAATTAGTCTATAAAGATAGTATCTGAAACTAGAAGGAAGAAAGGTTTGTCTTCATATTTATAAAGCAGCAACTATTTCTCAGAAGTTCCCCACAGTCATTGTGTCCTTGTGTTTTGGTCAAGATCTGTCACAGGGTTTCCTGTGGCTTGTTCTTGGAAATGTGGTTTGTTTTCAGGTAGAACATTTAATGTGGATATAAATTCTTTTTATCACTAAATTCCATGGTAGGGAAAAGGCCATATGAGCAAATTTTCATCTGTGTCTTCCTTCCCTTTTTTGTTTGCTTAGAAAGAATGCTCATTATTATCATCTTATTCTCTTTCACAATAGGTAGATTTTGTATTTTCACTTTTTGATTTCTCCTCCCACCCCCTGTACACATATGTTTGCATCTCTGAAATTTTAAGAATTAAGGTTTGGATTGCATGCATGTTCCTTGCGCTCTTATTCTGAAATTCTTTCATTTTGCAGTGGAAGGAACAAGCAGTGGCGTCCTCCAGCTTTTTGTTGATGCTGGGGTTCCTGTGAATTCAGGCATGATTAGTCACTTTGTGAATGAAGCTCTTGCTGAGATCATCGCTGTTATGCTGGGTGACAGAGAAGCAAAGAAGCAAGATCCTGTTGCTGCAAGTGTTTCTGGTGATGTTTCAACAAGTAAAACATACTTGCCGGTAGGTGTGGCTCTCCTTTCATAAGTTGGGGCCCTGGGGAATTTCTGATACATTTAGTAGAGAACAGTAAAATGGACAAATTTTAAATTGGGTATCATAAAATTATAGTTTGTGGTGGAGATTGATTCCTTGTTGTTATAATTACAGTAACATTTCCCTGACATTTTATTTTAAAAATTAAAAGTATGAGACAATGAACATTAACCCTTTACCTATATTTACCAATTGGTAACATTTTTACACGTTTTCCTTATCTGTCTTTATGTTATATTTCTTATAAAATCATTTGTAAATTGCAGATGTCATGACACTTTACTTGCAAAAGAATCAGCAGTATCTTCTAAGAATAAGATACTTTCTTACACAACCAAAATACTGTTGTTACTGAAGTAAAGTGTTTGTTTGCCTGCGCACATCAAAGCCCAGTCAAAGACAAACAGAAGTTTGTAGCCAAGAAAGTAAAGGTTTATTTTTAAGGAAATGGGGAGTCATAGGTGAGCTCATGCTCAAAGACCTGGCTACCCAGTGACTTCTAGGGGATGGGATATATAGGGGACTAAGAGGTAGGGTGTGGTCTCTACTGATTGGTCATCACTAGGGTAGGGGGTTGTTGAGCATTGCTTCTGGTCCTCGTATCAGTTATAGATAGCATTACTTTGTCTGGTTTTGCAAGGATGTTCTAAGCTGAAACAAAACTGAGGCCTAGATGTTATCTCTAGTTGGACTGAGGCTTTGTCTCTGTGGTCAGCAGACCTGAGGCTTTGTTCATAAGATTGTTTGATGCCACCGACCCGAACCTCATTGTACTGAGGGCTTAATAATTAAGGGAGTAGAGGTGAAAAGGAGGGAGAGGCAGGTGAGTCAGGGTACTGTTTGGTTGTACAAGGCCAGTTTGAATCAAAAGAAAAGAAGGAGAAAAAGTCCTATTAAAGAAATGAAGTTTCTGCTCAGGTACACCATTATCATACCCCACAATTTGACATTCATACGTGATAAAGAGACCATATTTGAATTTTCCCATTTGTCCCAAAAATATCCTTTATAACTTTTTTTTAAAAATTCAAGTTATAGCTAATGATCACACGTTGCTTTTGGTCATTTTGTAAACTAATATTTTTAGTCTTTATATTTTAGACACTTTGGTTATTGTTTATTTAATGAGCCTTACTGTGTTTAAATAGAGTTTTTCATTTATTACAGTATAGGGGAACAAGAAACTTTTCTGTCTTCAAAGTTCTTTCCACTGGCCTAATATTCAGATAGATATGGGACAGATTAACAAAAGAAAATAACCAAATTTAGTACATACATATGTATGGAAACCCACATACATGAGAGAGTCAGACCTTATAATGCATGAGAGGTTTAGAGACAGAAAGGGAAAATTAGGTATTTATGACATCCCTAATCAGGGATGAGGTAAGACACATTAAGGCTTCAGAAGGTCATTGCCAGGAGAGCACAAATTCTGCAATTAGTAGTTTGCCTTTTCATTTAGGCAGGTCGAAAGAGGTTATGATAATCTCTTATTATGGGCAAGACCCCTAATTACGGAAGGGGCAGATGTTTCTTATGAGCCCACCCTAAAGTGTTTTTAGCTCAAAACAGTGTTCATACCACAGAGGCACAGAGGTTACCCCATAATAACAACATAAAATTGTACAAATATAAATTTGTAGTCACTTCTGTTCCTATAGATCATGAAGACATCATTTTATATAGGTAAAACATTTAAACTAATTTGAGGCATAGACATAACTTTACACCAATCTTGTAGAATTCAAATATTAAGTATAATTGGTGTATTAGTATGTCAGAGACTTGGTACATAGTTTTGTTCTGTGCTTTATTGGGTCTTGGTTACTCGTGCAGTGCAGATGTTGTCAGGGTTATGGTTTTCTCTGTGCTAATTAACTTTGGTTTCTTTTCTGCCCATATACTGCATATACTAACACGAGGGTGATTTAGTGAGAAAATGTAGAAAAATTAGTATAGTAGGCAGTATATGTAATTATTAAGGCATAGAATTGGAAGATCTAAATTTGAACCCTCAGGTCTGTTACTTGAGTCTCACCTTCATAATAGAGATAAAATATTTAGAGTTTAGTCCTGGACAGAGTGGCTCAGTTGATTGCAGTGTTGTCCCATACACCAAAAGGTTGTGGGTTTGATTCCTGGTGAGGGCACATACCTAGATTGTGAGTTTGAATCCCTAGTCAGGGTGTATATGGGAGGCAACCAATCGATGGTTCTCTCTCACATTGATATTTCTCTTTCTCTCTCTGCCCTCATCCCTCCCTCCCTTCTCTCTAAAATCAATAAACATTTTAAATAATTTAAAACAAATATTTAGAATTTAAATGAACTTGGCTTTACCAAATCTGCGTACTGAATATCTAGAAAGACAGGTACCTCTCCCCCACTGCCATATTGTTCCTTATCTTCAGAATTGTCATGTCTTTAATTTGCTTTTTGATCTTCCAAATATACTCTAAAATTAGTTTTCAAAATCCATAAAAGATTTTGTTGGGATTTTTATGGAAATTAATCCAGTTTTGATTGGTTTACTTTGGGGAGAATTTACATCTTTTTTTGTTGTTTTGTTTACAAATTAGAAGACTATATTATCAAGATGTCTGTTCTCTCTAAGTTGGTATATACATTGAATATAATGACAGTCAAAAGTTTAACATTATTTTTGTTGAAATTGGCAAATTTAAATTAAAATATAAAGGACCTAGAATAGTCACAATCATCCTGAAAAGAAAGAACAAAGCTGGAGGATTCATACTATCAGATATATTTTACATTATTATAAAGCTACAGTAGTTTCGATAAGATAATATTGGTACAAGAATAGATTAATAAGCCAATGGAACAGGATAGCAGAACAGAAACAGACACTGCAGTGTAGTGGGGAAAAGATGGTCTCTTTAACAAATGGTGCTGGTTTAAATTGACCATGCATACAGAAAAAAATGAATCTTGATCTCTGTTTCACATCAGACATTAAAATTCATTCAAAATGGATTATAGATCTAAATGTTAAATAAGACAATAAAGCTTTTGGAAAAATAAATCATGGGAGATTTTCATGACCTTGAAGATGTCTTTAAAGAGTCACGTCTTTGTGAGACTGTACCTTCTTAGTCAACATATAAGATTTTGTGGAAGAGGCAATGAGATGGTGCTGTATAAAAAAGAGCTTACTGCCTGGAACTTGGTAAATATTCAGTCAACTACTGTTTATCATTATTATCCATTACCAATACTAGTAGCATTATATTTGAGTCAGTAGCCTTATATTTGAAAACAGAGCTCTTATAACATAGGTTTATGCAGTCAAGAAAAAAAAACCCATCATTTGTTTCTTTCACTTAGAAATCAAAGCTAAGAATATGCTAATTACTAACCAATGCTATAGAATTTCTAATGTGCTTCATGGTTTTAAAGTCATGTATCAATTTGTAATTTATAATGTAGAATATAGTATATAATATGAAGAAGTGTAAAATGAAAAGAAAAAGAAAAATAATGGCCCTGGCCAACATGGCTCAGTTGGGTGGGCGCTGTCCTGCTAAGGGAAAGGTCACCAGTTTAATTCCTGTTCAGGGCACATGCCTGGGTTGCAGCTGGTTCCCAGTTGGGGCATGTGTGAGGTGCAACTGATTGATGTTTCTCTTTCATGTCAGTGCTTCTCCTCCTCTTTTTATTCCTCCCTTCCCCTCTCTCTAAATATAATGTATTTGAAAAATGGGGAAAAGACATGTTCACACAGGTTACACACACAAAAGAAATACAAAAGGCCTATTATACATATATAAAGGTGGTAGTCTCACTGATAATAAGAAAAATGCCACTGAAATTTTATTTTTACTGATTGGAATAGTAGCTCTGAAAATTTGATAATTGCCATTGTTTAGCAAACCTTGGGGAAATGGGATTTCTCAGACCTCTTTGGTGTTAGTTGTAAAATAACAACCCTGTAGAGGGAAAGCTGGCAATATGTATTCCATTTAAAAATGCAATTAGCCCTTTAACCGAGCACTCCCACTTCTGGAAATTTATTCCACAGGTAATCTACACACGTGAAATGACTTAGGTCAAGATTGTGTTTGGTAACTCTGGGAAAGGGAACTAGGTAGATGGGACATGACTAGGAAAGGAGACATAATTTTCACTGTCCTCCTTTTGTACCTTTGAATTTTGAATAATTTGAATGATTACCTATTTAACAAATTGATTTTACAGTGATTTTAAACTTTTTTCTTCCCCAGTACTTTTCTTCTCCATCTTGTCTTTATTTGATCTCCCCTATTTCCTCTTATCCTTACATTGCTTTTTATAAGTTCTCTTCTTCTGTGCTGAAAGACTGATTTTTGATACCTTGTCAGTTAGTTAAAGTGCTTTCTTTCTGTACATGGTCTACCCAGATTGTGTTTGGGTTTGATCTTCAGCTGTCTGTTTAATCTTCTTCTCCATATTAGGATAGGTAGCCTTAGATTTCTTTGGGGCCTATTTCAGAGGCAGAGCTATAGTATTTCAATTGCCTAAGATTATCTACAGGCTAGTCTTGACACTAAATAGCTTAGAATTTCAAGAACCAGGATATTTAGGGCTCCATTTTCCACCCCCATCCATTACATTTTATCTAATCTCTGAATGAGCTCATTTTATTGTTTTAAATGATCTTTGCTTCAGTGAGTATAAGCACCGTTTATCTTATTTTATTAACTTATTTTAGGCACGCGTGTGTACCCCAGTGGCTACCCCGCAGCCAACTCCTCCTCACTCACCTCCACCTTCGGAGGAGCATGTGTTGGTAAAAACTCCAGATTCTTCTCCCTGTGATTCAGATCATGATATAGCTTTTCCTGTGAAGGAAATATTTGCTGAAAAAGGTACACATCTTATTTCTGTATTTCAATTTTAATAGTAGCAACTATTAAATATAATTTTATGGTTTGTTTTATAAAATGTCTTGTGGATTAGTAAACAGATACCTGTTGCTTACTAGGTTTTAATACATCATTTTTTCTTACATGGAAACTAAAAAATTGCTTGCCACTTTTTAAAATATATAATCTAATAGACACTTAGACTACTTTAAGTTCATGGTGGTGTTAAAAGTGTTGTATTTTCAAAGTTATTTTCTTATACTTGACTAAACTAATTTGGAAATTTTTCCATTAGTAGCTATTATTATTATAATTATTATTGCCATTATTTTGTATGCCAAAATGTTATGGAATTTCTGAAACAATATATCTTGCCTTCCTATGGAGTTTTATCTTTTCCTTTCTTTTAAAAAAATTTTTTTAGGAAATGACTTGCCTGCTGTCATGCTTGTTAATACTCCTACAGTTACCCCTGCTGCTACCCCTCCTCCTGCAGCTGCTCTTACCCCAACTTTGTCAGAGGTTTCCATTGATAAACTGAAGATATCAAACCCAGACCTTCCCAAGCCATGGGGTGATGGAGACCTGCCACTGGAAGAAGAGAATCCTAACTCTCTTCAAGAAGAACTTCACCCGAGAGCTATGTAAAGATAACATAATCACTTTTAGTAACTGTACATTTCTTCTTAAGCTGACTTATGTGTCCCATTGAAAACATCAGAAATTATAAATGAAGCTTTATAAACCACAAGCTACTTTATACTTTAGTAGAAAGAAGTTTCATAAATACTAAGTTTTAAATATTTTTACCAGATTTATAACTTCCATTTTTTTAAAACAGATTTTTTTGGAAGACATTAAAATAAATATATCTATTATATTGTTACTAAAATAGAAAGTGATTTTTTTCCCCAGTATGACTCTTTATTTACCTGATAAGTTTACTTTTATAGTATATTGTGCCATATGTCCCCAATGTAGATTTATTCTGTGGATGGTAGAACTTTCAAGATGGTCTGTGTTTAGAACATGAAAACAATCTTGGAAAAATAAATCTTGTTAATTAATTATAGTAGAGTAGGTTAAAGGAATACTTTGCTAAAAGGAGATACAATCTTTAAATCTGTTTTTGAATATCAAAATTAATATAGGCCTTCAGTGACCTAATAAGTTCAAAATGTCTTTCTTTTTAGTGTAATGTCTGTGGCCAAAGATGAAGAACCTGAGAGTATGGATTTCCCTGCTCAACCTGTTCCTCCAAAGCCACTTCCCTTGATGCCGCTCCCTGCTGACAGCAAGGCCCCTTCCCCCGTACAAATGCCAAGTTCTGGTTCTTCAACGATGGAGAGCACCTGGAGTCTTACTGTCACTGAGACTGAAAGACCCATCTCTGAAGGAGAGATTTTATATGACCATGGTCAAAACGTGGCTCACAGGAGTAAGTGAACTTGTATTAAATGATTTCACTGGTTAGATTATGATAATTCCTAACTAATATTAAGATTTTGATAATTCCTGAGTAATATACTTTTCTGTTTAAAGTGTCTTTACTAAATTTTCAGGATTTGCCAATGTATAGTAAAAAGAATACGGACTCTGTGCAAGCTAACAATACTGGATCTAAACCTTAGAAAGTAAAACCTCCCACATAAATCCAGAATTAACATCACTCTTAATAGTTTAGGGTATTCCCTTGCAGTCTTTTATTTTCTATGCACATATAGATAACTAAAAATATTTGTATTGTAGGTGTTTTGACCTTTAAAAATGAGATCATAGTATACATATTGTTTTAAAACCTGAATTTTTTTAACCTAATAATATATTGTGGACATCCTTCTATATCAATACATATAGCTCTACCTCATTTTGTTTTGTTTTGGTTTTTTGCAGTGGCTGTGTAGTCTGTTAAAACAGTGCCATAGTGGTGGGCATGTAGATTGTTTTGTGTTTGCATACTATACTGAACTCTCCAGTGACCATCCTTGCACTTGTAACTTCCTTAGAATACATGCCTAGGAGTGGAATTGCTGAATCAAAATATGTAGCTTTAAAATAGTGATACAGAAGGTCGTCGTCGTCGGCAGCCGTCCGTCTCGAGAGACGATGGTGTAGCTTCTGAAGAGTCTATCTGCACCGCCGAGAATGGCTGTGCAGTCCGACTCGGGAGTGACACGGTATCTGTCTCCTCCCGTGTTGAATCGACATCTTGCGATGACGCTGGAGTGTCCTCTCCAGTGAAGCTGAAGCTACAGAGCCTGGGCAGGGTGATATGGAGGGTCTGCTGTTGCCCATGCAGCAGACCCCCCCTCTCTTCGCAGCTGAAGGGTCCAAGGGAAAGACGGAGTCAATACAGCTTGGGTTCAGGTGCGCCGCAGGAGTTGCCGGTGTTGACTACAACGTCAAACCGCCTTAGGGACTCCGGCTCCGGATTTTCTGTCGGGGTTTACTCCCTTAGCCTTTCCCCTGAAGAGGTATGCCGCAAGGCAGTGGAGGTTTTTTGGAGTCAGAGTTTTCCTTCTCTGATGTACCCTGACTGGAAGATCGAACCAGCGACACTTAGCTCGCAGGCCGACGCTCAATCCACTGAGCCAAACCAGCCAGGGACAGATACAGAAGGTATAGGGGAAATAAATGATAATGGAAAAATACAATAAAAAATAAACTATGAAATAAATAAATAAATAAATAAATATAAATAACAATACATTGCCAACATATTCTCCAGAAATGTTAATCAGTTAATTATATCGATAGTGCATAGGAGTGCCTCTTTCTCGGTTTCATGGTTAACAGTTGATATTTATAGTTCTTTTTAATTTCTGACAGATTGGTAGATTACACAAAAATTCATCTTTTTCATACAATGTACTTTAAAAAAGCAGGTGAAATTAACTTGTGATTTATTATTTATGAACTTTGACAGTATTTTTATGGTATAAGTTTAAATATAATGTTGTATGGCTTTATTGTCAGATTATTTACTAAGTTTATGTTTCTTCTTTTTTCTAAATTTTTACATTTTAATTTCTAGCTTTGGGAGATGGAAGACTGTCTCTGATAAACCTAAGTGATAGTTTATCCAGTACACTGAACGATGCCCACGATATGGTAAGAAGTGATTGACTCACATTGAATTCTGACATCTGACATGAAGATTATCTAGATGGACTTACTGCTGTCAATCAGGCTTTTTTCTCAAATATTTGAGTTATAAACATAAAGTTTAATAAAATATCCATTAAGGAATTCACTTTTATGCACATCTCATTATTAAAATTGTGAGAATGAAATTATTAACTTCTGTACCTCCAGTAGTTGAAAAATACAGTTAATGTAACTAGGTAATGAAAATCTAGCTCAGTGCAAACTCACCTCAATATATCAACTTTACAATATTTCAAGCAGGACCTTGCTGTTTAAACCAATTTTCTTATAATACATTTGTTATTTTTCCTTAACCATGATTAAAATTCTTTGTACTAAACATAATTGAATCCAGTTGCTTAAAAAAATACTGAAATAGAACCTAGGGGCACTAATTCTTCCTAGTTATTATCTAGCTCTATAAAAGAAAAACGTGGCATTTAAAAATTATATTTTTATAGACAGAATATAATTCATAAAATAAATGGAGGGAAGTCATAAATGAGGATTTTCAGGGAAGCATTACACTAACATTTGGCCTACTTAGTATGTCATTATGTCCTCTTCATCCATTCTTAGAACTTTATCATGGTGCCAAAGCATGTTTAAGTTTGTTCAAAGTAAACAGCTAAACTGAACCAGGACTAAATTATAACATCTTTCTTTTTCTATATTTGAAACAATTCTAATTTTGATATTTGTACTAAACCTAAATCTTCATAATAAAGTCATATGTGGAAATGCAATCTTGAAAAACTGGGAATAACTTGAAGTCATGTACCAGTAGGCATTGATCTGTATACGGCTGGGGTTGATAAGGACTTCCAATCCAGAGTTAATAAATTTTATTTCATTAAAAATAAAATATTTAAGTAAAAAACTATCAACAGTATTTAAAATCATGTTAATACTTGCATTTACAAGGGAATCCAGATTCTCTGACTCTTAGGCCGACACTGTCCCTCATTTTGGGGACAGTTCTATTTTGAGGCACAAGAAGCCTAAGCTGGGTGTTCCAGTGAGGGCTCTCAGTTACCTGCTCCCTAGCCGAGTACGAGAGATGGGCACAAAGGCGAAAGAACAAAGGAAGGTCTTACAGGCACTTTGACCTATTTCTGCAGTTTTTCGTTTTTGCTTGTGATCCGGGTTACAGCAGTGCTACAGTGCTTTGCCTCATTACCACACTGTGGTGTTGCTTTGTGTACTACATAAACAGGAAGCAGGAAGTCGGGTGGGCCAAAATATAAAACATTTGTGAATCACTGTAACTCAGTCACATGACAAAGGGTTTAATTTTTGTGTGTTTTTATAGTAAATCTCCAGTTTAAATGTAGCAAATTACTTAATATGTTGTTTATATTTGAGGCACACATAGAGGGCTTTTAGTATAGTTGAATGGGAATGAGAACTCAATGAAAATAAAAGAGTCCGCCTTTTTTCTATAAAGTGCTAATATGCCCATTTTCATGGTGACTAAGTTTTATTAATCATAAATTAAGGAAAATGCAGTGGTTTGATAGCATTTTTTGTTGCATTATTGTCTTTATATTTCATTTAGGAAGATGATCCTCTCAGTGAAGGACAAGTGATTAGAATGTCCAATAAGAAATTTAATGGAGATGCAATTCTCTCTCCTCTTGCTAAACAAGACCAGGAATCATTAATTGCACAGCAAGCTGTCTATCAATCACAGGTACTTTTTAACCGTAATGATTTTTTTTTCTTTTCAGTTAGACCTAGGTACAGGAAAAAAATAACGAAATATTCCTACTTTTAGTTAAAGTATGCTACTATTTCATCTTCCTCAGGGATCATCCTTGTCGTAACTTTAACCAGGAATCATAGAGTTATACAGTTTTACAGTTGAAAGGAATTTGGCCCATGTGTTCCAACTCTGTTGTTTTACAGCTAAAAAATATCTGGAGTCCTTTGAAGTTATTTGTGAGGATCATTCATTCATTCTTTCTTTCTTTCTTCCCACAACCATTTGCTGAGTATTTACTATATGCCAGACACAACCTTGGGAAAGTTAAAAAAAATGAGGCTGTGCTCCTGCCTATAAGTAGATGACAATCATATAGGGGACAAAGGGCTTAAACAGTTTCTGTGCAGGGCAATAACTGTTCAGATAGCTGTCCTTATAAGTGTATATTAGCTCAGAGAAGGGAAAACTCTGCTTGAAGTCTGATGACCTTTTATACAGAAAATAATACTGATGTGGGTTTTTAAAGACCCAGTAGAATTTTCCTAGACAACACTGAGGGGGAAGGACATTTTAGAAGCTGAAATCACATGTGTTAAGGGACAAGAACCAAGGAAGATTAAGACATATTTAGAAAGTGTTGAAATATCAGTGTGGCCACAGCTGTAGATAGAGATCAGTCTGGAGAAGTAGGTGGAACCAGATAATCATAAAGAACCTTTTTGCCCATGGAAAGGTTTGGGTACTGTGGAGCCCATTATGATATTTGTGGGCAAGGGAGTCACAGGCTTAGATATTTAAGAAGGAGTATGGAGGTTTTGTAATATAGTCCTGGGATTTGGAGGGAAGGAGGGTGAAGGAACAAATGGCCATGGGTTTCTGGTCAGATTTCACCTGTAACTTTTCACCCCAGTTGGGCCTTCATGTTCCGTGATGTTACTCTGGGCTATTAGTGTCTCAGCTGGGTTTTTTGCCAAGATTTTTGTGGTTAAGGGACAAGTAGTGATGATCAAGCTGATGAGGGAAAGAAGCAAGTGCTTTGCTCCAGTCATTCCTCTCACTAAAACCTCTCCAGTCACCTTCCTGTGTAGGATTCAGCCCCTTCCTTCCCACACCCACCAGGTCAGGTTAGCTGCCAGTCTTGCCCAGGGCTTTTTTCACGATTTGTTCCTAGTTTTCAGAATCCATGGTTTCCTCTCATTTCTGTAGTTACTCTAAGATCAACTTGGGGATAAGGAGCTTGGCAGCCTTTATTAGTATGCAGCCCTGGCAAAGCCCAGAAGTGGGAGCTTGTCCTCTGCAGATCTTTTTCTAAGAATCTCAGCTTTTGCAGATGTGTGCGTGTGCATGGGTGAAATTTAAAGGTGTGTCTATGTATTATTCTGAACCCTGGCTTAAAATTTTTAACTGTAAATTCTGAAGATCTACCATATTCTTTTAATCTACAGTATATGTATAACATACCATAATTTAATTATTTTATTGAAATTCTATTCAAATTATAATAAATTCCTTTTTTGCATTTATGAGGCATTATTTCTCTAGATCAGATAATGAGAGGTAGAATTGCTGGTTAAAAAGGTACAAACATTTATAATTTCAGTAAGAAGTAATAAACTGCTTTCTAACTATATGAGACTCTTCCCATTTTGATAGATGTTCTTTTTATTTTTTTTAACATTTATCTATTTTTAATTAAGATAATTGACATCTAACATTGAGCAAGTTTAAGGTACACAACAATGCTAGAAATGTGATACATTAATATATATTGCAGTATATTAGCTGACACCTTTATCATGTCACATAGTTATCATTTCTTTTTTGTGGTGTGAACAATCAAGGTCTAGTCTCTTAAAAACTTTGAGACTTCCAGCCAAGACGGAGGTGTAGACAGACACACTGCGTCTCCCTCCACAACTAAGAAGGAATACAACTACCTCAAAACTAGAAACAACCAGAAGTTCCAGAAAACCAAACTGCACAGAAGTCCAGCAAACAAGGACATAAAGAAGAAATACTCATCCAGACGAGTGGAGCCAGGGCAGAGAGGACACGGTGTGGTGGTAGCAGCAGCAGCGGCAGCAGCAGGCTTGCAGAAAGCGCAGTCACACATTTTAAAAAGTCAGGAGGGACACCAGGAGAGCATTCCCAGCTCCTCACTGGACATCACAGCTTATGGTCCCAGCACTGGGGAAAATCAAGCCTCATTGCTTCTGACTGTGCAGACCAGTGGGGGTCGGGGTGGAGGCAGAAACTGCTGGTCTCTCAGCAAAGTCCACTTGTTTAAAGGGCCCCCACAGTCCTAGAACGTCTGCAGACCCACCCACTCTGGGAATAATGGCCTGGGCAGCAGCTAGAGGGGTGCCAGTCCAGTGCAGAAGTGGGAGAGGTGGCTGAAGAGGGGAGCGAGTGCTGGGCAGGCAGCATTGTTCCCTCTCGGACCCCTCCCTCACATACAGCGCCACAACGTGGTGAAGCAGGTCACCTTGTACTGACAAATCCCTAAGGCTCCGCCCCTTATAATGTAAGAGGAGGACAGCTCTACCTGGGACACGAAGGCAGACAAACACAGGAGCCTGTCAGAATGAAGGGGAAAGAGAAATATGACCCAAAAGAGGGAATGGATCAAGGTTCCAGTAGGAAAACTAAGCAACAAGGAGATAGCCAACCTCACAGATGAGGAGATAGACAACCTAACAAATGAAGAATTCAAAACACTGGTGATAAAGATGCTCACAGGCTTGACAGATATGCTTGAGTATGGCAAATGCATAAGAGAAGAAGTGAAGGCTATGCTAAGTGAAACAAAGGAAAATCCACACAAAACCAATGGAGACAGGAAGGAAACCAGGGTTCAAACCAATGATTTGGAACATAAGGAAGAAAAAACAGTCAACCAGTGCAGAATGAGGAAGCAAGAATTGAAGAAAATGAGGAAAAGTTCCCAAATTTTGCGAAGGAGATGGACATACAGGTCCGGGAAGCACGGAGGGTCCCGGGCAAGCTGGACCCAGAGGGGACCACACCAGGATGCATCATGATTGAGTTGCCAAAGGTGAAAGATAAAGAGAGAGTCCTGGGGCCAGCAAGAGAGAGGCGGAGAGTTGCCAACAGGGTGGTGCCTATAGGACTATCAGCTGATTTCTCAGAGGACACTTTGCAGGCAGGAAGGGACTGGCAAGCAGTACTGAATGTGATGAAAGGCAACCTAAAACCAAGCAAAGCTATCATTTGGAATGGAAGGGCAGATGAAGTGCTCCCAGACCAGGTGAAGCTAAAAGGGTTCATCATCACCAGGCCATTATGATATGAAATGTCAAAGGGACTTACTTAAGAAAAAGAAGATCAAAACTATGAACACTAAAATGATAACAAACTCACAACTATCAACAACTGAATAAAATAAATAAATAAAAACAAAATCCAACTAAGCAAACCAGAATAGGAACAGAATCTTAGTGATGGGAACCATTTGGAGGTTTATCAGTGGGGAGAGGGTAGGGGGAGAAATGGTGAAATGGTGAAGGGACTAAGAAGGATAATCAGTTGGTACAAATAGACAGGGGGATGTTAAGAATAATATAGGAAAGGGTGAAGCCAAAGAACTTGTATGCATGACACATGGACATGAACTAAGTGGGGTGGGATTGCTGGAGGGAATGGGGGTACTGGGCAGAGGGAAGCAAAGGGGAAAAAATTGGAACTACTGTAACAACATAATCAATAAAATATACTTTAAAACTGTCAAAAAAAAAAAAACTTTTAAGTTTATAATATAGTATTGATGACATTCACTATGCTGTGCATTAGGTCTCCAGAACTTATGCATCTCTTATTTGTAAGTTTGTGCCCTTAAACATCTCCCCACTGTCTCAGCCCCTGGCCCTTGTACCACACAGATGGTGTTCTTAATCTTAAATTTTTATGAATCTGATTAGCAGTGACATTTGGCATTTTTTCATATGTGTACAGAACTATTAAGTATTTGTTTTGTTTGTATTAAGAACTAGTAATAATGATATATTTATATGTTAAAATACTGCTTTGGTAAGAAAATAGTGGCTCTTTGTGCTTAAAACTCCTTGCCCAGAGGGAGCTTTAGGTCAGCAAGAGCAGTCTTACGGCAAAACTGCAATTTGTACATTTATGTATTTAGACTAGATACATTAATTACTATAGATTGCAGACAGCATAACTTAGAATTACATGTGTCTAAGCTTTGAGTATAGTCCTGGCTGTGTGGCTCATTTGGTTGGGGTGTCATTTGTAGACTGAAAGGTCATGGATTCGATTCCCAGTCAGGGCACATACTCAGGTTGGGGTTTGATCCCCAGTTAGGGCACATACATGTAGGCAACTGATCGATGTGTCTCCCTTTCATTGATGTTTCTCTCTCTCACTCTCTCTTTCTCTAAAAGCATTGAAAAAATGTCCTTGGATGAGGTTAAAAAATATATTAAGCTTTAAGTATAATACAAAAATGATACTAACTAGATCATTTTGTGAATAGGCAAGCTAAGTCTTCAGTAGAATCATAGAGTACTAAGGCGTCAGCAGTTACAAGTACTTTAGAAAATTTATTTAAATAGAAAAGGTAGTATATTTTGCACAATATTTTATGTGGTAGTGGCAGAGTAATATAGGCTCTGTGAAATGTTTCTGATTTTCTAAAGAAAATGTATCTGCCATCATTCTAAACTTTGCGCAAGAGTCTTCAAGAATTTTATATTAATTGCAAAAACAATATTTATCTATTTAAAGAATGTTAAGGCCATCGGTGTCCCTAAAGAAGAGTCAGATTAGGGAATGAAGGGATATAGAAGTGCATAGAGAAAAATTAGGGCAAGTTATAGAAAATCCTAACTACTGAGCTAAGAAGTTAGATTTTATTTTGTAGTCAAAAGAATTATCAGAGATGTTTCAGCAGTGATTTCTTCATATATTCTAGTAAAAAAAATCCACTTTGTTGAAATTAAACACCTTTTAAATGAAAAATAGAGCTTTCAGATATTGGAATGTTTTTTTAATTATTTGGTTTTTGCTTATTTATTTATTTTTATTTTTAGAGCGAGAGGAAAGGAGAAAGAGAGGGAGAGAAACGTCACTGTGTGGTTGCCTCTCACTCACGCCCCCAACTGGGGACCTGATGTGCAACCTAGTCATGTGCCCTGACTGGAAATCGAACCAGCGACACTTGGCTCGCAGGCCGACCTCAATCCACTGAGCCACAGAAGCCAGGGCCTAGATATTGGAATTTTTATTCAGTTCTTGAGTAATAAAGTTATTAATTAGAATAGTTCCAAGTCACAAAATGTGATAATGATTAGGTATCTAATTTTTAATACAGACAGAAAATAGAAGTCTTAATTGTTTTAAGTTGTTTATCTATTTCATGTATTTGACAGAGAAACATATTTGCACTTTTTTTTTACTCTTGTACTTTCCCAGGAAAAGAACTTTATTAAATATGATTACAGTAGTCTTTCAATCTGCACACTTAGAAAAAATGTAATTATTTGTATAGGGGTATATATCATTTAAGGTATATTCTCCTTATCAAATCTTTAATTATAAAGTTTACACTAACAACTTTAGACAAGTTTTATTAATCAAGAATTAGAGATAAATTTTCTATTCTAATTTTAAGCTTTGTGAACAATATGTAATATGTTTTAGTATTTAGTGTTTTAAATAATAAAATTAGTCTTCTGTGTGTTTTATTGGTATCTAATTTGAAGGTTGGAAAAATAGATAATGGTTATTTAACTTCATAAAAATATAAGATATGAAGTGAAAGCCTATGGCTAGATGTCTCATTAAACTAGCTTTTTAAACTTGTCTTTCAGGTGGGCTGTATGTGGCATAATAAGCACTTTCTAAAATACCTTTAAGTCGTCAAGTGGTATGGATCACACATGGTGTTAGGTATTTCCTGTTTTGACTTGATTTTAATATAATGGTTTTAACAATTGTTTCTACTTTTTACAGGATTTGGAAAACAGTTTGGGTGAAGGACAAAGGCCCAGGCTGACAGCAGAAGCAGAGAACTTAATGGGACATCCTGTCTACAAGCAACAGCTTGTCGCTAATGCTGAGTCTTTGGATCAAAAATGTGCTCTTAAGCCTTTATCTCAGCAATTTGACACAGTTGCAGGTATACACCAAAATACTGCTTCTTGATGTATCATCTATTAGAATATTCACTTTGAATTCCATCATACTTTCTTTGTTCAGTTCCATGCTAATGCTGTATTCTGTTTTGTATTATAATCTATAATAGTGTTCCTAACCTGAACTGAGAAAAGCATAACCATTTTCAGGTGAAAACCTGCAAGATTTCCTTATTAAAAAGGGTCTTCATAATTGAAAAATTTGGTAATATGTATCTTTTTCTGTGGTATATATAGCAGTGTTTCTCCTAATGTGATTCATTTATCAGAAGGTACATGAACCATTGGGCAGGTTGTTCATGAAATAATTTTGGTAATATGCATATGTACATTTAAAATTTTTTAATAGTGCTATATTAATTTTAATATGTACTAGAAAAGTATAACTAGCACATCAAAAATTTTAACCTAACAGATTTTGTTTAGGACAAGGTTAAATTAGATAATACCATAGAAATTCACTCTTTGTCCTGTATGAATTTCTGACTCAGTGCTAAGTACACCCAGGGCTATTTTAGAACTTCATTAATGAAAGTTTCTGCTATTATACTTTGGGGTTAACAATAGAATAGAGAATACTGTCACTAGCATAGTTGATTCTCATTATCTGCCGTACTTGTGTTCTATATAGTCACCAAGAATGATGAATTAGCAAATACTGAACTGTTTGCTCTTGGGGAAAATACAGAGTTAGGTTCCTGTGAACCTTGGATCATAACATTTTTGTCAGTTGATCAATACATAACCTTGTTTTATATGAGTTTCTATGTAAAGACACTTATTTAATATGTAGTTGAGTTATTAACATTGAATCCCGGCCAACAGCACTATAACTCACGCCTGAATGAAGCTTATTTAACACACATTTTTTCTGTAAGGCCTGTCACAGCCTTCTTGCACCTGTGAACACTAGAAAGCACTTCAGCACTATTTAGGGCCATTTTAAAGAGCAGAATCACCAACAAAATATACAAAAATGTGAAAAACATGTCACTAAATAGATAGTAAAAAGGACACTTGACGGTAGAGCTAAAGAAAGGGTCACTCACAGTGCTCAGCCTCAGCTGGTCAAGTGTGTGTAGGGTGATACAGGTTTTTCTCCACATGACTGTCAAATGATTGCAAGTGCTATGAGTATTGATTTGGGGGTTAAAGCTTCATTTTATCAAGTAGGTGAATTGCAAATACGAAGTCTTCAAATTAATGGGGATTAACTATGTTCTCATTTAACTGACTTTTCCCATCCCCATTTATTTCATTCTCTTAAGTGAAGAAACTTCTGGAAGTATGCAGATTTTCTAGAAATCTGCTAAGGAAATGCATGAAGTTAGAAAAGCATTGGTATAGAATACTTAAAGTCTCATTGTTGTTGTTTTTTTTAAGATTTTATTTAGTTTTTAGAGAGAGGGTAAAGGAGGGAGAAAGACAGGAAGAGAAACATCGATCGGCTGGCCCACAACCCAGGCATGTGGCCTGACTGGGAATTGAACCAGCAACCTTTTGGTTCACAGGCTGGTGCTCAACCCACTGAACCACACCAGCAAGGGCTAAAGTCTCAGTTTTATGTTGAGTGAACACATTATATTAAAAAATTCAAGACTGAGTTTTCCATGGGAACACATGTGAAGTAAGATTGGAATTATTCTATGCAGATAGTGAGAGCATTAAATGTTTATGTTCTTTTAAAATTTCAAAATTAGTAGGATTAAAGAAACCATGACATTTGTATCCCGCTTTCTGTGCAGATTGCAATTAAACAAAATTGACACTAGATGGCTCTCGCAGATCACTTGAGAGCAACTAGGTGCTTGTTAAATTGTTATAGAATAAAATCCTCAAAAACATATCCTCCTTTTACCTGTGATAGGGGCTAGCAGATTACCTGCAGTACAGTGCATTTTTAATAGTAGCTACACACTGTTGATTCTGTTTAATTTTATTGGAAAACATAAGTAATGTGGCATAACATAAGATGGAGCATATAGATGGGCATTATAGCAGAATGGCTAAGAATTTGGGCTTTTGGAGTTTCAGATATCAGTTTGAATTCTAACTCTGTGTATTTTGGGGCCCAAGTTTCTTCATCTATCAAATGGGGATGATAACAGTGTATTAGTTATCTATTGCTGTGTAACAGATTATCTCAAAGTTTAGCGGCTGAAGAGGAAACATCTCACACAATTCTGCAAGTCATGAATCTGGGAATGGCTTAGCTGGGTGGTTCTCGGGATCTCTCATGAGATTGCAGTCAAACTGTTGGATGGAGCAACAGTCATCTGAAGGCTTCACCTGGAGTTGGAGGATCTGTTTTTCAAGCTCACTCATGTGGCTGCTGGCAAGAGGCCTGTTTCCCACTCCATGAACCTTTGTGTAGAGCAGCCGGCTTCCCCCAGAGCAGATGATCTGAGAGAAAGTGAGCAGACAGGATGGAAGCTACAGTGTCTTTTATGACCTAATCTTAGAAGGGAATATGCCATCACGTATGCCACATGCTATTGATAACACAGATCAGTCCTAGAATAACATAGTAGGGAGCTACATAAATGTGTGAATACCAGCAGCAGTGACCGGGGCATCTTGGAGGCTGATTACTGTAAATATATCCACATCATAAAGTTATTAGGGGTAGTAAGTGACAGTGCATATAAAAGTCATTAGTACAGTGCATGGCACTGTGCTTGTTACTATCTTTAATAATACCTGGTTTATGTAAAAATACCTTCTTACACATATTTAATAGAATCAGAAACTATCCACAGTTGCCTAAGAGGATTGTGCCTATAGAGAGTTTTCTTGTTTCAAGTATTTTGTTATATAATGGTTACTGTAGAACAGCGGTTCTCAACCTGTGGGTTGCGACCCTTTTAGGGGTTGAACGACACTTTCACAGGGGTCACCTAAGACCATCGGAAAACACATATAATTACATAGTGTTTTTGTGATTAATCACTATGCTTTAGTTATGGTTGGGGGTCACCACAACATGAGGAACTGTATTAAAGGGTCGTGGCATTAGGAAGGTTGAGAACCACTGCTGTAGAAGAATGAATCCTGTGTATCATCATTTCCGTTGGTGGCTAATCTCATGCCTTTTATATTGATTTTTAATAACTTTGCTTACAGAATCTCATCTGTTCTTATTTTGCCTCTCTCTACCCCTGCTCAGAAAGTGTCCTGTTTGCAACCCATAGTTCCTACCACTGTTTCTAATCCTGAGGCTCTCTAGGTTGAGTTGAGTAACAAAAAGATGCAAAATAAGCTTCCAAGAGTTATCTTGGAAATCCTAAAATGTAAACTGTATTCTGAACAAATTGTAAGGACTCTTGGATTTACTACCTGTTATAGCTTTTAATTTACTCAGAAAACTTGTATGGATACCCACTATATTATATCTTACATTACTTTAAATTACAGACTTTTGTGTGTGTGTGTTGGGGGGGGGTCCTCCATTCATCCTCCTCCTCATGTTTTTTCCTGTCCATGTTATACCTTACGCCAAGTAACTCATATTAAGATTCTGGTATACATACCAGCTCCATCTCTTTTTCCTAACACACATATATAATTATATACATACACACAAGTGTGATATATATGATAGGTATGTAAGATGTGTGTATGTACTGTTACTTTACAAGCTGAGATCATATCATTCACCCTTGCCTGCATTTTCTTTATACTCAGTAAACTGTAGAAATTACTTCGGGTCAACTGATACTGCTTAAATTCATTCTTTTTAATAATTTCATAAATCCTGTTGGTGTGAATTTCCAATAATTTAGTCATTGTTATGTTGATGGATATTTATTTTATTAGCATTTTCCCCCACTATAAACAATGCTAGAGCACATATCCATAGACATATATCCTAATACATGGTTGCATTTTATGTTTATGGAATAGTTTCCCAGAAGTAGTTATTGGGTCCAAAGGCAAATATATTTTTAATTTTAAAATAGATATACCAAGTTGCTGTCTTAGAAGTTCAAACCAGTTTATTTTTATCAGTAATTTATTAGAAACTTTTCCCTGCATTTCCTCCAGAAATTGTGTTTATTACTCTTTTTGTCTTTGTCACTTGAAATATAAATATATATCTCTGACTACTAGTGAGTTTATATTTCTCTTCATGTTTGTTGGCCATTTGAATTTGCTCTTTTATGAATTACCTACTTAAGGTCTTTCCCCATCTGTTAGATTCTAAATTTTTCTTGTATATTTTTCTATATTTAAGGTGTTTTCTGTCATCTGTATTACAGATGCCTTTTTCCAAATTCATACTTTATTCATTGCCATTATTTATGATCTTTCTTTGCCATATAGTTTATACATTTTTTTATATAGTTATTTCTGTCTTCTGTATTTTTGTGTGTTTTCGTGGCTTGGCTAGGTTTCCCCTTACACAAGCTTAAGTGTATAGTTGCCTAGATTTTTTTTCTTTTTGCAAGATTTCCATTATTTAGTATATATTTATATTTAAGTCTTTTGGGGATTTATTTTTGCAAATGGTGTAAGATAGAAATTCAGTTTGATTATCTTCCAAATAAATAGCTAGTTGTGTCAGCACCAATTATTATGTAAGCTAACTTTTTCCTACTGAATGGAAATATTAATATTAACCAATTTTTGTATTACATGCCTATAGATGTGGGAATGTTTTTCTGGATTCTTTATTCAATATCTAAAACATTCTTTATAATCTAAAATATATTACACTGCTGTGTCTTTATGGCACATTCTGTTACCTGATAGGGCAAGTTTTCCTTTTTAAAATAATTTTTTATACTTGGTTATTCTCAGACATTTATTCTTCCATATAAACTCTAAAATTCTTCAACTAAAATTACCCTAATTGAAATTGTACCAATTTATGTATTAATATTGGGCAAATTGATATGTTTATGGTATATTTTACTATTTGTCCAGATCTTAATTTGTATTCTTCCATTAAATTTCGTGATTTTTTCATGTGGATTCTATGCCTTTAAATAATTTTATTCTTAATTATTTTATATTTCTAGTCACAGTTGTAAAGGATTTTTTTTTCATTTTTATGTGTGTATTACTATAATATAGAGAAAAGCAAATGACTTTACATGTTTATTTAGTAACCAGTCACATTATCAAGTTCTCTTATTAATTGTAATAGAGTTTTATTTTCCTCACTAATTCTTTTCTCTTAATTCAGTTGGCAGCCTTAAGAAAGAGTTGGAAAAGTGACATAGGAATAGAAAAAGGCATAATGAATAAAAGAGGCCCATGTAAGGCCTAGAACAGTAGTTACTCCGAATGATAGATATTATGACCGTTATTTAAATTAATCTTATATTATTATATATAACTTAATGAGAATAAAACAGGTAATAATGATGAGAAATTATTTTGTACAGACTGAAAGGTAAAACTCACGGGAGGGAGGTATCAGGAAACTAAATGGGAAAGGAAAAAAATACAGTAAAGATTAAATAAAAATTAAATTAAATTAAAATTAAAAATATATTTAAGACACACAAAAATTAAAACTGTTGCTTCGTGTGAAATTTACCTACAAATATAGGTTAACATAAAATATCAGAGGATGATTATTTGCCAAACCTAATTCTTGTCTAAAGACTACCTTTAAATGGAAAAAATCTATGAGGTCTTTAAAACACTATTTCATTTAAAACAGTTTTGTGTATGTATTATGCTTCATGCCTACAGATGAGGAAAAGGTTTACAGTTGTTTGTGTGGGAAATAATACAATAATTAAAGTAATAATGCAAGAATAAGCTGTTTTGTATACTCAAAACTGTAAACCTACTTTTTATATGATAGACTAGACTGTGTTATATCTAAAAAGTGGCCATTAATTGGGAAAAGTCAAATTTTCTTAGAAATATTTTAGCAAGAATGTGAAATAAAGAATAGTGACTAGAAGTTGTAAGATGAGTGTTTTAATTTGTTTGTACGTTTAAATAGCTCTCTGATTTTTGGACAGTTAACTTCCCTGAGACAGCTTTGTCAATGAAAGACAATTATAATACTATCTGACCTGCCTGCCTTACAGAATGATTTTCAGATTTAAATTAAATGAGATAATGTATATAAAAGTGTTTAGAGTATATGTAGAGTATAATATAAATGTACAGTGATATATTATTAGATAAATTATGTCTTATTGCTCTTACTGTCTTCTTTTTATTGAATTGATTGAGATGCCATTTTGATAAGGAAAAGAATAACTTAATCATTAGAAGAAAAGTATTTACAGAACAGAGCTAAGCAGTTTCTAGCCAGGAAATTGCCCCTTGCTTTAAGACTACATTTTAGATAGAAAATATTGTATTGACTCTTACTGATAGAAAAGGTGAGCTGGAGTGTTAGGAGTTGGTGTGTAGGAATGGGGGCTGGGGGTAGACTGCATGAGCAAGTTGTTGATTGGAACCTTAAAATACTCCACAGATTGTGTGAGCAGAGGCACTTTTTGCATTCTCTATAAGCTTTGGTTTTAATTGCAATGAAGGCTTGGTACCAGGTGTTGGGTTGCTTCTTTTAATTCAGCAGGTAACAAATATTGAAAATTTTAGCCAATTATTTATCCTTTGTCTAAGATAAATTAAACAATTTATTTTAACTTTTTGTTTCCATATTTGAAAACAGGTGATGAAGAAGATTCATGTCCTAGTCATGGTCCAATGAGTTTGAAAGAATTGGGGTTGCAGCCAGATTCTCATCTTGCTCTTCCTACAACACCTCTGACAGTACAAGAAAATGCTGTTAAATTATCAGCAGCAGATGAAGATTTTTCTCAGGTACCCAGTTAGTAGCACTTGTACTTTATTTAAAATGAGAAGGGTAACGGTATTGCCTTAGCACCATGCACTCTCAAGAGCATAGACTTTGGAGTCAGATATCATCAAATCACGCATCCTTTATTTACTTAAGCCTGGAGATAAATCTTAATGTTTCATTTCCAGCTGTGACCTTGAACACATTACTTAGCCTTTTTCTAAGTCTTAATCCTCTCATCTTTAAATTAAAGATAAAGATAATGTGTATAAAATGCCTGTTACCTTGTTGGTATCATTCATACCTCTGTAACTCCATGCAATATCTAGCTCAGTAATTTGTGCATAGTAGGTACTCAATAAATGTTTTTTACGTTAAAATTTGGAAAATGTCTCCATGAAAGATAAGAAATTTCAAACTGAGTTTTATTTAGCCAGTGGTTTATGCTAACTTGTGTACTGAAAAAATAGGATAATTACTCTCCAGGAGGAAAAAATGCTCATGGTATTAAGTACAGTTTTATATCTATATAATAGCAATGGATTTCTCACTGTGGACTAATTTACTCAATAAGTATTCATTGCATGGTATTTTGTAGCATTGCATGGTGTTGAGGATGAAAGCCAAAAATATGTAAAATAAAGATTGCTTATGGAATACACCATTAGGTAGGGTTCAGTATTACTAACCAGTGATCAAGAAAAGATAAGTAAAACCAGTTACTAATGAATAAATATCTGTTAATAACTTCTGTGTAAAATAAAAATTGTTTTTGACCTTGAGTTAGGCAAAAATGATATCAAAAGCACTATATGAAGGAAAAAATTAATAAATTGGTCTTATCAAAAATAAGAACTTTGGGTCTTCAAGACAGGGACTGAATAGACCAGTCACAGACGGGGAGAAAATACTTGCAAATCATTTATCTTGTAAAAGGTTTAAAGGCACTGGCAAGAAGTATTCAAAGTGATGAAAAACAAGGAGCTTACAACCAAGATTACTCTATCCAGCAAAACTATCATTTAGAATGGAAGGGCAGATAAAGTGCTTCCCAGACAAGGTAAAGCTAAAGGAGTTCATCATCACCAAGCCCTTATTATATGAAAGGTTAAAGGGACACATTTAAGAAAAAGAAGATCAAAACTATGAACAGTAAAATGACAACAAACTCAAAACTATCAACAAATGAATCTAAAAAACAAACTAAGCAAACAACTAGAATAGAAATAGGAGCATAGATATGGAGATCATTTGGAGGGTTATCAGTGGGGAGGCAGAACGGGAGAGAAAGGGGAAAACAGTGCAGGGATCAAGAAACATAACTAGTAGGTACAAAATAGGCAGGGGGGCATTAAGAATAGTAAAGTAAGTGGAGAAACCGAAGGACTTATATGCATGACCCATGAATGTGAACTAAGTGGGCGGGTGGCTGGAGGGAAGGGATGTACTGGCCAGAGGAGGGCAAAGGGAAAAAGAACCTGGGACAACTGTAATAGCATAATTAATAAAATATACTTTAAAAAGTAATAATAAAATAAGAGGCTTATATTCAGAATATATAAGGTACACAATTCAATATGAAGAAAACAAACGATCCAATTAAAAAGTAGATAAAGTATTTGGATGGATATCTTACCCAAAGAAGATATACTGATGGCAAGTAAGCACATAAAAAGAACCTAAATATGACTAATCATTAGGGAAACATTAACACTACAATGAAATACTATTTTTTTAATTTAAATTTTATTTTTCAGTTGCACTTTACACTCAATATTATTTTGTGTTACTTTTAGATGTACAGCATAGTAGTTAAATAATCATATACTTTACAATGTTTCCTTTTCCTTTTCTTGCTTTTTTTTACAGCCAAGTAGTATTCCATTGTGTAAATGTACCACAGCTTTTTATCCACTCATCTACTGACGGGCACTTGGGCTCTTTCCACATCTTGGCTATTATAAATAACACTGCAATGAACATAGGGGTGCATATGTTCTTTTGAATTAGTGTTTCGGGTTTCTTCAGATATATTCCCAGAAGTGGGATCACTGGGTCATAGGCAGTTCCATTTTTAATTGTTTGAGGAAACTCCAAACAGTTTTCCACAGTGGCTGCACCAGTCCATGCCCACCAATAGCACATGAGGGTTTCCTTTTCTCCACATCCTCTCCAGCACTTGTTTTTTGTTGATTTATCTGTGATAGCCATCCTGACAGGTGTGAGGTAATATCTCATTGTGTTTTTAATTTGCATTTCACTGATGATTAGTGTTATTGAGTATCTTTTCATATATCTATTGGCTATCTCTATTCAGGTCCTCTGCCCATTTTTTAAATTGGATGGTTTGCTTTTTGGTGTTGAGTTGTATGAGTTCTTTATAAATTTTGGATATTAGCCTCTTATCAGATGTATCATTGGTGAATATCTTCTTTCATTTCAGTAGGTGCCTCACAAAGAAATACTATTACACACTCAATAGAATATCTGAAATTAAAAAGACTGAAAAGCCAAGTGTTGGCACGGATGCAGAGCAACTGAATTCTCATACACTGGTGGTTAGGAATGTGAAATCATTCAACCACTTTGGAAAACAATTTGGCAATTTCTTCAGAAGGTGAAACATGTACTTACCATATGACCCACACATTTTACTCCTAGGTATTTACCCAAGAGAATCTAAATTGTATGTTTACAAAAGACTCATACATGATGTTCATAGCAGTTTTACTTGTAGTAGCCCCAAAAGTGGCATCAGTTGGTGGATGTACAAATTGTAGTATAATCCATTCAGTGAGATACTTCTCAGTAATAAAAAGCCATGAACTACTGAAATGTACTAACACAGATGATTCTCAGTAAAGTTAGGTTGAGGGAAAGAAACCAGACACCCTCTCCAAATGTGCATACTCTGTGGTACTACTTATGTAAAGTTCTAGGAAATGCAAACTAATCGATAGTAATGGCAGGAATGCAAAAGAATATGAGAAAACGTTTGAGATTGATGGATATGTTTATTATCCTTTCTTGATTGTGGTGATAGTTTCATGGGTATACACATACGCCCAAACTTAGCAAGTTGTATACTTTACTTTTTTAAAATTTAATTTTATTGTTTTTCAATTACAGTTGTCCCAGTTTTCCCCCATTGCTCCGCCCCCCCACCCTGCCCACCCCTTCTCCCACAGTCAATTCCCACCCCGTTGTCCATGTCCATGGGTTATTTATGCAAGGTGTATACTTTAAATATGCAAAGATTATTGTCTATCAATCATACTTCAATAAAACTATTAAAAAAATAAAAGAACAATTGCCTTTAATGATTGGGCTATTTTAGATAAAATTATGAAGTCTTACTAGAAGAATGGGCCTCAAAAAAATAATTTCTTAGATTTTTTTAACAGCGAAGTATGGTGAATAATAATAATAGCACACTTAGAGTGTTTACTCTGCCAGATGCTATTCTAAGTTCTTTACATATTTAACTCATTTAATCCTTATAAAAACCTAATGATGGAGTTATTATTATTATCCTATTTTATGAATGAGGAAATTGAGGTATGAGGGGGTTAATAACTTGCCCAGGGTCAAAGCTAGGAAATGGTAGCCAGACTTGAACACGAGCAGTTTAGCTCCATGATTCTCAGTTCTTTTTTTTTTTTTTTTAAGTATATTTTATTGATTATGTTGTTACAGTAGTTTCAATTCTTTTCCGCTTTGCTCCTCTCTGCCCAGTATCCCCCTTCTCTCCAGCAATCCCACCCCCTTAGTTCATGTCCATGGGTCATGTATATAAGTTATTTGGGTACATCCTTTTTTATATTATTAACAGCCCTCTGTCTATTTTCGTACCAACTGATTATGCTTCTTAGTCCCTGCACCATTTCTCCATTTCTCCCCCTCCCCGTGCCCAGCTGAAAACCTTCCAAATGATCCCCATACCTATGATTCTGTTCCTATTCTGGTTTGCTTAGTTGGATTTTGTTTTTATTTTTTAGATTCAGTTGTTGATAGTTGTGAGTTTGTTGTCATTTTAGTGTTCATAGTTTTGATCTTCTTTTTCTTAAGTGAGTCCCTTTGACATTTCATATCATAATGGCTTAGTGATGATGAACACCTTTAGCTTCACTTTGTCTGGGAAGCACTTCATCTGCCCTTCCATTCCAAATGATAGCTTTGCTGGATAGAGTAATCTTGGTTTAGGTTGCTTTTCATCACATTGAATACTGCTTGCCAGTCTCTTCCTGCCTGCAAAGTGTCCTCTGAGAAATCAGCTGATAGTCCTATAGGCAACCCCTATAGGCAACTTTCCACCTCTCTTGCTGCCCCTAGGACTCGGTCTTTATCTTTCACCTTTGGCATCTCAATCATGATCCGTCCTGGTGTGGTCCCCTCTGGGTCCAGCTTGCCTGGGACCCTCCTTGCTCCCCGGACCTGTATCTCCATCTCCTTCATAAAATTTGGGAAGTTTTCCTCATTTTTTTCAACTCCTGCTTCCTCATTCTGCACTGGTTGACTGTTTTTTCTTCCTTATGTTCCAAATCATTGATCTGAACCCTGGTTTCCTTCCCTTCACCATTGGTTTTATGTGGATTTTCCTTTGTTTCATTTAGCATAGCCTTCATTTCTTCCCTTATGCATTTGCCATACTCAAGCATATCTGTCAAGCCTGTGAGCATCTTTATCACCAGCGTTTTGAACTGTGCGTCTGTTAGGTTGCCTGTCTCCTCATTTGTTAGGTTGGCTATCTCCTCGTCACTTAGTTCTCCCACTGGAACCTTGATCCGTTCCCGCTTTTGGGCCATACTTCTCTGTCTCTTCATCTTGACAGACTCCTGTGTTTGTTTGCCTCTGTGTCTTAGGTAGAGCTGTTGCTCCTGTTAGGTTGTGAGGGACGGAGCCTTAGGGATTCATCAGTACAGGGCGACCTGTTTCACCATGTTGTGGCGCTGTATGTGGGGGAGGGATCCAAGAGGGAACAATGCTGCCTGCCCAGCACTCGCCCCTTTTCCAGGCACCTTTCCCACTTCTGCACCGGACTGGCGCCTCTCTAGCTGTTGATCTGGCCGTTGTTCCCAGAGTAGGTGAATCTGCAGACGTTCTAGGCCCATGGGGGCCCTTTAAATAAGCAGACTCTGCTGCGACCAGCAGTTTCTGCCTCTACCCCAACCCCTACTGGTCTGCACAGTCAGAAGCAATGAGGCTTGATTTTCCCCAGTGCTTGGACCCTGAGCTGGGATGTTCGGTGAGGAGTTGGGAACACTCCGCAGGTGTCCCTCCCAACTTTTTAAAACGTGTGACTGCGCTTTCTGCCGGCCTGCTGCTGCCACCACTGCCATCGCCACGCCATGTCCTCTCTGCCCCGGATCCACCCCTCCTACCTGCCTGGATGAGTATTTCTTCTTTATATCTTTGTTTGTTAGACTTCCATGCAGTTTGATTTTCTGGAACTTCTGGTTGTTTCTAGTTTTGAGGTAGTTGTATTCCTTCTTAGTTGTGGAGGGAGATGGAGCGTGTCAGTCTAGGTCTCCATCTTGGCTGGAAGTTTGATACTCAGCTCTTAATCACTGTGGTGAAGGAAGGAAGCCAGCAGAGATGTTCTAAGTTGAAGCAGCCAGAGATTGTCATAGAATCCATCTTAGAAATGCATACCAAAATAATATTTCCTCCAAGGCAGAAACCTACGAAACCAATGTCTCTAAGCTTAGAAAGCCAGTTACTAATAAAGTCTAAAGTTACTCACTTTTATCTGTAGATAAATAGGTGCCTGCCAGAGCGGGGGTGGTTACATTTGAGTCCATGTGGACAGGTCTTTCAGATTCTTCTCTCTATTTGCTGATAAGAGTCTACAGTTATCTTTTTAAGTTCCTGTCAAAGTATATCTGGTAGCTGTTTTCAAGGACTCATTTATGATTAGGCTCATAAAATAGGAAAGGGAGAAAGAAAATGGTTTGAGTCATCACAGTCTGTGATGTGTGATTGTGAAGGGATTTGTGGCTGCTGTAAATTTCAAATTTGGCTGCATTATAGGTAAGGAGGAGAGATGATGGGGCTTATGGTAGAGTAGTAGACATTTCTTGAATGGCAAAGGTTATGGTGGAGTAGACATTTCTTGAATGGCAAAGGAGGATAACATTACATCTCACACTTGTGAGAATTAAATGATATTACTTTGAAATTTGCAGTGCAATATGCAAATTTTCACTTTATGCAAAAATAGTTATATGGGAGAGCTAATAACTTTCCAAATTGAGTTTGTATCCTGTCTAAATCCATCATATATCTAAAATAGTTTGACTTACAAGAAGCTCTGAATTTTCTAGTAAAAATAGACAGAAATGATTTGAATATTTGAAATCTATGTATATTGTCCAAATCTTTTTTTAAAACTTTTTTCAAAAGGTTTTATTTATTTATTTTCTAGGGAGAGGGGGAGGGAGGAAGAGAGGGAGAGAAACATCAATGTGTGAGAAAAACATTGATTGGTTGTCTCTCACATGCCCCCAACCAGGGACCTGGCCCACAACCCAGGCATGTGCCCTGACTGGGAATTGAACCACCAGCCTTTTGGTTTGCAGGACAACATTCAACCCACTGAACCACACCAGTAGTGGCTATTCAAATCTTTTTAAAGATTTTATTTTCAGTATCTTTTCCTTACTAACATTTGGCAATTAGAAGGCATGTATAATATTCAAATTTTATTTAATGAACTCCTGAGTAATTTAATTGCTCAAATTATTTTAAAGTAACTTTAAAAATAATACTGTGACTTCATGTCTTAAATTCTTTAGTACCAACAAAAGCAAGACCAAGATGTTAAGCAAGTTGAACACAAGCCAGGACAAATTCGTATAATACGTGTCAGAAATAAATCTGATATTTCACTTTCAGAGCAACAAGGTAAGATTCGTTTTCTTGTAATAATATAATAGTTTGATAATTTCCTGATTATTGAATAAATATAGTATGATAATTCTTTATCTCTAGGTTTTCTTTTTGTTTGCTTTTTCTCATTTAGTCCATTGGGATAAAGAATCTGGAATCATTTTTTTGATGGTGACTTTGTTCTCTTTATCAGTAAATTCTATTTCTAATGGGTTTTTTAAAATCTCAGTGTTTTTTCCTTTAATCTTACCTTTTGGTTCTTGTACAATTGAACGTCTGACATTTTATCTATATATAGGTCTGTATCTCTATCATAGTTGTGTTTTAAATTATGATAAAAGCAGGGGTATGGCTGATAAGGTGTTTTGTAAAGGCTATTTGGTGTTGTGTGGTGATGTTGACCAAGTACTACTTAAAAAAATGAAAGATTCTAGTATTAAACGCTGTCACATGGATGAACTTTTCTGTACTGTTGTTTGATTATCATAATTCTATTATATGCATCACAGCATTTTGATGCTGTCTTGATGTTTCGGCAAGGGTTGTTGGCCTTTTGTTTGGTTTGCCTTGTAGCTTCTTAGTCATTTAAATTTTATATAACATAAATTCTGAAATTTAGCAGTAGAACCTAGGATGTCTAATGTTTAAAACTTTCTGTTCACAAGCCAGAAAGGAGTATTAGTAATATTTTAAGCAGTAGTATATTTTTGTTTGTTTTTATGATTGTGTTTTATAATCTTATTTATTGAGTGTCAATATAATTGCAAATATAACTATGCATTTGGCATTTGGAGGAGGACCTAAATTAGGGAACACCAAGTTACGTATTAAGATCATACTATGTGAGGTTTAGATTTTTACATTTGTTTGTTTTTTGTTCCTCTCTCGCTCTGACTGGTCAGAACTTAGCCCTCTTGACTGCTTTTTTAACCTAACCATAGTGTAATAGCATTAATATATTTTAGACTCCTATGAAAAATTGCCTGTGAAACTTTTCTCATGGTATTTAAAAATTAATCATGACAGTATATAGAGAAAATGAATGTTCCTAATGTAATTCCAGGATTGACTTGATATCCTTCTACTGAGCACTGTTACCATTCTTGGCCAATGACTGTACATTTAACTTAGCTTTAATTTTCTTTTTTAATTTCTTAAAATTATAAATGAATTTTATCTCCTTGGGAATATTATATATAATAAAGTGAGCATTTTTTCATCTAATAGGAAAATATCTTTGCTTTTAAATATCTCTCTTTAGGGAAGTGACATTGTTTTTAGTTTCATAGAAATGAAGGTCTGACCATAGGTCATTAATGTTCAATTAACATTGAATATGTTAATAAAAATCATAAGAATAAAAGAAACCAAGGTGTTACTAGTAGGAAGAAATTTTATTTAGAGAGTTTAGAAGAACAGCGGGCTTAATGTGTATAAATATTTTAAATTCAATTTTACATTGAATACAGAAGTTAGGAGAGCAGACCTATGTCAGCATTGACTAAAACAAATAAATACCAGTGACCTATAAATAGAGCATTTTAAATAGAAGCCGAGTGTTTCATTTTATAATTGATACATATCTCTATCCTGAATATTGTTTGAATGAATGTGATTTCTTGGCAAGTACAATCAGTTTATGACTTTATTTTCATAATTTTGTGGGTTTTATTTTTTTATTTGATGAAACTCTGAAACATTGCCAAATGTTTCAGAGAACAGGACAGTCAAGAGTGCCAAAATAATCCCTTAGGGTTCTCAGCACTTTGGGTGACCTTGAAGGAATTCAATCCTGTCTCATACAGAGTCCTTGAAAATAATGAAGGAAATTCACCTTTTCACAAGGCAATCAAAACCACATCTTGTCGGGTAGATAAATGCTTCTAAGAATACTTGAACCCCAAATTGTGGCTGTTTCAGGGGAGAGTTTGTATTTCACTTTGTAACTGAAGATATGTTAGGACATAGGTTCTAGCGCTGTGCTTCCAAGAAATCCGTACAATCTGTGTTCCCCTACCCCCTTGATTATTATTTTCAGATTTTAATATAAAAGAGAGAGATTGAATTGATTGTTCTGACAGATGACATTTTGGAGTCTTAAGAGTAAAACTCTTTTCAATTTGTTATTTGATTCATTGGGTATATTTTGTCCAAATGATAGCACTTATCTGATTCTATATCTCAATTATTGTGCCTGGAGGTTTTATAGTGAAAGCAACTTTTAAAGTGATTTTAATAAGTCATTTTAATTTTTTCACCATTCAGTATGCAAGTTAACTTTCTTCAATACAAGTGAGAGACTGGTTTTGAATCCATTTATTCCTTGTGAACTCAGGAATAATTAACTTCTACAGAGTGATATATTAAAATAGCTAACTTTAAAAAAATATTTTCCTCCTTTAATTTTCTCTTAAAATTTTAAGACCATTATAATAATAAATAATAATGAGAGTGTCAGTCATGCCGTACTGTAATAAATGGGCAAAATTAGATCATATGTTTTGTGTTTATATGCTAAGAGACTCATTGTCAAAAGTTGCTTGGAAATCACAGCATTCTTCAGTTTTCTTATTTGTAGATTATATATGTTGCTCAGAAAATATGTCTCAAATGCTAAAAGTAATAAAGGTAATTGCAGTAATTTATCAAAAGCAAGTTACATTTCTGTTGGAAATAAACTTACAGAATCATAGATGGCTTTTTTTGATATTATGTCCTGAGTTTAATTCCTAGCTATCTTAGCACCTTTTATATGTCACATATAGTATTTGTGACTTCAAATATATGAGAATTAGGGAAGACAAAGCTTGTGTATATTTAGAAGGTATTTCCAACCTCATGTGCAAATGAAATAATCTTTGTTCAATAAGGTACATTTTTTGCCTTTCTGTTTGAAATATAGCTAAACTACAATAGTTATCAGAGTTATAATTGATCGCAGTAATTTCAAAATCACAGTTAAAAGTTTTTAAGTTGATATTCTTTTGTTCTTAAGGTATGACAGATGATTTAAAAAGCATGTGTATGGCCTTCTTAGTGCATCAGGCAGTGCATCAGTCTCAAAACCATGTGTATGGATCTGTGATAGGAAGGGGATGTGGCACAGATGAATAAATTTGCCCCAGATCCACAAATTCAAATATGCAAAAGGTGTTACCTAAATAAATGTCTTCCACAAATCATGCTATTATTGATTAGTAAAATAGAAATTCACTTTAAAATGTTTACACCTTGAATGAGGGAGGTGGAGAGAGTGTCTCTTCCACCTTACCTATAATAAAATGGCAGATAAACTACGAAATCATAACATTTCTCGAACCTATCAGAGAGCTAATGATATAGAGCAACTAAGTAGGCTAAAGTCCAAGGAAAGACGGTCTCCTCTAAAGACATGGGTCCCAAGCATGATCTCAGAGTTCCAGAGCACTGTCACAGGAGGAGACACAACACGCCTTACAAGCAGAGAAGATGTATTTGGTTAAACTTCGTTATGGGTTGCTAGAACCATTGGTAGCTGCCGAGACAAGGGGAATTCACTCCCTCTTCTCCACAGACCTCTAGAAAAAGAAGATTGGGAGGTAGGGCAAGAGGCTAGAAATTCCCCTTCACTGGTACAGGCCTGGAAGAAGAGAGTTCCAGAAAGACTGGATGCCCCATTTAGACTTTTTCTGTAAGAACAAAAGCCTTAAGCCAGCTCCTCAGGACAGGAGAAAACCCATTGTGGCGAGGGGAGGGGAAAGGAAAAAAGCATCCCTTTTGGGGGAAGAGGAAGGAAGTAGTTTTGGTCTCACAATCTTATGTCAGTACCATTAGAGGTCTCTTATTGCTGGGAGAGGATAGGAAATTCACTTGCATAAAACTTGCTAAAGCAACAAGGCAGAGTTCGGCTGCAGTAGGGAAGAGAGAGAGAATCACTGAGAAAGGCCCACCACAAGACCAGGGTATACAGGATCTGCCTGAGACTGACAGGTACCAGGACAGCAGAGAGCTACTCCTTTCCCACCATGTGGCCAACAGTGACTGAGTGATAAGCAACAGCAGTCTTTTTTTTGTTTTTTTCCATTACCATTTATTCCCCTTATACCCTCTTCCATCTCCATGCACCCCTCCCCATGCAATCACCACACTGTTGTCTGTGTCCATGAGTCCTTTTCGTTTTTTTGTTTGATCTTCCCACCCACTAATTTCCCACCCAGAGCTGTCAGCCTGCTCTCTTTCTACGAGTCTGTCTCTCTGTTTTGCCTGTTAGTTCAGTTTGTTCATTAGATTCCACATATAAGTGAAATCATATGGTATTTGTCTTTCTCTGACTGGCTTATTTCACTTAGTATAATGTTTTCTGGGTCCATCCATGCTGTTCCAAAGGGTAAAATTTTCTTCTGTTTTCACAGCCGAATAGTATTCCATTGTGTAAATATACTATAGTTGTTTTATCTACTCATCTACTGATGGACACTTGGGCTGCTTCCATATCTTGGCGATTGTAAATAATGCCACAGTGAACATAGGGTTGCTTATATTTTTTCAAATTAGTGTTTTGGGTTTCTTCAGATAAATTCCCAAAAGTGGAATTGCTGGGTCATAAGGCAGTTCTATTTTTAAATTTTTTTTTTTTTTGTGAAGATTTTATATCAGCTTTTTTTTAAAGTATATTTTATTGATTATATTGTTAGAATAGTTCCAATTTTCTCCCCTTTGCTCCCCTCCGCCCAGCACCCCCCTTCCCCAACAATCCCCTCTCCAAATCCATGCCCATGGGTCGTACATACAAGCTCTCCTGCCTCACCCTTTCATATATTCTTCTTCTTCTTTTTTAAAAATAATTAATTAATTAGTTAAATATTTTAACAATAAAAAATAACAATCCCTCCCTCTCAGACTTAAGACCCTTTACAATCTTATAAAGGACAATGGACGAAGGTCTTGAGCTCCTCTAGCTGCTTCAAGCTGGACATGGTCATCGTCCTACCTACCCGTGGGTCAAGAAATCCCTAATAAGAGTAGGGGTGTGGAGGGGAGGGTGGCCTTCCCACAAGGGGAAGGATCGTGCAGACTCCAGGTTGGTTGGCTGTCTCTGGACAACGGCATGCTTGGTTTAACAGGCTGGCATCCTTGTTGTATTCTGGGGGCAACAGGGTTAAAGGACATCATTCAATCCGTAACCACTAGATGACAAAAGACAGGTATTAATTTTTCAATGTCCCACATTAGGGAAAAGAAGGGCTTCTTTGGAGGAAGGTATGCCAGGTACATCTCACCTGTCCAAAACCCTTTTGCCCATTATACTTAGTTTGGACTGAGGGAAATATTTTAGGTTTCCCCCCTCTCAGGCCTCTGGGCTCTTTCTGTCCAAGCCATTAGGATAGAAAAGAGAAACCAGTTTTAAAGTGAAGCCTACAGACCACCCCGTTCTTCACCAACCCAGCCACTTAGTTCATTCAACCAAACCATTGAGTCTCAGGAGGCAGCAATGCAGACAGGATTAAGTGAGGCCTATACGTACAGACAATCACTCAGGTAATGAGATCATAGGCTTATACCCTTTGAAAACAGAAAACACATGTTAATTTATGTAACATAACCCACATACAAGTCTCTAAATCTGTAGGACTGTCTCATCCGAAAGACATCCAGTTGCAAGGCATCTGACATTCCTCTTGCCTGTAAATTAAACATCTTTGATAATGCCACAGACATAGTTTAACTTTCAAATGAAAACAAATTATAAATGAAAAGAAACTTTAAAGACGGTTAGTTGCACTACTTTATAGTCTACCACTGGGCATTGTGATCTTCTTTGAATCGTGATTTTTCTCCCTAAGATTACCCTCCTTGTCATTAAAGAGACTGCATTAAGTCCATTTTTAATTTATCCTGTTCATTTGCATAAACACAACAAGAGCAGCAAATGATCACTTATGATCTTTAGTTCTGTTTTGCTGGAACTTACGCAAGGAACATTTAGGGTGACCTTCAGTCTCCCCTTCAAGGCACAGAAGCAGATCCACATACCTGGCATTCAGCCTTGCCTGTAAACACCTGTCTTTTCCAGGTCCTCCTGGTTTTCCATTGTGCCTTAAGGTCCCTTCTAGCCATCTTTCAGGAAAACAACCTCCGTTCCTTCCCTGGAAAGATTGCTATGGACCGCTCATCCATCCAAGGTACCAGGCCTTTTATCTCGTGGACTTTTATTACCTTTGAAAGTCAGTCCCAGTTGCTCAGGGCTTTTTGGTAACAACCAAAGCCCAAGCATGTCTCCTTTAGGCATGACATTCCAGTCAAAGTCTTAGTCAAAAAAATCGTTATTAACAACTGGTCTTATTAGTTTTATGCAAAGAAACTTAGGTCATTACTTACTTCTTTAGAATGCCAAATTCTGGAGGGATCAGATAGGGAGAAAAATATACAGTGTGAAGGAAAATCCTTGTCCTTCTAATATTCACTGAACTTGCATTTCTATTCTTTATATTTTTATTTTTTCCCCCCACTAAAAATTTTTCTGTTTGTTTGTTTTTCCATTACAGTTGTCTCACTTTTTTCCCCCTCTTGCTTCCCTGCACCCTACCCCCCCTTCCACATTCAGTCTCCACCCAGTTGTCCATGTCCGTGGGTCATTTGTACATGTTCTTTGACTAGACCCTTCCCCTTCTTACCCCTTCTCTCCCTCCCATCTCCTCCTTTGTTACTGTTAGTTTATTCCTTGTTTACATACCTCTGGTTCAATTTTGCTCATTTGTTTGTGTTGTTCATTAGTTTCCTGTAACAGGTGATAGCATAAGGTAATTTTCTTTTGTTGCCTGGCTTATTTCGCTAAGCATAATTCTCTCTAGTTCCAATCATGTTGTTGCAAATGGTAGAAGTTCCTTCTTTCTTTCAGTACTTATTCATTGTCATTTTCCCCCCTTGTACACGTGTTCCTCTCTGTCTCTCTCTGTTTCTTCATTTTCTTAAAGCAGACCCTTTAGCATCTCTTGCAATGCTGGTTTGGTGGAGATGTATTCTTTTAGCCTTCTTTTGTCTTGGAAACTCCTTATTTCACCTTCCATTTTGAATGAGAGCCTTGCTGGGTAGAGTATTCTTGGTTGTAGGCCTTTGTTTTTCATTGCTTGGAATATTTTTTGCCATTCCCTTCTGGCTTGTAGTGTTTCTGCTGAGAAATCTGATGATAGCCTTATTGGAGCTCCCTTGTATGTTATTAGTTGTTTCTCTCTTGCTGCTTTTAGGATTCTCTCTTTGTCTTTGAATGTTGCCATTTTAATTATGATATGTCTTGAAGTGGGCCTGTTGGGGTTCATCTTCATTGGGACCCTCTGTGCTTCCTGGACTTTCATGATTCTTTCTCTCCCCATGTTAGGGAAGTTTTCTGTCATTAGTTTTTCAAAGAGGTTTTCTATCCCTTGCTCTTCTTCTCCTTCTGGAATTCCTATGATATGGATATTATTACGTTTCATGTTGTCCTGCAGCTGTCTTAGAGCCTCTTCAGTCTTTTTCAGTCTTTTTTCATTTTGTTGCACTGTCTGTGAGTTTTTGTCTACATTGTCCTCCAGCTCGCTGATCCGATCTTCTGCTTCCTCTAGTCTGTTTTTAATTCCTTCTACTGTGTTCTTCAATTCAGAGATCGTATTCTTCATTTCTCCTGGCTCTTATTGATAGCTTCCATGTCCTTTTTGATGCTGGTATAATTCTCAGTAAGTTCCTTATAGTTCTTCTGGAGTTCACTGTAGCTTTTCTGGAGTTCTTTGTAGTTTCCGCTGAGCTCATTGAGCTTCTCCACAATCCATGCTTTCAGTTCCATATCTGATAGTTGGCTCCCCTCTATTTCATTTAGCACTCTTTCTGGGGACTCTACCTTTCCTTTCGATGGGGGGTTGTTTCTCTGTCTCCCCATTTTTGTGACTCCTATTGTTTGTTGGTGCTTCTTAGAATGATCTGCACTTCCTGGATCTGCCCCTGGTGGCGTCAGATCCTGTACCAGTCTGGGCCTAGGCAGCCTGTTGGAGACTTCCAGGGATCTACTGCCTTTGTCTGGCTTCTTTAGTTGTTAATCTATTCAATCTGTGATTAGCTGTCAGGCTTAAGGACTGTGGGTGTGGCAGCTTAATTCCTGTAGGCGGGGCTTTTGCTTCCCCTCAGGCTGACGCCACTTGGCCGGGAATGGTTGGTCACGTTGTGATGTAGCGGCCTTTTCTGTCTCTCCGTGGTTATAAGACTTCTCTCCAGCTGGTGTTCGGTTGGTTATTCCAGATGATTTCTCCAAAATTACATTGTAAATCCAGACTAGTTCTAGGAGGAAGTTAGTGTAGCTTCCACTTACTCCTCCGCCATCTTGTTTCTCCTATTTTTAATTTTTTGTGGTAACTTTATTCTGCTTTCCCCAATGGCAGCACCAATCTGCATTCTCACCAACAGTGCAAAAGGGTTCCCTTTTCTCCACATCCTCACCAGCACTTGTTGTTTGTTCATTTATTTATGATAGCCATTCTGAAAGATGTGAGGTGATCTCTCATTGTGATTTTAATATGCATTTCTCTGATGATTAGTGACATAGAGCATCTCTTCCTATGTTTACGGGCCATCTGTATGTTCTCTTTGGAGAACTCTCTATTTAGGTCCTGTGCCTATTTGTTTTTTAAGTATATTTTATTGATTATGTTGTTACAGTAGTCCCAATTTTTTCCCCCTTTGCTCTCCTCTGCCCAGTACTCCCCTTCCCTCCAGTAATCTCAGCCCCCTTAGTTCATGTCCATGGGTTGTGCATATAAGTTCTTCTGCTTCACCCTTTCCTATATTATTCTTAACTTCCCCCTGTCTATTTTGTACCAACCGATTATGCTTCTTAATCCCCATACCTATGATTCTGTTCCTATTCTGGATTGCTTAGTTGGATTTTTGTTTTTATTTTGTAGATTCAGTTGTTGATAGTTGTGAGTTTGTTCTCATTTTAGTGTTCATAATTTTGATCTTTTTCTTACGTAAATCTCTTTGACATTTCATGTAATAATAGCTTGATGATGATGAACCTCTTTAGCTTTACCTTGTCTGGGAAGCACTTTATCTGCCTTTTCATTCTAAATGATAGCTTTGCTAGATAGACTAATCTTGGTTGTAAGTCTTTGCTTTTCATCACCTTGAATACTTCTTGCCAGTCCCTTCTTGCCTTCAAAGTTCCTTTTGAGAAATCAGCTGAATAGTCTTATAGGCACCCCTTTGTAGGTAACTCTGTGCTTTTCTCTTGCTACTTTTAAGATTCTCTATTTATCTTGAACCTTTGGCATTTTAATTATGATGTGTCTTGGTGTGGTCCTCTTTAGGTCTAGCGTGTTTGGGATTCTCTGTGCTTCCTGACTTTTACGTCTATTTCCTTGGCCAAATTTGGAGAGTTTTTCTTCATTATTTTCTCACATAAATTTTCAATTTCTTGCTCTTCCTCTTCTTCTGGGACCCCTATGGTTTGGATGTTGACATGTTTAAAGTTGTCCCAGAGGTTCCTAAGCCTCTCCTCATTTTTTTCACTTCTTGTTTCCTCATTCTGTACTGGTTGACTGTTTATTTCTTTCATATGTTCCAAATCATTGATTTGAACCCTGGTTTCCTTTCCTTCACCATTGGTTTTATGTGGATTTTCCTTTGTTTCATTTAGCATAGACTTCACTTCTTCCCTTATGCATTTGCTGTACTCAAGCATATCTGTCAAGCCTGTGAGCATCTTTATCACCAGCGTTTTGAACTGTGCGTCTGTTAGGTTGCCTGTCTCCTCATTTGTTAGGTTGGCTATCTCTTCATTGCTTAGTTCTCCCATTAGAACCTTGATCCGTTCCCGCTTTTGGGCCATACTTCTCTGTCTCTTCATCTTGACAGACTCCTATGTTTGTTTGCCTCTGTGTCTTAGGTAGAGCTGTCACTCCTGTTATGTTGTAAGGGGTGGAGCCTTAGTTATTCATCAGTACAGGACGACCCGTTTTACCACATTGTGGCGCTATGTGAGGGTGAGGGGTCCGAGAAGGAACAGTGCCAGTTGCTCAGTACTTGCCCCTTTTCCAGGCACTTCTGCACTTACATATGGGACTGGCACCTCTCTAGCTGTTGCCCTGGCCATCGTTCCCAGAATGGGTGGGTTTACAGATGTTCTAGGACCATGGAGGTCATTTAAAAAAGCAGAGTCTGGATGTAAGACTTCCAGCCAAGATGGAGACCTAGACTGACACGCTCCATCTCCCTCCACAACTAAGAAGGAATACAACTACTGCAAAACCAGAAATAACCAGAAGTTCCAGAAAATAAGCTACATGGAAGTCCAACATATGAAGTTATAAAGAAGTGGTGCTCATCCGGACCTGTATGAGGGGGTGAAGCTGGGGTGGAGAAGTCAAGCTGTGGTGGCGGCAGCAGCTGCAGTGATGGTGGCGGGACGGCAGTAAGCACAGACACCGTATTTAAGGGGAGGAGAGAAATGCCTGGGGAGCACTCCCGGCTGCAGACCAGACCTGTCACCTTGCGATTCCAATGCCAGGGAAGGCAGACCCCCATTGCCTTGGACTGTGAGGGCCGGAGGGTATGGGGACAGAGGATGCTCCCAGTCTCTCAGCGGAGAGTGAACGGCAGGAATCCATCTTGGATCCCCGCTTCTACACAAAGTGCCACAGTGTGGTGAGAAGGATTACCCAGTAGTGACGAGTGCACAGGCCTCCGCCCCCTATAGCGTAGGAGGTGTGACAGCCCTGCCTAGGAAGCAAAGGTAAACACAAAACTGTCAGGCTGGCACAGACACAGCTGACCAGACAGCAAATATCTAATCTAACGAAGCAGCAGATAGGAAATCTTTCTGAGGCATAGTTCAGAGCTTTGGTTATAAGAAAGCTTATCAACCTAACAGCAGATCTTAAACAAGACAGGGAAGGAATGAAGGCTAGTCTTGCTGAAAGGAACAAAAACACACACGAAACTAGTGGTGAGGGCAAGAAAAGCAGGGATCAAATCAACAAATTGGAACATAGGGAAGGAACAAACAATCAACCAGTGCAGAAAGAGGAAATGAAAAGTGAGGAAAATGAGGAGAGGCTCAGAAACCTATGGGACAGCTATAAGTGGACCAACATCAGAATCATAGCGTTGCCAGAAGTTGAAGAAGAAGAACTAGAAATTGAAAAAGTATGTAAAAAAAAAAAAAGCAGAACTTCCCTAACTTGGGGAAGGAAATAGACTTACAGGCCCAGGAAGCACAGAGAGCTTCAAAAAAACTGTACCCAGGGAGAACCACACCAAGAGACATTATAATCAAAATGTGAAAAATTAAAGATAAAGAGGGAATCTTAAAAGCAGCAAGAGAGAAGAAGAGAATTACATACAAAGGGGTCCCAATAAGACTCTCAGCTGATTTCTCAAAAGAAACTCTGCAGGCAAGAAGGGACTGGCAAGAAATATTCAAAATAATGAAAAGCAAAGACCTACAACCATGATTACTCTATCCAGCGAAGCTGTCATTCAGAATAGAAGGGCAGAGAAAGTGCTTCCAGGACAAAGTAAAACTGAAGGAGTTCATCAGATCCAAACCACTGTTATATGAGATGTTAAAGGGACTTGTTTAGGAGAAAGAAGATCAAAACTATGAACATTAAAATGAAGACTGTATCACAACAACCAACAACAGAAGCTAGGGAATCGAAACAAAGGCAAACTAAGTAGGCAATGAGAGTGGGAAAAGAATTATAGGTATGGGGAACATTTTGGGGGGAGGTCAGCGGGGAGGGGGAACGGGGGAAAGGGAGGGCGATGGTACAGGAATTAAGCATAGTAGGAGGGAGTGGAGTAGATAGGAAGATGTTGAGAAGAACTGTGCACAACCAATGGGCATGGACTAAGGGGGGGCGGGGACAACTGGAGGAACGGGGGTCACTGGGTGGAGGGGAACAAAGGGAAGAGAAATTGGGACAACTGTAACGGCATAATCAATAAAGCATATTAAAAAAAAAAAAAGTGGAGTCTGCTGAGAGTCTAGCAGTTTCTTTCTCCACCCCAACCCCCACTGGTTTGCACAGTCAAAACCAATGAGTCTTTATTTTCCCTGGTGCTGGGACCGTAAGTTGCATGGTCTGGTCTGGTCTGGTGCTTGGAGAGCTCCCCAGGTATTCCTCCCGACTTTTTTAAATGTGTGACTGCGCTTTCCACTGGCCTGCTGCTGCTTCTGCCTCTGCCACCACACCGTGTCCTCTCTGCCCAGGCTCTGTCCCAACTACCTATCTAGATGAGTGTTTCTTCTATATCTTTGTTTCCTGGACTTCATGCAGTTTGATTTTCTGGCACTTCTGGTTGTTTCTAGTTTTGAGGTAGTTGTATTCCTTCGTAGTTGTGGAGGGAGACACAGCATGTCTGTCTAGGCCTCCATCTTGAAGTCCAAGAAGATACATAATAGTCTTAAATACGTATGTATCTAACATCACCACTTCAAAATACCTGAAAAAAACATTAGTGGAACTCTGAGAAGAAACAGACAAATTCATAATCATAGTTGGAAAGGTTAACACTCCTACCTAATAATTATTAAAAGTAAATAGAGAGTCAGAAGAGCCAAGCAACAATATCATCCAAGTTGAACTAATTGATAAAAAGCTGATTTTACTTGCTAAGTACATGAAGCATTCACCAAGATTGACCATATTCTGTCATGAGACAAATCTCAATAAATTTAAAACAGTTGAAATATTACAAAATATATTCTCTGACTTTAGTGGAATTAAAGTGAAAATGAGTAACAGATTCCTGGACATTTCTAAATATTAGGAAATTAAATTGCACACATTTAATTAAACCTTTATTTAAGGGTCAAAAAGGAAATTAAAAAATATTTTGAACTGAATGAAAATTAAAAGCTACATATCAATATTTATGGACTGCAACTAAAGCAGTGATTATAGGGAAATTTATGACATTAAATGCTTACATGAGAATAGACTGGGATGGTCTAAAATCAATCTAAAACTAAAACTTAATCTAAATTTCATAAGGAAAAGCAGAGGGCCTAGAATAACCAAAATAACTTTAAAAGAAAAATGAATTGGGAGGATTTATACTGTATGACTCCAAAGCTTATTATAAAGCTCCAATAATCAATATAGTGTAGTATTGGCATAAAGATTAGCAAATAAATCAACGGAATATAATACGAGTCCCAAAATAGTCCATCTGTATATAATTAATTGATTTTTCACAAAGGCAAAGAATTTAATGGAGAAAGGATAATCTTTTCCACAAATGGTGTTAAGACAAGTGGTCATCTATATGCAAAAATTGAACTTCAACTCATATCTCACAAATATGTATATAAAAGAGCTTAATATGGATCGTAAAACTAACTTTCAAATGTAAAGCCTAAACTACAAAGCTTCGAAAAAAAAATAGAAAATTTTTGTGACCTTCGGTTGAGCAAAGATTTTTAAGGTATTACAGAAAAATCATATTTCATAAAATAATATGTTGATTACTTGAACTTTTTAATCAAAATAAATATATCTGTTTGACAAACTACAGATTGGGAGAAAATATTTACAAATACTCTTTTTGATTAAAAATTTGTAATCAAAATATAAAACTCATAGAACTCAATAGTAAGAAGATGAACAATCCCATTTTTAAAATGGGTAAAAGATATGAACAGAAAGTTTACCCAAAAAAAGCTATATGGCTAGCAAATAAGCACATGGAAATATTTGTTCAACATCATAAGTTACTGAGGAAATGCAAATCAAAATTAGCATTAAATACCCATTAGGTTGGCTGAAGTCAAAGAAAGGGATAATGCCATGTGTTGATGAGAAAGTCAAGTAACTTGAATTCTTATACATTGCTGGTAGGAATGCAAAATGCTACAGCCTCCTTGGAAAACAATTTGTCAGTTTCTTAAAATATCATATACAAATTTATCATACAACCCAGCAGTCCATTTCCTAGACATTCACTCAAGAGAACTAAAAACTTATGTTCGCATAAAACCTGTACTCATATGTTTTAGCAGTTTCATTCATGATTTCCAAAAACTGGAATCGACCAAGATGTTCTTCAACAGGGAAATGGGTAAATGGGTAATGGGTAAATATGAATGGGTACTTCCATACAAGGAATACACCAGTCAGCAGTTAGAAGGAATGGAACACTGATAAACACAACAGCATGGATGAATCTCTACTTTATTATATAATGTGAAAGAAGCCAAATTCACAAGGCTCCATACTGTATTTGTATGACAAATACTCAATACATTTTGTGACATTTTGGAAAAGACAAGGGTATAGATATGGAGAACAAACAGATCAGTGGTTTCTGCAGAGTTAGAGAAGGGTTTGACTACAAATGGCAGGAGAGAATTTTCTGGGATGATGGAAGTGTTCTAGATTTTGGTTATGGTGGTGGTCATATAACTATGTGAGCTTATCAAAGGTAAACTATACTCATTAAAGCAGACTTAAATATCACTGAGTTTATGATACTCTTTTATCATTATGAATTTTCTTAATTAACTTGTACTAAAAGTTTATTATTGAATAATGTAAAAAGGTTTTGTTGTTAAAAGGTGTTTAAATGTGACACCAAGTATATTACATTTTATCTTTTTCTTATATTTAACACTTCAAAAAGAGATAGTTTGCTATATTTTTATGACATATCTTAACTATAATATATATTAAATATTTAACTTATTAACTTAAGAATACATTCCATTTAAGCTAAAAGTTTGGAATATTTATGCTTTACAATTAATTACTAACTAGGAACAAAGAAAAAGAAGATAGTATACGCGCTAAAAACTCTGAAGCACTCGATAGAAATACTCTCATTTTAAAAACAGATTTTTAGATTTCAGAAAAGAGTGAACTGTAACCTCAGAACTTATTTTTATTAGCATATTCAATATAATATCTAATCAACCCAGTTCAATTTAATATTAATTGAGTTTTCTCCACACACTACACTTTTAAGTCTCAATGCCCTTGCGTGTTATCTTCCTTCCACCTGGAGTTTGCCTCTTTTTCCATTTTTACATGTCTACACACTTCTTGTTCCTCAACATTCGGCTCCGTCTTTCTGAATCCTTATTGAGCTTCCAACTGAAAATGGCCTGTTGGTCTTTAACCCCACCCCCAGCTCTTTTGTGCCCTGAACACAATCATAACCTTCACAGTCGTTTCCATTTACTGAAGTCTTGCTAGTAATCCCGTGTTATTTGCTCATTTATTCTTTACAATACCATGCCGTACAGGTAGTTTTATTCTCATTTTGTAAGAGAGAGGTTTCTCAAAGCTAGAAAATTTGGAATTCAAGCCCAAATCTACCTGAGTGCAAAGCTGATGCTTTTTTTCCCTCGTTTTATAGTGTTGTTTCAAGCTCTTTGCTAGTTTGATCATGTCCTAGAAAAATTACCTGGCATAGTTACACTAGGACAATACAATCACTGCCAAGTATGGTAGATCTGTTTCTTCCCCCAAACCCACAGTGATGAAACCTAACATTTGTCGAATGCTTGACAAACCGACCAAGAACCTATCACATATTGTAGCTTTCATTCTTACAGTAAACTTGTGAATATGTAAAGATGTTTTTATTATTGTTGTTTTTATTATACAGATGAGAAAACTGAGGCTCCCAGAGGTTAAGTAACCTCACTACTCTTTGATTGTCTCAGTGTCCACAGAAGTTATTAAAAACTGTTGCTTGATATTGTGGTTTTCAGTATTCTAATAAACGCACCAAGATTTATTTCAGTGACTTGGTATCAAACTAAGTTTTCTACCTTCTGCAGCTGCACAGTTCATTTTTTAAAAGATTTTATCTATTTATTTTTAGAGAGCAGGGAAGGGAGGGAAAAGGAGAGGAAGAGAAACATCAATGTATGGTTGCCTCTCACACACCCCTAACTGGGGACCTGGCCTGCAACCCAGGTATGTGCCCTGACTGGGAATCAAACTGGCAACCCTTTGGTGTGCAGGTTGGCACTCAATCCAGTGAGCCACACCAGCCAGGGATGTGCAGTTGAATTTTAAAGCATAATATCCTTCAACCTTAATAGTATTGAGGTGTTTCTCAACTGGTCTTCCTATATTCATTTTTTATTCTCTGTTGTCTATTATCCACCCAAAGAAAGAGCTGTCTTTTAAAAAATATGAGTCAGATCACACAACTGTTTGCTCAAAGCCCTCCAAAGACTTTTTTTTGAACTAGAATAAAGTCCAGACTCCTCACTGTGACCTAGAAGGTTCTGCATCACCTGGCCCTTGTCTTATTCTCTGAAATCATATCAAGATCTGTTTGTGAGCTAAAAATTTATTGAAAGAAATTTCTTGTTTTTTTCTTAAAAAATTTATGCTACTCTATTAGTTTGATATCTTTATATATATAAACACCCATAAAAGTAGAAATGGGCAATTTCTGAAGATGTACGTAAATAATTTTCAATATACTCAGTAATTGGAATGATAATTCTTTTTTTAATTTTTTGTTAAAGATTTTATTTATTTTTAGAGAGAGATGAAGGGAGGGAGAAAGAGAGTAAAGAGAAGATCGATGTGCGAGAGAAACATCCATCGGCTGCCTCTAGCATGCTCTCCACTGGGGACCTGGCCCAAAACCCAGGCATGTGCCCTGACCAGGACTTGAACTGGCAACCTTTCACTTTGCAGGACAGTGCTCAGCACGCCAGTCAGGGCCAATTCTGTTTTCTTCTCATGAGTTAACTCAGAGTCTAAGAAATAATTTACAAATAAATCTAAGATAAAACACCTTTGTTAAATATTTTGCAAGAAATTGATTTCGTGTGTTGAAGAAAACTTTTAACAAACTTCTAGCAGATTTGATTCACTGATGATCGATGTGTTTATTTTTAATTCTTCTTATGTAAGACTTCAATGAAACTTTATTTTTAGTTTTTCTTTTCCTACTTTTTGCTTTATAACTCAGTTTATAATAGCAGAAACTGATTCCTTGAATTTGATGATTACATTTAGTCAAGATGTTCAGTTATCCAGCATTGTTACTGCAAATTGATTTAGACTGTTTTAAAGTGTGTGTGTGCATGTGCAGCATAGCGTAGAGGGAAAACACCTGTGGCTGGAAATGCTCTGAGTGCATCAACCCGCATACCACGTTGTTACTCCATTTCTGCTTCTCCAGCGAGAAAGATCTAATGCAACAGGGAAGATGTAAGTGTCTGGCCTCAGTTTTTAGGGTGGGAAGAGTCAGTGAAAATAATCTGGACAATGCAGCAAATGCCAACTGGGAAGCCCCAGTTGTGTCTCGTGGACAACAAAAATTTTCACAGTTCCACAGATATGTCTTCTCTTTTAACAAACCTAATTATTATTTATTATAATTTTACAAACAGAACAAAACAGGATTGCTTAATTATAAAATGTGTTCAAATACTGTATGTGCATGAAAATGCTTTTATTTTCAGAGTGTCTTTGATGGGCTCCTTAGGTATTACCTAATAATAGTGATTACAGATTTAAGGCTTTTCTGGGTGTACATGTACTGTACTTTTACATTAGCAGTAAATGCAAAGGCCCAAGGTGTACTGGGGTTTCCCGTGGAAGAAATTAATTTACCTGGAATTATTGTAAGCTAGAATGGTGTCTACTATCTTTTAAAATAGTAAAATTAATTACTCTGTTGTAGAATACATACTTACAAAAGGCTTTAAATGAAATGTTACAGTCAGAAGTTATCTTAAAATCTAATTGTTAGTCTTTGTTACCCTTGTCAGCTCAGATTGGAGAAGCACTTTATCGTGTGATGAGCCTCACACAGTAAGGTTAGGGAGAACTGCAGCACTTTTTTCTTATGAATATAGTTGTAGAAATACTGTCCTACCTAATGAAGTAAAAAAATAAAAATCATTTAGGCAGAAATGTAGTTCTAAGAAACGTGTGATTATTGCCTTTCATGCCATTCTGCCTACATTAAAACAAATCAGAAATAGGAAGTCCTGGAAATATTATGTTGGATATTTTCTAATTATTGTGTCAGCATGATCAATCATTTTCTAAATTTGCCAGTTTCCTGAAATAGCTTAGCCTGTGTTCATAGCACTTTACAGGAAGTGGCACCAAATTAGTTTCTATGTCCCCATATATTTTTCTTGGTGTCACAAAAGTATATATTGTATAAATGAAATATTTGTCATTGGCAAAATGCCTGTGCACCAAACTACAATTAATGAACACAAGAATTAGAAATCAAAACTTTGTTTAGTCTGAGGAAAAACAATTCTTTAAACTGTAACCACTTGGCTGTTTCTTGTTTGCATCAACTCTGGGTAACTGTTATTGTCTTCTGTGAATTCTCTGGGGCAGGAGCCTGACTTTATTGAATGAGCCAATTGTTTTCCTTTGTGTTGCCCATCTAGTAAGTTCCCATCTGGTTTGTATCAGACTGTTTTCACAGCCAACAACTGCTGCCTTCTCTATATCCTGACACTTCAGGGCCCCACGCTATCAAAGCACTGCTGCGACGGCCTTGCTGGCAGGGCCCATACAGCTGTGCCTCACAGCTTGGAACTATTACCCAGAGCAGTGGTAACATAGAACTTGGACTGGCCCTTATTCCCATTGGTGTCGTGTGTACAGTGAACAGAAATCCACCCTCACCTCCCCACCCCCTCACCCCGAAACTCACTATTCAACAGAAAATCTTTAAAGCTCTAATGTTAGGATATGGAGTGGTGGTGTTCTTATTTTCTAGTGGCTTCCTGTATTTGAAAGCTCATTTTTCATTCTCCACTCTTTCACTCTTTTTCAAAAGTTACCAGGTCTGCCTTGGTAAAGTGAACTGGTCACTGTGTCACATTTAATTTTTGTTTCCAAGTTTAGTGAGGAATGGCTAGATATGGAAAAATCCACTGTAAAGTCTACACAAATAGTACAGCGTTTTTTAGTGACAGTCACAGGCCATAATTTGAAGTGTTTATATTTAGGAAGGATTTCCATCTCAGAAATTGGATTTTCTGTGTGTAGATTGTAGAGGCACTTAAGTTGAAACTACTTAGTAACTATTAGGGAATTGCATTGCCTTCAGCTTTGTTTGCTATCAAGTATCATTTATAAGAAAGGAATAACAGTGACCTTCTCTAACAACTGTAGCCTCATGTAATTAAAGTTATAGGAGTTATTGTTGAGCAAGAGTTAAAGTTAAGTTTAAATGTCGTTCTGATAGCATTGCTTTTTATAGACCTGAACTGAAACAGCAAATGTTTTTGCACCAAAAATAAGGAAGTAAGTGCCTTTTATAGGATATATTAATATTTTAGAAATATTATGCTTTGTAATATTATGTTTAACAAATTGCTTTCAAGATTAGGTAAAATATTAGTTTATGCTTTTGAGTAGCTAATTGTTGCAAAGCATCAAGTATCTTAAGTAGCAACTCCTGTGAGAGTCAAACCAGAGCAACAATAATAAAAATTCACTTTCTGCTTCTGAATAATTTCAACTCACTGGCATTTCAAGATTTTAAGAAAAGAAATAGAAAGAATTTTGTCTTTGTAGTCAGCAGTGTGGCCTAAAACTTAGCAATAACCATTCACTTGATATTAAAGGCTACCTACCTAGTAAGTAGAATTAGTTATTTGGCTCTTTTGATCACTGGAAACACTTAAGAACTATAAAGGAATCACCTTTTAATTGCTGAAACTAATACATTGCTTTTTTTCAATATCTTTTAATGGAAGTATAATATACATAGAGAAAAGTACACATATTATAAGTATTACAGCCAAAAGAATTTTCAAAAACTGAGCTACTGTTATAACTGATAATCCAGCTCAAGAAAGAGAACATTCCCAGCACCCCGAAGTGCCCTCATGTTGCTTTTCATTCACAATCTGCACCCCTCAAGACTAACCACTGTTCTAATTTCTAACACCATCGATTAATTCTCTTGTTATTTTACTTTGAATAAATGAAATCATGTGGAATGCTAAGTCTTCTTTCATGAGGCAACCTATTTCATTTTTTAAGGTTCTTTTAGTTTTCAAACCATTTTGGCATGCTTTTATAAAGAATTATCTGAGAGGAATTTATTTTAGTAGCTGTGTGACAGGCCGTTCAATGCACAGGAAGTGTATTGTAGATAAAGCTGTCTGCTAAAACATCGAGTCTCTCAGCTCTCAACCAAGTTTAATGCTGGAATGTCTCTCTAGACATTCCTGCCCCTAAAAGGCAGGAACTCTCTTTGTCACTACACCACACAGCAATACATTCAAGCACTTAAATGGTTTTTAATGAGTTTTAATAATTAAATCTGCATTATTCAAATAAATCATGTTTTGCATTCAGGATAGGTGGGTCATCTGTTTTTTGAATTATCAGTCAGCTTTGTGGCAGTTGAATATAAGCTTTTATGCTGCCAAGATAGTGTTTCTGAAAATGCTGTTATTGAAGGGAGTTGCATACCTATTAGATAGGGAGCCAATGAGTAAGTTAATTTGACCAGATTATTTATTTAAAAAGTATTAACTTTTAAAATATATTTTAACTACTGTAATATTTATAATATTAATTTTAAAATTTTTAAAAATATTTTATTTATTTATTTTTAGAGAGAGGAGAAGGGAGGGAGAAGAGAAGGAGAGAAACATCAATGTGTGATTGCCTCTTGTGCGCCTTCCAACTGGGGACCTGGCCTGCAACCCAGGAATGTGCCTTGACTGGGAATTGAACCAGCAACTTTTTGGTTCACAGGCCGGCACTCAATACACTGAGCCATACCGGCCAGGGCACTATAATATTAATTTTTGTCAATGAGCTCAAATTAGTATAAACCATCTAGCTATTTTGGATGTTACTGAAGTTTACATTTCTCCTTATTAGATTTTGTTTCAAATTCTGGACATCATTCATTTAAAATCTTGTTTTGTGAGTTAAAAACTCATGTTAGGGGGCCTTCAGCTATATATCCTTATTTTGCAGTTAACAGCTTTATAATATTATATGGTTTAAAAAACAATCCATAATGAATTTATAAAACAATAATATAACAATTTAAAGATTTAAGTATTGCTGTACTAGTGAATCTTACTAAAGACAATATTAAAGAGAAGATAAACTTTCAAACCAAAAATAGAAAGTTGTAAAGCCCAGGTTCCTATTCTTTTACTTATTTATTTATTTAATTTATTGAGGTAACACTGGTTCATCAAACCATACATGTTTCAAGTGTATAACTCAATAAAACATCATCTGCACGCTGCATCATGAGCCCATCACCCCAAGCAAAGTCTCTATCCGTCCTCACTTTCCCCCACCACCTACGTTCACCCCTCTTTCCCTCTGGCTGTCACCACACTTGTCTGTGCTCTCTGTTATGTATATTGTTAATCACTTCACCTTTCATCCAGTCCCCCAACCCGTTTCCCTCTGAAACTCTCAGTCTGATCCACGTATCCATGCCTCTGTTTCTATTTTGTTCCTCAGTTTATTTGTTCAAAAGATTCCACATATATGTGAGATCATGTGGTATTTTTCTTTTTCTAACTGGCTTATTTCACTTAGCATAATATTCTTCAGGTCCATCCATGCTGTCGCATAAGGTAAGATAGGTAAGATTTCCTTTTTCTTTTTCTTTTTTTTAAACAGCCGAGTAGCATTCCCTTGTGTAAATGTACCACAGCTTTTTTATCTACTCATCTACTGATGGGCACTTGGGTTGTTTCCAGATCTTCGATATTTTAACTAATGCTAAAATGAACATAGAGGTGCATATATTCTTTTGAATTAGGATTTTGGGTTTCTTAGGATATATTCCCAGAAGTGGAATCACTGAATCATAAGGCAGTTACATTTTTAGGTTTTTGAGGAAATTCCATACTGTTTTCCACAGTGGCTGCATCAGTCTGCATTCCCCCCAACAGTGCACCTAGAGTTCCCTTTTCTCCACATCCTCGCCAGCACATGTTTGTTGATGTATTGATGATAGCACTTTTGACAGGTGTGAGGTGCTATCTCATTGTAATTTTATTTGCATCTTTCTGATGATTAGTGGTATTAGCATCTTTTTATATGTTTATTGGCCATTTGTATGTCCTCTTTGGAGAAGCAGCTATTCAGGTCCTTTGACCATTTTTTAGTTGGTTGGTTTGTCTTCCTGGTGTTTAGTTGTGTAAGTTCTTTATATATTGGAAATTAACTCTTTTTCAGCTGTATCATTGGCAAATATGTTCCCATATTCATTGGGTTCCTTTTTCATTTTGTTGATGGTTTCTTTTGCTGTCCAAAAACTTTTTACTTTGATGTAGTCCCATTTGTTTGTTTTTTTCCTTTGTTTTGGTAAAAAATATTGCTACAAGAGATGTCTGAGATTTTATTGCCTATTTTCTTCTATGATTTGCATGGTTTTACAATTTACATTTAAGTCTTCCCTTCATTTTGAGTTTATTCTTCTGTATGGTGTTAAGTTGGTGGTTTAGTTTTATTTTATTTTATTTTTGAATTTACCTTTACAATTTTTCCATTACCATTTATTGAAGAGATTGTCTTTCCTCCATTGTATGTTCTCGCCTCCTTTGTCAAATATTAATTGACCATATTGGCATGGGTTGATTTCTGGGCGCTCTGTTCTGTTCCATTGATCTAGATGTCTGTTCTTATGCCAGTACCAGGCTGTTTTGATTACAATGGCCTTGTAGTGTAGTTTGATATCAGTAGAGTGATTCCTCCAACTATGTTCTGTAAAACAAGTGTTTAGAAGAAGCATAGTGCACACGTGGTACAATCCCAGTACCTCTTTGTGCCCTCATCGAAAGCTTTTCCAGCAGTGACCCTGCTTTCCCATCCTTGGATTCTATTTCCAAATTCAAAACCCCTTGTTTTTATTTTGTGGTGTCTTTAAACATTTAAATAAAGGTTCACACATTCACCTTTTGTGGTAAAAGTAAAAGGATAAATTATATTCATAGGTAATTTGTGGCTCAATTTTTGTTCCTAATACCCACTCAAAATTCCCGTAGAAATTTATAAATCAAATATTTAGATATATTCTCTTATTATCCTTTGACTTAAATACCAATGAGTATTAGGTTTGTTCAGTTTTAAACAACAAGATGAGGTAGTATAAGAACAACAAACTTGATAACGCAGTTTTCAGGTCATGTTGGCAAGGGAGTAGGTTGTGTTTGCTATTTTAATCCTCACCTGCAAAGCACAATACTCACCATTAACCCCATCATACAGCAAGTGAGAATTATGAGCAACTACTTGTTACAAGAATAAATGACCATAGTCACTGATACTGACATAGTAGCCTTTTTTATACTGTTAGGAGAAATCTTATCAGAAAGCAAGATTCTTCCCCAGTTTTAGTAGAGGAGAATTTTGTTTATGTTTATAATAACAGCAACAATATGTAATATGTAATAACTACTATCTATGTATGCTTCTTAATGTGATGCACTCTGCTAAGATCTTTAATCAACCCAGTTAGGTAATATTATTCTTGTTTGACATTCAAGAAACTAAAGCTCAGAGAGGTCACATAGCTAATAAATAAATGACAGATCTGGGAGTCAAACCAAGTCCAACTCTGAAAAGCAAAGGCTGTGCTCTTAAACATTATATTATATTTCCTTCCTGAATAATTTTTTTAAAGTATTAGAAATCATTTCTGATTGTTCTTACACGTCCCAGTATCTTAAGACACATCCTAGTAGAAGAATGTGAAAAGGTTGGGAGGTAGGGAAAGAACTGTATGCTATGGGTTATGGTCCCTACTACTAATTTGTGACATTAATTTCTTTGTTTGTAATCTCTCTGAATCTTGATTTCCTTCTTAGTAGGGATAAGATAATCTCTGAGACCCGTTGTAGCTCTACTGCTGTAATATGTGATCAGTATTTTTTTCTTTTTTTTTAAACAAAAAGTCTCTCTGTCAGAAAGTATTTTGAAAAGATTGCCTAACAAGAATGACTTCTTCTTTTTTTTTTTTTGTCAATTGGGAAAAGTTAGAAAATAATCACAGACTAAATAATAATTAAACTACCATTTATTGAGTGCTGTAGGCACTGCCCTAAGTTAGTTATGTGTATCATTTCTGTTAATGATCGTAAGAACCCTATGAAACAGAAGAAGAAATTGAAGCATAAAGTGGTGGTATTTCAGGCCTCACAGCTGGCTCATGTTGGCACTGTGAGTTGCACTCAGGCAGCTAAGCTTCTGAGTCCATGTTCTTATCCACTAGCTTACATCTGCCTCTCTAATACAGTGCGGTTGTCATTTACTTGCCTTTAAAAAAAAAAAAAAAAAAAATCTTACATACCACAGTATAGAATGGATAGGACAAAAATGGGTGTATTTCCCCCCCTAAAAAATGATCCATAAAAGATCACAAAGTGGTATATCTATTTGACATAAAGGTTTCAGAAACATTGGTCAGCTGGCTGTTTCTTAAACAACTATATGCAAAGAATTGAATCTGGGGGACAGTGAAGCAGTATAATGGAGGGAAACCATTTATTTTCTTATTCCTTTAAGTAAATCCATCATTATAGTAATTTTACTTCAACCTATGAAGTGATTTAGTGAAGACCTAAAAATAATAACAGATTCTATATGTTATTTCAATTTATATGTTTTTACTAATAATGTAATTTTCCTAGATATAAAGAGATGACTGAAGTATGCTTTGGTTTGGAGTAATGAAATGGGTGTCATTTTTTAAAGTTAAAATTCATTTTTTAAAAGAAACATGCTCTATTTTTTTATTGCAGCGTAAATGGAGTGTATAAAATTTACATTTAGGGGATACACCTGGAGTATAGGCCTATCAGAATAGAAGGGAGCCCTTGTTAGTTTGAAAAAGCCCCAAAAGTGATTCAGACTTTCCCTTCTCTCTATCTACCCCAAGGCTCTGCTGAAAGTCACTGGTTTACAAACGATTCACAATTTCTTTATGCAAAGCCATCCAAGTACAATATATAGCACCTTCTCACAGAGAATAAAAAAGAAGATCATATTCCCTGGCTGGTATGGCTCAGTGGGTTGAGTGCCGGCCTGTGAACCAAAGGGTCACAGGTTCAATTCCCAGTCAGGGCACATTCCTGGGTTGCGGATCAGATCCCCAGGTGGGGTTGTGCAAGAGGCAACTATACATTGATGTTTCTCTCCCTCTCTTTCTTTCTCCCTTTCCCCTCTCTCTAAAAATAAATAAATAAAATCTAGAAAAAAATAAAAGAAGGCCATAGAACAAGAAGAGGAAAAGAAAATTTACCCAGCATAGAATTCAAGTCACATAAGTAGAAACATTAGAAGATAGAAAGGATATAATACAAAAAGGCTGAGAGCTCAGTTAGATATTAGCCTTTAGAATCCCTGTTATTTTTGGTGGAACAGAAGCATTAGTTGGAAGATTTGCTGGCTACTCTCATTCTGTTCTGTGCTAGTTTTGTCTTTCCAATGAAAGAGGATTGAGACACTGTCCTGCCCTCCTGTGTGGTCTTCACAACACCTAGTGTAATAATGATGGGTACAGAAAAGGTACTGAAAATTTGTAAAAATTGAACCTTGACATAGGAAACCTAAGTTGGTTTCCTTCTTCTTAGTTTCCACCCAGTTTTGTTGAGTATAAAAGGGAATGATGTTGCTGATATTTTACTATAACACAATAGATTAGTTTGAATTCTGGGTTTAGAGGCAACCACTTCAGAGAAGACTGCTCCTGTATTTTACTTGCTACAAACAAATTGTTCTTCAGTGAAGGGGCCTCTGAGGTGGTCCTGGTACCCCTGTTTTCAGTTACCATGTTTGTTCTTTCTGTACGGTGCCGTGTGGGATCTGAAAGGTAGCTCTAATAAGCCGGAGGGGCAGGCAGGAACGACTTTCACTCTAACTCTCAGAAACTTGGCGGCAGACTGGGAAGTGACAGTCATAGATAGTGTCTAAATAGTAACATCGTTGTGAGCACTTTTAAACTTCATAGTTTTCTAACCGCAAGGAGAGTTTTCCCCTTGCCAGCCTATTTCTTTTTAATATTAAAATTTGGCTTTAGTTTAACAGCATAGGGCTCTTCTGTGCTCCCCAACAACGTTACAGGTTGTCTCATTAGGTTGTGTTGGGCAGTATGCCTCAGGCTGGCCTAAGGAGAAGGAAAATTCTGTTTGTAATGATTAAATCCTTAAATTAAAAAATCTGTGAAAACTTTTAGCCTTGGGAGAAATGGCACATGGGTTTCTTTTACTTAATACAAATTGCAAATTCTCTCATGATCCTTTGTTTCCCTTTTTCCCTAATCTTTGATGCATAAAGATAATAACCTATTAGGTAAAGTATTATTTTATCGACAGTCATTAAAATCCAGCTGTGTAACTTCCTTCTTTATATTATGGCCACTAGATCAGGCTTCTGTTTACCTTGTTTTATGAGAGCAACTGTGGGGAGTGTATTTGGTTTGTGTTCTTTTTAGTGAATAGAAATGGATCATGACTATTTCTATGCTTAACTGATTTTCTAATGCAAAAAAAATTTTTTTTTTACCTGTAACTTCACCAGGTGATATGAATGAAACACAGATTGAGCCTAGTCTATACCTTGCATCTGTATTTACAGGTATGATTTTTACTTTAAAAGTTTTTGGACTTGGGAGCTATTCAGATTTTTCATTTCCCTGGAATTTCTTTCTCATGATAATCAACATAATAGTCATAGTAATTTTTTTCAAATTATAAGAGAAAGCTTATTTAGAAAGTTACAGGGGTAGTAGAAGTGAGCCGGCTGGGTAGCCTCAAAAAACAAGTTACAAAGGCAGAAGACGAGCCCTTGGAGCTTAGGAGAGGGGAAGGCAAAGGTAACCTGCCTGGGGGGAAGGAGAGGGGGAAGGGAAAGGCCCAGGCGTGCTCCCAAGAAGGAGTGCGCGCCCAATTTTTTATTTGCCTGAAATATCTATAAACTCTCCCCAGGTATAAAACTCCCTTCAGGCACTAAACTCAACTCTTCGGAAGTTAGAAGACAGAAAAAAATTTATCATTTCCCTTTGGAAAGTTTATAAAATGTTGAATTAAAAAGCTGCAGGTGTGGTAGTCAGGGCTCTGAGGATAGTACTTGAGATAATTCCATCTGGGGGAGGTTATTTGTTGGGACAGGACAGTGTTTAAACTTTGAAGTCAGTTTTAAACAAAGTGAAGCAGCTGGAACCTGGCATAAGAAGAAACAGATCTTTCACATTAACTATTGCTTTTTAAAGGAAAAAGAATTGGAGTTGTTTTTACAGGTGCCGATACATTTATTCTTCCTATAGGAAGAATTTTATTTTAAATTATAAATTTTAAAATAAGCATTTGTCAACCTAGAAAACAGAAGCAATAGTAAACTTAAAAAATATAATGGGATTTATGTCTAAACATATTTTGGGATAAGACTATATTAAATTACTTTTAAAGATGAAAGTAAGGGAAGAAATGTTTAATAGTGACTAATTCTGGAAAGCAGAGGCAGATAAAATATTACATACTGAACATCAAATGACCAGGCACCTTCTTCATCAAGACGTGTAGTGTTTGTTCTTAAGACTGCAGCTATAATGTTGCAAAATCTGCAGGACTGGGTTAAGTATGTGAGGAGAATTGAATACAGCAGGATAGTTTAGCAGCTGCTTAAACAAGGAATTAAAGCAAGAGTAGATGGGTCCAGGCTGGACAGGAAAAATACTTCAAGAACTCAATAAAACACAGCTGAAATACTGTAGCATTTTTATAGACAACTGGAAAGCAACTGCATTGCTGGAACTGGGCTAAGCAAGCCATTAGTCATGAGGAACCACAGACTCAAGGTCGAAACAAATCAGTTTGGTTCAGAAATCATTTAGAGGCCCACTGTGTGCCTAGCATTATGCTACAAGTTTGTAGAATGCAAAGATAAATAAGACAAAGCCACTGTCCTCATGTAGCCCATATTTAACCGGAACAACAGACCCACACGCAAGTAATGATAATACACGATGAGAAAAGGTCATAGGTACTTGTTCTATACCTGCTGTACTAGTCACTCGGAAGACAAAGACTGTAGGTCCCAATCCATGCTCTTAAGGAATATACTGTCTTGTGGGACTGACAGATACATAAATAATTACAGTGCAATTTGGTAAATGCTATGATAGAGTTGCCTTTGGAAAATAAGGCATCCACAATTAACAAGAAAGGAATTTCTATATTTCACCATTACAGCTATAAAAACAACTCAGAGAATGTGATTCAGTTGCACATGGGGCTATGGTATTCTTTAAGTCAATGATTCTTGAGTATTTGGGGACTCTAGGCCCCTTTAAAACATCAATAGCTATGAGACCATCTGTCTCCCTCCTCAGTTGTACTTATATGAAAATAATTTGCATAATGTTTCAGGGTATTCACAGATCTCTGGGGACCCATCCATGCAGTATGAGTGAAGATCCATCATGTTGGCCCTGGCTAGGTGGTTCAGTAGATTAGAGTGTCATCCCACTACGCCAAGGTTGTGGGTTTAGTCTCTGGTCAGGGCACATACAAGAAGCAGCCAATGAATGCGTAAATAAGTGGAAAAACAAATTGATATTTCTCGCTTTCTAAAATCAATAAATAAAATTGAAAAAAGATTCTTCATATACTTTAATTAAAGATTATTACATTTGTTCCCTTTTTAATTTTATTTTTAAATTTGTAATTTATAAGAAACTGCCTTTATCTGCAGGTAGAAGACCCCAAATCCGGGCAATTTAAAGTACTTATGTCTATTCATCATCTCATAGAATAACACCACAAGTTCATATTTATGGCTGTGCCATGTGCAGTTACCTGCATAACTCATGTTGTTTTAGGAGAGAATGCTTTGCTTGAATTCCTCTAACTTTGCAAATAACAGAGATATAATAATTGGTTATCAATCAAGTGTTTGAAGATTAAAGTCAGAAGATAAGACCTGCTGATGAAATTGGATTATCCAAATCTAAAAACCTTTTAGAAAGTTATGTATATTTTTAAAAATCGTCGGCAGCCATCCGTCTCGAGAGACGATGGTGTAGCTTCTTAAGGGTCTATCTGCACCGCCGAGAATGGCTGTGCAGTCCAACTCGGGAGTGACACGGTATCTGTCTCCTCCCATGTTGAATCGACATCTTGTGATGACGCTGGAGTGTCCTCTCCAGTGAAGCTGAAGCTACAGAGCCTGGGCAGGGTAATATGGAGGGTCTGCTGTTGCCCATGCAGCAGACCCCCCCTCTCTTAGCAGCTGAAGGGTCCAAGGGAAAGACGGAGTCAATACAGCTTGGCTTCAGGTGCGCCGCAGGAGTTGCCGGTGTTGACTACAACGTCAAACCGCCTTAGGGACTCCGGCTCCGGATTTTCTGTCGGGGTTTACTCCCTTATCCTTTCCCCTGAAGAGGTATGCCGCAAGGCAGCGGAGGTTTTTTGGAGTCAGAGTTTTCCTTCTCTGATGTACCCTGACTGGAAGATCGAACCAGCGACACTTAGCTCGCAGGCCGACGCTCAATCCACTGAGCCAAACCAGCCAGGATTTTTAAAAATATATACATTGTATTATAGAATTGTATATCTGAAACCAATATAATTTTATTAACCCATGTCATCCCAATAAATTCAATCAAAAAATCAAAAAATGTATACAGGCAAAATCTTAAGTGGACATTTAAAAATCCTTATATTACTTAGAATAAATTAGTTTTAGATTTTCTGTCCCTTAGTCTTAAAAATCCAATATCAAAGAACATAAAACATAAAATTTCTTAATAAATTTTAAATGTTTTTAAAGCCCCAAAATTTGAATTTCAAATGTCTACAAAATATAATGCGTCTTAGGAAGCTTTGAATGCACGGTTTCACCCAGTGACATCCCGGCTTAAATGCATGCCAGTTAAATGATGCACTGCAAACCCATTGCAACAAGGAATAGTCTCTTAAAAAACCAACCAACCTGAAAACAGCTGTTGAAACAATTATGTCATAGAGTAATAACATGACTGACAATTTAAAAAGTCAAATTTAAAAGCATCAAATTATATTTAATATACTATAGGTAGAAACTTTATGTATGCTATACTGATGAGTTGTTAAGATAGTATGTCTTTTCTTTAAAAAATTAAACTCTGTGAGAACCATAACTGGATAGGAATGTTACTCTTCTTGCCTTTTAACAGGAATAAAAATGATGCTTAAAAAAAAAAAGTTCCCAATCTAAAAATTTCTCTTTTAAAGTTCTTAAAACTGACTGTTTAGGTTATGTAACTGAATACGTCATAAAGTTTTCCCAAAATGTGCATTAAGAAACACTTTTAGATAAAACAGTGCATTCTTTAAAATATAATTATAATACTAGAGTTAAAAGTAGTATAATTATTTGGAGGTCTTTTAGAGCTGTGGGGTTTTTTCTTAGTACATTTTAATGTGAAACATTCTTGTCCTTTCTGAACTCAACTAGCTTTCTAGCCCAGTCTGAAGGTCATTGCCTCTTGGGATCATTCTTTTCCAGTTACAGAAAAGTGAAAGAAGCTAAAAAAAAATAAAAGAGCTAATCTGTCCTCAGTGCTTTCTGTGTGCCAGCACTATACAAAACTCTTTATATGCATTATCCCATTTAATGCTCACAAAACCCTCTGAGGTAGGGACTTTTACCTTTATTTTATAGATGGGGAAACTGGGGTTTAGAGAACTTATGGAACTTTCCCAGTCTCTTATCTCTCACTATCTCTCGATCCCTTCCCTGTTTTTCTTTATAGCACTTATCACCTCCTGACATATTTTATTTCCTTATTTGTTTGTTATGTGCTCCTACACCCAACTGGAATATGACATAGTGAGGTCGGAAGTTCTGCTTTTTTCACTGCTGAAATCTTCAGAGTCTAGAACAGTACCTGGCCAATAGTAGGTGCTCACTTAATATTTGCTGAGTAAATAGATGGATGAGCCTAGCTGCCCAGTTCTATCCTATTTCAGAATCCATGCTCTCTCCCACCCCCAGCCCCCACTCAATGCTGTTCTTACTCCTTGCCACACAGAAGCTTCACATGGACAGTCTGGATGGGACAGTTCCCAAGTAACTGGACAGTAAACCTCATATGGACCCTAGACTTGCCCTTGACCTATCATAGAGGGACTTTGGCTTGAAACTTCATCACTGCTCCTCTCCTTAGCTGCCTCTACCATTACATACCACCACTTAAATGGAATTTCTCTTAACAACCTATAAATGTAGTAATTTCTTATTGTGGGTATAGGTATAGAACAAAGAAAAGTAGCTTGTAGCCTTAGCTCTACTAATTATTAGTTAAATGAATTATACTAGACTCTTTTGAAAACCATTTCTTGTTTTGCCTTACCGTTCACTCTTGGGTCTTGTTCAACTTCTCTCTTTGACTCTTTCCCCTTGTTTTCCTTTGTTTTCTTCTTATTCACCCCTATCTTTGTCCTTACCTGTATTTTTGTCATCACTTCTCAGTCTGCTTTTTTTTTTTCCCTAGGAGATCACTGTTCTCATTGTCCTAATTATTACATCTGTGTAGGTGATTGCTATTTCTGTATCTCTAAAACTGCCTTATAATCTTTGACCCTGGTTGCCTGGAAAAGTCCATTTACATAGTGCAGGCATTCCAATTCACCAGGTATGTAACTGATGCCGGTATTTCCCCACCTCTCTATATCATTGTAGCCTGAAGCTTGTTTGTGTTCTTGTTACTAATTACTCAGTCAAGTAAACTTGTCATTTCAGAGCTGGACTCAATTCTTTACGAAGTACTGAGTCTTCCTCCAAATATCCTGAACCTATTTCCACATTAAGGATCATCAGTTCATGTGTGGACTATCTCCATGGATCTCTTTCCTTTCTCCTGTTTTTCACATAGCTCTTAGAGTTCTCTTTTCTAAAATACATTTGTTCATATTGCTCCTGTGTTTAAGGTCTTTTGTGACTCGTAATTGTTTACAGAATTTGACCCTGACCTTCCTTTAGAGCCTTCTCTCTCACTATTCCTCTTATCCAGTCCATACTTTGATATCAGAATACTCAGAGTTCCCTTAATATCTACTAACTTTATCTTGACTTTATTTTGTTGTTCTCTTTTCCTTCATTGCCTTCTACATCTTTTAGGTCCCAGCTCAACTGTTACTTCATCTAATTTAAACTAAGAGTTCCTGTACATATTTATCTCCACTACTAGGTTTTGAGTTTCTTGGATATGAGGACTATTTCCTTTTCATCTGTATGTCCTCTCAGCACCATTTCAGCTCTGTACACACCATAGGTTTGTATAGATTTTTGCTTAGTGAGTATATGGTTTCAGAAAAGCTCGATTGAACACCTCTGTGCTTCGCCTGCCTTGTCTGTCTCCCAGAATTACTGTTAGGATGAGGCGAAATGACGGGGAAAAGATCTTTGTAAAATTTTATTTTCCATATTAATGTAAGTCAGCAACTATAAGAAATAGCATAACTTTACAATAATTAAGTTTAATATGGTCCTTAACATTTAGAAACGTCTTTGAAATGCCTCCTCCAAAAAAATTATAGTTCTTATAACGTCATTGACAGTTTAATCAGTAATTTAATGCGTAGAGAAAATGAAGGTACCTAGAAAGCAGCAATGTGAAATTCGATAACAGAAAAGAAGAATATCTGGTATCAGTGTAGTTATTAACAGATATGTAACTTAAAGAATGGAATTTTTCTTAATATTTGGGGAAAGGTAGCATTCAATTGATTTTATGGGTTGAAAATTAATTTTGCTCTCAGCCATAGTTATACCCTGTGTTAGTTTTTACTTTGCTGACAAGGTAAGCTCTGACATGGGATACTTCTCTTGGTTATTTTGTGTATTCTGCATTATGGCTTTGTAAAATGTCAGAATATTTAAATAACACTCATATCCTGTAGCTATTTTTTCAAAGCAGTTCTTACCGTTTCTTAATTTTTACTATATCCTGACAGAACTAAATTTTAAAAAGTTTCTTTCCTATTTAAAATATTTATTCTATTTAACTTGACATAAGAAGTGTTTTCTTAAAGGATTATACTGCGGTATTACAGCTTGGGATGTTGCTATGATGCCAAATCTTAGCTCCCTTCCCTCTCTTATGGGAAAAAACAAAAACAAAAACCTGATATAAGTAACAAAAAGGAATAGTGTAATATTAAAATAGTCCTTGTAATTTGCCTTTTACAAGCACTGTGGTCATCTTGGACAGCTGTGATTGAGTCATCATTGAAATCCACAGAACACTCTACTTTTACTATAGTCCCTATAAATATTTTCACTTGATTACCATGGAAACTACTTAAAAAATATAAAGGAGTTTTAGAAAAATTACTATGACTCTTGACTCAGAGATATCTTTAATATTGTTTAAAATAATTTGTTTTTAAGATGCTTATTATTATTATGTATATATGGTAAATCCATGAAGTTTGAAATGAGGATTTTTGTGGTCTTAAATCATACCAAGTTGGCATTCAGTGTATTCTTAGGCAATATGCTTTAAACTTAGAGGAATGAATTAGGGTATGCACAGATAGATAGATATATATAGTCAACTCTTTTTTTTTGAACATATTAATGAATTCTTCATCTCAGCTGCCTCCTCAGCTCTATGTTACTTGTAGCATTTATCATCTGTACCACAACTTTTGGTACTCGTAGGCTTCTGAGTCCATTCAGGCCACTATAGAAAATATCACAGACTGGGTAGCTTATAAACAACAAAAATTTATTTCTCACAATTCTGGAGGCTGAAAGCCCCAGATCAAGGCACCCCTTTGTGGTTCGCAGCCTGCACCTTCACACTACGTTTGCAAACGGTGAAAGGGCCCCGGAAGCTCTCTGGGGCCTCTTTTAAAAGGGCACTAATCCCTTTCACGAGGGCTCCACCTTCCTGACACACGCACCTTCCAAAGGCCCCACCTTCTAATCCCATCACACCAGACTTTAGGGTTTCTACATACGAATTTTGAGGGGACATACACATTCATATTGTAACATATACTTTTTAAATGTCTTAATTGCCTAGGGGTGGGGGTTAATAGGAGGAGCGGTGTATTTTATCTCTGTGACAAGTCTGAGCACCTTGAGGAAAGAAGTTACCTCACATGCGATTCTGGTTTTGACGCCCCCCCCCCCCACCTCCCTGTGTTATTTAGGGAAGTTTAAAGCACATAAATACTCAGGATCTGCTTGTTTAGCTGAACGACTTTCTCTTTTATAGGTAGTAAACCAGTACCACTCTTCACTTCTGAGATGTCACCTGCCAAGATGTCCGTGACACTACCCTCCATGTACCCGGAGGACTGCCCGCAGTCTCCGAGCGTCATCCCCACCCAGGGGGACGCAGAGTCCTCAGGAACAGACACCTTCTGAATGAGAAGTGAGAGCCAGTACAAATTTTGTGCCACGGTTTTGAGGTCATTTTTCTCTGGTATAAAAAAAATCTCTCAGACTATTTTGGTCTTTGAGCATAATCTGAAAACTTATTTCTAAATTTTTATTAAAATGAAAAGCATAATTTGGGAAGTTAGTTAAATAAAGTAATTGAAATGTGAATCATCGTGAGTCTGGCTGTAAGTTATTTCTTAGAATCCTGAGGCACTGTGGAATTGTGGAAAGGGCATGTATGACATTTCTTATCTAAGCATTCACTCTATAGGTATAATTATTTGCACATAGTTATGAAATTAGGGTGGTCAACATGTTTCATTCCAAATTTTTTATAACAGTAAATAATTGGAACCAGTCTAATGCTTATCAGTAAGGGACTGATTTTAAAAAGTTATAATATATTTGTACAACAGAATGCTATCTGGTACAAAAAAGAATCTAAAAGTGTTTGTGGGTTGATATGGAATTATCTGAGGTATGTTATTAAAGTGAAAAAAACCATATGCAAGATAGTGTGTGAATTATGCTACCATTGTTTAAAACGGAGTGAAGAGGAATCCAAATATATGGTGTGTACACACATACAGGGTGGAGCAGAAGTAGGTTTACAGTTGTTTGTACAGAAAATAACAATAATAAAAATAATATAAGAATGAACCTTGTGATTCGCTGCAGTCTCCGTCGCTGTGTGGTCCTTCGGTCGCTCTGCGCTGCTCTGTTGCCAATACGTCGCTTTCCAACCAGCTGACTCTGGACAAGCTGGATGTGAAGGGGAAGCGGGTCGTCATGAGAGTGGACTTCAATGTTCCTATGAAGAACAACCAGATAACAAACAACCAGAGGATCAAGGCCGCCATCCCAAGCATCAAGTTCTGCTTGGACAATGGAGCCAAGTCCGTTGTTCTCATGAGCCACCTGGGCCGGCCTGACGGCGTCCCCATGCCTCACAAGTACTCCTTGCAGCCCGTTGCTGTGGAGCTCAAATCTCTGCTGGGCAAGGACGTTTTGTTCTTGAAGGACTGCGTGGTCCCTGAAGTGGAGAGAGCCTGTGCCGACCCGGCCACGGGGTCTGTCATCCTGCTGGAGAACCTGCGCTTTCATGTGGAGGAAGAAGGGAAGGGAAAAGATGCTTCCGGGAATAAGGTTAAAGCCGAGCTAGCTAAAATAGAAGCTTTCCGAGCTTCGCTTTCCAAGCTAGGGGATGTCTATGTCAATGACACGTTCGGCACTGCGCACCGAGCCCACAGCTCTATGGTGGGAGTCAATCTGCCACAGAAGGCTGGAGGCTTTCTGATGAAGAAGGAGCTGAACTACTTCGCCAAGGCCTTGAAAAGCCCGGAGCGACCCTTCCTGGCCATCCTGGGCGGAGCTAAAGTTGCAGGCAAGATCCAGCTGATCAGTAACATACTGGACAAAGTCAACGAGATGATTATTGGTGGTGGAATGGCTTTTACCTTCCTTAAGGTGCTCAACAACATGGAGATTGGCACCTCTCTGTTTGATGAAGAGGGAGCCAAGATTGTCAAAGATCTGATGTCCAAAGCTGAGAAGAACGGTGTGAAGATTACCTTGCCGGTGGACTTTGTCACCGCTGACAAGTTTGATGAGAATGCCAAGACTGGCCAAGCCACTGTGGCCTCCGGCATACCTGCTGGCTGGATGGGCTTGGACTGCGGGCCTGACAGCAGCAAGAAGTGCGCTGAGGCTGTCGCCAGGGCCAAGTGGGCGTGTTTGAGTGGGAAGCCTTTGCCCGAGGGACCAAAGCCCTCATGGACGAGGTGGTGAGAGCCACTTCCCGGGCTGCATCACCATCATAGGTGGGGGGGACACTGCCACTTGCTGTGCCAAATGGAACACGGAGGACAAAGTCAGCCATGTCAGCACTGGGGGTGGTGCCAGCTTAGAGCTCCTGGAGGGTAAAGTCCTGCCGGGGGTGGACGCTCTCAGCGATGTTTAGTGCTTTCCTGCCTTTCGGTTCCTGTGCGCATCCCCTCACTCAGCTTAGTATCTGTACTTGGTGTTAGCTCAGATCTTCCCCCACAGCAAGATTCAGCCAGTGGCCCAGAGATGCAGCCTCGGAACACTTAACGCAGTTGCCCGGCAGCGTATCAGCTCACCTTTCCTGCAGCCTGGATTTGACTACGTTCTTCAGGATCCCATCTGAATTTCTTAGTGGCTAAACCGTTGTGCATTCTAGAGCGCAGATATTTATATTTTGCCTGTTAAAGTAAACTGTTAGCTTAATTCTGTTCTTGGAGTAGCTTACTCCAATTAGCTCTGTCATTGTTTTTGCTACTGGGCATGAAAACAAGATGAAACCCCAGTTGGAGGTGGGGAGCAAGGGAGATGAAGGTGGAGACCTGTGAAATAAATAATAAAAATATTCGTGGAAACTGAGAAAAAAAAAAAGAATGAACCTTGTGCTTTGCATAATCAACTGTAAATGAAAAACATATTAATGTATATGCTTACATACATTTATTTGTCTATGTATGCATTAAATATCTCTGGAAGGATCAACAAGAAACTGCTAACTTTGTCTCCAGAAATTGAGTGGCTAAGTGATAGGAATCAAAATCACTACAGCTATTGTGTATTTGAACTATAGTTGCAGCAGGAAAAATTTATGAGTATGGCCAATTTTAATATACATTATATACACCTTATAAAGCTTTATACTTTATAAAGCTGTGAACTGTGACTGGATTACCTTTCAGAGCATAAATACAATATATAAAATTAAAATAAAAGCATGCCTTTGTAGTCAGACACATGTAGATTCTAATTCCAGTTTATTCACCTATAATTGCTCTGTGACAGGGGCAGGTAAACCCCTCCTTCATGGCTGCCTGGGTAAATGGGTTTAATAATTACTCTGCAGGATAATGGGGATTATCAGTAATGTTAACGGTAGCATTCAGCACAGTGCCCGGCACCAGATGAGCACTCAGTAAATGGTGAGTGTCATTATCTTGAGGGATTCCGGCACCCTACACTAGAGGTGTAAGCACATGACAAAGGCAGCCTGGCTTTAACAAAAAAATTTATATCCCTGAAAATTTTTCTTTCGCAACTACAGTTCAAACACCCAGTAACTATCGTCATCCTTGACTTTTCTCAGTATTTTTCCCAGTTACTTAGTGAGTCTCAGCCCTGACTGCACTTTAAAACCCCTGGGTGCTTTAAAAATGCCTGGGTTTCAGACCTAGGGGTTTGATTTATTGACCTGGGGTGGGGCCCAGGCGTTGGTGTTAAAAACGAAAAAAGGCCTTCCCTAGGTGATTTTAACGTCCACTGAAGAGCAATTTAGAGTTCCTTAAACCTCCAGTAGGGCCCATTGCCTGGGGAACTTGAGAAGGGTTTGAGGACCTCTTCTCAAGGAAGATAGAAGCTGCACAGACCTGTGGGGACTTGGAAATGTGTCAGCTCTCCGCCTGTTTCCTCTGTGCCACAGCTCCTCAGGCTTCTCCCAGACGTTTGCTACTTAAACGCTTTAGGTTTCATTTTAGAACCTATTTTTCTTTGCTGTGGCCTTGTGGACAGGCCTACTTGTCCTAGTTCTCATTTTAAAAGTAGAAGAGCCCTGACTGGTGTGGCTCAGTGGACTGAGCACCAGCCTGCAAACCAAAATGTCACTGGTTCGATTCCTGCTCAGGGCACATGCCTGGGCTGCAGGCCAGGTGCCCAGTTGGGGGTGGATGTTCCTCTACAAGTCTCTGGGTAGGGTGAAAGCTGGGGAAACATTTAGCAGTGCACTTGAACTTTACTTTTTAAAAAAAGCTTGGTGTCTGCTCATCATAGAATATATCTGGCCAGGGTTACTCCTATATATATTTTTCTGGCAACCACCTCAGTCCTTCTGGAGTAAAACTATGTTTGTAAATGTAAATTAAATGGCATTTTTGATGTTACAAGCTTTAAATGTTTTAAATTTAATTTTATAATTTCCAGCTTCTGGAATGAACTACATATAAGACATGCTACTAAGGTAGATTATATCAAGATTGAGGCTGTACACAAATTGGTAGTTACAAAATGGTCACAGGGAAATAACTAAAGCAATAGTCAATAATATTGTGATAACTATTTATGGTATCAGTTGGGGTACTGGAAATATCAAGGGGAACACTATCTAAAGTGTATGATTGTAACCACTAAGCTGTACACTCAAAACCAATACATAGTAAAAAAAATTTTAAAGATTAAGGCTGTTACTGCTGCTGGGTTTACATGCCTTAACATGAGGGTAACAGGTATGCAAAGTGTTCCTTTGGTATAAGCCATAAAATAAATTTGCACATTAACAGAATAATTGAATACATGTTTTTATTTTTATAAGATGATTACTTCAACTTCAGTAAATTTTTTATCACTTGCATATTCCAGGTCTCTTAAAGTTTTTTCTTGTTAAATGCTAAATATATTTTTAGATCAGTTTTATGGTTTTTCTATTAAAAACTTATTTTTCTATAAAATAAGTAAAGTAGCATTTCTTACTTCATGTTGGATTGCCACCCCCAATGCAAGATTATAGTTGTATATCTTTTTGAAAAAGTCCTGATGTTACCATTTTCTGATAGATGAATAACTTGAACAGTAATGGAGAATAGAATCCTTAGGATTTTTGTGATGTTACTAAAAAGAAACCCACTAAGGTGTACTCTTTTCTACCATGAAGCATGAGTATATCTGTTTAACAAAAATTAACAATGAAGCACATCAGGCACACAGTGTGGAGTGGACACCTATGGCCAGGCTGGTGGGGTTTGTCCTTCTCCCCCTTTTGCTCATCTGCTTCTCCAGGGGAAGATTCACCACGAGGAATCGTGTTGCTTCCTAGTATAGAATTATCATTTGGTCATCAAATATCAGTTGCACAGGAGTTTTAAAAACTCTCTTAAAAATGCACTGGAGAAAAACAAACAGAATTATAGTGACAAATCCCATTGTTATAGCTGAGAAAATTCCAGGAAGCCAGCTTTTTAATGAACCTGTCTCGTCCCCAGAGAACAGATTCCAAGTCTCAGACCGTCAGACCTTTGAGAGTAATCATCCTGTATCTGGATGTTTTAAAGATTTTTTTTTTTTCTTTTTGTACTGAAGTGTTTACCTAGGAACAATAGGAAATATTAGCCAGAGTGCAGATGTCCTCTTGTGAGGCCAATAAATATTGTAAAGCTATGTGATGGTCCATTCATTACCAAAGGAGGAAGCAAATCAAAGCTCTCTTGCTGGGTCTTTATAGTGTGAATGGTCTCATTTATAATATTTCAGCCATACTGAGGGATAAGGTACTGATACATCTCTTAAATTCAGGGATCCTAATCAAGTTTAAAAAAATAACCTCAAGCACGTCAATAGACTTCTCTAACTTCTGGAGGTCACGCCTATGAGACCTCTGAAGAGACCCAGATGGTGAAACTGAACAGGATTTAAAATCTTCAAAGGAGTGGGTAAGGAGTCCCAGGAATAGTTCTCGGTGTGCATAGAGGTCACAGATAAAGAACAGGCCTGGCGTGCACGATTGATATGATCTACATGTAAAGAGTTGAAAGTGTGTCTTCCCTGAGTTATTGTGACGAACAGTGATAACTATTTCAGTTGACATTTTGTTGCCTGCTTTTTCTGAACAAAGGCATTTTCTTTCTTATTTTTAACAAGGTTTTACCTTAGGAGGAGTAGTATTAAGTTGTAATATAGGAGGTATATCTACCATTAGGATAATTGTATGGGATTTTGTAGTAAGCTTGGTAGCTATTTTTTTTCCTTTGGTCACATTCCTCAATAGTCACATGGGTTATGAAAGTACCATAGACATCCAGGACTACTTTAAAAGGTGATTGGGTTGATTTTTCTCCCTGGATAAAATATTGGCTGTGTGTAGTTCCATGTAATTATAACAACCAGTATCTGGAGCTGTTTGTTTCCTGTTCTGAATATAGAAGAGATGTTCAAATCCTATCCATGTGGGGTTGTTGCTAGCATTAAGAGGTAGTCCTATAATTTGAGTGACCCCAGGAGTCTGGAAGGACAACAGATCCTGCAAGAAATCAGTTGGCAGATGAGGTGGTGGTTTGACTCATTCTTAGAAACAAAGGAGAGAAAATGTGTTTTGTTTTGTTTTCAGAAAAGGGAGGGAGGAAATGAAGAAAAGTGGAGTCAGGAAACAGAGAAGGAAAGCAATAACCCACAGTTACACATTAACAATTTTACAAGGAAGTCTGTCAGTTTGATTGGGCATAACAAAAAAATTCTGTTTTTGTTTTTCTTGTCTTGGGGAAAATTTGCTCTTCCGAAGTTGTCTGCTTCATCTGAAGGTCTTGATAAGGTGTTTGCACCCTGATGCCATCTGCTTCTGGAGGCTTTTCTGAATACTCTCAACTTGCAGTCACGCTGGAAATGTGGAGTACAGGTCCATTGGTCTGAGTTGGAAGTTCATTTTCATTATGACATACTAAACCCCATGTGGACTGTTGTAGCTGTTGTCAACAGGACCTGCAATGGCTCCTTCCTGTAAGTGTTCTAAAGAATTTTTACAGCTGTTTCTCTTAGCATTTTCTGTAAAACAAACCTACCCAATACTAGGTGGGTTAAGAGAACCATTCATGTATTCATAATTCTGTGGATGAGCAATTTGGTTGGACGCAGCTGGGACAGTTTGCTCTGCTCCTCATGATGTTATGTGGTTTTATACATGCATTTGCAGTCAATAGTTGTTGATGGCCTCATTCACATGTCCAGTGGTTGATGGCTGTTAGCAGGGCAATAGAGTTAACAGGCCATGTGTTCATCATCCAGGAGGCGAGCTCAAGCTCATTTACATGGTGTTGGCTGAGGGTTCCTGAGAGCAGCAAGAGAGCAAGCTCCAATGTGCAAGCAGTTTTCAAATCTCTGCTTGTCATGTTAAGGCCTTGTTGACCAAAACAAGTTGCATAACCAAGCCCAGACTCAAAGAGTAGAGAAATATGTAGACTCTATCTCTTGATGGAAAGATCTGCAAAGTCAAGTGCAAAGGAGCACGCGTAAGCGATAGGAAGAATTTGTGGCCGTTTTTGCAATTTAATATGTACTGATATCTTTTCTAGTGAAACTGGTCAAGAGCTAGAAGTCATACAAAGGTTTGGATGATGTCTCCTTTGGCAAGGTGGCTTGTACATGTTGGGGATAAGACTAGATTAGCTTCTGATGCATTTAGCTTGATCTGAATGCAGCAAAACAGAATGATTGGTGGAGTTATTTCCAATCACATGGGATATCCTGTAATGATGTCCCAGGGAGAAAATCTATATGAGCTCTGAGGAAGTGATCATGAAGCTGTTAACACCAGTGACAAAACATTAAACTAAGGCAGATTACAGATTTTTGATAGTTTAGAACTGGGGTCAGCAAATTTTCTCCGTAAAGGGCCAGGTAGTAAACATTATAGAGGTTTTGCAGACCGCATATGGTCTCTGTCACATATTCCATTTTCTTCCTGTTTTTTTAAACATAATTAAAATATGTAAAAAATAACAAAACATTTTTTAGCTTGGGGACCATATGAAAACAGTCTGTAGGCCAGATTTTCCACAGAGGCTGTAGTTTGCCCACCCCTGATTGGGACAGTTTTAGCCTCAGTGTTGCTTCTCCTTTTGGATGGAGAGTGAGTTTCTGTGTTAGGAGAGAAATGCTGCAGAGTTCCTATATAACTGATAATAGTGAAATGAGTTCCACAGTCCCTGGATAGAAGAGGGATTCCCTATGTTGTGAGCACAAGGTCTAGCAATGTTTTCCTTCTGTAACATCTGTAGCTTTTCATCAATGAATGGGTTTTATCCATCCTGAAAACTTAGGGACTACTGACATGTATTTATAGCCTAAAGACTTGGGTAGTTGTATAAAATCCATTTGTAAATGTTCAAAGGGCCTTGAGAAGGAGATTGTGTATTTCGTCTTGCCTTCTAAGTTTACCTGGGTTAAGTAAGTGTAGATAAGACATGATTCTACCACTTCCTAGTCAAATTTTGAAAAAAAAATTTCCATTTTGATGTTTTTATCTACTGTGGCACTTAATTGGATTCATGATGCAAGACATCCTGAAGCTGTTTCATCAGCAGCCATTGGATGGATTGTGTTACTTCTGAGCAGCTGTGGGGAGGTTTGTCAGAACCTGCCTTTATGGAGGAAATGATCCCTGCAATTGCCAATATTGGTTTATTGGAAGGTTAGATTGATTGTTATGAGTCAGTTATAGCCAGTATAAAGTGAGACAGTGTTCCTTCCACAATTGGGGGGAATTAGAAGTCAACTTGGTGGAACTTGTTTTGGTGGTAATAAAAACTGCTTGTTTAGCATGTGAGTTAACAAGGGTGTTCATTGATTTCTGAGGCAATGCACTGTCTATTAGTGTCTACCTTAACTGACAGGTATTTTTCAATATTGAATAGCTATTAGTGAATCATTAATATCTTTACCATTTTTGATCAGGATTTCGTTAGAAGTAAAAAATTCCCTTTGTTTCCATAGCACCCCAAAGTTATGAACAATTCCAAATTCACATCTACTATCTGTTTAATGTTTACTATTTCTTTCTTTTTCTTTTTCTTTTTTTTTTTTTTGCCGGAGTGCAAAGTCAAGTCAGAGCGATTAGTTCATCCATTTGGACAGATTGAGCATTAGGCAAAGGAGCAATTTTGGTAGCTCATGTCCTGTGGTGACAGTGTATCCTGCACAGGAAATGCCTTTGTCATTTTTAAGGCAAGAGCCATCTAAAAATAGTATTAAATTGGGATTGACTAAGATTTGACCTGGGCATTCCTATCTGTATAGTTTTTACTTTTTTACTGAAGTAAATATTTTATAGAGAAAAGTACTAACTGTAAAGAGCTCAATGAATTTTCTCAAATGTGCATACATACCTGTACAAATTCCTGCTAGGTAGAAATAGAACATTTCCTAGCATCTCAGAAGGTTCCTTTGTGCCCCCTTCCCAGTCAAAACACAGCCTTCCTTGTCCAGAGCTAACCACTGTTCCAACTTCTATCACCATGAGTTAGTTTTGCTTCTTGAATTTCACTTAAGTAGAATCATAGAGTATATAGTCATTTATTCTTGTCTTCTTTTGTGCAGTATATGTTCTGTGAGATTCATACATGTTTTTGCATGTATTGATAGTTTGTTATTGTTTATTGCCATGTAGCATTACATTATATAAATATTCCACAATTGAATGCATTCTATTGTTAATGGACATTTGGATTGTTGCCATTCTTTGTTATGAATAAAGCTGCTGTGAATATTACTGTCTATTTATTCTGGTGGACAGATGCACTAATTCTCTTGGGTATGTTTCTGGGCAATAGGGTAGGCATATTTTAGCTTTCATAGGACCTTGGCATTCTCAATTCCCATGGTAGCACTAAACAGTCATGGGTGTCTCTTCATCCAGAAGGGAAACAAGTGGTGGGATTAAAATGTGAATGATATTCAACTGTGGTATGCAAAATGGACAGTAGAAGGATTTCCTAATGAGCACAGCAGCTGACAAAAAATAGCGGAGTGTTGCCTAGAAGTAGCAGGGCCTGCACAGCATGGAAACGCAGAGTTAGTGCAGAAGTAAGCACTCAGCAGCCTAGAGCAGGAGCTTGACCAGTTAGCCACTGCCATCCTCAGGATGGTAGGTTGTAGCTCAGATCAAGAGATTTGTTCAGATAGGCAACAAGCTTCTGGTGCGGACCTGTCTCCTGAATTAACACTCATATTAAGCAATCTTGTCTTTCCTGAACAAGTAGAGAGAAGGGTTTTGCACAGTTAGGAGCATGTGAAGTGTAGTGTTGCTGTGGGAAACTTCTACCTTAGTATCCAAGGGAAAGGTTCGGGAATCATGTCTTACAGGGCAATCCTGAAAACCTCAGCTGTCCTTGAGTTTGGGGCCTTGAAAGTAATGGAACTGTTTTTATTTTGGAGGAGGACAGAGTGTCTGCCTATAGACAGATCATGACCAAAATTATGGAGTCTCAAATTTTGTAGTTATTTTTTAATTATGGAGTTACAAATTTTCAATTATGTAGACCAAAATCATGTAGAGTTGTAACTTTTTCTAAGATACTTTATGTCCCTTTTCTGCCAATTTTATTAAGAGATATTTGAAATCTTCCTGTGAACAACTTAGATTGGGAGGCTATAGCAATAAATTAATCTGCCTGTTGTACTGGAGTGGATTCTCATGGAAAAATCAAATTATTAAGATCATTTATTTGGACATTGAGAAAAATGTGAGGGTGATTCCATAAGTCCTCAAGTCCCATGATTTTTGCACGAGGCAAACAAGCACCAATTCTCCTTAACTCCTGGTCATTAAAGAAGGCTGCATGTATATCCACTGCTATAAAATATGTTCTCATGGGGGGGGGAATGGAGGACAAGGTAGTTTTGGGGTGGAATATAATGAATCAGAGAATCATAATTCTATTGATTTTTCAGAGGTCTCAAACAAATCAGGAGATTTCCCATGAGGTTTATTAACTCGCCACATGAGCACTGTCGGGACTGGTACAAATAGAAGCAGCCCACGTTCTAAAAAGAGGGAGTGGGGACTGAATATGAGATCTCCTCAGGGTTGGATAAGTCTTGGGTAATTTAGGCAGAAATTTATAAGGATCGATTTAAATCTTAATATGGTCAGAATGAATAAGCACAGCCCTTAGCCTTTAGATGTGGTTCTTAAGCTTAAGCTATGGCCCTACTAGGATTTCAATGATATGTTCAAATTGTTTACCAGGCCCCTCTAACTTGGAGGGACGTGAATCCTAAACTCTGTCTTCCCAGTCGGGCAACTGTTGACATCTCTACTCAGCGTTTTCAGGCTTCCAGCTGTTGCTTTCTACTGGGTTATTTGGATTTTTCACCCAGCACATATGTAGTGCAGGAGTCAGCTAACTGAGTTTGTGTGCAAATATTAGGGCTCCACCCCTGTGGCTCCCTTCTGTATGGAATTTCCCTGCTCAATGTTCAGCCTCTCTGAGAGCCCCGAATTCTGATTCTTACTCTCAGGCCAATGAGACTGCCTCTTTGCTTGAGTGTGTCCTCCATGTACAGGGGCATTGGGAAGTGCCCTGCATCAGTGTGGACCTCAACAAATGTGTTTTCCTTCTTTCAAGGTATGAATATTCTCTGGTTCCTGTCTGCTTTTGGTTCCTCTCCAGTGTCTTTAAGAGACTGGTTTTATATGTTGTCTGAAGTTGCATTTGTTACTGGCAGGAAGATTAATCTCTTATAAATACTTTACCATCATGGGAAGCTGGAATTGGAGAAGCAATAAATGGTGAAGGAGAGATAGCCACACCTTTATTGTTTAACCGTCTTCTTTTTCCTTCACTCTCCCCTGTCTACCAGCAATCTTTCCACCCCTGGTGCTTGTCTAGAGAGGCCCTGGATTTCAGTAAGAAGGAAGGAACAGAACAGGCTCAAGAATTTGGAGATGATATCTCTTTGCGGGTATGCCTCCTCTCATCCTTGGGATCCTAACGTACTACAACAGTAGTTCCTAACCTGGTTTTAGATCATTTAAAAACTAAGACGCACAGGCCCCACTCCACACCCACCAAATCTGCAGCTGGTGGAAGGCCCAGGCAATTCTGATGCTTGGCTGGCACTGGGAACCATTACTAGGAGAGGCAGGCCTCAGGTGTTCTTGAATGAACATGTGAATGAACGCATAGGCACAACTGGTGACGGTGAGATCATTCCCACAGGTAAACCGCCTCCTCGTCCACAGGCTGGTTTTGGTGTCCACCGAGTAGTCGAGGACTTGCCCAGAGCTGTGGAAACTATCAGCCAGGGTGTGTTTTGACAGTGATATATGATGCCTTGCTTCACGGCAAATAGTTCAGGAATGGCCAGGAAGTCTGAAGTCCACTGAGAGTGTGTCAAATGTAAGGTGTCCTGTTAGGTTTCTCAATCTCTCAACAGTCTTGAAATTTGTTTGTCCTTGTTCCAGTTTATATGCTCCTGAAAAAGAGCCTTTTATTGTCCTGCATCTGTCACTTAAAGATATCCTTAACTCAGGAAACAAACCTCACTTATCTTTAGAAGTGTTTTACTTGGATCAAAAAGCAGCTGAATACAAATGCTTTATGATGCCTGAAAAATAACACCCAGAGGTACTATTCTAAAACGACTTTGAAATCCTCCCCTTTTAATACAAGTCTTTCTCCTTTGGGAGGATAATTTTTTAAGAGGTAATAATCTGGTACTTGGCATTAACCTAAGGCTCCTTTGCTATTAAATGTCATAAACAAAGCTCTTGCTTGTAAGATGAACATACGTCAAGCTACAGGCACTTTAACTTCCCAGTAAGAAAAGGGGCATGTGCTTCACAATGAACTGATAGCCTCATTCTGTGAGCGCACTGGAGGCCTTTGGTTTAGGACAGGGAGACCATCCACGGAAGGGCTTACGTGGGGATGACACGTTGTGGCTCCTATTCTCCCAAGTGCTGCAAATGGTGTAAGTTGCCACTTAGTAGATTTCTAGAAGGTACATCATTATATCTTCGCTTTCACTGTATGTTTATTGCAGTAACACTAATCAATAATGAGCAAGTGTGTGTGATGGTTTTTCTCTTTAGAAGCACAATCAATAAACCATAGTTTTATTTACAGTTGATTCTTCTTTATCTTGCTGCATACACCTTCACATCTGGATTTTCTTTGTTAGACAGCAAATTCCTGTGAAGCAGTGAGAATAATTTTAAAGAAAAAGTGAATATAACACCTAGCACATAGTCCTTTAATACACAAAAGTTTTTTGATATTTATTAATTATAATTATATGCAGCAATTTGGAGTCTTGTGAAATCATGGATTATATAAACAGAGATCAAATTTTTACTTCTTTGCCACCTGTTTTTCCAACAGAAGAACAGCCAGGTAAAAGAGAATATTTACTTAGAAACACTATCAACATATTGTCTTTTTCTTTTATTTATTGTTTTTCTATTACAGTTGTCCCTCTTTTTCCCCCATTGCTCCCCCCCCGCCCCCACCCAGCCCTTCTCCTACAGTCATTCTGCACCCCGTTGTCCATGTCCAGGGGTCATTTATACTAGTTCCTTTACATATTGTTTTTTTTTCATGTTGGAGTTTTCTGAAGCCTTTGCTCAGCATTATTATTTGATTTAACCATCCATTAGAATGGAGAACTAATTAAGAGAAGCGAAGTGGGGTTAAAATGTGTTCTGGTCAACCAAAGAATGTTAAATGTGCACTTTAAATTCAAATTGCATTGATCCTTTTCACATCTATGAACATAAAGTTTCACAAAAAGGCCCCCAAATTTCCTGTTTTTATGGGCTTCTTCCTTAATCCTCCCTTCTTTTTCGTTCTCCCTTAGAATCCTAAATATCCTCCTTCTCTGGAGACTAAATTGGGTGCATCTTGAATTCATTTCTTAGAACATAAGAAATCTTTCTCTTCTCCATAAGCTGTCAGTACCATTTATATTTTAAATGAAAGGCAACCCTTTTCCTGAAGGAGGAACTCCATCTTTCTTTGGGGATTATCTAAACAATGTCACGTGTCCTTTTTTCTCTGTTCCATCTTCACATGAGAAAGCATAAATCATGTAACCCAACAAATAAACACAATTGACATGTTATTTCTCTTTCTATGGAGACATCAGTTCTTTAATCTCCCATTTCTTGTGAGCAGGCCTACTTTAGAGGACTGAAATCCTAATGTATACACAATGGTATTCTGTAAGCAAGAAAGAAAACTCTAATGGATCTGTATGTTAGAGAAATTTAATGTAACATGACTGCACGAATGCCTCTTGCTGTTTTGCTTCTCTCGTCTTGGTTGACTATAAAAACCAGAAAGCATTCCTGCTGAAAGGAAAAGAACAGCTCGCTAAGAGGAAAACCGTACCGTGAAGTGCTGGCAATGCTCGGTGCCAAGAACCTGAGACTTTCTTTCAAGCATGATGTTTCATTGTTAAGGTTTTATAATAAGTTAGCTTTAACCTATTAAGAAAAGGGTGATTTATAAATAGGGGGAAAGCAACCATTTGCCCCATTCATTCTTCTCTAGTACAAACAAGGTATTAGACTAATACTTTCTTGGCATAATGCGAAACTCTGAACTAACAAAAGAGGTGCAATTAAAGCGCACCTGGCCTCAGAGGTCTTCTTTCCATAAAAGTTAAACTCTAATGACTAGCATTCAGTGGCCAAGAGTGGCCCAGGATATTGCCCAGCACTTTTAATTGGTAAAGAGCCGTTCTACCAAAATAAAAGTCATTTGACAGACTGGAGAAAGCCTAAGAGAGGCAGCAGGGGGAGCCTCTTTATGTGTCTCTTTCAGGAGTGAGCCCCTTGGGTAGGGGTCTGCTTGTGTACATGTTAGGGTTGTGAGCCTCTTGAGACAATCTGGGGGTTTTGTTTGGAATCTGTTTGAGAAAGGCCAAGGAAGTGAATCATGCTCCCCCAGAAAACGCGTTTTGCTGTGATTTTTATCTTGTTTCCTTTGGTCCAAGTGATTCCTAATATTCAACCCCCTGGGTGCTGGCAGTGTAGCAGGGCATCCTGGGATCAGATTTGGTATGGCAGCTACGCTGTGAATGCCTAGGAGGCCAAGTTGCTTCCTGTGGAATGAATGGTCCTTTAGGAACAAGCACATAAAAGGAACTTCTTGCCCCATCCAAGGCTAGGTAAGAGGTGGCGAGTAGGCCTCCATTCTCAAGTGAGGTGCTAGTTCACTACAAAGCGGGCGGTGGCAGTCTGAAGCCCAACACCCACCTCAAAGATATACAAGGCTGATGCTGGATATTAGAGAGCATTTCTTGGGAGAGGATGGTTTTTTGGGATGGGGGTGAGTTTGATGGGGCCCAGTGCAAGAAGCCTGTGGGGAGACCACTCAGAGAGCTTGTTGAGTCCCAGGAGTTTGGGGAATCCACTCAACTGTTGTCTCAGGAATCTAAAGAGGAGAAGCCGCGGCCCCTCGCTGAGGCAGCAGGGGAGAGAGAGCAAGAGCAACTGTGCTGCACTGGGAACTAGCTACCCCTCCCAGCGGGGGTCCGGGGAGGCACGGGGGTATGGGAGCTTTGTTTCTTGGCCCAGAAGTGGGCCGTGTTGGAGAGAGCCCTTAGGGAGACATTTTACATCTTCCCAGGAGGATCGCCTCAAGGGGTGATGTGACCCCAACCACAGGGTGAACCACTGCATTCCCTGGGGCTGAGGGAAGAAAGAAAAATAACCAACCAGAAGAGAATTACAGTCTGATCTTGCCACTGTGATGTCTGAGGAATCCAGAAACGTACCACAGGAAAGGTGGTCGGCTTTAACCGTTTACCCAACTTAGGAGGCGTAAGCTAAAGTCGGCTCTCCAGGTAGGGGAACTCAACCCCAAGTGATGCTGGTGTGAGTCAAGTGAGATCTTTCAAGCCCCTTTTCTTTCACCCTCCGCCACCTTCCAGCCTTTCAGGAGCCAGATGGTAAGTTGGGGAGAGCAGACGTAGAAGCGGCAAAGAACCAGATGAAATCTCATTCAGTGCAGGCCTTCCTGCTACGGAACCCTGATCTGGGAGGAGGCTCAAGAGCAGTTTAGAGTTCTCACTGTAAGGCTGAGCATTTCGATGTTCATGACTCTTTTTTGTGAATGTAAGTGATTGGAGGACTTTTTGTTAACTGGGAATGAGTGGATAGCTGTGGAGTCTACCTATATTATGACTTTACTTATCATCTAAAAATTAATGATAAAAATATAATAATAATGTGATTATGACACTGCTTATCATCTAGGAGTGAGTGGATAAGCTGTGGGCCCACTGGAGATTTCATCCAGAGGTCAAGAAACAATATGTCTCGGGCAGTAGGGCCTGAATGCGGCTTTAACAAGACTAAAGCCTTTTTCTGGTTGGCCACCCCAGGAGTGAGTTCTGTACAGTCAATGTGCCAGGGAGAATTTGGAAATTGCTTTGTAAAAGAAGACATTTAACATTCTTCTCCTCCACCTGGCATAGATATTTTCTGCTCCCAAAGTGCATTTGGGTGAATAAACAATCAAATAAATGACCTGTGGAGCAGCTGAAAATGTCATTAGAGCATTTAGTGTACATGAAAATGAAGGGAAAATATGCAGCTTCTTCAGGCTTCGAAGACTGTATGTTAAATATTACTTTGTCTAGGACTGAGGTGTGTTTCTTAGTGATCATCAAGGAAATAAATCTTAGTAATCTAGAAGTAAAAATTAATAGGACTATTTTTACGCAGTAGAAGAGACATTATATGTAGAGCTATTGATGGCGGGCATACTGCCACTTTAATAAAGTCGCATTTTAAACATCCACGAGCACTTTATGAGATCACTTGCAGTTTGTTTTTTTTAAATGATGTGTTAAGTTCTGAAGTATCCAGTTAGTAACCTGTTTCTGAAGTAGGTTTCCTTAGAGAACGGCACACTCCACTGGTGAGTGGACCACTCAGGTCAGGTGGGACATCTGCTCTTGAAGAATGTGAACTGGTAACAAAAGTTGTAAATATATATAAGGCTGTGTGTGCAGGAGGAGGAAGATTAAGAAAACTGCAAAGCTCTTGAAAAGCGTCACTTCTCACTGCAATCTAGGGAGTCCTTTGAAGGAAATGGTGATTAGTACAAAGGCTGCAGGATAATTAACGTCACACACACACACACACACACACATATCAGAAGGTATAACTAGGTGTATATATACATTTGGTTAATGTGCATTCATCCATTTAGCTTCATGAGAGCAGGGACTCGCTAGTCTATCAGATATAAAATGCCGCCCAGGCTTGCAATCATTTGACCTCTTTTCTTCCTTTTCCCTTCATTATCCAAGGTATTTCCCTGGAAAAGATATTGTCTCCTTTCTTACTCTTCAACTCTCCCCAGTTGGCCACCCACACCCCCCACATCGCCATGTCTGCCCAGGGCCTGGGGGGGAGGTGATGGCGGGTTCTGGCACACACAGGCCTGCAGCTGCGTGAATGAGGTCCGGAAGTGTGGCCCTTTGAGCTCTGGAGGTACTGCGTCTTGTCTGCTCCAGCGCAGGGAACCCCCAGGTCCCTTGAGCAAATCCAGAGGTGGTGCCTCTCAGCTCTAGTGAATATCCCTATTATTTTGGTTGGTCAGTTTTTACCACAAATAGTGTCAGCATTCTTACATTGTACCAGGACTGATCAGTACATTGTGGAAAAAAAAAAAGGAAATAAGCACCAGCGGTTGGTCTTTATCCTGGGGCCCCTCTCATTCTTGTTAGCACCGATGGCTCTACTCCATTTCCAAAAAGTAAACAGACTGTGTTTTGTTTTGTTTTTACCAGGGGATAATCAATAAGGAGACAGTATTCATGGAGAAGAAACAGAGCATGTCCCCTTGGTCCAGTTTTTATCTGGTGTCCATGGGCTCCTCCTCTATAACTTCCTTCATCAGAGTTTGCTTTTCAGCATCTTTGTACTCATGAACTATCCCTTCAACAAGTGAGATCAATTTGTTTTTTTAAAGTGAATGACTTCTGGTTTTGCATTTTGGTTCTTATGTTTGGCAACTAAACTAGAAACCCAGGGCAGGCCTCCATCCTCAGAAGTTATAACTAGGGGCCTGGCCTTTCTTCTTTCAGAGAGACACATGTCAGGAGACCTTTTAACAATAGTTTATCTTAAAATGCACTTTTCTCTCTCTCTCTCTCTCTAGTTTTACTGATAGGTAGGCAGCTTTAAAGAAAGGCAATGAGATCTTTTCATTCCTTCCAGACTGTGGTCCAAGGTGAATACATTAATGTAGAGCTTGGGATTTACCTAATGGTTTTCAGAAGCCAACTCCATAGCTTTGATTAATGCTGCCTCATAATACCAATGATGTGTACCCCGGTAAATCATTAGGACATTTTCCCTTGGTAGTATATTAAAGCCATACATTACAGGCTACTGTGGCTCAGGTGATGTATTGCTTGGGGGGAAAACACACCCAATTGGCTAAGGGCCTTGCTGTACACACTTGTGTGGAGTTAAGTCTGGCTGCTTTTTTATGGGACTCTGTAGCATTGAAAGTGTTCAGAAAATCTTCCCCCGTCCCCGCCCCAATACCAAAGAAATGTTCCTCAAATTTGCTTGATTCCTTTGTTCCAGAGGTCTAAAACTCTTTGAAGTGCAAATACATGTGAAAATATTTAATACAGGTTAGAAGTATAGATTTTGGAATCATCAAAATTGGTGGGTTTGAATTTTGGCTCTCATTTGGTGGGCTATGTAGTCTTAAGCAAGTCAGTCATTTAGACTTTCTGATAAATAGGGAGTGTGTGTGCATGTGCATGTGTGTATAGGTGTGCATGTGTGATATCTTACAGAGAAGATGAGCTGAGATCATGTACGTGAAGTGGGTGGCCGAGTGCTTGGCACCTAGGTAGTAGCTAGTTGTGAAGGTTTCAGCAGGGACCTCGTGACCAACATTTCTCTGCCCAGCTTGGAATCTTCCCATAATAACTACTTTATTTTGAGCTGCTCTCAGTGACTAGATTTATATGGGAGTCAAGGTTAACGATCCAGGTAGTGTCCTCCCATTTGGAAATCCTGTGGCAGAGTTGCAGGGCAGTGCTAAGTGGTCAGCCAGGCAGGCTCTGTCCTCCTTAGGCCAGCCTCCTCACCTGTCAGTAACAGCCAGCTGAGCTATGTAGTTCGAGCACAGAACACCCTGTGCTACAGTGTAGACAGGCTCTCAGGGAGAGAGAAAGTACTGCTCACCCTTGTTCTTGTCCTGTGCTTTTGGCTCTGTGCTAGAGGTAAAAGGAAAAAAATGAAACTGGAGAGACAGCTTTTTTTTTCCCCACCAAGTTCAGCTAAAATAATTTGGTTTCCAGCATCTCAGACACTCTCTGCCAAATTTTGGCACTGGTCTGATCTCTCCGTCAGCAAAACCCATGGTTACCTTTTAGAAAATGCCCTACTTCGTTGTTATAGAAATCTACCTGTGCCTCATGTGAACAACTGTGGGGTAAAATTATATTTATTGCACATGCAACATAGCAATAACAACACACATAAGGGCTTTTTCTATAATTTTACCAGCCTGACACATCTGTTTTCATTTTTCTAGAATCCTTTCCAAGCTCTACCCTATCCATACATAATTTTATATAGTTACATATTGCATAGGTACAATCATTAATTTAGATTGATTTTATTAGATAATTAGTATATGAATATAAATGTGCTGTAAAAATTCAAAATTAGAATTCTATAAAGCTAACAGTGAAAATCTCCATGACCTCACTTCAACCAGTTTTTGTTTTGTTATAGTTTAGTTTTTTTTTTGAAGTGACATCATCTGCAAGTGTTGCCCGTGACTTCCTTTAATTCACTTAATATATCTTAGAACTTTTCATGCCAGTACCTAGATCAACTGTTACAGCCTTGTTTTCACTTAACATTTTCATAAAAGTTTCTTTATATTGCCAAAGATTTTCAAAATTATTATTTTGAACAATGAGTATGAGTGAAATGAGACCCTCATGGCTTATTTATGGGACACAAAACAATTTATCCACAAAGCCATTGTCCAAGGTGAGCAGTGCATATTTGATACTAAGTTGGTTGGTGAACCAGAAAACAGTTCTTTGGAAAGAGAGCCAGCCTGTGCCCATTTTACAGATGAGGCAACTGAAGCTCTTCCCCACTTCTTCCTGAATGGAGCACAGGAAGGAGAGCATCTTTCAAACCTGAGGATGAGAAGCACATGCTAAGAAAGGGCCTTGGTTGCCCATGACTTCCTTGAGCAGTTGTATCAGCTCTGGGCTGCCTACATCTGGACTTCTTACTATATGAGAAAAAGACCCATCCATTTGGTTTAGGCACTAGAGCAGGATTTCTGTCACATGCAGACAACATACCCCTCCTCACTGATACAGCGATGTTCACTCATTCTCATCCACTCACTGAGCATTACTGAGTTCTCGTCAGGTGCCCACAAAGTAAAGACTGTGTACACAGCGGTAACAGTTAGCATTTGTGGAACACAACACACAGAGCTTGTGCCATGAGCTCTACGTGTCTTCTCATCTAGTTTTCCCAAGGGCCCTCTAACGCAGCTATTGTTTTCCTCATTTCACAAATGAGGAACCTAAAACTCAAAGAGATGACGTAGCCCACTCAACAGCACCCACCCAGTAAGGTCCAAAGCCTCTCTGATGCTGAACTGCAACTGACGGCCCCCCTTTATCATGGAGGGAATAGGAACCCAATACATTTTTTTTGAGAAGCTAAATAGTGTGATCAAATAACATTTACCACCATACTGTAAATTGTGTATGATTATTATGATTTTCAAATGAGTTTCAAAGAGAGAGCAAGTGACCAGCATAGCTCATTCAGTTTGACGACCTCTGTTAGAGACTGTGTTCAGAGTCTGAAGTGAGGCCTGGCTGCAGCGAACACGGCAAGGGAGCCAGACTTTTCTGGAGTTAAAGCAGTTGCTGTGGTTGTGTTTTCTCCGGCTGGCATCAATTACTGACTTTCTGTCAGCAGAATATTCCAGATGGGCTGGTTTCTACAAAGTCCCCAGGGAGAATCCCAGAGTTTAGGTTCTGGGGGAAGGGAAGGGAGGAAATTGGCATAAGAGACCGTTTGAAAGGGCTGTTTTTCAGTCTCCCCAAATCAGGTACAAAATAATGAACTGTCACAGAACACTTTTCCATTTGTTAATTGTTCGGTTCTCCCAAGCAGGAGAGGAGAGTGAGAGAAGGGCAACCTTGGCCACGTGATTGGAGGCAGATTTGTTTACCAGATCAAAGCCCGTGGGTAATGGAAACTTCGGAGGGGAGAGGCTGGTGCCGTGGAGCAGCGCCTACAGTGCCGACTTCACTGAGCGCTTTATTCTGTATGCTCTGGAGCCTGCACCGCGCCACTTGTAACTGCCTCGTCCTTTCAGACTTGTCACAGGAGGGTACTGGGGCTGCTGGCACTGCTCAGGGATTCTAAGAATGTTTATAGACTGAAGCTGCAGGATCGTGTTCCTCTCCTATACTGTAGACATCCTCTGTTCCTCAAGGGAAAAGGAACACGTTCTTGGTTCCTCTAACATGTGTTTAGCTAATTTTGAAATGATTAACATTTCTTGGTGATAAATTTTCTAAAGGGCTCTCAATATACCAAATGGTTTCTAAGGAAATATGGAATCTATACTATTATAGACTGCACGTTTGTGCCCCCCTGCCCCCCAAGTCACATGTTGGAATATAGCATGAGGAAAAGGTGGGGATTTTTAGGGGGTAATTAGCATTAGATTAGGCCATGAGAATGGGGGCTGTTGTGATGGGATTAGAGCCCTTATAAAAAGAGGAAAGACAAGGGCTCTGTCTTGTGTGTGTGTGTGTGTGTGTGTGTGTGTGTGTGTGTGTGTGTGTACCAAGGAGAGCCATGTGAGGACAAAACCCGATAGAGGACTTTCATCAGAACCTGACTCTGCTGGCACCCTGATCTTGGACTCCCAGCCTCCAGAACTGTGGTAAATAAATTTCCATCGTTTAAGCCACCCAGTCTATGGTCTTCTGTTAGAGCGGCCCGAATTGACTAACATATACACTATAATGAATTTACTGAGAGCCAAAAGAAGTACAGTTGACCCTTGAACTACACGAGATTAGGGTTGCCCACCGCCACAGTGGAAAATCCCCATATAACTTTTGATTTACAGTTGGCTCTTTGTATCTGTGGATTCAATTTTGAAAATACTGTTTTTGATCCACAGTTGGTTCACTCTGCAGATGCAAAACCAGTGGATACAAAATGCCAACTGTATTTATTGAAAAATATCCACATATGAGAGGCTCCATAGAGTTTCAGCCTATGCTATGCAAGGGTCAACTGTACTTCAGAACATTAATTATAAATGTAGAGCACCAGAGAAGGAAGGATGCTCATCTCCAAGGAGGGAAGCTGGGTAAAAAGGGGGCCAGGAAGAATTTTACTACAAATATATTGTTTGAATTTTTCCTTAAAAATTCTGTACTAACGTTTTACTTTTATAACTAAAATAATTTCTTTCTAAAAGAAAAAAATCTTTTACATAATACATATTAAAAGTGGTTCTTGCATTCAGTTATTTTAAGCTATGAGGTCCTCATTAATCCTTTAAAAGAACAGCTCAGAATACATAATGCCATGTTGGAAAAGCAGTGTTTTAAATGACAAGATAGTTTGCGATTAGAATTCCCTTATAATGTGGTGGTTGTTTGCACTGGGAATGAACAGCTAATACTTTGCAAACAGCGGTTAAATGGTTTGTGATTGCCAAGTGCCCAGAGGATGAGTGGTCCCCAATGCATGCCTGGCACTGTTATTAATATATCTTTCATCTTTTGCCTGCTCTGCAAATGTTCTGGTTCCTTCTTAAGAGTGATCTGAATAAGTTCTTACTGTAGTTGTAACCTGAGATATCTGGAGAGATTACGGGGATTTTTCCCTATAATTTCTGTGTGGGTTAGTTCAGCTGTCAATGGAATTGGAAGACAAGCACTATTTAACCACCAGCAGGATACTCTTTATGCTTTATGTCCAGGGTCTCTGCTTCTGGGCCACACTTGGCACATGGGAGGCCCTGTGTCAGGGTCCCGCCTCCTTTGGCCCACTGTGGTAAGGGGTCTCATAAAACCCTTTCTCTTTCTTCTTGAGAATTTTACCTTCCATTAACATTCTCTCTCTGTTTCCTCTGGCAGCCTGTCAAGGTGCCATGTCAAGTATATTATTACCAGGTATAGTAACTCATGGCATAAATGGCCCCTCTTGGCAAATTGTGTCTGAATTGGGAGAATTAAATACCTGAGAGGAACCCAGAGCTTTCAGCTTACCTGAGAGCAGTGGCTTTTGAAAAAAATATGTCCTTTGAGGGACCCTGGCAGCTATGCCTGTGTAGTTGTTACAGGAGATGTGGCTTCTATGGAGCGTGAGGCTCCCAAGCCTGGGAGGACCCCACACGGACTCATGTGGTCTCATTCTGCAAAACCAAAGGGAAGAGCCTGTGGCTAGCCACGTGGGGTTGACTGTGGTTTGTGCATTAGAATGTTTAGTGGAGTTTAAGAAGCCCTCTGCAAGGAACACGTATAAATGACCCATGGACAACAGGGCAGGGACTGACTGTGGGAGCAGAGGGTGGGCGGGGCAATGGAGAACGATGGCGCGGGGTGGGGTGGGGATTGGGACAACTGTAAAAGAACAACAATTAAAAAAGGTGAAAGATTAAAAAAGAAGAAGCCCCCTAGGTAGAGCTTGTAGCTTCTTCCTCGGTCTCCTGGAACATTTGTTCCAGGTGAATCTAACCACCATGTAAAAGGACTAACTACTCTGAAGTCACGAAGCTGTACAAGCCCAAGCTGGCCACAGTGGAGGGGGTGTGAAAAGAGAGCCTCCTGTCCAGTCCCAGCTGTTCCAACCTTCCCAGCCTGAGTGCCAGACATGTGAATAAAAACACTATCTTGGATGTTCCAGCATTAGCAGACATGCCATGGTGAAGAGCCATCCTGGATACTGTAACACATACACAGTCAAAGCACTCATACTGAACATATACAAAGAATTCTTATAACTCAATAACGATGACAAAAAGAATCAAACAGATAGTTTAGAAAAGAAGACATATGAATGGCTAATAAACTCAAAGAAAAATGTTCAACATCATTAGTCATTGGGGAAATGCAATTCCCCGTCCCGTCGGCAGCCGTCCATCTCGAGAGACGATGGCGTAGCTTCTTGAGAGTCTATCTGCACCGCCGAGAATGGCTGTGCAGTCCGACTCGGGAGTGACAATCCCTGCCGCACTTGTTACAGGTGAAGGCAGATGGCCGTTGTTGCTGCTGTTGACGCTGCTTCCGCCTCGATCTTTTCTGGACCGCCTCCTCGTTGCGCGCAGCCTCTGCGCGTGACGTACCTTGTCTGACCGCGAGCCTCCAGGCTAGGCGGTCGTCTGCTTGAACTTCCCATGTGTTGAGATTGATGGAGCATTGTGTCATGTCCTTTTTGCAGATGTCTTTGAACCGCAGTTTTGGGCGCCCTGTCATCCTCTGGCCTTCTGCTAGCTCGCTGTAGAGGAGGTCTTTGGGGATACGGCCTGCATCCATTCTTTTGACATGGCCGAGCCACCTGAGGCGTCTCTCGCTAAGAACTGCATGCAAACTGCTCATATTGGCTCGCTTCAGCACCTCGGTGTTGGGGACCTTATCCTGCCAGGCGACATGCAGGACGCGTCGCAGGCACCTCATGTGGAAGCTGTTGAGTTTCCTTTCGTGCCTTTCGTAGGTGGTCCACGTCTCGCTGCCATAGAGGAGAGTGCTGAGTACGCAGGCTTGGTAGATGCGCAGTCTGGTTTTCTCAGTGAGGCTGGAATTGTTCCACGCTCGCCGGTTCAGTCTGGCCATAACTGTGGCTGCCCTGGCGATTCTCCGATTGACCTCCAAGTCGACTGACAGAGAGCTCGAGATGGTGGACCCGAGGTAAGTGAAGTCGTTGACAACCTCCAGGGTGTATCCGTCGATGGTGATGCATGGGGGAGTCCCCATGCCTTGAGCCATAACGTTCGTCTTCGTCAGGCTGATGGCTAGTCCGAACTCCTTGCATGCGTGGAAAAGGCAAGTGACTAACTGCTGGAGTCCCTCTTCGGAGTGTGATGTCAAGGCTGCGTCATCGGCGAAGAACATCTCACGGATGAGCACCTCTTTGACTTTGGTCTTGGCTCGTAGACGGGCCAGGTTGTAGAGCTTGCCATCGGATCTGGTGTGAATGAAGACACCCTCGCTGCAGTCCTTAAAGGCGTATTGGAGGAGCATGGAGAAGAAGATTCCGAACAGCGTAGGCGCGAGGACGCAGCCCTGCTTTACTCCGCTGCTGACTGGGAAGGCCTCAGAGGTTGCGCCGTTGTAGGACACCGTGCTGTGCATGTTGTCGTGAAAGGACATGACCACAGCAAGCAGATGTGGTGGACAGCCAATCTTCCGTAGCAAGCTGAAGAGTCCGCTTCGACTGACCAGATCAAACGCCTTCGTGAAGTCGATAAAGGCGAGGTAGAGTGGTTTATGCTGCTCGTGACACTTCTCCTGCAGCTGGCGTAGGGAGAAGATCATGTCCACTGTTGATCGGCCAGCTCTGAAGCCACACTGGGACTCTGGGTAGATGCGGGAAGCAAGGGTCTGCAGGCGGGCAAGAGCGACCCGGGCGAATACTTTGCCGACGACGCTGAGGAGAGAGATGCCCCGGTAGTTGTTGCAGTCGCTGCGGTCTCCTTTGTTCTTGTACATGGTGATAATGTTGGTGTCTCTCATATCCTGGGGGATGTAACCCTCCTTCCAGCAGAGACAGAGTAGATGGTAGAGCGGCTGTAGCAGGACTGGTTTCCCGCTCTTTAGGATTTCTGGAGGGATTCCGTCGCTTCCTGGTGCTTTCCCGCAAGCAAGGCGGTCGATGGCTTTGCCGAGCTCTGCCGCAGTAGGTGGGGTGTCTAGCTCCTCCATGACTGGTAGGTCTGGGATGGCGTTAAGAGCAGTGTCTGTTACGGTGTTCCTCGTCGCGTACAGCTCGAGGTAGTGCTCGGTCCACCGCCGCATTTGCTGTTCCTGGTCAGTGATGACCTCACCTGTCTTGGACTTAAGGGGGGCGATCTTGGAGGGGATTGGGCCTGTTGCCTTCTTGATACCCTCATACATTCCTCGTGTGTTGCCTATATCGGCGGCTTCCTGGATGCTTCTGCACAGGTTTAGCCAATAGGTGTTGGCACAGTGGCGGGCGGTCTTCTGGACTTTGTTCCTGGCAGCCCGTAGAGCTTGAAGTGTACTGGGAGTGGGCGTGGCCTTGTAAGCCAGTAGGGCCTTCCTCTTAGCCTCGATCACGGGTTCCATTTCTTCCCAGTGAGCCTCGTACCAGTCAGCGTTCTTCCGCTCTTTCTTTCCGTAAGCAATAATGGCGGAGTTGTATATGGCGTCGCGGAGACGTGACCAATTGGATTCGATAATGTCGTCTGCCTCCATTCCCTCGCCAAGTGCATCTTCCATCCTGTTGATGAATTGCTGGGTCTTAACTGGGTTGCTGGCACAACTGGTGTTGATGCGTGGGCGACCCTTCATCTTGGAGTGGTGCAACCTCTTCGACGTTATGCGCACCTTGCTTACCACGAGGGCATGGTCCGTGTCGCAGTCTGCACTGTGGTAGCTGCGGGTGAGGAGGGTGCTGCCAATATCCGTTCTTCTGGTGATGACGAGGTCAAGCTGGTGCCAGTGGCGGGAGCGGGGGTGCCTCCATGACACCTGGTGGATCTCTTTGCACTTGAAGAATGTGTTTGTCACGCACAGGCCGTGGTGACACGAAAGCTCAAGCAGTCGCTGACCATTCTCATTGATCTTTCCTCTCCCAAAGTTTCCGAGGCAGGTGGGCCAGGCCATGTGGTCGGCTCCTACTCTTGCGTTGAAGTCTCCAAGGAGATAAAGACCGTTACTTCTGGGGATCTTGGATAATGCTTCGTCCAGTGCATGGTAGAACTGTTCTTTCTCTTCGGTGGTGGCGCAGAGGGTTGGGGCGTACGCGCTAAGAACGCTGACTGGGCCGAAAGTTGTTGACAATCGGAGGGTAAGTAATCTCTCTGTGCCTCCTGTGGGTGGCTCTATGGAGTTAACAAGCGTGTTCTTCACAGCGAACCCAACACCGTGCTGTCTTGGTTGGTCCAGAGACTTCCCTTGCCAGTAGAAGGTGTAGTTGGTTTCTCTGATAGTTCCGTTGTCGGCCAACCGGGTCTCCTGTAGAGCCGCAATGTCGATGTTTAGTTGTGCCAGTTCCCTGTCGATGACGGCGGTTTTCCTGGCATCATTGATCCACGGAAGGTCTGCAGTAAGTCCGGGACACATGGTCCTGATGTTCCAGCTAGCGAGGCGAAGAGCTGGAGGCTTCTTTCTTGTTTTTTGCTTGGAATTGCCTGGTGCGAGTGTTTTGTGGCCCACTTTTCGAGAGACGCCTCTCTGATCCCCACGCACCCAGTGGGGCAGGCGAGCCATGGCGAGACGGCACCTAATTGGCTGGGGGCTGCCCAGCTTGAGGCGGGCGGTAGCTGTCCAGTGAGGTGCGATGACCTCTCCCACCGTCAGAGGAGACCCCTGGCGCTCGTTTCCTTCACCAATCGGATGAGCTTATAACCGGTATCTGTCTCCTCCCGTGTTGAGTCGACATCTTGCGATGACGCTGGAGTGTCCTCTCCAGTGAAGCTACAAAGCCTGGGCAGGGTGATATGGAGGGTCTGCTGTTGCCCATGCAGCAGACCCCCCCTCTCTTTGCAGCTGAAAGATCCAAGGGGAAAGACAGAGTCAATACAGCTTGGCTTCAGGTGCGCCGCAGGAGTTGCCGGTGTTGACTACAACGTCAAAACGCCTTAGGGACTCCGGCTCCAGATTTTCTGTCGGGGTTTACTCCCCTAGCCTTTCCCCTGAAGAGGTATGCCGCAAGGCAGCGGAGGTTTGGAGTCAGAGTTTCCCTTCTCCTTAGCCTTTCCCCTGAAGAGGTATGCCGCAAGGCAGCGGAGGTTTTTTGGAATCAGAGTTTTCCTTCTCTGATGTGCCCTGACTGGGAGATCGAACCAGCGACACTTAGCTTGCAGGCCGACGCTCAATCCAGTTCACACCTATCTGATTAGTGAAAAATACGAAGACTGATCATACCAATACTGGCAGACACAGAACTCCCACAACCTATTGGTGGCAATGTAAAATGATACAAGCACTTTGGCAGTTTCTTAAAGAGTTAAACACCTGAAACTAATACAAAATAATATTGAATGTAAATTGTAATTAAAAATATTTTTTTTCAAGTTAAACATACACCTATCATAGGAACCAGCCACTTCACTCCTAGGCATTTTCTCAAAAGAAATGAAACCACATGTTCACATGAAAAGGTGCACATGAATGTTCATAGCAGCTTTATTTGTACTATCCCAAAACTGGAAAAAACCCAAATTTCCATAAACAGATGAATGGATAAACAAACTGTGATATATCCGTACAACGGAATGCTACTCAGCAGTGGAAGGGAATAAATGAACTATTGATACATATGGCAGCATGGCTGAATCTCAGAATAATGATGCTGCATGAAAGAAGCCTGACAAAAAAGTATATACTATGTGACTTTATATAGAACATGATATATACTAAATATACCATAAATTACATGATATACAATATTATTTATTGTGTACTATTTAATATGTACTAATAGTCAGGTGGAACATATATGAGTGATGAAGCACAGTGATAAAATGGACACCCTCAATCCCACTACCCAATTTAAAATCTAGAGTATTACCAGTATCATTAAATGTACACTTTCCTCTCTTTTAAAAATTCCTAGTGTGGAGTACTTTATCAAAACACATATTTAGACTTGGATGACTTGAAATAGATTGTAAATACAACATAAACCAGCCTCCTCTGTAAGTGGTTATTCAGTTTTTAATTAAATACTTCAATGACACCACCTCATCATGCAGGTTATACAGTTGGGACCAGCTTCCATTATTAGAAGAATCTTCCTTATGTTGAACTGGAATCTGCTTCCTGCAACTTCCATCCAATTAATCTTAGCTTTATCCTTGGGAGGCACCGTGGTCTTTATCCTTGGGAGGCACTGTGGTCAAGAGTGTAGACCCTGGAGTTGAATAGATCTGAGTTCAAATCTCAGCTCAGTCACTGACTGTGTGACCTTGGCAAGTTACCTAGCATCTTTGTTCCTTAATCTCATCTTCTGTAAAATGGGAATAATAATAATATCCATTTGACAGGGCAAGCGAGACTGATTCATAAGTGCTGGTGTGGGTTTGAAGACTGGTGAGGTTTGGTTTAAATTACTTCAACTTTTGTGTATTGTCTGATCAGTTAGGAAATACAGTACATTGTTGTTTGCAGAAACTGAAAATTACAATGCTTTTAAAAGAAAGAGGTGTAGTTTTTGTTCGAGTAAAAGGGAAGTAAGCAGCACAGAGCTGATATTTTTCTGCTCTGCCATGTTAGCGCATGGTTTCATGGTCCATGGTAACCACTGAGGTCCAACCACCATTTCAGAGTTCTAGAAGGGGAAACTGAGAAAGGGAGAAAGGGTGCGTGCCAGCAACCAACCTTCCTTTTAAGTAGCATCCCGTAAATCCCAATCAATAATGTTCACTTACCTGTCACTGGAGCTGAGTCACACAGCTATCCTTGGCTAGAAAGTATACTAGGAAATCTTTTAGCGAGAAAATTTCCATCCCAAATAAGATCGGGCTTCTGATACTAAGAAAGAAAAGAAAGGATATTGCTCTGGGAACTTGCAGTCCCTGCCACGTGACTGAATCAGCCAATAAGCCATGTAATGTATATAGACATGGTGTGGAGTCAAGATTCTCCAGAGAAATAGAACCATAGGATGTTTATGTCTATAGAGATACTCATTTAAAGGATTTGGCCCATGTGATTTTGGCGAACTGGTAAGTCCAAAGTCTGCAGAAAGGCCAGCAGGCTGGAGATCCAGGAAGGACTGCTATTGTAGCTCAAGTCCAAAGGCACTCTGGAAATAGAATTCCTTCTTCCTTGAGGGACCTCAGTCTTTTCTCTACAGTCCTCAACTGATTGGATGAGGCCCACCCACATTATGGAGGGTAATCTGCTTTACTCAAGGTCTCCTGACCTAAATGTTAATTATTTCTAAAACATTACCTTTACATCTACTGGCTGGTTTGGCTCAGTGGATTGAGCGTCGGCCTGCGAGCTAAGTGTCGCTGGTTCGATCTTCCAGTCAGGGCACATCAGAGAAGGAAAACTCTGACTCCTCCGCTGCCTTGCAGCATACCTCTTCAGGGGAAAGGCTAAGGGAGTAAACCCCGACAGAAAATCCGGAGCCGGAGTCCCTAAGGCGGTTTGACGCTGTAATCAACACCAGCAACTCCTGCGGCGCACCTGAAGCCAAGCTGTATTGACTCCGTCTTTCCCTTGGACCCTTCAGCTGCTAAGAGAGGGGGGGTCTGCTGCATGGGCAACAGCAGACCCTCCATATCACCCTCCCCAGGCTCTGTAGCTTCAGCTTCACTGGAGAGGACACTCCAGCGTCATCGTAAGATGTCGATTCAACACGGGAGGAGACAGATACCGTGTCACTCCCGAGTCGGACTGCACAGCCATTCTCGGCGGTGCAGATAGACTCTTAAGAAGCTACACCATTGTCTCTCGAGACGGACAGCTGCCGACGACCTTTACATCTAGACTGGCGTTTGACTGAGTGTATGACCTAGTCAAATCAGCAGATACAATTAGCCATTATGCATGGTCACAGATACAAGCAGATCTGACTGCTTGCACCTCTGTTCTAGTGGGTGTGAAGTTCAGTGAACTCGCCAGTCCTGGAGGAACTCTCCAGGTCAGGTGAGCCCGGACCCTTGGCTTGCTGCCTTTTGCATCTTTTCAGATGGGGGATTCGGAGTGGGAGGAGAAATGCATTTGATACTCAGGGGCTACCTTGTTATCATGGAAAGCAGTTTTCGTGTCAGTCACAAGACCTAGTGACTTCCAGATTTTATTTCTGACTGACTCCTGAGGTCTATGCACATATTGAGTGCCACCGACTTGGTCAGGGCCCACTGAGAGCCGTGTGTGGACTTTGTCAGTGCCCTCACGTGGAACTCCAGCAGCACAGGGCTTGGCCCAGGCCAGGGCTCAGCAAAGCCACAGGGAAAAGGTCTCATTCCTTACAGGTATTTGACTGTAACTCTCCAGTCCTTTCATAAGTATTTCTCCTTCTAAGCATACCTGGTTTCAGCCTCAGCTCTTTGAAACCTTAAATATGCATTGTCGTTTTGGCCAGGGGCTGGGGGAAGAAACAAGAATGCATTAGAGCACTTTCTCATTTTAATGAATATTAGTAGGCAGTGGAGCTAAATGTAGACATTTAAGTTGAATAATAAAAGTGGTTTGTTTGTATGCACTTAACTCATTGGTGGAGGAAAGGAGTTCTCCCAGGAGCGTTTCTTTTGTGGGTGTGCAGTTTCCTCCACTTCTGATCCAAGGAGGTCTGCTGTGGTGACAGCTCATTTCTCAGACACAATGGAAGAAGTACCAGGTCGGAGGAAAGGCAAGGGAGGGGTGGGCTTAGTATTTAGTATTTGGTGATATTCTGTAATTAAATGGTAGCTTTACTACACTTTCCCCGAAATCATCCTAGCGTGAAGTCCAGGTAGAGGTGATGGAGTAGAAATAGAAAGAAATCATCATAATGTACTTGTGATTATGCCAAATAAGTATGTCTTATATTAATGGAGAGGGATAGTGGCATGGGGTGGGATGGGAGGAATGCGCTTCAGAACTTAAACAAATTATATATTTATATATCTCCGATTTGAAACTTCCCTTGGTTTCATGGCCCAGCTGCAGAAGGCCACCCAATTAGTTAAGAAGAAAAGGGGTTTGAGCTTACGGCTGGTTATTTCATGTGGACAAAAATAGAGGAAATAGCTACGATTGCTTTGCCAGTGGTGTCCAACCCTGCATTAGACTAAAAAAGGCATCTGATGGCATCAGACAACTTAAAAAGATGTAATAAGGGAGCTGTCTTCTTTGCACATCTGTTAAGAACATCTGGCCCTGGCACAAGCCCTGGTAACCGTGACAGTTAATTGGTGGCCCACAAATTGAAAAAGAGGCAAACCCTCAAGTTGTCCGGCTCGTCTGTAGAATTTCCTGGTGGCATAACTGCCAAGTCGAAGGGTGGAAAGCAGCTGGTGCATTTGTGCAGCTGCCCACGTTGCTGGTGCTGAGATCACCCCCTGACCACAGACTTAAAAGATAGGCATTTTTGGAGACTCAGGTGCTGACCTCAGAAAGCGATACTTCTCTATCTTGCCCCCGAAGGACGTTCACCATGAGCATTATGGGGGACGTCCAGGAAGCTTAATCCCATTACTACTCTATCTCTTTTGTGGCACCGGGTTATTGCAGAGATGTGCCCTGTGATGGCTTGCATTTTCCAAAGATGGCCACAGCTGTATCCCTTGTCCCACCCGCTCATTCGCAGCGGCCGTCAAGAGGCAGAGTCTCATTTCCCTGCCCTGTGGGTCTAAGCTGGCCGCAGTGGCTCACGCACAGCCAATAACACGTGGCTGGAGTGATGTTGGGTGCCTGCTGAGGTTCGGCTCAGGAGGCTATGCAGCTGCCATCTGCCCTCTGTCCTGAGGTGGTTGTTCTCAGAGCCAGCTGCCATGCTATGTCCCCGAGAGAACACGCACAGCTGAGCTCCTGTTGACAGTCCCAGTGGAGGCTGGCCTTTGAGTCGTTTCAGGGTAGGCACGAGACATGTGAGCAAGAAAGCCTCCAGCTGATTCTAGCCCCACAGTGGGTTTTCCAGCTGAGGCCCCAGACATCATGAAACAGACAGTTCACCATTGCTGTGCCCCAAGTTCCTGCCCCACAGACTGGGCGAGCACAATCAAATGGCTGTCTTATTCTACTACATTTGGGATGGCGTATGACACAGTCATAGGTAACCAAAGCATTCGTGTTAGAGCACTTTGGGAGGGATCCGAGCTCTATGAATCAGAAGTCCTTCTCCTTCTACTCCCAGCCTCCCTTCCCCGTCTCTGGCCCAGGACCCCCTTCCGTGTGCCCACCACCACGTTGTACAATGTGCACTTTATAAGGAAGTACAGGGCTACCACTAGGCTCTCCTTCGTAGGCACTGGAAAAGATGCCCACACCCCTCGGGCCGTGCAGCCCTGCCGCACAGCACACCGCCTGGAAGGCCCAGGGCAGTGTTTAACCCCCTGCCTCTTCAACCCCCTTCCCAACCCTCTCCCCAACCCAGTCAGGCATCTGTGCGATGTCCGAACTGCACAGCGGCCCTGGAAAAGTGTCAAAGTGCGTGTCTCTTCTCAGGGAGTGCACATTGTCATTGGTGATATAAAATATGCGTAGTTGGAGACAGAAAAGTGTCAAATGCTAAATCATGTGATGTCACTGACTTTAGAAAGAATTTTGTAGAGATAAAAAACAAGGAGTTGTAGAAAAAGCACTGGATTTTTAAATAGGAGATCTGGGTAGGAGAGCTGGGCTCAAGTCCTGTTGTACCATCAGCTAGCATGGCCTTGCTTGGTGCCTGGGAACAGTTTTTTGGGCTTCCATGTGCTTGACCTGGGGAATGAAGAAGTTGTCCCACGTGGTGCTTTTCAGACTTTTTCACTGAGATATCTTTATGGCATAGTGGGGTCTGAGGGTTTAGTCTGAACTGGCTGCCAAAAGCTGGATTCAAAAACTATATGTGCATTTTATTTGCCCACGTGGCTCACTCCTCACTGCCCTCAGTTTTCAGGGGGAGGAAAAGCACTTTGAAAAGCCTTCCCCATATTTAAAGTAGCACAGCTCCTTCACCACTGCCATGCTCTGTCTGTGGTGGACTGAAGATGGCTACAAATGCTTCGATAGTCCTCCTGTTAGAAACAGGGTCTCTGTCCACTTCAGTGTAGGCAGGTTCTATGGCTGTTTCGAGTCATGGACTATGGCAGATGTGGTGCTGGGACAATTTCCAGTCTCAGGCCATAAGAAATTGGCAGCTTCTACTTCCTGCCTACTACAACAGTTTCTCTGGGAGTCCTGGGTTTGATTACTTGAGACCACCATGCAGAAGCGGCCATGGGTAGGCACTTCCGTCAATAGTGCCAACTGAGCCCAGCCTTTTAGTTGTCCCCACCAAGGCACCAGACACATGAGCAAAGCCATCTTGGGCTCTCATGACTGGTCCATCTGGCAGTTGATGTCACTGAGTGGAAGGATTGCCCGACTGAGCCCTGCCAGGATGTCTGGCCCGCAGGATTGTGAGATATAATAGAACAGTTCATATTCCCAACCACTACATTTTGAGGTGGTTTGTTACACAGCAATAGATGCCTGGAACACAAACCCTGAACCTGCTTTATTTTCTTTACCGCCACTGGCATCCTGGATCTGGCTCATCCTGGCTTGTGAGAACTGATAGTTAAATTTTCAAGAATTTTGTGAGCCAGTTATTAAACAAAGCTACCTTTGAAAATTGAACAATTCAACTATAATTCATTCAATCATATTAAAAACAAAGGTAGTAAGTCCTCAAAAGTTAAAACTTCTTAGTTCTTTTTACTATGTTTTATTCTTACCTATGCTCCTGAGGTTATTTATATCTGAATGGTGAAGCTACTCTGCAACAGCGAACACATCTCTTCCCAGCTCCTAGGTCAGTGACATCACACTGGTAGCTTGAAACTGACTGTGGTGGAAGTACGTATTCATACCATAGAAATCGTCAAATGCCTTCCAGAATGCTGGTCGTTAAACATTCACCTGGACACCACTACCACTGCTCACTTCACTTACAACCATCTGATATATTGGTATTACGTATTTATTGAGTATGTGTTTATTGTTTTCCCCGTAAGTGGAACGTAAGCTTCTGGAATGACCCTTTGTTTGTTCACTGTTATCTCCCCACAACCTAGATGAGTGTCAGGCACAGAGGGGTTGTTCAATAAATATTTTTGCATGAGGACATTCTGCTCCGTAATGTGTGTGTGGTGAAATTCCTATGCCGTTTGCCACATCCCTCTTCTCTGGAGACTGCTGGCTTCACTCTCGGCACCTATGTGACTCTGCCCTGCTGGCCGTGGGCACCTGGTTTAAGCTGGACCGTGAGCATCCCTAAACCACGTGCTTGGAGTTGAGTGAGAGGACCCAAGACCATAGTGTGTATGAGAGAGCACAAGCCAGCAAGGGGAATGATTGCTCCCATAAAATTTGCAGACTTGCCAGCTATTCCCGCTCATTTCCTATCCTTCATGAGGACTGAGTAGCTACAAAAGCCCTTCTAAGAAGATGAAGCCATTTCTCAAAGAGATACAGTGATGAGAGAGGAAGGGAAAAGCTTCCCTGAGGTTAGCCTCTCCTGAGGTCTCATGTAACCTTGTCCTTTGGCTACATCAGATGAAGTTTTGCTTAACTATATCTTCTCCTTATATGGTCAGTTTAGGGAAGAGGGCAAGTGTGATTTGAGACTGTGTCCTTTCCTGTGTCAAGGAAATACTGGTCAAATGACTTTTTCATGAACAGAGATGATTTAAGGTGTTAATCTTTACTTTGCCAGCTATCCTGAAATTTTTATCACAAATAAAGGAACTAAAGGTCTCAAATGATTGTGTAGCTCCCACAATGAATACTTGATGGTTTTTCAGATTTCATTTTCCTCGCAGCTGCCTTCTCTGTGAAGGCCAAGGGTTTACAGCATGGCCTTCCACGCGCTGAGGGAGGGCAGTTGGCCTCACATTTGCTAAAAGTCCACTTGGAGAGGCACTCTCATGATAGGGTTAAACACTTAATTCATTCACCCTATCTGGGTATTTCCCTCTTTGATTTGATTATTTTTCCTTGATGAAGAAACATAACCATTCAATTATGAATCTGTATTCTGACTGCACCTTTTTTTAAAAAAGATTTTTATTTATTTATTTTTAGAGGGAGGAGAAGGGAGGAAAGGAGGGAGAGAGACATCTTTATGTGAAAGATACATCTGTGGGAGAGATACATCAATCGGTTGCCTCTCGAATGCCCCCGACTGGGGACCTGACCTGCAACCCAGGCACGTGCCATGACTGGGAATCGAACCGGCAACCTTTCAGTTCACAGGTCAGCACTCAGTCCACTGAGCCACACCAACCAGGGCTGACTGCACCTTTTCTTGATGCCGCCAGCCTATGTTTTTGGAAAAAAGGGTTTCCCAACTTCCCACTTCAGTACCATTTTGTCTAAACTGATTAGTATCCAAACCATTGTTCTGTTGTTGTTGTGTATTTGTTAGATTATTTGAACTTGAAGTCAGGGACAGAAGTGCACTCAGTGTCAAGCGCTGCTGCTGAGTTCAGGGGCAGTGCCCCTTGGCACAGGCCACCCTCCGGGCCCTTCTGCTCCTCACCTGGAAGGGATTTGGCCACATCAAAGGGAACAGAGTTGTCTTTACAGGGGCTGCACCTTCCAGAGTCATTCTGAAACCTGACTCGAAGGAAGCCTTGAGCGACTCCTCACCTACTTTGTTTGCTTTTCATTGCACCGTTCTGAGCCAAGACTTCTCTCTTTTTAGTTGCCAGACACTCTGTTGCTTTTTCTTCGAAATCTGCACTATTTTTTAAAACTATGTTGAAATACTTTTAAATATGCAGCCAAGGGAAGAGGGACATAACAAATACCTGTGACTCACCACCTAGATTTAACAAATATTTACCTTAGGCCATAGGTTGGAGGTCCTTTTTTGTTTTTTTTAAGAAATCCAATATTAAAAGTGGAAATAAAGCCTCTTTTGTAGTCTCCCCTGACCTATTCCTCTCCCTTCCTCATGGCTGGTTTTAAAATGTCACTACAAGAGTGATGGCTTCGTGTCGTTATTCCTCAGGGCTTCCTCCTATAAGAGGCACTGTGAATCAGGCCCATTTACATCTTCGCAATAATAAAACCTGTATTTGAAATGAGCACCCAGGTAGAATAACCTATTGTAATGGGGACTGTGCTCTTCTCCTCTTTGTTTCCAGGGCACTCGTGGGTCCTCAGGCACCGCCTGTCTATCAGAACCTTCAGTGGTTTCTTTTGGTTTTGAATTTCCCTTATATTCCAGTTCCACCAGTGTTCAGCTTATGCTTCAAACCTTCCCCAACCTATGTTCCCAATCGAAAATTATTACGCCTTTAATAAGGTAAATGAAGAAGGACACTAATGGTGTGAACCCGAGAGTTTCTGGTACTTCTATGCTAAAGGAGACTCCAGAGGCAGTTTGGTTAACCAGCAAGAGGGAAACAGCCCAATGCTCAGTCCCTGATTCCTTTAAAGGGGGATCCTCCACACAGATGAGTAGGCTGCTGTGTTTCAGCTACAGATCTCAGCTGGCATCAGGCAGCCTGTGCACTCGCTCTCAAGAAGGTGGATCCCATTGAAAAGAAATGGAGAAGCTGGAGGAAAATTGCAGACATCCTGCCACAGGGAATAACCTAGCTCCAAGGTGCTGTCTACCAACTCACTGATGGTAAAGCTATAAAATATGAAAAGCCCTGGCTGGTGTGGATCAGTGGATTGAGCACCGGCCTGAGAACCAAAGGATCACTGGTTCGATTCTATGTCAGGGCACATGCTTGGGTTGCAAGCCAGGTCTCCACTTGAGGGTGGGTAAGAGGCAACTACACATTGATCTTTTTCTCTGTTTCTCTCTCCCTTACCCTCTCTTTACAAATAAATAAATAAAATCTTTAAAGGGGGGGTGGGCAGGACATAGGAGAAAAATGGGGGGGGAAATGAGGCAACTGTAATAGAACAAATTTAAAAAATAAATTAAAAAATAAAAAAAAATTTTAAAATAATAAATCAACAAAATCAATAAAATATGAAACATGTGTAGGTGGCGGGAGCTACTTCAGATGTCATGTATCCCAGGTATCTCGTATTTGCACAAGGAAAGAAAGTTGTACTGGCTTTAAGAGGCCTTTGCAACAAGGGACAACTTTCCCTTCACCACATAGCACGTGGCCTCCAAAAGCAGGCCCTTCCAGGGTCCCATTCACTTGGCATCTCTGAGATTCCTGCCTGTGACATCTCTCATGTGGGGCCAACTCAGAGGAAATCATAACAATAGTAGCTAACGCTTAGAGTGCTTAGCATGTGCCTGGCGCTACTTGAAGTGGTGTGCTATGCTTTATTTTTTTAATCTTCATAACAACCCTAGTAGGCAGGTGCTATTTATTATCTTTGAGGTCGAACAGGACTAAGTTGGAAGGGAGGCAGCGTGATGTGGAGCCTGGGACCCAGGGGTGGTATTGCTGAGTTCTTTCCACCAGCTTTGGCGTGTTTCCATAAAAACGCCTCGGCAGCCAGACACATCTATCTAATAGCTGTCTAGCAAAGGCTGCATTGTCTTTGGAGCCTTAAACACAGCCCTTTTAATTGGAATTGCTTCTTAATTCAGCTTCATATATCTTCTCTCCTCCCACACAAAAGAACCTATTGTGTGGGTCTCAGGAATCAACTGGATGCTCCTTTGATATACTTTGCATGTAAATGTAAGGAACAAGACTCATTTGATTTCATTATATCCTTTATTGACGCGCTGGCAGCATTTTATTGTAGGTTTTTGTGACTAGAATTCCTAACAAAGGAGGGAGTGGGCTTCTAGATTGGCAGCTCAGCAGAGAAAGGATTTACCACATCAGATTCTAAAGGGATACTCCACCCATTACTGTTGTCATTTCTAAGCTTTTAAAAGGGCTGGGTGTTTTCAGGAACTGCTGCTATTCTATGACTGTAAAAGTGTTATCAAGCCTGAGAGGAACACAAGTGGCCATCCTGTCACCATGCAGTGCGTGGAGAATTTACTAAGACTGTATAAAAAGAGGTTGGATGACATCGGATCTTTGGGGGAATGTGCTTGGAAGCCAGGACTGACAGAGCTGGGACCTAATCTTTCCTACCTGGAATCCTTCCGGGGACTATAGAAAGAGGTTAATTATTCTCAGCATTCTTCATTGTAATTCTAAATGAGATAATGATGAGCAATAGTACATAGTCATTGAACTGAAAATGCCAGAGGCATTCTCTTGCTGGAGAAACTAGCACTTTTTCCTGTGGCCTGTCAATTTCCTTTAACAGTACCTTTTTTTTTTTTTTTTTTTTCTCACAGGCTTAGTCAGTCTTTTTTAATATTTGGAGCCTTTGCAATTCTGATGTGCCCAACAGAAAGAGCTTCCAGTGATTAGAAACTTACTAAGCACCAGGTACTTTATTGAGTTCTTGTGTTTAACCCTCACAGTGGCCCTATAAAATTGGGATTTTATTACTTACACTTTACAAGTAAGAGAGGGCACAGAGTAGCTAAGTGCTGCCCCTGGTGACACAGCGGGTACACTGAGGTTCCAGGACTTGAACCCGTGAAGTCAGACTGCAAAACACAAGAATCTGTCTCTGAAGAACTTGACCTTTCTTTCCTTTACATCCTGGCTCAGAGGTCTGTCCCCATCCCACTTAGAGCCTTCTGGGGTCTGTAGCCCTCTTGGTAGACATAAGGTTTCAATGGCCTGTCAGCCTTCTCTGTTCAATGTTGCAGATCACTCAAGTGTTCGTACTCCTGTCTTCTGACAAGGCCTGTCTGGGACCATTTCAGCCAAGGTTTCTCTGGGCACTACACTCATGAAAACAAATTGAGTGTAGCTTTTGGTAATGAGTTCTCCACTATAAAAAATCTTGATATACAAAATTTTCATCAGTAAAACCGAAGTCTTAGGTTGCCTAGTTATATACACTACAAAAAGCTAATTTACTTTACTTTGATTTACTATAGAGTTCCTTCAAATACTGCACTCCCTGATGCATTTAAAATGAAATTCAACTGATGACAAAATTGATTCACAGCTTTTCAAGAACTAAGGCATAAAGAAAGCAATCTGTTTTAAGTAGATTCTTTCATATATATCCATATAACTCCTTTAACCTAGGAGCTCCAATGCTAAACATGAACTAAAGGTTTTTTAAGGCTTCCACACATCAGTGGAACCCAATTTTCTTCCCTTTCTCTTTATGCCATCTTTAAATTGATAGAATGATAGAAAATCAGTGATTAGATAATGCTTTTCAATGATCCCAGGACTCACACACTGCTTTTTTTAAACCTTTGAAAGAATATCTTCAGATTTTCTAGCTGATTGGAGAGTTAGATGGAAGTGCAGTAGGGTCGAAATACTATTATTTTTCAGAGACATTGCAAAAGAGCCAGAGTCACTGACTAACGCGTATAAACACTGTGCAAGATAATCAATAATCTTGAGGTGATGTTTCTACTTTCCCTGAGCTCTGCAAAAAGAAGTCTGACTTAAATAGCAAACCAGTTGTGACTATGGATGTTCTTCAGATGACAATTAAATGAGTGGTGGCTTTTATTTTAGACCTGAAAAGCAATTTATTACTGCTTTCTCATTTCTGTTTTCCTGTCAAGTAGGCAGTCCCATGCTGGGGCTCTTAGCAGCTGAGCATTTTCCCTTAGCTTTAGTTATCATCTAGCTCATGACTTCCTTGGTACGTTGGGTTCCCTATTTGGCCCCCAACCCTAATTTTCTACCCCTCTCAATTAAGCTTCCTATTGCAGTGTAGCAAATTACCAGAAAGGTAATGCCTTAAACCAGCCTTCAATTGTGATCTCACAGTTCCATGGGTCAGGAATCTGGACACTGCTTAGCTGGGTTCTCTATTCACAGTCTCACAAAGTGGCAATTAAGGTACCATCTGGGCTAGGGTCATCTGATGCTTGGGGTCCTATTCCAAGTTGTTGTAGTTGTTGGCAGGATTCGTTTTCTTGCAACCATTGAATCCATGACAGCTTGCTTCTTCAAAGCCTGCATCTCTGAACTCTAGACTATCTTTTAAAAGGCTCCTTTGGTTAGGTTGGGCCCACCTAGGATAATCTCCTTTTTTATCCTTTTAAAGATCTTATTTATTTTTAGAGAGAGGGGAAGGGAGAAAGAGAGGGAGAAAAACACCAATGTGCAAGTGAAACATTGATTAGTTGCCTCTTGTAAGCTCCTAACCTAGGACCTAGCCTGCAACCCAGGCATGTGCCCTGACCAGGAATCGAACCAGGGACCTTTGGTTTTGTGGGGTGACACTCAACCCACTGAGCCACAGCAGTCAGGGTTCCTTGTTGATTAAAGTCAACTGATAGTAAACCTTAATTACATCTGAAAAATCTCTTCATCTTTGCTATATAACATAACATAATTATGGGAGTGATGCCCCATTGTAACAGAACCCCTGGGCTGCTCCAATTGAAACAGAACCCACGGGCTGCTTAGTTAGGGACCCAATTGCCTGCCGCCAGAATTATAACTCTCCAATATCAGAGTTTAGTGGAAAGAAAAAGAATTGTTTAACAGTTATATAAATTTATTTTTTATTTTAAATATGTTTTATTGATTATGCTGTTACAGTTGTCCCAATTTCCCTTCCCTTTGCTCCTCTCCACCCAGTGGTCCCCGTCCCTCCAGTTTTCCCCTCCATTTAGTCCATGTCCATTGGTTGTGCATATAGTTCTACTCAACCTCTTCCTGTCTACTCCATTCCCTCCTACTATGCTTCTTAATTCCTGTACTATCTCCCTCCCTTACCCCCTTACCCTTTCCTGCTGACCTCCCCCTAATATGTTCCCCATACCTATAGTTCTTTTTCCACTCTCGTTGCCTATTTAGTTTGCCTTTGTTTCAATTCCCTAGCTTCTGTTGTTGGATCTTGTGTTGCAGTTTTCATTTTAATGTTCATAGTTTTGATCCTCCTTTTTCTAAACCAGTCCCTTTAACATCTCATATAACAGTGGTTTGGATCTAATGAACTTCAGTTTTATTTTGTCCTGGAAGCACTTTCTCTGCCCTTCTATACTGAATGACAATTTCGCTGGATAGAGTATTCGTAGTTGTAGGTTTTGGGTTTTCATTACTTTGAATATTTCTTGCCAGTCCCTTCTTGCCTGGCAGGGTCTCCCTTCAGAAGTCCGCTGATAGTCTAATGGGGACCCCTTTGTACTTGATTCTTTTCTTCTCTCTTGCTGCCTTTAAGATTCTCTCTTTATCTTAAACTTTTGACATTTTGATTATAATGTATCTTGGAGTGGTTCTCCCTGGGTCTATCTGGAACTCTGTGCTTCCTGAACCTGTAAGTCTATTTCCTTCCCCAAGTTTGGGAAGTTCTGCTTTATTATATTTTCACTTAATTTTTCAATTTCTAGTTCTTCTTCTTTGCCCTCTGGCAATCCTATAACTCTTATATTTGATCTCTTATAGCTGTCCCAGAGGTTTCTGATCCTCTTCTCACTTTCCTTGCCTTCCTGTTTCCTCTCTCTGTACTGGCTGACTATTTGTTCCTTCTCTATGTTCCGGTTTGTTGATTTGAACTCTGTATTTTATTTCCTCACCATTTCTCTCGTATGTGTTTTTGTTTTTTTCAGTATGAGTGGTTTTCAATCCTTTCTCATCTTTTTCCAAATCTTTTGTTAATTCTGTAAGCCACCTAATCACAATGGCTCTGAACTGAGCTTCTGACAGGTTTCTTATTTGTTCATCCGTCAGATTCTTCATCTGTTGCCGCGTGAGCTGCGCCACCGGGATTTCTATAGTTGTCTGCCTCATTTTGACAGATTTGCGTTTTTTGCTTTCTTGGGCCGGCTATAGGGGGCGGTGCCTGTGTACTCGTCACAACCCAGTGACCGGCGGTGATCTGCAACCTTTTTCCCCGCGCTGTGTCGCTTTGTGTAGGGGCAGGAGTCCAAGATGGATTCCTGCCCTTATTCTCTGCTGGGAGACTCAGTCCATCCTCCCACCCTCTGGGCCTCACCATCCGAGGCAATGCGGTGGCTGCTTTTCGCAGCGTTGGGGTCGGGAGCTGCTGGGGCTCGACTGCAGCCAGGACTGTTCTCCCTGCCGCTGTCCCTGGTGCTACCACAAACAGTACCGCCCACTTCTGCTCTTCTTACCTGCCCAATGAGCGCTGCTGCTTTATAACTTCATACGTTGGGCTTCCGTGTAGTTTTATTTTCTGGAATTTCTAGTTATCTTTTGTTTTGAGGTAGTTGTATTCCTTTCTAGTTGTAGAGGGAGACCGAGCGTGTCTGTCTAAACCTCCATCTTGGCCGGAAGTCTACCTGTTATATAGATTTAGATTATTTGCAGATTTCTGCCATTAAGTCTTATGTTCCTTAAAGCACCCACAAACACATAGTTCTGCCTCCCCCTACCAAACCAGGCTAGTTTTAGAAAAGTTAGAGATACCGTTTCCCTACTTTCTAAACACAGTTCAGCTTTACCAATAGCTGCCAATCATTCAATTCTGATTGGGGGAGGTCTTGTCTGTGTTAAGGTGCTAACCAGCTTTTAATCCAAAACCTCGTGGATTCTCGGCCTCCTTGTAAACTGCATGGAGTTTTTCCTTCTTTGTAATACGCATGGAGAACCCCGTTCTCAAAACCACATGGTCAGTCTGTCCCTAGATAAATCCGCACAGTCAGCCTAGTTAAAATGTCTGCCGCTTATTTTTAAATCCCTGAGACTGCATCCTGTGATGCAGTGGGCATAGTCCCCAGTTCTGACCATTCACAGAACCTCACGCAGGCTCTGTGTGCCTTTTCCATACCATCCCCCGGTCCAAGATCCCTCTCATCTACCTGAGACCTTGGATGCATTAAAGCCACTTTGCATAACAAAGACACTAGCCCCTAGGCTCAGGCTTGTGAAAGCATCCTGAAAGCTGCTTCCTTCTCCCCATCCCCCAGCCTCCAAGCTCTGGGGGTATTTGGACACCCCTGCTTTCTGTAACACCATCACTTTTGCCGTATTCTATTGATTAGAAGAAAATTACAGGTTCCATAGACACTCAAGGGTGTGGGTTGCTTGTGGTTACCTTAAATTCTGCCTACCACATCTTCTTTCTGGATGAGAACTGGAACAAGGCTAGTGAGCACCACTAGCCACTCTCTCACGCATTCAGGACAGTACAGTGTAGCTTAATGCTCAAGAATATCATCCTCTATCATCTATTTACATCATGGAATCATATCCCAAAGTCAAAGACCCCTATTTTAAGAGTAGACCTATGAAGTCTGTTCAAAATTATTTTTAAAAAGGAAATTATTTCTAAAGAATAAAAGTATACCAGTGTGCATAAAATTTTTTATATTATTTCTCTTATCTGAACTTTAAAAATGGCACCATGAGAATAATGGTCTTTTGTATGAATGTGCTTTAATCAGTTCCATAGTATTCTGTCTAATATTATGCTATTAATATTTTCTAATGAATAACTTTTTTCCAATATGGTTTTTAAAATAACTTAAGAAATTTTTTTACTTATTGATTTAGGGAGAGAAAGAGAGAGAGAGAAACATCAGTTTGTTGTTCTACCCATCCATGCCTTCACTGGTTGCCTCCTGCATGTGCAGATTGGACTGGAGATTGACCCCGCAACCCTGGAGTATTGGAACAATACTCTAACCAACTGACCTACCCTGCCAGGGCTCAATATATTAAGTTAAATTTTTACATGTCATTGCTCACAATTATCTTAAAGATTGCATTTTAAGGTTAATAAATCTTAAAATTGTTAACACCTTTAATTGTCCCCTGTCTGAGAAAATACCCTCTCTACAAATGTCAAGGCATTTGTTAAGCTAAAAGAAGATTCTGGTAAACAACATATATTTTCAATTTAATCTTTATTTAAATTACCACAAATGAAATATTCAATCTGACAATTGAATATTTCAACCCAAATATTTTCACAAGGACAGTTTTTGTCTCTATTTAGAGTGATTATTTTAACAAATAATTTATAAGTAAAACCTCATTGAATACATTTTTCTCTATTTATGACTCTTTTGAATGTTTTGACAAATTTAGACACCCCCTACTCTAGACATTTTCAAATTTCTTTCCATTCTGGTACAGAATATAAATTTATGCAATTAAAAACAGGAATTTTATCAAAAGATACTTCCTACTAGATGAGATATTCCAAAGCATAATTATAGAATTTCAAATCAGCTCTGAGGATCATTTCAATTCTCTTCCCTAAATTGTTCACTTTCTTGCTTGCTTGTATAGCAACCATTTCAAAATCCTTTCACTTGTAATCTTTGTTTTCAATAATTATGATTTCATTAAGCTTCAGAAGCTGAAGTACATATTTGGCATTCCATTCAATAAATACTTTAAGTATTTCCAACTAATTTTGAATAAAATGCAGCCCAAATTTAGAAAACTTGTTTATACCATGAAAATGTTCAATGTCATTGATGGACACTTAGGTTGACACAGAAAATAGTTCTTCAAAGGCTCAAGCATTTCTGAAATCTTACAAATTTCAGATAGGAAGAGAAAGCGTGTAGTGCCATGCTGGCATTTTGGAGTACTCAACATCAGCTTATATTTCAGTAACACTTTTTATTTCTTAAGTATATTTTATTGACTATGTTGTTACAGTAGTCCCAATTTCTTTTCCGTTTGCTCCCCTCCTCCCAGTACCTCCCTCCCTCCAACAATACCACCCCACCTTAGTTCATGTCCATGGGTCGTGCATATAAATTCTTTGGCTTCACACTTTCCTATATTATTCTTAACTTCTCCCTGTCTATTTTGTACCAACTGATTATGCTTCTTAATCCCTGCACCATTTCCCGCTTCCTCCTCCCAGCTGATAACCCTCCAAACGATCCCCATACCTATGATTCTGTTCCTATTCTGGTTTCCTTAGTTGGATTTTGTTTTTATTTTTTAGATTCAGTTGTTGATAGTTGTGAGTTTGCTGTTATTTTAGTTCATAGTTTTGATCTTCTTTTTCTTAAATAAGTCCCTTTAACAATTCTTTTTGTTTATTTTTTCTTTTTAATATGCTTTATTGTTTATGCTATTACAGTTGTCCCAATTTCTTTTCCCTTTGTTCCCCTCCACCCAGTGACCCCCCTCCCTCAAGTTGTCCCCCCGCCTTAGTCCATGCCCACTGGTTGTGCACATAGTTCTTCTCAACATCTTCCTATCTACTCCACTCCCTCCTATTATGCTTCTTAATTCCTGTACCATCTCCCTCTCTTCCCCCTTACCCCTCCCCGCAGACCTCCCCCCAAAATGTTCCCCATACCTATAATTCTTTTCCCATTCTCGTTGCCTACTTAGTCTGTCTTTGTTTCAATTCCCTAGCTTCTGTTGTTGGTTGTTGTGATACAGTTTTCATTTTAATGTTCATAGTTGTGATCCTCCTTCTCCTAAACAAGTGCCTTTAACATTTCATATAACACTGGTTTGGATTTGATGAACTCCTTCAGTTTTACTTGGTCCTGGAAACACTTTCTCTGCCCTCTATTCTGAATGACAGCTTCACTGGATAGAGTAATCGTGGTTGTAGCTTTTTGCTTTGCATTACTTTGAATATTTCCTACCAGTCCCTTCTTGCCTGCAGAGTTTCTTTTGAGAAATAAGCTGATAGTCTTATTAGGACCCCTTTGTATGTAATTCTCTTCTTCTCTCTTGCTACTTTTAAGATTCCCTCTTTATCCTTAATTTTTGACATTTTGATATAATGTCTGTTGGCATGGTTCTTCCTGGGTCCAGTTTTTTTGGAACTCTCTGTGCTTCCTGGACCTGTAAGTCTATTTCCTTCCCCAAGTTAGGAAGTTCTGCTTTATTATTTTTTTCACATAATTTTTCAATTTCTAGTTCTTCTTCTTCATCTTCTGGCAGCCCTATGATTTGAATGTTGGCCCGCTTATATCTGTTCGATAAGTTTCTGAGCCTCTCCTCATATTTCTCACCTTTTGTTTCCTCTTTCTGCACTGGTTGACTGTTTCTTCCTTCCCTATGTTCTGATTTGTTGATTTGATCCCTGGCTTTCTTGCCCTCACCACTAGTTTCATATGTGTTTTTGTTCCTTTCAGCAGGACTAGCCTTCATTTCTTCCCCATCTTGTTTAAGATTTGCTGTTAGGTCTGTAAGCATTTTTATAAGCAAAGCTCTGAACTGAGCCTCAGAAAGATTTCCTATCTGTTGAGCTGTTAGATTAGATATTTGTTGTCTGGTCAGCTGTGTCACCGGGGTCTCTATCATGATCTGTGCCATCCTGACCGTTTTGTGTTTACCTTTGTTTCCTGGGCAGGACTGTCACACCTTCTACGCTATAGGGGGTAGAGCCCCATGCACTCGTCACAACCGGGCAACATGTCTCACCATGCTGTGGCATTTTCTGCCAGGGTGGGGGTCCAAGATGGATTTCTGCCGTTCACTCTCCGCTGAGAGACCGGGAGCCTCCTCCTCCATCCCCACCCCCTCCAAGCCTCACAGTCCAAGGCAATGGAGGTCTTCCTTCCCTGGCTTTGGAATCGCAAGCAGAAGGGTCTGGTCTACAGCCAGGGATGCTCCCCAGGTGCTTCTCGCCTCCCCCTAAACACAGGTGTCTATGCTTACCGCTGTCCTGCCACCATTGCCACAGCTGTCGCCTCCAGCACAGCTTGAACTCTCCTCCCCGGCTTCGCCCCTCCTACCTGTCTGGACGAGCACCACTTCTTTATAACTTCATACGTTGGACTTCCATTTATCTTCTGGAATTTCTGGTTATTTCTGGTTTTGTGGTAGTTGTAATCCTTTTTGTTGTGAAAGGAGATGAAGCATGTCAGTCTAGGCCTCCATCTTGGTCGGAAGTCTCCTGTGTTTGCTTTTGTGTCCCAGGGAGAGTGTCGCCCCTACTATGTTGTAAGGGGTGGAGCCTTAGGGATTTGTCAGTAACAGGCGACCTGTTTCACCACATTGTGGTGCTGTATGCAGGGGAGGGGTCTGAGAAGGAACAAAGCACTCACCCCTTCTCCAGGCACTTCTCCCACTTCTGCACCGGACTGGTGCCTCTCTAGCTGCTGCTCTGGCCATTGTTCCCGGAGCGGGTGGGTCTGCAGACGTCCTAGGTCTGTGGGGGCCCTTCAAACAAGCGGACTCTGCTGAGAGACTGGCAGTTTCTGCCTCCGCCCCACCCCCATTGGTTTGCACAGTCAGAAACAATGAGGCTTGATTTTCCCCGGTGCTGGGACCATGAGCTGAGATGTCCAGTGAGGAGCTGGGAATGCTCCCCAGGTGTCCCTCCTGACTTTTTTAAACGTGTAACTGCGCATTCTGCCAGCTGCTGCTGTTGCCGCTGCTGCCACCATTACACTGTGTCCTGGCTCCGCCCCTCCTACCTGTCTGGATGAGTATTTCTTCTTTATATCTTTGTTTGCTGGACTTCCATGTGGTTTGATTTTCTGGAACTTCTGGTTGTTTTTAGTTTTGAGGTAGTTGTATTCCTTCTTAGTTGTGGAGGGAGATGCAGAATGTCTGTCTACGTCTCCATCTTGGTCGGAAGTCTCCTTTAACATTTCATATATTAATGGCTTGGTGATGATGAACTCTTTTAACTTTACCTTGTCTGTGAAGCACTTCATCTGCTCTTCCATTCTAAATGATAGCTTTGCTGGATAGAGCAGTCTTGGTTGTAGGTCCTTGCTTTTCATCACTTTGATTACTTCTTGCCAGGCCCTTCTTGCCTGCAAAGTTTCTTTTGCTAAATCAGCTGATAATCGTATAGACACCCCTTTGTAGGTAACTCTCTGCTTTTCTCTTGCTGCTTTTAAAATTCTCTCTTTATCTTTCACCTCTGGCATTTTAATTATAATGTGTCTTGGTGTGGTCCTCTTTGGGTCTAGCTTGTTTGGGACTCTCTGTGCTTCCTGGACTTGTATATCTATTTCCTTCACCAAATTTGGGGAGTTTTCCTTCTTTTTTTTTTTTTTTCACATATGTTCTAAATTTCTTGCTCTTCCTCTTCTCCTTCTGGCATCCCTATGATTCAATGTTAGCACGTTTAAAGTTGTCCCAGAGGTTCCTAAGCTCTCCTTATTTTTTTCGATTCTTGTTTTCTCATTCTGTACTGGTTGACTGTTTTTTCTTCCTTATATTCCAAATTGTTGAAGTACTGAAGATCCAAGAAACGTAATGATGAATATATTTCTCAGATTAAGTTTCCTTCCCTTTACCATTGGTTTTATGTGGATTTTCCTTCACTTCTTCCCTTATGCATTTGCTATACTCAAGCATATTTGTCAAGCCTGTGAGCATCTTTATCACCAGTGTTTTGAACTCTGCATCTGTTAGGTTGGCTATCTCCTCATCACTTAGTTCTCCCACTGGAACCTTGATCCGTTCCCTCTTTTGGGCCATACTTCTCTGTCTCCTCATTTTGACAGGCTCCTGTGTTTGTTTGCCTCTGTGTCTTAGGTAGAGCTATTGCTCCTGTTGCATTGTAAGGGGCAGAGCCTTAGGTTTGTCAGTAGAGGGCGACCTGTTTCACCATGTTGTGGCACTGTGTGGGAGGGAGGGGTCCGAGAGGGAACAATGCCTCCAGCTCAGCACTCACCCCTCTTCCAAGCACCTCTCCCACCTCCATATGGGACTGGCACCACTCTAACTGTTGTCCTGGCTGTCATTCCCAGAGTGGGTGGGTCTGCAGATGTTCTAGGACCCTTTTAACAAGTAGACTCTGCTGAGAGACTGGCAGTTTCTTCCTCTGCCCCAACCCCACTGGTTTGCACAGTCAGAAGCAATGAGGCTCTATTTTCCCTGGCACTGGAACTGTGAGCTGCGTGGTCTGGCTGGGGCTGGGAACGCTCCCCAGGTGTACCTTCTGACTTTTTATAACATGTGACTGCATTTTCCGCTGGTCTACTGCATCTGCTGCCGCTATCACACCACGTCCTCTGTGCCCCAGCTCCGCCCCTCCTACCTGTTGAATGAGTATTTCTTCTTTATATCTTTGTTTGTTGGACCTCCATGCAGCTCGATTTTCTTTCTTAGTCGTGGAGGGAGACACAGCGTGTCTGTCAATGCCTCCATCTTGGCCAGAAGTTCCATGTTAATATTCAGTAATGCTTTTTATATGTAATTATATTTGTCCATTTTGTTAATTGCAGCTTCATTTTTGCTTGGTAGAATATCACAATTTGTTTAGAGATTACTATAAGTTATGTGAGCACTACACTAATACTTAGTAAATTTCTGCCCCATAACTGGAGAACACTGTTTTCACCATGATAAACTTTGTATTATTATCACCACAAAAATAATTATATTTTCAGTGCCAAACTGAAATGGAATTTTTAATGGCATTCACAATAATATCAGGTATGGAAGGATTAACATCTAAAAGCTTTACTTTAATTCCATGAATTGGATAAAAACTTTGAACCAATGTTGAAGGTAAGAGATTTTCTATTTGTAGTAAATGATGACACTAATATAAAACTGGTGGCATTGAATTATGATTCTGTTCATGGAGACAAGAACATTTCTTGTTTTACTTTTTCTGTGTACACAAGAAAACTTGGAATTGAAAATATATTGAAATATGTTTAGAGTAACAGTCATATGATTTAAACAAAAAATCATGCTTCAGAGAGTGATGTGTAAATGCACCTCTTGAAGCTTTAGTGGTTAACTTTTCTTCCAACACATTCTTCTTAAAACTATTAACCGATCCTTCCTTAGCAGATTTAGTCTTCTGGCTTGCATGTATTTAATGATATTACTATGATCCCCTTGGAGAATGACAAATGTAAACAAACTGAATCTGAGAAACATATTCATCATTAACTTTCTTGGATCTTCAGTACTATACTTAATTTTTCATTAAATATACGTCTTCATTTCTATTGAGTTCATTGCCACTAGAAGGATTTATTGCAATATAAACACATGTTATTGATAAAATAAATAGTTGTAAATTGACATTAAATGATAGAACCTCTATGTAAAGACTTAATCTCTCACATATGTTATAGTAGAGTGTCCCTATGTCTCATGTTTCTCATTGACCCCAGCGTCTCTCTGACTCTGACATTGGCCACAGCATAATTGGCTGGTATATACCAAGTGGCCGTCCCTGGCTGGTTTGGCTCAGTGGATTGAGCGTCGGCCTGCGAGCTAAGTGTCGCTGGTTTGATCTTCCAGTCAGGGCACATCAGAGAAGGAAAACTCTGACTCCAAAAAACCTCCGCTGCCTTGCGGTATACCTCTTCAGGGGAAAGGCTAAGGGAGTAAACCCCGACAGAAAATCCGGAGCCGGAGTCCCTAAGGCAGTTTGACGTTGTAGTCAACACCGGCAACTCCTTCGGCGCACCTGAAGCTAAGCTGTATTGACTCCGTCTTTCCCTTGGATCCTTCAGCTGCGAAGAGAGGGGGGGTCTGCTGCATGGGCAACAGCAGACCCTCCATATCACCCTGCCCAGGCTCTGTAGCTTCAGCTTCACTGGAGAGGACACTCCAGCGTCATCGCAAGATGTCGATTTAACACGGGAGGAGACAGATACCGTGTCACTCCCGAGTTGGACTGCACAGCCATTCTCGGCGGTGCAGATAGACTCTTAAGAAGCTACACCATCGTCTCTCGAGACGGACGGCTGCCGACGACGACGACCAAGTGGCCAGCAGGGCAACAACTTCAAAAATTCTCCTGCCAGCCCTTAAGGACCAAAGGAGTTGGTTGCTTTTACCTCAGCGCTCTTTGTTTCATAATGAGTGCCCTGCAGGCATGCTTAAAGAGAGACGTGTTTTACATGGAAAGTGTCAGGAGAAGAGAGATAGTTGCTGATGTCTTTGAGATTTGACCACAGGTTAAAGTGAGAACTCTGTCCACAGCATGTGCATTTCACGTACTATGAGATGTAAGCATGGCAGAAGTGCGGAGGTCTCTTAAATTTATCCTAGTGTATTATCATGCAACAATTGCTAATGATACTTCATTAAAATAAGAAAACTCCAGAAAAAAGGATAAAAAACATGGGATGCATGACACCTAGTAGGTGCTCAATGATAGTTTACTGAATGAAAGAATGAATGTTTAAAATGTGTTAGAAAGAATTCAGAGTAGATGAAAAGAGATTCAGAGTGAGGCAAGAAAGCCAACAACTAGTGTTACAATGACTTCCTCTTAAACCAGAGCACATAACTGGAAACTGTCAAATGTGGTAGAAACCTAGGTCAGAACTGTTTAGACCAGGCTTAAAAGCCAAAGTCTCACTGAATTAAGAGAATAAACCTTGGACCACTAATACACCTAGTTCCATGGAGTTAGTAAAGCAAGGTTAGTTCTAGTAAGAAGGTAGCTATGTATTATAAAGAGCTAAGTATTTGATATGCTGAAGACCCGCTAGGCATAGGTCCCACCAAAGCTTAGAAAAAAGGCCAAGATCCTAGCCTAAAAAAGGAAAATTCAGTGCTTCTCAGAGTAAAACTGTGAAAATTTCCAAAGTGATTTGAGGATTCCTTGGAGTAAATCATTATCTTAATCCTATAGGTCAAGTTTAGCCTGTGACAGAGAAAAAAGGAGATTGGATTCGATTGTCCAACAAGGAGTTGCGTTAGCCCTGTCTTCACTAGTGCTCGCCCTACCACCAGTAATAATCTGCATCTCACTTTGGTGCCTTTATGGATGCCCAGATAAAAGGTTCATCCTGTATACCACATGCAGTGTGGGCTTCTCCCTTAATCATGTGTCAACGGCACAGTCTCATTTCAATGCCTGCCTTCCGTCTTGTAGTAATCGTTACTATGTAAACAATCTAATCTAAGTGCTAATACTTGTAATTTCAACTGAACTGACAGTAATGAATCTTAAGTGTGCTGTTCCACCAACATGCTTCTTTCCTAGGAGAGGGGCAGCAAGAATGAACATCTCATTCTGTGGTCCCATGGAGTGCACAAGTTTTCAGTGTTTTCAGAGGAACAATGAGTGCTTTCTTTGAAGGTGCACTTGTATTTTCAGGTCGGTACCCCTTTTCTCCATGAACTTTGAGTGAAAATTGTAATAAAACATCTAATTGGTTATGATGGAGAAGCAGCATATTGTAGGAATTACAGATTTTTAGAATAATGTTTTATTGCTCTTTGGGACATTTTTATGGTGGGACAATAGTTTCCTGGGGGCTTGACACCGTGAGCCTGCCTAGTTTTGTCCAGTTTCTCAGCTAATTTCTGGTCAGGGACATATCACCATCAGTCACCTGGCTGAGTCATATATTTGGATCTTCTGGTTCCAACTCTCACATTTTGCAGTTCTGAGAAAACTGAAGCCACACATACACTAGGGATAGAGCTGGTCCTGGAACTTGTCCCAACCCTGTCATTGCAGTGCCATCTCACCCAGGCCATGTTCTTTGTTGAGGTATGATCTTTACAAGCTGCAGGACACCACAGGACCAGGACTGATTGTTAGAAGTGAAGAGAGGAGGACAAGTAGAAGGGTTATTATTTTGTGGCCTCCACAAATGGCAGTAGCAAAATGTATTCATTCAGTCCATTCAACAATTATTTATCGAGTACTTTCTATGTGCCAGGGACGGTTTTAGGTGCTTGGGATACAGAGATGAACAAAACAGCAAAAATCCTGACCCCTTGCCCTGACTGGTGTGGCTCAGTGGGTTGGGCATTGTCTCTCAAACTGAAAGGTCACCGGCTTGATTCCTGGTCAGGGCACATGCCTGGATTGCAGGCCAGGTTCCCAGTTGGGGGTGTGTAAGAGGCAACCGATCGATGTTTCCCTCACCCATCAGTGTTTCTCCCCCTCTTTTTTTCCCTTCCCCTCCCTCTAAAAAGTATATAAAAATAAAATCTTTTTAAAAAATTATTGCCCTCATGGAGGTCACATTTTAGTCATAGTAAAAGGAAATACACAGCACTTAACCATGTCCCAGTACTGTTCTCAACATAAACCGTACTAACTCATTTAATCTGCACAACGCCTCTTTGAGGCAGGTATAATCATTAACCACATTTTGCAGGTAAAGAAACTAAGCAAGAGGAAATGAAAATTAAGAAACTTGCTCAAGGTCATGAAGCAAGTAAATAACCAGTCCAGGGTCTAGCTCTGGCTATTTGGCCCTGAATTCCTGCACTTGATTGCCTGATTGATAAGTGAGGTTAGGGCCATGGTTTTTCCTTTTTGTTCTGTAAGCAGCAGAACCCTTCCTCTTTATAAAAATGAAATCCTATGTGGCATACTGAAAAATGAAATAATGTAAGTTCTGGATGAAGAGGATGGGAATGGAGGGAGAATTCAGATTGCTATTGCTGAAAGGCAGGAGATGAATCCATAGGGGCCTGCTCCCAAACAACCTCTCGCTTCTCCTCGGTCCCCATCCCATTAGACCTTGCGCTCTACACAAAGGCTTTAGAAAGAGCTGGAATGAATGTATGGAAAAAGGAAGAACAGACATGTCTAGGTCATGTTTGGGAAGGGGGGATTTAGTGGGGTTGTGGTATTAGTCCCAGCAGAACAACCCAGGACTTTTTGTCTATACCCCCAGAATGTGTGTGTTGGGGCACCTCCAATCTTTTGAGAATAACTGATGCTGTGATTGTCTTCTGTGACTGATGGCAAAGGGTCTCATAGGGAGACGAGGGAGTGGTTGAAGGCATACTGAAAAAGGGGATACTTTTCTTCCACTCATAATTCCTCCTTCTGTCTCCTGCCTTGACTGCCTCTGGCATTGCACTATGGAGCCACAGACAGCTCTCGGGCCTGGTATGTGCCCATTTGAACATCCGTTGAGGCCAAGTTTTCATGGACTTCTAATGGTTATTAAGGCAATACTGGGGAAATTTGCCTTCTACTGACACCATTTTTTCATCAACACCTGAAAGAGTAGAATAAATACTACCCCTCCTCTTCCCAGAAAAACCCACCCAAAGTTGCAAGGTTCAAAAAGTAGGCTTCCAGGGCAGTTCCGATGGTGTTTTGCTTCAGAAAGACCCAGAGTTGAGCAGTTTATGAAATCATCTCTCTCAGACTTCCTCTCACAATGACTCCTACTCCCAATCCTCAGCCATTAGCTGGAGGTTTGGAGAGCATTTGCCCCGGGTAGCCTGGGGTGGTGGTGGGGGGTGAGGGCAGCTTTTCCCCAGCGACTCCCCTAGGCTCCTTTTCTCTGGCCTCTGCTTTGAATTGTTAATTTCTTCTCTGAAGAGGTTTGCTAACTTTATTAGCAGGTCTGACACTGTCTGTGACTAGTGCCAACGGGGTGACAAGCACTGTTCTAGGCATGGGAGACACAAAGGGAAAAAGATTTTTTTTTTTCCAATTAGACAACTTTTACTAAATGAGAAAATTACATTTAAAATGTGCTTTAAAACATAATGGAATTAGAAAAAAAAAAAGGACGTATGCATTTGAAGGAATGTTGCACTGTGCTGAAAATCAAATCTCTTGCAGTAATACAATACACCAATTCCCAAAATGTAAGTTAACAGAGGTCTCAATTTAACATTTTAAAAGACAATATTAAGCTCAAGAATTTCACAGAAAAGTTTCTTTTTCTAACCTCAGGATGCCCAAAATTTAGTGGGAAGACAGCCAGGCCAACATGTAATTACGCCATGGTGTGATATCAAATTGTCATCATCAAAGGAAGGGTGGAGTGAGAATGGAGCAGAAGGATGCCTATTTTACTTCTGAGAAGCAGGGAAGGTTCTGGGGAGAGAGGACAGGGGGCAACATAGAGCTGAGACTTGGCAAGAAAGACAAAGCTCCCAGGAATATATGGATCAAATTGGAAGAAAAGCATTACCAAGGGCTTTGTGGCATCATGCTATAGTTAAGGTACTGGCTGTGTTACCGAGAGAGATACTGGTTTCCTAGTGCTAATTCTCTACAATCAGGGCAATCCAAAGTCATTGGTTGGGTACTAGATTTACCAGGGTGAGTAGGTTATATACTGTCCTATACCTGAAAGCAATATAATATTGTATGTAAACAATTATTTTTTAAAAATTCGTTGGTTTACAGTTTGTTTTTTTTTGCCCTGGTGAATAAAAATGCTGTGAATTTTCTTTCCTAAGTTTTTTTTTAAAGGCATTAGTAAGAATTTGATCATTGCTTTCTTTAAATCCTCATCAAAATCTCCTTGCAAATAGCTGCTTTTTAAATTTTCACTTTCCTCTCTTTACCACCTGACCTCACTCCCAGGGACAAATGTAGTGCCTTTACCAACTAGCACTAAATAATGGGAGCTGAATTAAATAATGAGAGAATAAAATGGGAAACAAAAGTTGGAAAGTAGCTGGGCTGGATTATGGAGAGAGACTTCAGTATCAGGCTGAGGAATCTGGGCTTCCTGTGGCAGCAGAAGTGAGAATCTGTTGTGGACTAGAATTTAGGAGGCAGTTCAGAGTTAGAGATATGATTTAGATCATCATCAGCAAGCTGATTAAGTATCAGTTGAAAGCAGCTAAATTGTAGACCTCCTAGAGAAGAGAGAGCCAAAAAAGAGAAGAAATTATAGCTATAGATGGAATCTTGAGGACATCACAATTAGAGAGCAGACCTAGAAAATCTACCTTAAAAAAAAAACCTATCTGGAGCTTTGGCTTCCACATCTCTATGTGGCTATTAATAGCACCACCTGGTCTAGCTTTGTGAGGACTCATTGAAATAATGCAAAAAAAAGTGCTTAACTGAGTGCCTGGTGCAGATTACTTAATATTAAAAAATATTACTTTTCATTATTATTATTGTAAGAGTAATCCCCTATCTTCTTGTTGTTGCATTGAGATAAGATCAACTGATGTACAAATACTAATTGTTAATGTATGTATTGAAGATTTGTTGCCTAGTAACTATGATTTTTGAATTGACAAACTCATTTCATTGTTTGCCTTTTAATTAAAATAGGTATTTCAGCTTCTTAAAATTCATTTTTGAAGGAGTCCCCTACTGAGCTGCAGCATCTCAGTCACAGCAGGGGTATGCTACTGCCATTAAAAAAAAAAAGCCAGCTAACAATTAATATAATTTTATATTTATCCTGCTAATTATAGCTAAGACAAACCCTAGTTTGTCCAGGACTGTGCAAACACACAAAGAAGCCTCGACACCAAAAGGCAAGTTACTTGTAAATTTGCATATTAATTACTGTTTACCGCCTTTGCCCCTGTGGCTGATTACTTCTAACAAAGAGCAAGGCATATACAGTGGCTTGGATTGTCTGGGACAACCTGAAAGGCTGCCTGCCAGTTAGAGCAGGAGAAGAGAAGGCTACTGTGCTTGCTAGAGGTGAAAAGACCAGAAGGAGACAGTCCACACCCCTGGCTCAAGAGATCTTTATATAAAGAAACATAAAGATTTCTGAGATGCATTTTAATAAAGAATAGCAGACAACAAAGGTGGTCCTAGAGGTTCTCACTTAATCAAGACCATCTTTATGTTGATACTTTGAAGCAATATTATTCTTGGTGTGTGCTATACAATAAGAAAGATTACATACATTGTTGTGCTTTGAAAGGTCACCCGTACGTTATAATTAAACTATGGTGACACTGCCTGATTTCTTTAGGCTCATGAATCTCCTCAGTCCTGGCACCAATTGTGAAAAGGACAGGGTGCTCTGGGAAGAGACACCCCCAAATCCAGTCATGTTGTCTCCTAATAGTGGGGAATGGATTGGGACACTCTTAATGTATAGCTTGGGAAGGGAAGTCTATTGTGTATTGGAGAATTTTAACTTGGTTGTAATTGGAGACAAAAATCACATTAGTTGATTTAAAGACACTAAGTCTGAAAGAAACTCTTTGTGCTCACAGTTCAGAAAAAGCAAAAGCATTCTTCTCTTGAGAGCAAGTCCTGTCCAACAAAACCCTTGGTGGAGGTAAGTGGAAAATCAACGGAAAAAAATTTAATCCTGATATAAGCATAATACATTATGCATGATAATCTTCAGAATTTGAAAGTCACTTAGAGGCAATCATCTGAAAAAGCAGTGGCTGTTTTACAAGGTGATTTCAGCTTCCTGTAGTTGTGAAAATGTGTAGGAAGTACAGGAAGATAAAAACAGAACAAGTCTCTGTTTTTAATCTCTGACGAAAATGAGTACTTTCCCTGCAATGTCTCAGTAGCCACTCCTTGGTAAACTTCACAGTAATATAATAGTAATAAACAAAATAAGGATCGCCAGCAGTCATCCAGTGCTTATTTTCCAGGCACTTAATATGCATGTTCTCTTTTAATCCTCTCGGTGAGGAAGGTTGTATTTTTTTATCCCCATGAAAACAGTCATAGAGATTGAGCTCTGAGAGATTAAGAAAATTGCCCAGATCACAAAGATAAAAAGTGGCAGAGCTGGAATTTGAACCCAGGCAGTCTGACCCCAGGCTACCATGCCATTTTAGTGCATTAGGAAACTGCAGTTAATTTTCCTAATGCCTCAAGATTTGTAATAAAGTTGGGATTCTATTCTAACTTTCTGATTTCCAAAACTCATTGTTTTTATGTTCTTCCATGCTACCTCCCCTAATTAAAACTGAGCTTTAGATTTAAAATATCCTAATATCTTAGTGCAGAGGTCAATGAACTCTGGCCTGTGGGCCAAATCTGCCCACTACCTGTTTTTATAAATGAAGTTTTATAGAAACACAGCTATGCTGACTTGTTTAAGTGTTGCCTGTAGCTGCTTTTGTGTTAAAGCTACAGAGATGAGTAGTTGTAGCAGGTATTGTAAGTTTCACAAGCCTAAAATATTTACTATCTGGCTATTTACAGAAAAAGTTTGCTGACTGGTAACTTACAGGCAACATTTCCTTTCTTTTTTCTGACTAACCTTTGGCTCAAGTCTTCAGGAGCAGTCGCTTTGAGCAGGAGAGTTGGTGTGGTAATGACTAGACTGGCTAACTGCTTATTTTAAATCTGGGAGATTGTCTGGGGCCAGGAGAAGTGGCCAGATGAACACAAGGATAGAAGTTACATAATACAATTAGAAATAGTGAGAGGTCTATCATAATGCTGAGTAATAGTGCAATAACAATCCTTTCTGCTAGTTTCCACCAAACGTTCAAGAAGCTTGGGCTTCTCACTCCACGTGATTCCCCTGTTGGGGAGGAATCAAAGGCAGAAAGTTAGAATTTTATGCCAAGGGACACAGAACAAGTCAAGATCAGGTAGGTCCCTGACCTGGATTCTCTCAGGTGCCAGGCTTGAGAAAGCTGGACCGCCTACCCCACCTGGACAGGTATGCAGGGACGTCTTCTTTTACCCCAGAACCCCTACCAACTGCAGATTGATGACTCCTTCAAGACAGGCTTGTTATTGGTCCCTGGTGTTTCCTGGAATTCCAAGAAATAACTGTTTCCTGATGTATCCTCAGGACCTTGAACACTGCCAGAGATATAGTGGGCACACAGTAGACAATTGTATTAATAGTCAGAAATATGTTGCAATTACCAACTTACACCACACACCAGAATAAACTCAAGATGGATCAAAGACTTAAATGTAAGCCGTGACACCATAAAAGTCCTAGAGGAAAACACAGGCAGGAAAATTTTAGATATTCCACATAGCAATATTTTCAGATACATCTCCTAAGGTAAGGGAAATAAAGGAAAGCATAAACAAATGGGACTACATCAAACTAAAGAGTTTCTGCTCAGCAAAAGAAAACATTAACAAGATGAAAAGGAAACCAACCATATGGGAAAAGATATTTGCCAATGATACCTCTCCAAAATATATAAAGAACTTACACATCTCAACACCAAGAAGACAGACAGCTCAATTAAAAAATGGGCAAAAGACCTGAACAAACACTTCTCCAAGGAGGATACAAAGAGGGTTCATAGAAACATGAAAGAATGCTCAACATCACTAACCATCAGAAAGATGCAAATAAAAACCACAATGAGATACCACTTTACACCTGTCAGAATGGCCATCATCAACAAATAAACAAACAACAAGTGCTGGCGAGGATGTGGAGAAACGGGAACCCTAGAGCCCTGTTGGTGGGAATACAGACTGGTGCAGCCACTATGGAAAACAGTATGGAATTACCTCAAAATACTAAAAATGGAACTGCTTTTTGAACCAGCAGTTCCACTGCTAGGATTATACCCGAAGAATCCTGAAACCCCAATTCAAAAGATCCTATGCACCCCTATATTTATAGCAGCTCTGTTTACAATAGCTAAGTGCTGGAAATAGCCTAAGTGCCCATCTGTGGATGAGTAGATTAAAAAACTGTGGTACATTTACACAATGGAATACTATGTAGCAGAAAGAAAGAAGGAACTCCTGCCGTTTGTGACAACATGGATGGAACTAGAGAAAATTATGCTTAGTGAAATAAGCCAAACAATGAAAGAAAAATACCACATGATATCACCCGATACAGGAGACTAATAAACAACACAAATGAACAAAATTGAACAAGGAACAGAATAACTGGTATCAGGGGGAGGGGGGAAGGAGAGAAGGGGGACAAGGGAAGGGTCTAGTCAAAGAACAGGTATAAATAACCCATGGACACGGACAACAGGGTGGGATATGACTGTGGGAGAATGGGTAGGCTGGGTGGGGGAGGAGCAATGGGGGAAAAATGGAACAATTGTAATTGAAAAACAATAATAATAATAATAATAACAAATATGTTGCAATTAGTTCATGACTTCTGTCTCAGTCAGAGTTCAAATTCCTTGGCCTGGCTCTTATAATCCTCTCTCCTGCTCCTTTCCTCCACCCCTGTATACCATAACTCATTTACTTATGCAACTTTTTCTGTTTTTTAAAGACTTCACTCCTGGCCATTTGACTACTCAGGAAGGTCAGGTTTTCTAGGTGGGCTGGATCACAGATGGCTTTGGAAAAGGATTGATGTGATCAAAATGATGCTTATGCAAAAGAACCTGTAGGGGGGAGAAACTAGAGGCTAGGGGACCAATTAAGAGTCTATTTGAGGCGATAATTATATGCATCAGGGCAATGAGAACAGAGAGAAAAGGGCAGATTGGAGAGACACAAAAAGAAGTTCAGGAAATTCATAAATGAGTGATCTGAGAAATGAAAAAAGATTAAGAGTAATAGAATAAGAATTTTAGTGTTAGGCCTAGTAGATTGTGTTGTCATTGACAAAAATAGATACTTCGGAAAGAGAAGCAGGGTAAAGGAATGAGAGAAAGTGAAAGGTATCTGGGAATAATATTGCAAATATCCTTGTGAAACATTAGTGGTTTACATGGACTAGGACATGTGGCATTTGTGTCAATTTCATGGTGAGGATGAGAGATTTTGACTTAATAAGAATTGACAAACTGACTCATTAATTCATTTACTCAACAAATATGTATCTATCTTCAGCAAGCACAGTGTGTCCAGCACAGTTCTAGGCCCTTGGGATTATCAGTGAACAAACCAACGATCCCTGCTTTTGTGGAACATGCATTCTAGCAATAGAGACAGGCAATAAATAATTAACATAATAAATAAACAAACTGTATAGTGTATTAAGGTGTTAAGTGCAATGGAAAAAAGACAAAGTGAGGCCAGGTAAGGTGACTGGAGGCTATGGTGCCAGGGTGGGGGCCTTTGTAATTTTAAAGTCCATCCCAAACAACACCTAGAGCTTTTTTTCTATGATGAGTGGTTCGTTATTCATCTTCTGACTAAGGTGACAGAAGAAGAAATTGTAGGGCACTGGCTAACTGTGTGATATTTTAATATAAAGATTCTTCTGTATGCCACATCTGGAGGCAATTTGGGAAAAGGGAAACTTCTCGTGGTTCCCATTTCCTGAATGAGTAGCACTGCGATGAAATTCAGATGAGTTGAGGCTGATAATTTTCAGCAATTTAAATGTCGTTGCCTTTGCTAGAAGGAAGAGCTTTGTTTATAAACAGCTGGGTCAATAGGAAATGTAGCCTCATTATTCACATTCTTCTGATAGGCTCCCAGTCAGAACGCAAGGGGAGGAAGGGACACACACACAGTACTGAAACATGATCACCTAGCTTTGGGGTTTTGTTCTTTGTGATGACATGAGGGAAAGGTAAAGAGTTTATTTTATTCTTTCTTGGAAGACACATTGAACAAGACGATGAACTTTTTGTCAAGACCAAGGATTTGGGCACTTCTGTAGTGATGCCTAGGAACGCAGACCCAGCATGTCTGCATTCTTCCCCTCCTGGGTGATTAACGATGCAGGTCCCTGCTTGGGTCACACACTAAACAGGTCTCAGTTTTCTGTGTTTCTTCAACACAGTCTGGGGTGTCAAAGATCCACTTTAATTTCCTTTGCCTTCCATTGCCAAGCTGCTTATTTAGGGTCCCCAGAGGAAGGGGTATATTTAAAAAGGAAAGAGGGAGAAAAGACTGGGGTGACGTGGTTTGGACAATGTCAGAAGACACAACTGGTACATGAGAGTGGTAGCCTTGTCATTCTAAAATAGTCTCAGAGAAAAGAAACTTCTTTCTTTGATGTGGAAGTGAGGTAAAAGTGGAAGGGAAAGGTGTGCATGTAAGCTGGCTTTTTTTTTCCACGTTGCTTTTCCTAAGGCAGTGAAATCTGCCAGGTGCATGGTAGGCAGGATGGATGAAGGATACTCATGCAGCAGAACCGGGTTCTCCTCCCTCTGCGCTGATCGAAGCAGCTGTGGCCACAGAAGCCGGTGGTCGGCTTCCTGGTAAGAACCCGGCATCAGTCAGTATATTTGAGTCTGCCAGGTTCATGTTCAGTAGGACAGAAGGGTTTGGGGTTTAAACAGTTTTTAATGTAAATCTTTCTGTGCTCATACACAAACGCATACAGATATGCTCAGGTAGAAATGCCTTTTAGAAATGCCTAAAAACACCCAGGGCTTTTTACACAGTGCCAGTGGGCTAAGCTACCCCACGGTGTGGCCTCCTTGATGAAATGCTGATTAAGCTCTTTGTGCTCCGTAATGAACCAATGGGTCATTCTCTGTTTCTTGTCAACTTCAAATAGGCTGGGCCGTCTGAGTTCATTTTAACTCTACCCACGCCCACATGCCTTTTGTCTTTATCAGACTTAGTTCTTATCTTTCCAGAAATGGAACGTTTCTCTTTTTCCTGTTTCCTTGTATTTTCCTAAAAGACGCAAACTTACAAAAGATGTTTCTGAAAGCAGAAAAGACAGGAAAAGCACCCAATTTTGGTTTGTTTCAAAATATCTATTTATAGAACTTTTCAAAGTCGTTCTGTTTGGTGTGTCACATACAGCGGATTCCATCTCAATCTACCTTGACAGGCAATTGAATGAAACAAGCATTTTGTGAGTATCTGCTTTGTGTCTGGCTTTGTTCTGAGGGAGTTAGAGGTGAAGTAGGATTTGTCCCTGCCCTTGAGGAGTTTAAAATCTAATTTGAACAAGAGAGGCAACAATAGTTAACCCAAGAATTTACTTCTGAGTTTTTGAAGTCACTGACTTCAGTGGTTATATGTATAATGGCTGAAGGGGTCCATTAGTTTTAATCTACATAACATAGTAGATTTAATTAATCATGAAAAATCTCTAACCCAAGTAAAGGGGACCTGATCTAGACATTGGGGATGCTTTAACTAATTTTCAGGCTAATTTGGTTTACCTAGTTCTTTTTCTAATAGTGCTTTTGCTCCTGACCTATGTATGACTTGTCACATCAAGCTCTCAGTCCTGAAGAGGTTAAGCTGCATTAGGCATGAATCCAGCTCTCAAGGAGCTCACTGCTGAACTCAGTAGGTGAGAACAATCAGAACCACAGGACCAGTAACTGGGGTCTTGCTCTGAGAGGAGAATCACTTCACTGCTTTTTTTTTCCAGGGTAGCTTCATCCACCTACATCTTGATATACTGAAGAACTGTGAGAAATGCTTTGTGCCCTTTGGATGAAAAGTGCATTCTATAAGGTCCATCAAAAGTTTTTGGATTGTAACAATATAATCAATAAAATACAAAAAAAAAATAAGTTTTTGGGTAAGTTTAGAAAAAAAATGGTGATGATGATAATAATAACATCTAGCATTTATCGAGCGCTTATTGTATGCCTGGCACTAAACTAATGATAAGAATACAGCTCTAATCTGTAGCTGTTTTATATCTGCTGGTCCCCAAATTATCAAAATTTTCATTTTCCAAATGGGGCCTGTTTATAATCTGTTAATAATTGTTAACCTGGTGATGGGTTCATTGAAATTCGTTATGCCATTCTCTCTACTTTTGTGTTTGGAAATTTTCCATAATAAGAGGCTATGCAAAAAAAGCAAGGGGCCAAATAAACTTTGATAATGTAAATAATCCCTCAGATGAAAGATGAAAGAGAAGAAAGAAGTTAGCATCTTCTAGTATTGACTATGTGACATTTCCTCCACATTCACTAGGACTTTTTCAAGGAGTTGAGCCCTGGCCAAAGCTTGTGCCCATAGCTCTCCTGGTCCATCTGGTATCTAAGGGCAGGATCCTTGTGTTCCATCTCGGCAGCTGGCTGTTGCAATGGGGAAAACCACAGCGTTATTCCTCAAAAGGCTCTCAGACCTACTTATAGTTCAAACCCAATAAAGTATTCTGAAAACAATACACTATGTATGCTTTAGGAAAAATTTCAAAGCGTTACATGAAAACAGTCAAAGCAATGTCTGATGATCGATTTCCTCTTATAGGATTGTCCTTAAATGCCCATTCTCTGTGTGGTTGTGCACGTGCATGTATAACATTTGGGACTTTGGGGTAATCAACATTTATTTTTAGATATTCCACAACCTCTCTCAGAGGTTAGGTTTAAGCCTCTCTTCCAAATGAGAAAAACGAGGCTGAGAGGAATTGAAGCTGGCAGCACCGATCGATGTATGATGGTGAGCGCCCAGGGCGGTGGAGTGGAGTGCAGCTGGAGTTCAGATCCAGGCTGGCCTGACCCCAAATGTGTATCCTTCCCCCACATCAGAAAGTGCAGTGTTGGAACTGGCTTCTTTCTCCTGTGGAAACAGCTTCTATTACAGGCAAGAGCGAATCAACCAAATTGCTCCATGGAGCTTGGGCAGGGGAAGAGTTGGGTGTAGCAAAATGGCAGCATTTCTTAAGGCAAAACTCCCTGGACTCTGTTTAATTCAGTCTGCACGGACCAAACTGGACAAGAAGCGAATTGTCCCATCTGTTGACAAAACCATCCCCCCTAACTTCAAAGAATCCCCGCTTTGGAGGGAGAGTCCCCTGGGGTGCAGAGGGAGATGGAAATGGAGGCGCGGGCCCTCCCATCAGCCGCGCAGGGCCACTGCCTGTCATCCAAGCTGACTTCTCTTTGAATCCAAGGCTCTTCACCACCCAGCCCCCAGCCTTCCGCCTCGCCCAAACACACCCAAGGCCCAACTCCTGTTTGAAGTGGATGTGCTACTCTTCACACGGCCTGCTGCGGGGCACCGGGATTAGAGGAAGGCTCCCCGTGGGGCCAGGCCACCTAAGCCGTGCTTTCTGCGGCTCCCAGGGTGATAATGGCATTGGGGCTTTTCCTCAGAGATCCCTAGGCCCCCCCCAGGATCTTAATTAAAGTGGCTTTGTGGGTCTTGGGGGCAAACACGAGCCCAGAACTCCATGTGAGTGTTTATTTTGAGTTCTGGTTCTATTTCTAGGCCCTCAGAAAGGCTAGGTTCATAGGAGCAAAGGAAATGGAAGAACTGGATCAACTGTGTGCATCCTAAAGCGAGAGCCCCTGCTCTCATGTTAATAACCAACTTAAAAACATCATCTCCGTCATTTTCCTTTGTGGGGTGTAGAAATGATCAGTGGACCATATTGGAAATGGCTCATAGTATCATGGGTCGGAGTGGTACTTTCTCTTCTTTTCTGAGAATATTCTCAGGGAAATGGTCATAAATAGATCTGCAAGATAATTAGTTGTAAGTTTAATTACATATACTAGTGACTATCTCAATGAGTGATATTTAGATGAAAACTTTGAATTATTTTGCTATAGGGCAAATATCTCCTTATAGATATTTCAAATGTAGTTTTAAGGAGGGGAGATATTTTTAAAAAGACAGTACTAACAGTTAAAATATAAGGTCATCTTCCTTATAAAAAACCTTATGTTTTATAAAAATTAGCAATTTTTTTTGTGTGATTTCATTTGATTATGACTCTCTGTTATTTTGCAAAATGTGGTAGTTTCTTAATTTGGGATTATATATATTTGGATATATATGCATATCACACATATATGTATGTAATATTTAATTAGTGCCAGTTTATCTCTTAGACTCTATGCTCCATGAAGGTAGGGAATATGTCCTTTTTGTTCACCATTGTATCCCCAGTGCCTAACATGTATTAGATAGATACTCAAATATCCGCTGAATAAATGATTAGTCAAAGTAATGCAATGTAATAGTGATGGGATAGATTTGTTTTTATCCTATAAGAGGGCCCACTTAAAAATTTTTTTATTATTAAAAGACTCAGGTCATGAATTTAGATTTTGTTGTTTTAAGAAATCAGCCGTAGCTCACGTGGCTCAGTGGATTGGGCATCATCCCAAAAAGTAAGAGGTCTCTGGTTCAAATCTTGGTCAGGGCACATGCCTGGCTTTAGGGCCAGGTCCCCTGTTGGGGGTGTGTGAGAGGCAACTGATTATGTTTCTCTCCCTATCTAAAAATAAATAAATAAATAAATAAATAAATAAATAAAATCTGCTAAAAAAAAGAAGTCACTAATGTTTACCTATAAAGAAATATTATAAAACATGGTCTCTGGATTATTAAATCCTATGTGCAATGATTTGCCAGTTCATGAGACTGAGCCTTTCCAATAAATTGGGACCAGTAGGGGCAGAATATTTAAAGGGGCCACTTGTCTTGGAAACACTTAAATTTTGCCTGGGGATGAAGTAATATTAATTGTTTCTTGGTGTTAGTACCAGGGCATGTAGTTCTAGGGTATTTGCACAAGTGGTATGCTACATCTTCTGTCTGTAAAGATGACCAGCAGAAATGGAAGAATTGAGTGGCAGTCTGAGGTTGGTGGGGACATCAGAAATTAAGACCATGAAGAATGCAAGTCACTGCCATACAGATCTAGTGTTTGGAGCTCATGGTGTGCTGTATGAGGAAGCCTGAGGTCCTGAAGAAACCACCTCCAAACTGCATGGCATCACCCTGTGCTTCTTCACCAGAAACATTGCGACAGGAAACCTCCTTACCAATGTTAAAACAGCTAAAAGATAGCCTTTTCTTCCAGGAATAACGATATGTTTGGCTGTGCAGGCATCAGTTAGGGTGGAAGGAGCTGTTTCATGCATAGCCTTGCAAACAAGACCAGCATTGTCAAAAGTTTGCTGTTTCTGCTGCCATTCCCTTATTCCCCTCTGCCCTCAAAAGCTTTTTAAAGTGGTCAGGGCCATGATGTTGCCCAGTCTTGTTACCAACTTTCGTTTTTCTTGATCTTTTGTTTCAATGCCTGCTTTCTTTCCCCTATGTGTGCTCACTGAAGCTGGATTGTGGGGTCAAGCTATAATTAGTTTATATATGATGTTTAATTCACTGTGGCTCTTCTGGCATTAGATTCAAATGGGCTTTGATGTCTCGCTGGAGCTTTGATCCCAGACCCTCAAATGGTGGTCATCACCCCAACTCAAAGGATTGTCCTTTATTTTTTTCCCTCCTATTCGGAGACAGCTTTTCCCAATTACATCATTTGTGTTTGTTTGGCCATAAAAGCTGCAAGGCATCATTTTGTTGCTTTGCTCTATAGCAAAACGTGCAATTGATGCTCCTTACTTTGCTTGGCTGTAATAGAATGTTCACTGCTGGATAAGGCATTTGAAGAATGATACTTAGACTTTGGTGGGGATGCTGTTGGGAGCTGTTCTGCCCAAAGGCAGAGTCACACTGTACTATCTGAGAGACCCTTCCTGGCTCTGCCCAGGAAATATCTTTAAGCGTTCTTTAAGCATAAGCTATACAACTGTGATATGTTCAGTCAAGACTCTTTTTCATACTGACAACTTATCTAACTTTCCAAATCAGTGTGTGTGTGTGTGTGTGTGTGTGTAGAGGGGAGTGGTGCAGATCCACTCCAGCTTTAGTGCCACACTTTCTGAGTGAGGGTTAGCAGTTTTCCTGAAATGACCAGGGTAGGAGGGTGAGGGGGGTTGGACAAGGGGCAGGGGAAAGCAAAAGAATGAACTAGGGCTGGGCAATACTAGAAAGGAGATAAAGTAGCATTAGTGGAGGAGGAAGCACCGGCATCTGCTTTAAAAAGCAGCAGAAAGAAAAATCAAAACAGTAGAGGAAAGTGAGACCCTGTTGGCAAGAGAAGGGAACAGTGAGCAGTGAGTAGGTGATTACCTTCAACTGCTTCCCAAATACCTGTAACTAAAACATACAATCAGAGGAAAGAAAAACCAGAGAATTAGACTGGACAGGAGAAAATTTGGGTATTGGGTTAAGAAGAGAACAGGGGGCAACCCAACCAGTCACACTTAATGTAATGACATTGGGAATTTTCCTGGAAAAACAATTAGAGCATTGAGCTCCTTGCTTCTACTTCATTTGACAGCCTGAGTTTGTTTTAATTGGCGTGTGAATGAACAGCATTATTTATTAATGTGTAATGGATACTGTGGAAAGTGTAACCTTTTTTGCTATTTGTGATCATTTTATTGGCAGAACCATTTAAATACATTAATTTTAATATTTAAACTTGTTGGGAACACTTTTTTTCATGGAGATGTACAAGCTGTTACGGCAAATGGTTTGCTTTGGACTAATGAGCCAACTCAAAGTGGCATTTGGTGAGGAGAGGGGTGGGAAGGTGGGCGGGTTTGGAGAAAGAGGGACTTGTCTTTCTGTTCTAACAAGATTTATTAGTGGTGTATAAAAACATGTTTCAGCTTTTTTCCCCCCTCAACTATATAAATATAGTTGTTGGTGTATAACACAGCACAGGCCACGATAATAGACTCCACCCAGCCAGAAGGAATTGAATTCAGAACTAGAAAGCAAGGAGCCTGCCTAGAAATGAATAGAATGAGACAATGAATGACAGAGGACATGGGTGAGGGGCATTTGGCCGACAGGATCAGTCATTATTTCTTAGTGCTTCACTAAAATTTGGGAGGAAAATTTAATTCCTTTATTATCAAGTACAGTGTTTGGCACACAGTGGGCATAAAGCGTAGGTGATCTGAGTAAAACGGATTTTGTTTTAAAAGCTGCTGCACACCTGACGGTTATTCCATTTTTAGTTCTAACATACAATTTGTTAATTATGAATCACAGTTGTAATTATAGTTCCTCCTATGCTTGTGAGGGGCAGCAATAGGGAGGTCAATGGAAGATGACAAGGGAACTCTAGTTTATGTGTGTATGTATGTATGTTTGTAAATATCGACTTGGTTCTATTTGTTTCAGGGATTAAATGGGTACTATTAACTTAGAAAGCACGTTAATAAAAAAAAAATTATCACCGACCTACATTTTCTTGAGTCTCTCTCTAGTGATCATCAGTTGAATGCTTGCAAGGCATTGCCCTGAGAACAATAATACTAAGAGAGTATTAACAATCCCTGCCTCCAGGGAACTTTTATAACGCAATTGGAGCGAAGAGATACACATAAATATCTACGTCCATAGGTATATGTGCACATACCCAGATAAATAACCACACAAATAGCATTTGGTAAGAATCAGATATTCATGCAGTTAGTTAACTGAAGTTCAGAGGAGGGATGTGAACTTATCTTGGAGGGAAGGTTAGACCACACAGGGGGGATAAATGGAGAATTCTTAGCAGGGCAAAGGTGTAAGAATCTGAAATAATGAGAGGATGCACTCCTTCACACACTTTGCCTGAACTTCAGCAAATTGTGACTTGCTGAATTCGACTTCTGAGGCTCTAGGATGTACTGCTTTTAAAAATAGATGCTGTACTTTTCAGCGGACAAGTGGCATTTCCAGACACCTATTCTACTAAAGTTCCCCGTGACCAGTATCCCAAGCAGAGATGACCATACCACAAGTGCTACTTCAGGAGGGAAGTTTGAAGTACCCCTGGAGGGGGAAAAAAAAGTTAGAATTCATATGACCCTTACTATCGTGTGCCTGCCACGTTGTAAACGCACCACCCCCTACACAATGTATATCCTACTATACTATATTTTATGATAGTTCTTCCAATAAGCAGATTCTGTTAGTAGCTCATTATACCGTTAAGGAAACAGAGGCACAAAGAGGTGAAGCGACTTGCCCGCCCACCTAGTCTTGGCTGGAAACGGGATTCAGATGTAGGCAGTCTGGTTTCAGACTCAGACAGAGCTCTCCCGAGTGCAGACTAAGTAACAATATAAAAACTCACACAGGTGCGCGCACACGGAAACCCGGAGCTTGTGAAAGAAGGGATGCAACGCTGGCTATACAGCGATATCTTTCTGCCTGGTTTTAAATGCCTTCCGTTAGAAAACCAAAACAGTAACAAAACTAAGAGTTGAACAGTTTTAGAACGTTGTATTGTGCTTTGGAGTCCTTGCCTTCACGAACCGGAGTCCCAAAACCAACCCTACAGCAGTTGTCATTGAATGCACTCGTAGCACCTTGCTTGGTAAGGTGAGAAAATCTAATGCAGCCTCCGTGGATGTGACGGGGGCCATCGGGGGAAAGGGTTAAGATGGTGTGCAGCCACTCGGTTGAGTTTCAGAAAGTTCTCTGGGGAGCCCAGCTGCGGCGTCCCTCCGCGGACCCTGCCGCGAGGCTGGCTGTAACAGGATGCTGGGGCCCGAGGTGCTCGCTCCTTGCTTTGAGCGGTGTGAAAGAACCAATAAGGAGCGAGGCAAAAATTGGGTGCAGGAAACTCGAAAAAGGGGCGAGGAGACCCGCGGGAAGAGCGGGGGAGGAGAGAGGGAGGAGCGGGGAGGGCTGAGCGGAGAGGAGGCTGGCGCTGAGCGCGCGCAGCGCTCCTGACAGTCTAGAGGGAAGTCGGGGGGAGTGGGCCTCGGAGCCGAGGGGCCGGCGCGAGGAGGCGGGCGCCAGGCGGGGGTTTACCCGGCCGCCGCGCGTGACGTAGCGCCAGGCAGGGCGTTATCAGCTGTGGGGCCGCGGTGGGCGACGCGCGTCGCAGCGCAGCGCAGCGCAGCGGACGGCGCCGCTCGGGCCGGACGGCTGCACCCCGTGGGCACTGAGCGCTCCTGGCTGACGTCCCCGCCGTTGTACCCCGCTGCCGGGCAGCATGAGCTCGCGGCCGCAGCTCTAAGCGCCCGGCTCCTCCGCCTGGACGGCCCGGCTGAGGTGACGGGCGCTCGTCGCTGCAGGGCTGGGGGCCATGAAGCCGAGTTCGGCCGGGACGGCGAAGGACCTGGAGCCGCAGGCGCCGGCCCGGGGCGAGCAGCGCGCGGCGGAACCCGAGGGGCGCTGGCGGGAGAAGGGCGAGGCAGACACGGAGCGGCAGCGCACCCGGGAGCGGCAGGAGGCCACGCTGGCCGGGTTGGCGGAGCTGGAGTACCTGCGCCAGCGCCAGGAGCTACTGGTCAGGGGCGCCCTGCGCGGCTCTGGGGGCGCGGGCAGAGCCGCGCCCCGTGCCGGGGAGCTGCCGGGGGAAGCGGCGGCGCAGCGGAGCCGCCTGGAGGAGAAGTTCTTGGAGGAGAACATTTTGCTGCTGCGGAAGCAATTGGTAGGTCGTGTCTGGAGGTGGACGGGTGGGGGTCCGGCAGGTAATCTGGGGTCGGCGCCAGGATACCTCTGGCTGGGGAAATTTCGAGGTTTCCGGGACACCCGCTCTCCTTGAGCCCCGTTTCTGCGTGTGCCCGCTTTGTGTCAGGTGAGGGGCGGGTGGCTGCCCTCTCCTCGGGATTCTTCAAGTGGCCTGGTTTTAACCCTTCATCACTCCAGTTAGACGAATGAATGCATGCCCTCTCCCCGAAGGTTTGCAAACCCCTCATTTAAAATGCCATTTCATTTGGAGGTCGTCTTAGCTTCATGCCCTCCCGCCGAGAGGGGACAAAAGCCGAGGAGGGGGCCTGTGGCGTGGTTAACTGTCCAATGCTGAATTTTACGATTACCCGGAATCGCACGTAGGAGCCCTGCCCCTCCCTGGGCTCTCCCCAGCGTGCCAGCTTTTACTTGGGCTGCTGCTTAATTTCAAATAGAAGCCCTTTGTACAAGGCAGCTAGAAGAGACGCAACTGATGGAAATTTGGCTGGAGAAAGTGACCCCTCCTCTCATGTTTTACAGGGACTGCTCCCTGAGACTGGTGGTGGAGGTGGGAGAAGAGGGCAGCTGCTCTCAGGCAGCGTTTATGTTACTAGATTTCTGCTAGCGCCTCTGTCAGTCTGTCATCTTCATTAATGGGGAAGGAAAAGAACTTGGGCGCTTAATGTATCGGTGAACAGCTTTTGACCTCCGCCTCAGAATGATGGCGGCAGCTTTGTTTCTGTGACCTCAAAAAATGTAGTTTTGAAAGCAACAGCCGCGGGGGGCCGGGGCGGGGGGGGGGGGGAGACTTATCAGACCCTGTGATACTATCTGAAACTAGACACATGCTAGATAACGTCCCTCCTACAGTAAGGAATGCCCTGATGTTCTGTGGTTGTCAAGTGTTTTCTTGGATTATCTTTTTTCAGATAATTTCTCTCTTTTGAGCATCAAAGTGATTTCACTTGTTAGGTTCGTTTTTCCTGAAGAAACTCATCCTAGCAAAACAAGCATATGATTTATGCCCAAGCTTTTTAAGTCAAAGGACAGACAAGAGGAGTAGTAATTCATATGCATCTATTTTGTAAGGATATATATATACATCATGGTTTGTGTAATACCTCTGTTTTGGCATTTTACTGTGTTGCATTGGTGGGAGACCAGATGTGTATGTAACATTGATTTGAGCCAATTATTGCCGGCTCTGCCTGGTCATTGACATTTTATGCATTGTCATACAATAGCACCTTTTTGTCTTTATGAATCTCAGGATTGTAAGTGGCACATTCCTGTTGTCCCCTGGAGGGGAGTAAGGCAGCATGTCAAGAGAATTCCAGTCCAGTCAGTGTTTGTGGTACTATTTTCATTGGTAGACTTTGCATTTGTGATTTGAACCAGATGCCTTTTGAGGTTTTTTGTTTTTTTTTTTCTCCTCCCCCCCACCCCCCAGCAATAGGAAGCGCTAGGTGGCGGTGTGAGTTAGCACTGCAGATCTGTCACCCTTGGAAACCCGAGTTGAGTTCAAATCTTGATGGACCTTCCCTTGAGGGTTTTGAATTCTGCCAGCTCACATTTTACTTGGCACTGGCTATTAGTATTAGTTTCTCACTTTCAAAGGTCCTAAGAATGATTAAACTCCACAAAGCAGCTAATAGAAAACAAAGCTCTGCAGGACATTTGGCCAGCAAATCTCACCTAAGTAAGAGTATAGGAAATCTGTTACACTCTGACTTCAAATTAAAAGAGTCTACTGTTAAGTACTGTTTTTTAAAAAATTGGCTCCACACAGATTGTATAAAATCTCAGTGGATTATTTTTGTTATCCTTAACTATAAAAAGTAAGTTTGTATACATTAGTTGAAACTAAAAGCAAGAATTGTTTTTACGAAGAAACTATATCACCACAAAATGTGAGAAAGTAGAATTAAACATACGACATATACTTGATGTTTTCCTTTATTTCAGGTCATCCAGTAAAATTTTGGTCTTGAAATATTTAGTGAACTCTTTAGATGGTGATTTGAAGATTTAGTGCAGACTTTCTAGTTCTTTGTCACCAAAATGTGTTCATTTTTCCTTTCTCCATTTCTTCCTAATCAGAATTGTTTGAGGAGAAGAGATGCTGGTTTGTTGAATCAGTTGCAAGAACTTGACAAGCAGATAAGTGACCTGAGACTAGATGTAGAAAAGACATCTGAAGAGCACCTGGAGACAGACAGCCGGCCCAGCTCAGGTGAGTGTGGGAACGCAAGGACAGCATTCTGCACTCAGGAGCTCTCCCTTGGCCCTTGTGCTCAACATTCCCAGACCTCCAAATGGCAATGGAGTTTGTTTCCAGTGCCTGTCATTCAGTTGTGTGAGAGGGAACTAAAACCAGACTACAAAATTTTATCTTTATTTTTATTTAAAAAAATTTTTAGTTTCTTTAAAAATAAATTCTATTACAGTTGTCCCATTTTTCCCATTGCTCTCCACTGCCCCCCCCCCAAGCCACCCCACTCCCACTCGCACAATCTCCACCCTGTTATCCATGTCCATGGGTCATTTATACTAGTTCCTTGATACAGAATTTTTAATAATGAGATTGCTCTGACTGGAGTCCCCTGAGTTTAAAAATAAAAGCTTGCTATTCAAATTTCTGGAAGAGCAGTCCTCCTTTGAAACTTGAGAAAGTCAGAACTGGGCTAGAAAATTAGTCACACTTCAACTTCCTGAGATTACTTCAAAGTTTTTTTTTTTTCTTTTAAAAAAGCCATTTGGCTCTTTAAATAGATTAGTTTCCTCTTTAAATTATTCTTTCTGAGACAGTCATGATAATGTTGAGGCTTTGACACATCTAAGTCTCTTTCCTTGAGTCGAAGAAGGTCAATTTGACCGTGAGAGTAACTTTGAAATGTACCCATAGTTTGCTTTTTCTAAGGATTGCTTGAAATAAAACCATAAAATCAGGATACCAAGTCCCTAGATCCAAACTTGCTCCCTTCCCAAAAGCCTCCTTTTCCTACCTTTTCTTGATGATTATTCCTTTTCCTTTTTAGCACAAATATGTATTATTGTATGACATGATCTTAATTCCAAATGGTGTTTTTATTTGTAGGGTTTTATGAGCTCAGTGATGGGGCTTCAGGATCCCTTTCCAATTCCTCTAACTCGGTCTTCAGTGAGTGTTTATCCAGTTGTCATTCCAGCACCTGCTTTTGCAGCCCCTTGGAAGCAACCTTGACTATCTCAGATAGTTGCCCCAAATCTGCAGGTAAGCCTTTTTAGAATTAGTATACATTAAAAAAATTTTTTAAAGATTTTATTCATTAATTTTTAGAGAGAAGAGAATGGAGGAAGAAAGAGGGGGAGGAGAGGAACATTGATTGGTTGCTTCTCACACACCCCTAACTGGGGACCTGGCCCCCAACCCAGGCATGTGCTCTGATGGCAGATCAGACCAGCAAGCCTTCAGTTCTCAGGCCAGTGCTCAATCCACTGAGCCACACAAGCCAGGGCTAAAATATTTTTTTATTTATTGAGTTTTTTAAAGAGAAGATGGGGATGGGGGGAAATATCATCCCACTGATTCATGCATTCATTGATTGCTTCCTGTTATGTGCCTTGACCAGAGATTGAACCCACAACCTTGGTGTACTGGGATGTTGCTCCAACCAATGGAGCTACCTAGCCAGGGCCTAGAATTAATATACAGTTTTTTTAATTTGAAAATTCCCTAAAGGTTGAGTAGCTTCAACGCCTTCTGCTGATGAAAATGAAAAATAAAAGCACTGAGACTTTGATTAACTTGTTGCATTTAGTGCCCCAGTTGTGTCTAGAACCAAGATGCCTACTATTCTAGTCCTCTTTGGGTGCCATTTGGCTTTATATTCAGTTTTATCTTTAGAAATCTTGTCTCAATATTATAGGTCTTGAACTCTGTTTCTGAGCCTTTGCTTATCAGGCTTTGTTAGGCTTTAACTTGTTTGCATTTTCTTTTGAAAACCACTTTGGATCTATTTTCTTCTTTCTTTAATCATTCAAAGCTAAAGCTTACATTAGGTTAAATATATCAGCTTGGTGGAGGGCTGCTTGGCACTTCAGGGAGCAGTGGCTCTTCCATGTTCTCCAGGATACTTTGTATGATGACAGCTCTCCTTTTAGCAGGTGGGTAGCATGAGATTGCCTTAGGCCATGTGCCATTGTCCCTCATTTGGGGCTGTCCTTGCAATTACCCCTTGAGAGAATCATGCTATTGTTGATACTGGAAGAGTTTCTGCATTTCTGCCGTGTGTCATGCACTGTACTGGAGGATCTGCATACGTTTATCTCCTTTGAGTCCTCCCAACAGTTCTGCAAGGTGCGGGTGTTGTTAACTCCATTTTTCTTGGTATCAAAAAAGGAGGCCTAGTAAGGTTGGGTTAGGTAATTTGTTTAAGGCTAAATAGCTAGTGAGTGGCAAAGGCGAGATTCAAGCTCGGGACTAACTGCCAAGTCCATGTTTTTCCATCACACAACACCAAGGGAATTTGGAAGTTGTTGTGTTAAACCTTTTCCTCGAAAAGAGGAGAAATTTGGTCTTCATACACTTTTTCAGAGGCTCCTCCTCTGCTGAATGGCAGAGTTGTTGCTGTAACTCAGGACTCCTTCCTTAGCTCTGCTTCATTTGATTCCTCCGAAGAGCAGAGGGAAATACGGGCATTAGAGGAGCTGTAGGCGCTGTCACAAGTCACTCCACTCCTGGTGTGTCTGTGTTCTCCACCTGGGTGTAAGCCTGAATTTTAAAGTCCAGGCAATGAAAACATAGCCCCAAATAGCTGAAGCTGCTAATTGGCTGGTGTCTCTCTACTTGTATAGTGTGTGTTGTCAGCAGCAATCATTTAGGGAAGGACAGATCAGTGTATAGAGTGTCTGGGCCTCAAGTTCGTTGGTAATTGCTCCCCTTCACTCTGCAGATCTGGTTTCAGAGGGAAACTTAAAAACCTATTAAAGACACTTTGGTATAGGTTTTCGTGGAAGACAGACCCCTCTACCAAATGCCACATCTTCACAGAATTGAGACAGTTGGGCTGTGCCTTGGGGGCTGGGATGTCTGGCTTGTTCCTTAACTCTAAGTAGGAAAAAGGGAAGAATGGTGAGTGTGAGTTAATGCAGCTTTAGGCAAAGCAGATAGATAGGCCTCAGGGGTAGTAGAGGAGGAGGGATGGATAAGGATATTAGCAAGAAAGTTTTCTTTTTACAAGAAGCTATTTATTGGGAGTGGAGGTAGAGGGCTGGGGACATGGCAGTTTATATTATAATGATCATTTCTTTATAAATGAATCATGTTATTTCTGGGTCTAGACTATATATTCCCTGAGACTGCTAATTATCACAGAAATTCATAAAACTTTCCCTTAAAAAACTAACATAGACTATGGCATACAGTAGGTTTTCAATATTGAGTAAGTAAATATAACGAAGGACAAAATAGTGATGAAAACTTCAATTTTCTCTAATTGAAGGTCATTAAAGGGATTTTAAATTTACAATAATTCACTGAGATAAGAGATCAAAATCATTTAAGCAAGAAAACTTGATTTCATTGTATTTTGGCATCTACATTTTTTTGAGATGTGGAAAATAGATTCATTAATACCACTAAGTCTTTTAAAACTTTTATTAAGAATTCATTCTTATTTAAAGAACACGCATTTTATTTGTTAATGTCACTATTAAAAGTATAAGGTGATTATTATTTAAATTTGTTTAATTTCCCTGACCTTTCAATTGACAGTTACATTCGAAGAGATGTCGTTAAGGTTTAAAAAATACAAAATGAGGAGAAAGCCCATAGAGTGAATAATTTATCTAAAGTATTTTTAAAGGAAGCCAGAACAGAACAAAGGGGAAAGTAGCCTAGAGAAAGAATGACTCGGAAAACATTTATTTTTCAGTTATAAATGTAGTACATATTTATTGAAAATTTGAAAAATAGAAAACAAAGAAGAAAATAAACCACTTACTTTCTCACCACACTGAAATGCTACAGTTAGCATCTGGGTGTGTTTTATCTCAGACGTTTTTCTTTACATCTATACAATCTTAATAAAATATAATCATAGTGTAGTATTATATCATGATTTTTACTACCCCTTAAAGTGTTTCCCTGTATTATTCAGTAGTTTGAAAGCATTTTCCTGAATATTTTTCCTTCAGAGGCGCATCATATCTTGTTAAAATTTTCTTGTTAAATATTTTTTCCCTTCTGTAGTATTCTGCACTGTATGTAAAATAGTAGAGTAGCTCATGAAATATTTGTTGATTCTTTGGCATTCTGTCTCTCTACTCATGAATTTGTCTCCTTAGAAATCGGCCAGAGTCAAGCTGGAGCTGACCAGTTCATTCCTTCAGAGTATACCTTTAAATGTTTTTCAGATCTCATAGGATGGTTGGACTATACAGAGGGCCACTGTGAAGACCAGGCCTCAGAGGTAGTTTGTTCTTTCCCTTCCACATCAAAATTTAATCCCCTTGGTGTCATTGCAGATGTGAATCCCAAGTACCAGTGTGATTTGGTGTCTAAAAATGGAAATGATGTCTATCGCTACCCCAGTCCACTCCACGCGGTGGCCGTGCAGAGCCCAATGTTTCTCCTTTGCTTGACGGGCAACCCCTCGAGGGAAGAGGAGAGGCTGGGTAACCATGCCAATGACATTTGTGTCGGATCTGAGCTGGATACGGTCAAGACAGACACTTCCTTACCATCTCCAAGCAGTTTGTGGTCTGCTCCCCATCCTTCATCCAGTAAGAAAATGGATGGCTACATTCTGAGCTTGGTCCAGAAAAAAACACACCCTGTAAGGACCAACAAACCAAGAACCAGTGTGAATGTTGACCTCACGAAGGGGCTTCTGAGGAATGGCAGCGTTTGTGTCAGAGTGACTGGGGGCATCTCACAGGGCAATAGTGGGAACCTTAAGAATTCTAAACAGGCGCCTTTGCCTTCTGGTGGAATCTCATCTTTGGACAATGGGACATTCTCCCCACTGAAGCAGTGGTCAAAAGAATCAAAGGTGGAACCACTGGAAAGCAAGAGGTTGCCCCTGCCAGAGGGCTCTTTGCCAGGCGCTGTTCCTGAACTTCAAAGTAAGCATTTGCCCCAAAATGCCAAGCCAGCCTCCCAGGAACAGGCTCGGTGTCCCTCTGCTGTTACAGGGGAGGCCCCTAAAGAAAGTGGTCAGATTAACCCTAACCCAGCTGCCTCTCCAAAAGAGAGTCCTGGGAGAGTCATCGCCCTGCTGCAGGAGAACAAAGTTGTCCAGCCACTGAAAAAGATGTCACAGAAAAACAGCCTGCAGGCCCTCCCTCCGGCTGGGCCCCCTCCTGCCCCTCCAGCACCACTGTCCCCAGCTTTCCCAGTGGAAGAGCGGCCAGCCCTGGATTTCAAAAGCGAGGGCTCTTCTTCTCAAAGCCTGGAGGAAGGGCCTCTGGTTAAGGCGCACTTCGTTCCTGGGCAGCAGCCAGGCGCCCGGCCGCACCGGGGCACCCGGACAGCTGCGGTCCCCAGGGGCTCCGCCCTGAAGCATCGGGCCCAGGCTCTCCATGGCCCGGATGGTGCCTTGCCCACCGTGAGGGAGAAAACCCGGCTGGCTAGCAAGAAGTGTCGGTTCCCTGACGACGTGGATACAAATAAGAAACTCAGGAAGGCCTCGGCCAAGGGGAAGAGGAGTGGAGGCGGCCAGGCCGAGGCAGGTCTCCCCAGCCGGCCGCTGGGAACTGCGCACCGGGCCGGGAGCAGGGCGCATGGCCACGGCCGGGAGGCGGTGGTGGCCAAGCCCAAGCACAAGCGAACCGACTCGCGGCGGTGGAGGTCGGCTGCCGAGATCTCCTACGAAGAAGCCCTACGGCGCGCCCGGCGCGCCCGGCGGGAGAACGCAGGCCTGTACCCGGCTGCGGTGGCGCTGCCCTACACCAGCCCCTACGCCTACGTGGCCAGCGACTCTGAGTACTCGGCCGAGTGCGAGTCCCTCTTCCACTCCACCGTGGTGGACACCAGTGAGGACGAGCAGAGCAACTACACCACCAACTGCTTTGGGGACAGCGAGTCCAGCGTGAGCGAGGGCGACTTTGCAGGGGAGAGCACCAGCACCAGTGACTCAGAGGAAAGCGGGGGCCTAATTTGGTCCCAGTTCGTCCAGACGCTTCCGATTCAGACTGTCACAGCCCCAGACCTTCACAACCCTACCAAAACCTTTGTCAAAATTAAGGCTTCGCATAACCTCAAGAAGAAAATCCTCCGCTTTCGCTCTGGCTCTTTGAAGCTGATGACCACCGTTTGAGTCATATCATGGGTGTAAAAAGTTTTTTTCTAGTGACTGAAGGAAAGCTGGTGTCTTATTTTTTTGTGTGTAATAATTTGGTGGGATGTTTTCCTTTTGTTAAGATAAAACCGAAGTAAATTATGTTGCCATTATATATGGACACTAGTGCCTTTAATGGAAGATAAAGAATGTTTTGCTGGTTAGAAGTAAATATTAAGGTTTTACTGGTGGTGATAGTAAATGAATTATTGTGGTATCAGCTGATTTTTATTTTAAATTTCCTGAGCATCTGTGAAGGCACAGGTTTTGATGTTCAGGTCTTATTGGGATGAGAGACCTACTGATCTGAAGGTCAGGTAGATGGAATTACAGGACATACATTTGCTTCGTGGTTCTTTAGCGCAGTGTCTCCATGAGGGCGTCACGTAATTGTGTGAAGTAGGTATGAAGGACAGTGTTCGTTTTCTGTAATTTTTTTATACAGACTTCATTTCTCAATTATACCCCATCTTATCTTCTCAGAACTGTTTGGTTTACTGGACTCAGAACTTGAAAACGATTCCCTAAACAGGGAGGTCGGTAATACCTTAAGGGATTCACTAAACTTTGCCACACTTGGTGCCTAAGCCCTGGTTACAGTAATCATTTCTAGGGCCATTTACCCAACCTTTTGATGCCTCTTTCTTCCTCCCTAATTTGCAACAGATCGAACCATTCCTCCCTTGGAGGACTTGCCTTTGGATGAAATTTACTCCTAATGAAATAACTGTGGCGTGATTCCAAACCCAAATTTGCTCTACTGAGCACTGTGCCACCTAAGCATTGGCCCAAACATGTTAGTGCAATCCAGTCCAGATTGGACCACTGACCCTATCTGAAAGGGCTTAAAAAAGTTTTTGGTAAACAGTATTGTGTTCAATTGCTTTTTAAAATACTGATATATGCATGTTTTGTGCATGAGTAGTATTTGTTTTGATATTCCTGTTGATGTTAAATTACTGTATGATATAAACAGTATGTGCTTTTATATATCATTGTGTAAATTTAATATAACATTTTATGCTGTAATAAACGGTTTGTTTTACTGCTGTTAAGTTTGTTATTTGCGTATAAAAACAGATGTTTACACCTATAAATCTTGTACTGATTTTTTGGGGAATTTATATTAGGCCTATTCTAGCATTTGAATATCATTTGCAATAATTAAGGTAGGATTTAAGACCTTTCTTCAAGTGGATGGTAAGCAGGAGGAAAAGCAAACTACTTCTTTAGTATGGTACTTCTTTAAAATTTGAGATACATTTGATAAATGTTTAAGGAAAATATTTCTGAGAGTTCCCTCATCTCAACTTTTTAGTAGAAAATATTTATAACATGGAAAAGTTGAAAGGATAGAACAATAAACACCTGTATAGACACCACCTAGACTCAGCTATTGCTAACATTTTGCCATTCTTGCTTTACTATGTATTTTTTAGCTTAAACTGTATTGCTGGTTTAGTTGGTCAAAGACAGATTTTGGCAGTCTTCCCTCTTCCTACCACACAGCTGTAAAACTTTAAATTTTAGGCGTCATGGTATTTCATCTTTAAAAATGTAAGCATGTATTTCGTAAGGACAAGAAGATTTGTATAACCCCAATATCATGACACACACACCCAGGGAAATTGACGACAATTCTTAATATCAAATATTTAATCTTTTCAAAATTTCCAGTTTGTTTTAATAATTTTTAATAGCCCCTTCCCTCTTTCCCCCAACCAGGATTCAATCAATGTATGCATTGTATTTGGTTGTAGATCTCTATTTAATCTAGAATGGTCTTAACTTAAAAAAAAAGTGTTTTATGACATTCGTTTTAAAGTCAACAGTTGTTTTGTAGAAGGGCCCCCGTTCTGGATTTGGTTGTTTCCTTATGTTGTCTTAATATCTAGTTTCTCTATTTCCTGTAAATTGTGAAAGGTTTTAATGGATTCAGTTTAACCATTCTTGGCAAGAAGATTTTACTAGTGATCTCATGTATTTATTTTGCTTCACATCAAAGAACATAATAATCAGATTGCTCTTCTATTACTTGGCTAAGTTGGTAAGCAGAATTTTTCATTATAACGTTTGTTTTTTGCCTCTTTACAAATGTTTGGTATTTGTGGGTGAATATTTGGTGCTGTGTGGCTATCTTCTTCACAAATGCTTACATTGCTGATCTTGGCCTGAGTCAGTTACTGCCTTGGGAATGCAAAATGGTAGTTTTCTAAGCATCTTTCCTTCTACTTTATTTATTTATTTTTTGTCTTTGATGACAACCATTTTATCTTATATATTTATTTTTTAATTTTTGGTTTATTGTTTTTCTATTACAGTTGTCCCGACCTTCTATCTTTATTAGCTGACAGTCTACAACAGATGGTTTTTCTTACTATTCCTTTTCTCTTTTTTGAATTTCACTATGAACTCATGGATTTCTTTCATTTGATATCTTACAATCACCTACAGTTACTGTTTTTTTTTTTTTTTTTTTAATTTTTATTTTTATGCTCAACATGTCTGAAATTTGGCCAGTGGGAGGATAAATTTTGTTAAAAAGAAACTATAGAATCAGTTCAGTCTTGTAATGCATATATTTATTATGATATGTACTCAATTAAAATGAAATTTTCAGATGCTAAATTGCAAATGCCAAATTTCAGTGCAACACAAATCTCTTAACTATCTTTTTTTTGATTCGGTCCTGGAAATTTTTTTCTTTTCCTATACTTTATATATCTCATCTCCAAGAAGCCTTTTAACTGTAGAAGGCAGTAAATTATTTCCCCTCTGCTTATAAAGGTAAGCCTTTTTTTTCAAGAAGACATCCATTTTTTAATAAGACATCTTAAATTTTTACAAAATTTTATTGAGTTTTCAGAGAGAAACAAAGGGAGAGAGGGAGATAAACATCGATTTGTTCCACTTATTTATGCATTCATTGGTCGCTTCTTGTTTGTGCCCTGACTGGAGATCCGGCTCACTACTCTGGCACATTGGGACAATGCTCTAACCAACTGAGCTACCCTGCCAGGAGCAAGACATCTTTTTAGTAAGACATCTCAGTTCTCCAGAATGTAGAGTTGTGTCTTTTAGTATCTATGTTTTTATTCGCAATTAGCCATCCTGCTTTGACTAGAATTTCTCTGATTACCTGATTAAGCCAAGTGCAAGTGAGGGGTGATCTCACCATCTTTTCTGATGCTGTGATCCATTCTCTTTGGGGGCAGGCTATAAAGTTTATTGTGTAGGGCAACTGTGACCTGCAGTCAGTTCCTGAATCATTTCCAAGTTGTTCTCAATGAATATTCTCAGAAGGGGACACTTTCTGGAAGCCATCTTCTGAATAATTACATTTTAGGTAACAATGCCAGATGAGAAGTATGAAAAACAGGATTTTTTCCTAACAACCCTGGGTTTTTGTCCTCGGTAGCTAACAGTTGTGCTGCACTTAGAAATTTGGATTTTGTCCATTATTTTCAATGACAAATAGCTGCTATTGTTACAAACAAAAGAGCTGTTTAAAATATTTCCCTTTAAATAAATTACAAGTGCTCATTGTCAAAAAAAGGAAGAAATTTATCTGAACAATACACAGGTGTTTAAACTCTTTCCCATCCTTAAATCCTGCTGTTCAGTAAGTTTTGTGTATTTATTTCCATACTCTGTTATATTCACATACAAATATATAACTTTTGCATTTGTTCATCAAAATGAAGTCTCTATATGTATTTTATTCTGTAACTTGCATCCTTCATCTCATGGACTTGTAATAGTGGATATAATTCCCAATTCTTTTTTAAAACATTTTGATTATGCTATTACAGTTATCCCAATTTTCCCTTTGCCCCCCTCCACCAGGTGCCCCCCTCCGGCAGTCACCCCCCCACCTTTGTTCATGTCCATGGGTCATGCATATAAGTTCTTTGGCTACTTCATTTCCTATACTGTTCTTAACATCCCACTGTCTATTATGTATGTACCAATTTGTAGTTAATCCCTGCACCTTTTCCTCCATTCTCCCCCTTCCCCCTCCCAGCTGATAACCTTCCATATGATCTCCATATCTATGATTCTGTTTCTGTTCTGCTTGTTTGCTTAGTTTGTTTTTTAGATTCAGTTGTTGATACTTGTGAATTTATTGCCATTTTAATGTTCATAGTTTTGATCTTTTTCTTAAATAAGTCCCTTTAACATTTCATATAATAATGGCTTGGTGATGATGAACTCCTTTAGCTTTACCTTGTTTGGGAAGCACTTTATATGCCCTTCCATTCTAAATGATACTTAACTAGATAGAGTAATCTAGGTTGTAGGTCTTTGCTTTTCATCACTTCGAATACTTGCCAGCTCCTTCTAGCCTGCAAAGTTCCTTTTCAGAAACCAGCTGACAGCCTTATGGGAATTCCTTTGTAGGTAACTCTGCTTTTCTCTTGCTGCTTTTAAGATTTTCTCTTTATCTTTAATCTTTGGCACTTTAATTATGCTGTGTCTTGGTGTGATCCTCTTTGGGTCTAACTTGTTTGGGACCCTCTGTCCTTCCTGGACTTGTATGTCTATTTCCTTCGCCAAATTAGGGAAGTTTTCTTTCATTATTTTTTCAAATAAATTTCCCATTTCTTGCTCTTTTTCTTCTCTTTCTGGCACCATTACGCAAATGTTGGTATGTTTGAAGTTGTCCCAGCGGCTTCTTAGCCTATTCTTGTTTTTTTTGGATACTTTTCTCTTCTTGCTGCCCTTCCTTATGTTCCAAATCATTGATTTGATTCTCAGCTTCATCCACTCCAGTGTTGGTTCCCTGTAAATTTTTTTTTATTTCACTTAATGTAACCTTCATTCTGGCCTGGGTGTTTTTTATGCTGTTGAACTACCCAATAAGTTCATTGAACATCCTGATAACCAGTGTTTTGAACTCTTCGTCTGATAGATTGCTTATCTCCATTTTGTATAGTTCTTCTGGAATTTTGTTCTATTTTTTTTTTCATTTGGGCCATATTTCTTTGTCTCCTCATTTTGACAGCTTCCCTGTGTGTGTTTCTATGTATTAGGTAGAGCTGCTGTGACTTACTTTCTTAGTAGCGTGACCTGCTGTAGAAAAATGTACCAGTAAGTTAGATGCGGGCAGAGCCTTAGGTAATCACCAGGGTGGGGCAATTTGTGTGAACCAGTTTGGTGGAGACTCCAATATATTGTCACTGCCCTGTTGCTCTGTGTGGGAGGGCTCAGAATGGGAACAATGCCACTGCCTGGCCTCTGGAGTTTTGTCTGGGAGGAAGCTGTCCCCTTGTACTCGCCCTGATACCAGACACTTCACTTTCTCCCCATATGCCACTGGTACCCTTCCAGCTGTTGCCCCACTGCTGAAGCCCAGAGGGAGTGAATCTGCTTCAGTCCTAAGTCTTTTGAGATGAGACTACTGAGAATCCCACAGTTTCTTCTGCCTCCCCAGCCTCCACTTGTTTTATAGCCAGAAGTTATGGGGACTTATTTTCCTAGTACTGGAATCCTGGGCTGGGTGGTCTGATGTGGGGCTGGGACCCCTTGCTCCTGATTTTTATCCCACCACACTTGGGTGTGGGACCACCCATTCCATGTCTCTGTGCTTCTCCACCCCCCACCCATCTGGATGAATGTGGCTTCTTTAATTCCTTGGTTGTCGGACTTCCATACAGCTCAAATTCTGACAATTCAGGGTGATATTTGTTTTGTAGTCTAGTTGTAATTTTTTCTGTGGTTGTATGAGGAGGCGAGCCATGTTTACCTACACCTCCATTTTGACCAGACCCCAATTCTTTTTTAATGGGGTTTCAAGTATTTCCTTGGAAAAAAGGCACCAGATTTTTGGGTTACTTGTTTACCCTGTTTAGAAGAATTCTAATATTTAGCAACAAAAGTGCTATACACTTGCACACATATTGCCTTTCTATAGTTTTCTTAAGTGTTTTGTTATTTCGGTCATATTAAGAGTCCACTTCAGCAGAATCCTGTGAGGCTTGACTAAGGATTTTGCCATAGGGAGACGCTCTGTGTTGGTTTCTGCCAGGTGCCTCAAGGGGACCTCCAGGCTGGACCACCTTTTAAGTTAATTTCTTTACTTTGGGGTTACCTGACTACAGAGGTAGTATAAATTCAAGTTCTAAACCCACAGGAGGATAGGCTGTGTTTACATTTTCAGAGGAGACCTTTCCCAAGGCAAATGAGCTTCCTTATATTCATCCTGGGCCAGCAAGTGGGTTTTTGTTTCCTGGACCAATCTTCCACTGACGGTGTAGTTCTTCGGTGCTCTCAGCAATGTGGGAGTCTCAGTTTCAAATCCTATCCTGTGAGGGCCAAGTCCTTGTCCCTAAGTGTCTGTTTATACCAAAGCCTCTTGCTTAAGGAAGGGACCAGCAGTCTCTCCTCCTGCTCTCCAAGGGTAGGCCTAACTTAGGTGCCTTTCTTTCCAGTTAAGTCAATATACACAAGAGAACGTTTGTTAATTGTTTATGCATAATTTCTAAATGTTTTACAGTGAGATGATTAGGTTATCTAGATCACCATATAGCTAGAAAGAAATCATTGAACTACCCATCCATTGCCTTTGCCTATAAACTGGATAGTTCTATTCCCCTCTTTTTTTTTTGTACAATTTTATTGAGACGAAATAAAATGTACATATTTGAGCTGTACACTGTGATCTGTTTTGACATATGTATACACCTATGTAAGCACTATAATCAATATGACAAACATTTTCATTACTCTTATAAGTTTCCTTGAGGCCCTTTGTAATCTCTTTCTCCCTCCACCCCATGTCCCCAGGCCACCACTGATCTGCTTTCTGCCACTATAGATTACTTTGTATTTTCTATAATTCTATATAAACGGAATTAAACAGTGTGTCCTCATTTTTACTTGACTTTTTCATTCTGCATAGTGATTTCTAGATTTGTCCATGTTGTTTTATGTCTCAGTAGTTTATTCCTTTTTATTGCTGACTTGTATTCCTTTGTATAGATATATAACAATTCGTTTATCCCATTCATTTGTTGATGGACACTTGGGTTTTTCCAGTTTGTGGCTGTTAAAAAATAAAGTTGTGAAGAGCCTTCATGCACAGGTCTTTGTGCGGAAAATATCTCTGTATCTCTTAGGTAAATACTTAGGAGTAGAATGCCTTGGTCTTATGGTAGGTGTGTGTTTAACTTTTTCTGGAAATTGCAAATCATATATTCCAAACTATACCATTTTACATTCCTACCAGAAATGTATAAGAGTTTCAGTTGCTCCATGTTTTCGCTATAATTTGGCATGCTCAGCCTTTTTAATTTTAGCCAACTAATGGATGTGTAATGGTATCTCACTGTGGCTTTAATTTGAATTTCACTGGTGAATAAGATGTTGAACATCTTTGCATGTGCTTATTGGCCATCTGTGTGTCTTTTTTGGTGAAGTGCCTATTCAAATGGTTTGTCTATTTAAAAAATTGGGTTTTAGGCTTCTGATTATTGAATTGTAAGTTTCTTTTATAAATATCACGTAAAAGTCCTTTGAGACATATTGTGAATATTTTTTCTCTGTGATCTGTCTTTTCACTTTCTTAATGGTGCCTTCTAAAGAACAAAAGTTTTAAATTTTGATCAAGTTCAATATCCTATTTTTTCTTTTATGATTTGTGATTTTGATGTTTCATCTAGGAAACCTTCACCTAATCCAAGGTTGCAAAGATTTTCTCTTATGCTTTATTCTAAAAGTTTTATGGTTTTTGGTTTACCTATAGGTCAGTGACCCATTCTGAGTTAATTTGGGAGTAGGACGTGAAGTAAGGATAGATATTCAGTTTTCCAAACAGATATTCAGTTGACATACTATTTGTTGAAATGACTTTCCCCTCTGATTTGGCACCTTTGTAAAGAAAAAAAAAAAAAAGAATACAATTCATATGCCTATTTCTTCACTAATATAAAATTATTTTTGTAGCTTTCTAGTAAGTATTGAAATCAGAGCAAGTCCTCCAACTTTGCTTTTCTCTTTCTTCTTATTTCCTTAAATTATTCTAGATCCTTTGCATTATCGTACAAACTTCATAATCAGCTTGTCAATTTCTATGAAAACAATAACAACAACAAAGCCCTGCTGAAATTTTTATTGGTATCATATGGTGTATGGGTCTCTATTAGAGATGTTATCATTTTAGAAATAATGTCTTTCAACCCATGAGTATACTGTGTCTTTCCATTTATTTAAATCTTCTTTAACTTTTTTTAGCAATGTTTTGTAGTCTTTAATATAGACGTTTTGGTCACCTTTTGTTATTTTATTCCTAACTATTTTAGGACTTTGGTGATACTGTAAATAGAAGTTTTGAAAATTTCATTTTCTAATTGTTTGCTGGTGGTATGTATGTAAGGATACAATTCATATTGTATTTTAATAGTAATTGTTTTGTAGAATTACAATCCTAGGCTTGTTGATATTGTTTTAAAGGTCTGGAAAACATTGTCCATTTTTATTTCAATTTTTTATTTCTGTTCTTCAATTTGGATAATTTCTATTGATCCATCTTCATTTTCCTTTACATTCTGCTATTGAGTCCACATAGTGATTTGTGTGAGTGTGTGTGTGTGTGTGTGTGTGTATGAACTATTTATTAACAGACAAGGCCTACGGATTTTTTTTTTCTTGGACACACCCACAATGCGACTCCAGTAGCCCTTGGTGTGCTGGTCTCAATTGCGAAGACCCCAGAAGTGGTGCAGCCCTCTGTGAAACTGAGTTTTCTTCAGCTGCTCCAGGTCTTCACAGAAGTTGTCCAGAGCACTATCCACAACCTGGCTGTATTTTGGATCCTTCATGTCCTTCTGTCTGTTCAGGAACCAGTTTGGGATTTTGTACTGGAGTGGATTCTGCACCATGGTGATGACACGTTCCCATTCATCCTCAGTGGGCTCTCCTGCCCTCTTGGTGAGGTCGATGTCTGCTTTCCTCAACACCACGAAGCATATCTTCACCTCATGCTGTTCATTACAGTGATGGCAAAGGCTACTTTCCGCTGCCCATGGACATTGGTGTTGAGTACTCACACAAAGTGCTGGGATGTCTTGCGGATCACTCAAGACACAGTGGCAGCCCCAGTGGCTCCTGTGGAAGAACATCCAGTGAATTTAAAACTTTTTTCAGATACTGTATTTTTCTGTACTAAGATTTCCAATTGGAATTTTTTGGGGTAGTTTTGATTTCTCTGTTGAGAATTTCTATCTTTTCATTTATTTCCAATATGTTTTCCTTTACCTCATGGATCATATTTGCAGTAGCTCTTTTAAAGTCTTTGTGTGGTAGTTTCAACGTTTAGGTCATCTTGAGGTTAACATCTGTCTATTGTTTTCCTCTTGAGGATTGGTCATATTTTCTTGTTTCTTTGGTCGTCAAGTAATTTCAAATTGTATCCTGAACATTGTCAGTGTAATGTTGCATAGGTTCTGAGTCCTTTCATAATCCTTAGGAGAAAGTTGATGTTTTTGCTTTAGCAGGCAGTCAACCCAGTAAGGCTCTGACCCTAAGTTCTTTTTTCCCCTTAGTGGTCAGTGGTTTACATCTTCGTTCAATTATGTGTCTTTGTTGTGCCACTTTGTGTCTGTCCCGCACATGCATAATTCAGGGGTTAGTCTGAGACTTGTACAGGTAGTTCATATCTCACTTAAAAATATCTCAAAGCCTTTTCTATGCTGGTTTGAGTCTGTACCTTGCATGCTTGGCTCAGATAGTAGATTGAACCGAGAGTTCATACACAAAATTAGGGGACCCCTTTGTCTATTTCTTTCTCCCCTGGGACTTAACCCACACACTCCACCTCACAGGGTCAACATTCCTGGTTCCTCTGGCTAGAACAGTGGTTCTCAACCTTCCTAATGCCATGACCCTTTAATACAGTTCCTCATGTTGTGGGGACCCCCAACCATAAGATTATTTTCGTTGCTACTTCATAACTGTAATTTTGCTACTGTTATGAATCGTAATGTAAATATCTGATATGCAGGATGTATTTTCATTGTTACAAATTGAACATAATTAAAGCATAGTGATTAATCACAAAAACAATATGTAATTATATATGTGTTTTCCAATGGTCTTAGGCGACCCCTGTGAAGGGGTCGCGACCCACAGGTTGAGAACCGCTGGGCTAGAAAGACATATTTATTTTGAAATTTTAACCGCTTATAGCAAACACTGCTCTCACACTGGGACCTACTCTCAGGATAAAGCTGTGTAAGACAAGAGAAAAAGAAAAGGGACCCTTCCAATCCATCAGCGTTTTACTTTCTCAGCCCTTAGGTAGTTCATTCTCTCCACATTTTTGTTAAAGTTCTCAGTTGTAATCAGTAGGCTTTGGTGGGCTCACACTGTGATGGCAGAACCAGAATCCACGGACTCATTTATTTTTCACAGGGAGAGAATTCAAAGACCCAGCAGAGTTCTGCAGGTGAGCCAGTCATGTGCTTCCCCCAGACTCCGCCACTACTCCCCCCTCCCCCCAACAACACAGGCTTTCTGTGTTCTGGTTTCAAAATCTCATGCAATAGTAAGAGTCATTTTAAACAAGAAAATCCTTTATCAATGTGTAAGAGGCTGTGTGTTTAAGATTGGCACAATTTTATTTTACTTTCTTCTAGATGCAACCCTTTAATTTTGAGGGTAGAACGGAGCTATATAATTATTTCTATACACTTCTTTCTTTTGGGGCAAAGAAAAAATAACATTCTCTGCACATGTATACTGCTTGAAAGGTGGACTAAAAGTGCCTTTTGTTTCCTTAGGAGTCACTTTGTTTAGTTTCAGCCCTGTCACTTTTAATTATTTACCTGATCATCATATCTGATTATGATACAAATACAGTACATAATTACACTTTTGAAAATGGTTATTTACTCCTTGGCCCACCGTGGTTTTTTGGAGCTGCTACAACTTATCTGTTAAACATAAGGAGAAGCAGCATGGAGCCCAGAGCTGACTCAGAGAATTATTTTAATTTGAGGACCGTTGCCCAGGTAAATAACAGCTGCTTTGGAATCATTACAGCTGAAGCGGTCAATGAATAATTTACCTTTATTCATCTGTTTAACTATAACAGATGAATATTTCAGGGTTACCAAAATATATTTTAAAAAGTCTAGTATCACTAGTTCAGCCAGCTGTTATATTTTAGAGGGAATGCTGTCGACAGGTGCAAGGATGCTGAGTGGAGGCCTGGAGATTTTCACTGGGAGACTGTGGTTAATGGTGGGTTATATCAAAATAATGAGAATATGAATTTGGTTTTGGTAAACAACCCTAAAATCTATTTATCCAAATCTTGTGCACATGTATTAAGTCTTTGAACTGGCAAATTTGGACAGGGAATCTTGCAAGAGCAACTTTTTCCCATGAGAGCTCTTTGAATTTATATTCCTTACTTAAGAGGAGGCTATTCCCACATTTCTGGCTTTCTAGTGAATTCTGGCATTTTATTCTGAATATCATACATACACCAGGAAATGCACAGGCCTATTTTTATATTGAAGGGGAGCTTTGATTAAAATTTAAAATGATCTTTTACTATTATAAACACAGTATATGTGTATTATAGAAAATTAAAATACAAATAAGCAAAAAATAAGAATATAAAATCACTGTTTTTATTATCCAGAGATAATTCTTGCAACTCTTCATTGTGTTTGATCCCAGATCTCCTTCCAGTTATGCATGCATATATTTGTTCCTAGAATGGGATCACACCTTACTTACTATTTTGCCACTTGATTTTTAAAGTCAAGGGTCTCCACCTTTCCATGTATTTTCATTTTATATAATACCCAATCCACATTTACATTTCCCAAACTCTTTAGAAGAACTTTAAAAACTTTTTTAAAATTAAATTTAACATCAATCTTTGGCAGCTAAGGATAATATTCTAAATATTTGCTTGAATTGATTTGATTTAGAGGATTCAATGGTCAGTATTGACAATCATGTGATCAATCTGTTAATAGATTAAGTGATCTTATCACAGCTGTAGAGGTTCCAAAATCACAGGTGAACTTGTGCTCTTGGGAATTCAGGGACTGAAATGACAGTCATTCTGTCAAAAAGTTCATAATAGGAATGAAAAAAGTATATATAATATGACGAATGTAATAATACTTATATTTGTAACATTTTACTTCCTCTTGTATTACTTTACATAAAGTGTAAATAAAGTTTACATTGAGAGCAAGGTAGAACCTTTGGAAAGGACCACACTTAATTGCTAACCATTAAGCATGTATCCCATAAACAAGTTTTGTTTTGTTTTGTTTTTTAATATTGTCCCCTAAATGATATCCCATGTCAGGAAAGAGTTAAATTTATTCCCGAAGAGTCAAAACTAGTCCAAAGGAGGAACATTCTTTCTCTGGAATCTCATCAGTTGATATTTGGGGAAAGGATTTAGGAGGCTGAAAATATGGCTCATTGCCTAAGGCGCACATATTTTATTCTTGAGAAACAAATTTCTGGAAGAGTAGCACTATAACATTTAGATAAATATGCCTAATTTTTTTTTGTCCTCACAACCAAGTTTTTAAATATAAAAGTTATTTAAAACCTACACATTAAATAAAACTTAACAAATAGAGAAAAAAGGCAAATTACCATTATTTTATCTTTCTAATCAAACAATTATTATCATTTTGATGTGGTTCCTCCGAGTATTTTTTCTATGCACATGCCGAAGTTGGTATCATATATGTGTATACATACATATGTATGATATACAAATATACATATATACTTTTATATATGTATATACCATGCAGATGTATATGTAAGTATATATGTATGTTTTCATATAAATATATATATACATAGGGTCTGCTGCATGGGCAACAGCAGACCCTCCATATCACCCTGCCCAGGCTCTATAGCTTCAGCTTCACTGGAGAGGACACTTCAGCATCATCACAAGATGTCGATTCAACACAGGAGGAGACAGATACCGTGTCACTCCCGAGTTGGACTGCACAGCCATTCTCGGCGGTGCAGATAGACTCTTAAGAAGCTACACCATCGTCTCTCGAGACGGACGGCTGCCGCCGCCGCCGCCGCCAATGATATATACATATTACATATGTACATAACATCATACTATATGTACATAATCCTATGTACTGTACTTGGCAGTAGTCAAGTAATTTTTTTCTATTTATTTTTACTTTTTATTAGAAAATTTATACATACTTAGATGGCTCACATTTGTGGGTTACATTATATTTCTATTGGACAGTGCTATTCTAAACCATAGGTCATAATAATATTAATACTGTTGGGTAGACTATCCTATTATTATACTTAGAACACGTCTCCCTGAAATTTTCTAGTGTAGTGTTCCCAGTAACCCCTTAGCAATCATGCATGGTCCCTTGGTTTAGCTATTTTCTTGTGGTCTAAGCCTTATATCTGGTATATATGTATGAAGATTGCAACTACTTATCTTCATGTCTGTTTATTTATTTTTAATTTTTTATTGTATTTTTCCATCAACATTTAGCCCCCTTACACCTCCTTCTCCCTGCAATCACCACACTGTTGTCCATATGTATGTATGTACTATATGTACATAAACTACATACTTGGTAATAGTCAAGTATTTTTTTCTGATTACCATAGTCTTTCTAATCAGCATTTTAATGGTCACATAACATTTTATTGTGGTGTTCTAGAATTTATTTAGCCACTCCTCTCATGATGGAAAATTATTTTGTTTCTATTCAGGACCCAGCATCTCCTGGCCTACCCACCAACTGTACCTGAGATGCTCTGTGGAGGGTTTGTCCTTCCCTTTCCCACCAGTTCTCAGGGCATGTCTCCAGGATCTACATTCTAGAATGTTCCCTCAAGGAGGCTGATCTTAGGAGTCAACTTCATTTTGGCTTTCTTACTCTACTCTTCCCTGATATACTTGACATTTTGAACCAGTCCTTCCTGTAAGTCTGCCTTGCCAGGAAGTTGGACTTAAGTTCTCCAGTCTTCTCAGCCTCTTCCCAACCCTCTCTGTATCTTTCCATCTAGCCTTGAGTTTTTAAATCTCAGCTTGGACCAGAGTGCTAGGCCTCAGCTCACCATTGGATGGAACTCACGGTGGCAGGGAAAGGTCAGTAAATCTTAAGTTCATGCCTATTATAAATGACTCTTGGGTCAGCTTTTATTTTTTCCCAACAAATTTCCCCTCATACGTAGGATTATTTTCTTAGGATAGAGTCCCAGAAATTGAATTACTGAATTAAAGATTATGAATATTTTTAAAGCTGTTAATATTTATTGTCAACTGAATATAGCTAGTATTTATTAACCATTTCTGAGACATTACCTCATTTAATTTTCACAACAGTCCTATCCATATCTCCATTACAGATTTTAAAAGAAAGGAGGCATAGAGGGGTATGTGTAACACAACAATGCACTACTTTGAGCTGACATTAGGGCATCACCATTGTGTGCTATAATTTAAAAGACAACAGTAGGCTTTGTTCCTGTGCTTTCCTACGTTTGGGGGAGGATGGGGATGTATGGCAACAGGAAAGGTTGGTTAAATATTTTATTTCTTTTAAAAAGCAGTACTGATTTTTCCTTTGAGCATTATTTGTACAAAGGTTCTCAGACTTAAGAACACAAAATCAGTTTTAAACCAAAAAATAAACATGAGGGCTCATTGTTGACTCGGTCAGCATCTCCTGGGCCATGGTGCAGTGTCAGGAGCTGTGTGGATGCTGAGCTGGGACGCAGGCTCCACGACAGGTGGAGGCCTGCTTTGTACACTGTTGGATTTCCAGAGCCAGAACAGTACTTGGCACACAGTGGGGCTCAGGAAATCCTTGTAGAATCAATGAAACATGGTCTTCGTTTTTGCCAGTTAGGATTAGGTTCATCGGTGACAGAAACTGCCAAATAACAATGGCTTAAACTGGATGGAAATTTACTTCTTACATAAGATAAATCTAGATAAAAGCAGCCCAGGCTGTTAGGAAAGATTTATGATATCATAAGGGCCCAGTTTACTTGGGTCGTATTGTTCTGTATTCCTGGGCATGTGGCATTTACCTCAGCTGCAACTGTCCATCAACATTTCCAAGAAAAAGGAGAAATGAAGACACTGCCCGTAAGTCGCAGAGAGCCCCTTTGCTTCTGTCACTTTGGCAGGAACTCAGTTACATTGCCAATTTTAGTGGCAAGGAGGCTAGAAAATATGGCCTTTGTTATGGGTGGGTAAGTGCCCCAGCTAAAATTGGGAGCTCTGTTACGATGGAAGAAGGAAAAAATGTGTTTGGGGGACAAGTAGCAGTATGTCTTGGGAGTGAACTTACGTCTTCTTAGGGGGTGAAGCTATAGACTCATTAAAATTTAAATAACCACATCAATCTTTTATATTACTTGAACGAAACAAGTTGTATAAGTGATATGAACACAGAGAGACTAATTGAAAGAACATTGTTAAGCACAGCGTCAGAGCTGAGGGGTGGGCCTGGATACGTGGAGGTCGTGGGTGAATCAGAGGCTAGTCCAAGGGCAGCAGGTGTTTTATATTAGGTAGGGGCCGCAGAAATACAAAAACTTCACGATGGTTAGGAATGAAATTCTATTGACTTTTGATTATCAAGTAAAGGTCCTTGTAACAGTTTCAAAATGAATATATACATATATATTTTTTAAAAGGACACTTTTACTTCCTTTAAACAAATCTTTAAAGCCTTGTTACTTGGACTTCCCCCTTTAAGCTCCTGCGGTTCTGGTGTTTAATCAGTGGTTCTCTCAGGTCTCAATTTTCTTTACAAGGCTCTTCTGTTCCTTTGCAGAACACAGAGCACTCCAGGAACTCTTGTGGCGGATGGAGATTCCTCCAGAGAGAGGGAACTGTAATGCCCCTTTTCAACAACTACTGTCTCATAAAACCCCAACCTAAAAGGGGCAAAAAAGTTGCTGCACATAGAGGCTGAATTTCTTTCTCTTATTATTTAAAAAATTACACATATAGTACACATTCATCAAATAATTAGAAATCAAGGGGGACGGGTAACAGGGAATAATAACCTATAATTCCACTCTCCAGAGATGACCACAGTTAATATTGTTTTTTTAAAAGTACTATTACCTTTTATTATTAGTAATCCTCAAAATAATCAGATCTTTTTTTTTTCTTTTTCAGATCTTTTCACTGAATAATTTTCCTTCCAGCCATCTTTCCTGAGGAAATTATCTAATATTTCTATGATGATTATACATTACATTTACTTTTTATTTGTGATCTTAAATTTTTTTTATTGTTGTATTACTGTTAACACACAATATTGCATTAGTTGCAGGTGTACAACATAGTGATTAGATAGTCATATAACTTATATGACAAAACACAAAGAAATAAACAAATAAAAACTGATGGCTGCCGGAGGGGGTGGGGTTGGGGGCAGGATGAAAACAGTCACAGGTATATAAGGTTCAGCATAGAGAATATAGTCAATGGTATTGCAATAACAATTATGGTGTCAGATCAGCATTGGACTTACTGCAGGGATCACAGTTAATATGTTGATGTAAGCCCTTGTGAACTTTGTAATGCCTTTAAAAATATATTCACGTAAACATTAATTAAAAACGCTGTTAAATCAATGTTTTGTTATCTGCATTTTCAATTTAATGATCTAGTGGCAACTTTTTTGGTCAGTAAATATAACCATCATTTCAAATGACTGCATAACATTTTCATAAGAGGATGTGGGAGACTGATTTTCAGTGACATGAAGTATGCCTGTCTGGAATGCTTCTTTTTATCAGGAATTGAAGAGAACTGCTAACTCACAGGAGCTGAGTGGGAGCAGAAGGCTTAAAAGGAGGTCATCAGAAAAGGTTAGTTACACAGTGGCCTGAGGCTGGGAGACTGAATCTAATACCTGGACAACTGGTTGCTAGAGGCTGTCTGGGGAGGTGGATGTCGGTGGCAGTCAGTATTGCTCATGGCCTGGGGCTCTCCCAGGAAGCAGCAGAGAGCCCAGGTGAGGGCCTCTTTGGAGGCAGATGGTTCTGGAGAAGTTACCTCAGGCCAGCTGGTGTTCTGTAAACAGCCCTCGTCTGCCAGATTTTTGCCTTTTCTCCAGTTGGTGTTAGAAAGAACTCTGTGAAACTGGGTGTAGTTTTAAAAAATATTTCTTTAGCTGCTACCTCATTCCCCAGTTACCTCACCCCCACCTCCCATTCCCCAGTTGCTCACATTCTGCCACCAATATCTGATGTACATTGAAAGCAATTACTTCATGAGCTAGGTATGTGCAGTGCCTAAGTCTTTCCACTCAGGAGCCTTTAGAAATAAAACTCACATTAGGTAACAGCTAGGGCAGGATAATCGAGGACATTTTTTAACAGTGACATAATGACTTTTCTCGGTTATTCCCTATTGTTTGAAGGGGTTCATTATCTCTCTGTGAAACCACATCTGGCATGGAATCTGACATGAATTAC